>NW_027071992.1:16476576-17076576 GCF_038088225.1 Cyrtonyx montezumae
CAGTCTATTCTCTCCTCGTAGGGTTGGAAGGGTGGTGGTATGGCTATGATAGGTGGTGGTGTTGTTTTGTGATTTGAACTGTGTTAGGTTTTAGGGAGCTCCATTCTGCCCTGTGTGTTGCGATGGGTCTGTGTGAACCAGAAGCTCATGATTTTTTGAGATTCTAGAAGTGATGTAGTGTTATTTTTTTTCTAGATTGGTGGGTAGGAGGGTGGGGAAAGAGCCAGACAACTTGTCTTGCTTCCTGGCGTACTGAAGTATGAGGGATCCACATATCTGGTTGTTGTACAGGGCTTCACCACCACATTTTTCAGGCTGGGGCTCTGGGGCAACTTTGCTGACTGTAGAGGCTAGAGGCACCTGTGCCAAGTGTGCTCTGCAGGTTGTGGTGCCTCTTTGAGCTCTTGCTGACTCAGCTATTTACCTTCACAGGGCTTGGGATGCTTCAGTGGCTTTTTGGTCTCCATGCTTGTTGCCTATCTGGTGATGAAACGCAAGATTGTCAAGGTGATGAGTGGGTACCAGGTGCTGAGAAATGTCCTGCAGTTCCTAGGTGAGTTTCCAGGGGCCTGTCTGGGTAATGGGAAGCTAGTGTCAGTGGTCTCTGCATGATTCCTGAATGGGGTGGAGGAGAGGGAATATTGTGGCTTTTCTCGTTCTTTAGGTAGACAGGCAGGAGTGGGATGGATAGATCCTATCTCCCAGGGTGAAGACCAACATCACATTGCAGCAGTGTTTGATGTTGCTGAGATTACAGTGATACTGGCAAATGGCTGTACCAGCCTGACATGTGCAGGACATGTATGTAGCAGTGTGACTTCCTGTTTTCTCTTTTTTATAGCTACCACTGACCTGAGCGTGACAGGGATCACCCTTGCAAAGGACACAGATACCTGCCTGGTGAGCAGCTGTCTGACTGTGTGTTTGGCTGTGCTGTCAGCACTACTTCAACAAGCACATGCTCATTGGAGAGGTGTGGTGGGGTGGTGGTACTTTGGTGCTTGTGCTGTGGTAATAAGGATCTGTCTGTTGTTTCAGCCTGCCCTCGCGGACTTCCACCATGCATTTGAAGTGGTCTTTGTGGATCCCTCTGGTCTGGTGAACCTCTGTGCGGATATGACTGCCAGCAAGTATCACCAGGTACTGGTGGTTTGTGTGCACATCTTAAGACCTTCACATCAGTATGTTGCTCTAAAGTTTAGATGTAAATTTTAAGTCTCTGATTTTGCTTGAATGGTGGAGAAAAATTATTCTGCGTGGGCACCTTTGGATGAAGTTAAGCATCTGTTTAGCAGAAATGATTGTTTTGAAGCAGAGGAAAATGTACCTTGTTGGCAGAGATATCAAGGAGAGGATGTCTAAACAGCAGCATATCTGCTGGTCACATGACAATGTGCTAAGGATGGAGGCTTTCATGATTCAAGATCTGCTGGTGACCAGATTGCTGAGGTGACCATAGCTTATGGAAGAGGACTGGTAACTGCTGTTTGAAGGATCTGCTTACTTCCTCACTGTTCATGCTCTTGCTTTCTTTGCTCAGGTTCAATTTGAAGCCAAATGCTCTATGGAAATTCTGGATGACAGAATGGTGGATGGCTTCCAGGCACTGCTCATGACCTCAAAGCCCATGCTTAGAACCTTTGACCATGTCTTCCAGTGAGTTTCTTCATGCTTAGGTGGTGCTAAGTGAGCATCTTTGTTGAGGAATGGGCTACTTCTAGTTTCCAGCCAAGCTGGATTCAGACCTTTCTGGTGGGAGATGGAGTAGATAGTGGTGCCTCTTGCCCTTCAACTTCTATTGCCTAGATACCTTCCTGGGAAGAGGGTGACAGTGTTTCATCCCGGGATTCAAAGTGCCATGTTCCCTTCTTGTAGCCCCAATTCTGGAAAGAGATCCACTGCTCTTCACTTTATTCATCCTCTAGGATCTCTTATCTGAGAAGGGTTTTGGTGGAAGTATCAGGGGGAAGGGAGTTAACTGGCTTCTCTCTTCCTCCTGCAGCCTTAAACATGTCTCCAAACTTCAGAGTGCCTGCAAGAAGATGCAGCTTCTGAATGAGCTGATGGATCGGGGTGGAAACTATGTGGCTGCAGCCCTTCCCTTCATTGTCTCACTGCTGACCCGTGGGCTGGCTAGAAGAGCACTGCTTGTGGCTCACTCCTTGCCCCAGACCCCTGAGGTAACACAGTGGGCAGTGACACTGCCTCCTTTGCTACTTGTGAGGTCGTTTATGTATGTTGTAGCACTGCTGGATGCTGGGGAGACTTGGGTCACTGGGGAGAAAATGGACCTAACTCCTTTTATTGGGTTGTGGAGAGTGAAACCCTTGACTTGGGTACTGAGTATTGTCTAGGCAGAAGACCTGCCCCAGCAGTGGGGCAGGGTGAAAACAATAGTCTTTCTTATCAAGAAGACATGTTGAATGAGGTATCTGTATGTCCTCTATAGCAGGAGGTATATCTGTCTTGTCAGCTGGTGCAGCAACAGTTTCATCTCTCCATGCACATCATATTCTGTTTCTTTTCAGTGGCCAATTGATGCTGAACCCCCAAAACACAAGGATGTTGGGTCTCTGATGTTTGGGCTCCTGTTTGTTCCTGAGTTTGCTGCTAGCACACTAGAGAAGGGACCACAGGCTGATCACCCTGAGGTGAGGGCAGCTGTCTGTGTGGAGTGGGGTGGCAGTGGATGGGGTAGACTTGTGACTTTTGGGATGCCATGTGTGTTTTTGAGTGCTTGATTTGGATGAACCATTTTGGGTCAAGAATGAGGAGACTACTGAGCTGATGGTGCTCTGTGATGATCTGAGAAGTATCAGAGGAAGGGAACCAGCAATAAGGAGGCCCTTTGCTGTGGAATGGATGATGATTAGGAAGGGATGGGGACATGGAAGAAAAAGTGCATGACCCCAGAGCTGATCTTTGCTCCACCCATCCTGAGGCTTCCCTTTGGTTAAGGGAGTTTGGGCGCTGGAGCAGACCTGGTGCCCTGATGTAGCTGTGGGTAGCTGCAAGGGTTGCTGGCAATCACAGGAGTACTTTTGTCAGCCCCTTTGGTGACCTATGCTCATGGCCTGTCTTGGCCAATGTCTCTTATCAGGCCACAGATTTCCGGACCTTCTGGGGGGAGAAGTCTGAGCTGAGACGATTCCAGGATGGCAGTATCTGCGAGGCAGTTGTGTGGGAGGCCAGCACCATCTGTCAGAAACGTCTTATTCCTGAGCAGATTGTCAGTCATCTACTGAAGCTGTAAGTAACACTGAGCAGTAGCAAAGGCTGAGGAGCTTGTATCTGTATATGGGTTCACTGCTGTGCTCCTTGGCTTGTGCCACATCTGTGGTAACTCCATTGTCAGATTTGCACTTTGGGGGAAGTTGTAGGTTATTTCAGGTTAGTGAATTGTGGAAGTCATTTCAGCACTGTGGTCTTGATACTGATAGCTGCTTCCTGGGAGAAGGTAGTGAGAATAGGTACTTAGTGCAGTAGCTGCTACTTGCAGTATGTCCGCACTGTGTCCTTCTTGTTTTGAGGGATTCTCTGGGTGGATGGATTATCATGTTCTAATGCTCAGTTGTTTCCTTTCACATAGCCATGCGGACATTCCTGAATCATCCATCTGCTATACAGGAGCACTACTGGAGTCTGTGATCAAGAATGGGAAAAAGGTACAGTTGCTTGCCAAATCGGGCTATTGGTTTCTTGGGAGAGGGAGATGTGAGAAGAGCTATGGGGAGCTTTGTTCTTTGTGCACCAGGCACACTTAGGGGAGTCTCAAGATGATAGTGAGAACCAGGAAAGGGCCTGTCTGCAGGCACTCAGACAGGCGAGGCAGTAGATCTGCCAAGTCTTTTCTGCTAATCCAAGGCATAGTTGCTGAAGTGCTCTGGCTCTGGCAAGTAACCACACCTCATTATCCCTTGCAAGCATCCACTGCAAGGGACTTCATGGTCCTTATGGTTCCCTTCCAACTTGGCATATTCTATGATTCGAAGCATTCTTCTGGCTTTCCATTTCTGCTTGTGTTTGGTATATCCACATAATCTATGGATACATCATGGTCCAGCTGTGATCCTCTGGCTGCTTCTGTTCATATTCTGCATCCTTCAGGGCATTGGCTGGTTGTTCCTGTGTTTTCATTCTGCAGTTTCACCTGGGAGTACTGGGATGAGGATATTTCCTGTCACAGTGCAGAGTACTTGATCATGCATGCCTAGTGCTCCCTTGTACAGCTGCTGAATATGCACTTGAAACAAAGAAATGTCACTTTGAAACAGAAAAGATGCATCTTATGGACTGGGAAATGTCTACATCTGTACTTTTTCAGTGTGTGAATGTAAAGTCTGCAGATGAGATACAAATACTTTACTGATGTTTGGTAGAGGCAGGGGCTTTTATCAGGTTGTTAAATGGAAGAGGAAATTGTTTATATTCCCCTTTTTAAGAGTGACGAGTAGCAAGTATGACTGAAGAATCTTCTGTACCAGAGCAATTACTAAGTCCATCTTGGTGATGTGAAATGAGCTTCACTTGCAGTGTTTCTCCATACAAGCTAGCCTGGGATCAGCAGGGTTGATAAATCCCATAATGAGAAGGGATGCTTGCGTGAAAGGTGCTCAGGAGTCCTATTGTAACCAGTCCTTCAGAAACAAAGAAGTTTATTACTGATTCTGGTGGACTGTGGGTGGGTCTTAGTGACTGGTTTCCCAGTTTCCATGTACAGGCAGTCAGGACTTTTGGTCAAAGGATATGTGTGAGGGAAGATGGATAGTGCAATTAGCTCTAGAAATAGGCAGCCTCTAACAGGAATGGGTTGTCATCTGTGATGCACCCCACAGAGGGTGCTGGTGCTCTGCTGTAAAGCTTGGGCAAACCAAATGCATGTGTATCCATTCAGCCATGCCTGAGCTGAGCTGTTTCACATTAGTAAGGTTTCTGCCTCTTAGGTTTTTCTGCTGTGCTTCAGGATGGTGGAAACAGCGAAGACAGTAGCCGTTCTCCCTTCAGTGCTTCTTATACACTTTTTTCTAGGGTTCCTGAGATGCTCTGGGTATTTTCTGACCTTGCTTTTGCTGGGTTTTACAGCTCCACCTTGTTTCAGGATGTAGTCAGTGTTCTGTTAACTGCTGCTTCTGGTTGTGATGCAGCCACCAGACAGGAGGCAGTACCAGAACTCTCACTAGTGTGTGATCTCTTTATCCCCAAACTATTTTATACTTCTCCCTTTCTAGGGAGAAAGCCGAAGTACAACTCATATTGCTGCTTTGACATCTTGCACAGGAAATAATTTCATTTCCCTCTGGAAGTGCATCTTGTATGCCTGCAGCTGCTGGCAGACAGATTATCTATTGGCTTCTCTCTCCCCTTTACTTCCCTGTTCTGCTGAGTGCACTATCCAGGAGCTGCTGGGGTTGCAGTCCCAGCTCCTCAGAATTTGACTGTAATGCCAGCCCATGAGTAACACAAGGTGATATGTTTGCCATGGGAATGGGAGAGGTAAAAGCAGAGATTCCCTGTATATCTGCAGGCATTAGGGACGGGTGAGGAGGACATGGTCAACGTTATCTGCTCCTATGATGACCTGAGCCGCAAGCTATGGAACCTGGAGGGGCTGCCACTGACAGTGACAGCTGTACAGGGCGTCCACCCGGCCCTTCGGTACACAGATGTAAGTATGCCTGGGCGTGGCACACAAAGGGGATAGTTTGTAGTGAGCTGGGGGAATACCCTGACTCTGTTGAGCCTTGAATTAAGGGGGAAACAGAGACAATTATTTTGTGCCTATGGAGAATGCTTGGAGTGATGCAGCTCTTTGCTGTCCAGTCTCTAGGGCTGACTGTGCATAAGTTACCAGGTTCTTCATACGGGAGCTTTGCAAGGTCAGGAGGTTTCGGGATGAGGGTGTGTGGTGCCACAGGGTCTCTGCTATGTGTTCTCAGTTGCCATGATGTCTGCTTTCTCACAGGTCTTCCCTCCTATTCCCATGAAGCCGATTTACTCCTTCCATAAGCAAATCAAGCCCAGACACTTGCTGCTTCCTTCAGAGGAGAAGCCCTGTCCTGCTTATATAACCCCTTTGAAAAGTGAGTGTGGAGAAAGGTGAACAGGAGATGATTTGGTGGAGAAGAACAGAGTGGTGTTGAATTCTGTGTTTGTGTGCTGCAGGCAGGACCAGAGCCACAGCTCATCCTGCATTCCTGTAATAACCTTTGGTCCCAGCCACACCTATCCAGCACCTCACTTCTGCATGAACCTTACTTGTCTCCTCTTGTCCCTTTGCATACAGTCATATGCCACATGGAAGGCAGTGGCCAGTGGCCACAGGACAAAGAAGCTATCAAGCGCATCAAGGCAGCTTTCCACCTCCAGCTGGCCGAGCTTCTCCAGCAGCAGCACCAGTTCATCTGCAGACCCGCAGTCACCCACACTGACATATACAAGGTAGGTGAGGTGTTGGAGTCTTCTTCCAAATCTGTGGGTGATGTGTATAGGAGACAGGCAGTGGCTCATGGGGGTTGTCAGGGTGAACAAAAAGTGGATGTTTGGCTTATTAGCAAGGAGTACTGGAATACTTCTCTGCTACTGGAATGATGCTGTTCTCTTGGGGTTCAGCATAAAACAACAGCCTGCTTGTAATGCCACCAGGACTAACTTTACCACCTGTCTTTATCTCAGGATGGCTATGTTTTCCGTCTCCAAGTGGCCTACCATCGTGAGCCCCTAATCTTGAAGGAAGTAGTCACTCCAGAAGGGATGCTGAAGTACCAGGACACAGAGGAGTCTCAGCAGCTGGAGCTGGAGACATTGCATCAGCCCTATCTAACCAGCTCCCTGCATGGGTAGGCAAGGCTGGGGGTCAGGGGTGCAGGGTGCAGCTAGGAGCTAGTATATGTGTTCTTGGCTGGTGGAAGATGGTGATGTGGGGAGAAGTTTACTGTGGGAAGTGGTTCTTCAATCCTATTTGTATGCTGGTGGATGGGGAGAAGGGAGCTGGCTGTCCCTTTTGTGACATGGGAGGCCTCTGGTATGGGGAAACAAGTACCAAAGGGCAATTTGGTTAGAGGGAAGCATATAGCAGTGTTTCCCTTTTGTTGTCTCAGAATCATAACACTCACAGAGTGCTTCATGTTTGTGGACTCATGTTCCTAGCAGTTTATTTATTTCTCTTTTCTCTGCTTTGTGTCCTGGTATATATTTATTGATCAGTCATAGATACTTCTCTGCCTTCTTACAGGCTCCACCAGCAGCACCCAGTCTTTGGCAGCACTTGTCGGCTGGCCAAGCGCTGGATCAGTGCCCAGCTCCTGAGTGATAGCATCTCTGAGGAGTGTGTGGACCTGCTTGTGGCATCTCTCTTCCTCCACCCAGCACCCTTCACTCCACCCAGGTGAGGATGAGGAGCCCAGAGTGGAATAATGGACATGGAATACCTTTTTATTTCATGGTGTGATGCTGCCAGGCAGGAAGTATTGGAAGGGCATGCAGCAGTGAACTGTGGGCCACTGCTGCCATAATGCTGTCCTAAGCCCTTGTGGGAGCAGCTGAATGCAGGAGAAAAATACTTGGTATTGTGGGGCAGTGCTTCCCTGTATTCTGCAGAGTGAGAGGGGGAGGCAGATAAGGATAGGAGCAAGCATCCTTGTCACCTCTAGGTGCTGGAGGTACAGCTGCTGAGTGTTTGAGTTGTCCTCAAACTGCTTTCTTGAGGACTGGTGTGTCTCCCTGTCCTGGGGTGACTGCTGGGAGAAGCAGGGGTGAACACAGTGGTGGCAACCAGTGTGTTGGCCGTCCTTGATTCCCTGGGAAGGATGTTACAGCAGTGCTCATGGCTGCAGCTTGTGTTTATCTTGGAAAGAACTCCCAAGGGAAGGGCAGAAGGTCAGCTGAACAGAAGGGTCAGAGAAAGAGCAGGCAGAAGGAAAGCAGAACAGAGCAGTGTGTTGGGAAATAATCCCCTTGGGGCCTATTGCATGCTGGCCTCTGGCAGGTGGAATGTTGAAGTATGAAGTTAAAGGCTGCTTCTGTGCTTTGTGTAGAGGCAAAAGGTTATGCTAACCTGTGCTAAAGATCTGTTTTCCTTCCCAAATTAGCAACATGCCTGGAAAACTTTCCTGTATCCCAAAATGCTCTGCTAGCAAGAGCTCAGCCTTCCCAGATGCCTCGTATTGTGTTGCAGGGAGGCAGGTGTAAGGGCTCGGCCAGCGTTGTTTGGATCTGTATGGACATGGGACAAGCCCTGTCTCTAGTTCATCCTTACTCCATTCCCAAGAGTGGGTTTTGGGAGATGCACAGGAGTCATAGAATGGTTTGGGTTGGAAGGGACCTTTAAGATCACCTAGTTCCAACCCCTCTTTTGTGGGGAGGGACATCTCCCACTAAACTAGGTTGTGTAAGGCCAAGTCCAACCTGGCCTTGAATGCCTTCAGGGTGGAGGCATCCACTGCCTTGCTGGGAAATGTGTTCTGGTGTCTAACCGCCCTCATGGTAAAGAATTTTTTCCTAATATCTAGTCTAAACCTGCTGTCTTCCAGTTTAAATCCATTTTGCATGGGTCATGGGCAACAAGGGAAAGGACTCTCACTGATGTCCTGGAGAAGGGAGGGGAAGTGCCTTATACTCCTGGTCTTTTCCCAACAACTTCTTACAGCTTCTTACGTCTGTGGCTTGAGCAGTACTAAGACACTCCTGAACAGCATTCCTGAAGGGGTGCCAAGTTAGGGGAAACAAATACTGGTGTTAAGTTGTTTTGTCTTGCCTTAGCTCTCCCCAGGTTGGGTTCCTACGCTTCCTCAACCTGCTGGCAACCTTTGACTGGAGAAATAGCCCTCTCATCATCAACCTGAATGCTGGCCTCACAGGTAAGCAGGCAGTGCACAGGCCACAGCTATGGTAGAGCCACAGTGTGAGGGTCTTGTGTCCTCCTTTGGTCAGCCTCATCTTGAATATGTAGGGCTTTACAGCTTCTAGACAGGGCAAGATGGTTTTCCACTCCTTCCCTCTTATCCTGTTGTGTTTAACTTGGCTTTGGGGTTTGTGTATATTTTTTCTTTTTTCAAATGTTCCTTCTTCCCTGTCCTCAAATATCTGCCTTTGAAGAGTTGGATCTTGGTGATAATGATGTGCCACTTCTGGTCTTTCTGAGATCTGCTATGAGATTAGGCAGTCTTCGATGCAGTTGTGTCTCTGAAGTCTTCGATGCAGTTGTGTCTCTCAAGTCTTCTACTCACAGAGCACTTTAGCCTGAGGATTTGTCCTGATTCTTTGAGTCCAAATCTTTTGTTGCAAGGGAGGGGCCCCTCACCTTTGGGCTGCTGGTGGAGCAGCAGGGCTCTTAAACAGGAAAGTTCAAAGCCTTCTGGCTGTCTTGGTTCCCAAGAAGCAAGTATCAGTGTCTGTCTACTAGTCCCTAGCTTTGAAACCTGCCAGGAAAAGTGGCTACAGTCCTCCAATGTTTATTGGTTCATGAGCTTTAAGGATTTCCTGGTAAGTGTGTCTGTTTTCCAAAGAAGTGTGTTGACACATCCAAGCAGACCTGTGATACTGCTCTCTTCCTTGTCTGATCATCTTCTGGGTACCTGCTGTCTTTCTCTGGGAGCCAGCAGCAACCATGGGATTGTCTTGGCTTTATTGAGATGCTGGTGTGGGTGAGATAACACCACCTAGCTTTCAAGGCTAATTTATAAGAGATGGAAAACTTGCTTGGGAGTGTGATTAAGCTGCTGAAGGGAGCAGCTGTTTTATGTGGGTTTCAGCACTCCCCCTACTTCCTATCCTTCTTGAGAAGGAGATGGGTTTTGGAAAATGATGTTTTTCTACATTCCAGCTTTCATTAGTGAACGAAGTGGGAAGTCTTCTTGACCAAAGAGCTGTTTTTTTCCACTAAAAAAACAAAACAGAAGATTCTTCAGATATGAGCTAAATTATAGTCTGAGATTCCCAGCCCATCCTAGTCCCAGTGACTGCCCTTGGTCTGTGTCTCTGCCCACTGAGAGTGCCTAGATAAGCTCAGAGCAAAGATTCACAAAGCTTTGCATCTCATTTCCAAAATTCTTCATTAGCAAATGCAGAGTGAAACATCTCAGCACAGAATCACAGAATTGCAGAGGTTGGAAGGGACCTCAAGAGTTTGAGTCCTATCCCTCTGCTGAAGCAGGTATTCTACATGAGGTTGGGCAGATAGGCACCCAGACAAGGTCTTGAATAATGCCATAGGAGGGGACTCTGCAGCCTCTCTGGGCAACCTGTTCGTATACCCTTACTGTAAAGAGTTTCTTCTTTGTGTTGGTATGGAACTTTGTATGTTCAAGTTTTAGGCCATTGCTCCTTGTCCTGTCACTACACACCACTAGGAAGAGCCTGGCCTCATCCATTTGCCTCCCACCTCCCTTTAGATATTTGTAGACCGCAGAGCAAGCCCAGAGCAATACTACTCTAGCTTCTCTCCCAGCCACTTGCAGTGTTCACTGGTATTGCTGCAGGGATATGTTCATAAGCATTTGGTAGGTGCTACTGGCTGCTTTCCTAACAAATAACAGCAGTTAGTCTTTGCTTCAGCTTTGTCTGGCTTTGCATGGCTGCACTGGCAGAGCAGTGCCAAGGCCATGCTTCAGCCAAGACTTAGTGGGAATGGCCAAAGGTAGTTTTACTGCTGAGCATACCACCTCTCAGTGGAGCATCTCACTCATATGGCTGCCCTTTCTAGATGCTGATTGCACAGAGATCAAGAACAAGTTCATGACTGCTCGCTCTCGCCTTCCTGTCATGTTCATCGCCACCCCCAAAGACAAGTGGAACTCAGTGTGGACCCAGGAGCGACCCTCGGCACAGGTGAGCTGGGGCACCTTGTTCTGTGCACTGGAGTGCCTGCTGCCTTGGGGCATTTCTCCCAGTGCTGGTGAGTTCCACCAGCCCAGAGGGTTAGTGGGATTCCTGCTACATCTAAGGAGTCATGAGTTTCACCCTCCAGCTCTTTCATCCCCAGATTCTGCAACGCCTTCTTGTGTTGGCCTCAGAGTCAGTCCGCACCCTGGAGGAGCAGCTCATGAACCCACTCAGCAGCCAGGATGTAAAGGTAATTCCTTGGGGCACAGCATGAGGGTTTTCAGGCTCTGGCAAAGCAGTCTAGGTGGGGGTGTTCCAGCCATCCACATGGAAGCTGGAGGCTGCCTCACCAGTCCTGACCCCATGTGCAGTCACGTGTGCGCAACCTGTGCTCCCAGACATCTACCCAGTTGCAATTAAGTAAATCCTCTCTCTCTCCACATCTCCGGCAGTGGAAGAGCAGTTGTCTCTCTGCTTGCCCTATGGCTTTGCAGAGCATCAGAAGCCTCTCCCCAGCCCTGATAGTTTAATCTGAACTGAGTTTAGTGGAAAATGCTGTTGCAGAACTTCTTCCGATGGCATTTAGTTTTGGGTGACTTTGTTGTCTTGACAGTGAAAAAAGGAATTGAAATTAATTTGGTGAGAGCTTTTGTAGTGAAGAAGCCGGGTGAGAAAAATGTGGAGTTTTATTCCTATTTGAAAAGTTAGAGAAGGGTGGAGGAAACAAGCTGATTTGTGTTGTGGATGCTTTCAGTGGTGCTTTGTAGCCTGTCTCATGACCAGGTCAGTGACCTCGCAAAGTACTGTGACTGGGATGCTGGTTTTAGTGTATCAGACTCCTCCATGAAACACATGTTCTGAGACAGATAGGTGTCTCCTGCTTTCAGGTCTGCAGTATACACTGCTCAGTATTTGTCAAAGCAGTATTTGTCACTGCCCATCTAGCACTGAGAGCCTTTGATTTTGCTTGGAGCTGCCTATAAAGCTGCAAAGTGGTGCAGCTGAGCTGAGACCTGGGCTGATGGATCTGAGGGCTGCTGTGCCAAGTGCTGCTGTTTTTGGCAGCACTATTCATGTTTAACAGTGGCATGTGCTGGCCAAGAACTGTGATGAATGGCTGTGATTGTTCTACCTCCTCTCCTGGATGTGGGTACTGTCGCAGTTGGCATTTTCCTCACAGGGTATGAGAATGATAGGAGGAGGCAGACACAAGCAGGTAAGAGGAGGAGGCCCTCACGTGTAGCATTGCTTGGCACTGCATCCTCCTCTTTTGCACGTGTATTTTTTGTTATAATTCCTGCCATGCACTTGGGTGCTAAGAAGCCTTTTTAACTGAGCCTGATGTTGCTCAGAAGATAGGAGAGTATTTTGGCATGGAGGGGTGAGGGGAAGAGGATTGGGGGAGCCTGCCTCAGGGTATAGATTCATTTGTTGTGTACAAGAGGTGTGCTGCTTTCTAGTGAAGAGCTGCATGGAGCAAGGTGTGTGCCTGGGCATTGCATACAGATCTTGCACCTTCCCTTAGCCAAGTAACCACTACATCCCCTTCTGTTGGGATGCCTTTGTGGGATGGAGGAAATGGAAGATGATAACAGGCAGAATAGCCGGTAACTACTCTTCCTTTCTGATTCATGGCCAGACAAATTCCAGGTTGAAAAGGATCCAGAATGTTGTGTTATGGGGTGATTATTGGCTGCCCTTGGTGTGAATTTACAGCTACCTGCCACTTAGCTCCCAGGCAAGGTGGTGATGGGACCTTCTTGTGCTCCAGGATAGCTTGGTTGAAGGGCCTTAATCTGCTGTTGATCTGTCCTGTGTGAGGCAGCTTGTAATTAAGCTGGAGACTGAGTCTCAGTACAAGGCCTCAAGAAAGGTCAGGGCTGGAAAGGTCAGGGCTGAGGTCACAGGAATGGGTTGCAGCCTCAGTAGTGATGTTTCCCGCAATAATTAAAATAGGAAGCAGCAGAGAGGGGGCTCATTTCACCCATATGCTGCTTTCCGCTGAGATTTGCCTGGATCCTCCCATTGCTTCTCTGTGTCATCTGGAATTAGCATTATGGCTAGTTGTAATACTTTGACCACCCTTGTGTATTATTATGGGCTCTGGATATTTATTTTAGTCCTGATCCTAGGGCAGGGGTGGGTGTCTCTGAACAGCCCCTTGGGGGGAAACCCATGCTAGTAGCTTTCTGTTCCTTGCATTGTTATTTATTACTGAAGGAAACAAACCCGCTGGCTCCCTTTTAAAGGATGAATTTACCTGCAGCACTCCCTGTACTTTAGAGAATGGGATGTATGAGTGATGCTACTGAGGGAAGAAAAGAGGTTTTGGACTTGCTGGTCAAGTGGACATATCCAATGCATTGTTTCCATTTAATGCTGCTGCTGCCCATGTCAGGTCATGACAGTGGTACTTCAGCCTTCACACTTATTTTCTTCCACATAGGGTGTCAGCAGGGTGTTCTGAGCCCTGGTGTTTGCAGGATCTGCTTTTGGCCAAGGTTGAATTACCAATTCCTGAGGAGAGTTGGAGGGTTTGAGGGGAAAGAGAGGTCTCAAAATGGGCTGAGCTTGAGGTTGCTCTGATTGCATTTCTGGCTCTACCACAGACACGTGCTGGTGCCATGGTAAAATCACTGAGTCCCACAGTGAGATGAGGCTACTTGCTCTTTTCTTGAACTGCTTGGCTGGGAGGAGTGATCTGCAAACTGGCTATATGAAATAAATCAAATGACAAAGCCCAGGAAGCTTTCAGACAGTACCTCTGAGACTGCCTTGGCATAGCTGTGCAACTCTGACTTGTGCTCAAGTCTGACTGAGACCAAGGTGGTAGAGGTTTTGCTAGTACACCTTAAGAGGGTTTTATTATAGTTTGAAGTAAAACTCAGGTAGTTTTGTGTGTGATGGAGCAAAGCAGTGCTGCTGCTGGGATGAGTTTCCCTTCTAAAGCATCATTTGGAGTTTATGAAGTGGTACTGGAAAAGGCTTCAGCAGCATTTCCTTAGTTCTCTAGGTCCCATTTCTCCCAGCCACCCACTGCTTGTCAGGAGCCCTTGACTCAGCCAAGGTAAGGAAAAGAAACAGCCCAGAGGTTGGGACATGCAACCACTGGTCAGGTATAAAACTCTCACTTGTGTGTCAGCTTCTCCCAATTGACCTCCTGTAACAATTAGGTTGTGCTGAGGTAAGGCTGAGCTGCCCCAGGGTCTGGTCTTTCTCAGCATTTTGGGCTTGATATCTGAACCCCTGGTGCAGGGAAGAGAGTGTGGACTTGACTGTACATGTGAGAAGTGCCTGATGTGCCACAATCACAGCAGAGTCGTGAGACCAAATGTATTTAAGTGGGTTTGGAGGGCTTTGGTTCCTGAAACGACCTGTTGCCTGACCATAGCATTCTCCTAGCTCCTTGACTTGGTGTGCTTGGATCTTAATCCCATTTCCTTCATCTTGGTCATTGCAGTGGGATTCCTCCTCACCTCTCTGTTCTGTACCACTGTCCTCTCAGAACTGTCTTGTTTCCTGGGGATAAACTTGGGATAGTGTTTCCAGAGCTGCTAATCTGTTTGTAAGCAAATGTGAGCCTTGGATGGGGAGAAAACTTTCCAAAGCAACTTGGAGATGTTTCTTATATGTCTAATGGGGTGCTCCAAGGCTTTTTAATTTTATTTTTATTTTATTTTTTGCTCCTTGTTGTTTGGGTCACTTGAGGGTGTGCCACTTCTCATGTGGTTGCGCAAATGCGTTTGTGAGCTTCATTTCTTTGCTCTCACAAGAATGCAGTAAAGCTTAAGAGTGGAAGAGTGGCTCTTGGTGGGCCAGTGTTGAGATTTGGTGCTGCTCAGTGTTCTTCATATGTGTTCCCCACTCTGGCTTTAAACAAGCTCATGCTTAGCAATTTCCAGTGGCTCTATGCTTATCCCCACATCACTTCTATGAAAATGTACAGAAATTTTTCAGATTTCCATTGTAATACAGCTGTATATAGAATGCCAGATCCCCCCTTTCCAAATATTCTGTGATTTGTGTGTTGAATTGCTCTTTTCCATTAGTGGGGCTTGTTCTCATCCTGTTTTATTGCTGGAAGATGCTACTGACCTCTAGGGCAATGCCTGTTAAACAGATGGGTCCTTATGTCTTCTGGGATTTAGCTTGACTCTTGTTAACTTTTCAGTCCCCTTCTCTTGATTTGGGATCCTGCATTCAATGTGGTTACCTTTTTTAGCTTACTGAATTTCCCACCCCACCACTGTGCTCTCTTGTGTAGACTCTGGTCAGATCTGGAGTGGACTGCCTTGGCCTTTTGGAAGGCTCTTCTTTAGGGACTGTTCTGTAATCCTGGGGATAGTGGTTACCTCTCTGCGCAGGTCTAGGAGACTGGTGGGGTAGAAGATCTATCCCTCCTATCCAGATGTCTGGTGTGGGTAGGGAGCATCTTCCTTATTAAAGGGTTTAGCACACTGGACAATTGGACTGCAGCGGTAAAGTGAAACCTTCCCAGTGGATTTTTTCTGGTCCAGGAAATGTTTAGCCTGTCTACCAGAAGGGGGTTGTAGGTGATATGGCTTTTCTCCTGACTGTGTCTTGATTTCAGCACTCATATGGCATCTAGGGGAGTGATGTTCATATCCTTCTGGTATAAACAGAGCTTGTGCTGGAACATGGTTGTGTTTCAGTCTGGGTTGGAGCTCCACATCAATCCACTACAAACTTGTTTGCCAAAAATTCCAAAAGAAAACTTCTGAGTGGCTCTTGCTTTGATTTTACTGCGTCCTAGGGAGAAGGGAATAAAATACAAACAATAACTTGGCAAATCTCTCTCATCACTCCTGCTTGCTTGTGTCCTCTATTAAGTAGCATTGGTCTCTTTTCCCTGCAGATTGTCTTCCGCCCTCCTTTGGACCACTATGATGTTCTCATCCACTTGAATTCAAACCAGATTCCTCGACATCTGGAGAGCGTGGACTGGCCAGTGAAGTCATTTTCCCGGGGAGTAGTGAAGAACAGTGCTGGAGTGAGGATTCTCTTTCCTGTGGTGGATTATGATCCTGTACAGTGCTACCTCCAGGACCTGAGAGTAAGCATAGCCCTTTGGGAAGGTTCATGGGCTGCCTGTTTAAGGGAGAGCTGTGTTTTGCTATCTAGGGCATTATTTGCCTGCCCATTGCAGGTAAGGCTAGATGAGATCAGACATTAGGAAGAAGTTCTTTACACAGAGGTTGGTGAGGTGCTGGCACAGGCCTACCCAGAGAAGTTGCAGATGCCCCAACCCTGGAGGTGGACCTATGGGAAACCTAGTCCAGTGGAAGGTGTCACTAGGTATAGTGACTCTGAGGTCCCTTCCAAACGATGCAGTTTCACAATTCTTTGTATTTTGCATGTGATGATTACTCTTTATGCACTCTGGAATCCGTTCTTCAGCAGAAAGCCTGGTGAGTGCACCATTCATTCCTTGGAAATAGGAGTGCTGCTGCTATGGGAATGACCTCAGATGTAAAGCATCTGGGGCTTTTTTGAAGAATATGACATTTCAGTGCATAAGTATCTTTTAAGCCATTTATTCCCACTCATTTAATTGACTGTTCCTGAATTCTTGAACTAGCTGGAGTGCATTGCAGGCAGAGCTACCTGTGTTTTCTGGGCTGGCGTACAAGGTAGTAGCTGCCATAGGTAACCATGGTGGTAGTAGCAGTAGGCCTCCTGCTGGAAGTCCAGCAGTTCCATGAGCCGCAGAGGCCAGATACTGATCACAGCTTGGTTTATCCAGGCCTTATTATGTGCAGGTTGGCAGAGAAAATTGGTGAAAGGAGTAAATTGAGAACATGGGTGTCCTAAAGACATCAACCTAGCGCTCTTCCACTGCATGGCCATGACACGTGTGCAGGATGCTGGGTGACAGCGGTGCTACACAAGCCAGTGCTGTGCGGATGTGCAGCCTGTGCCGCCTGTGCCTTCTTGACACTTAACCTTTCTTGTTTGCAGTAGCTGAATTTAGCGTGTGGAGATGTGAGGCTGTTATGTCCTGTTTTCAGAAGTTGTCTAGACTTATAGCTGTTGTCGTCTCCTACAACAGTGTTGTGAGTGATGTTAGCAGTGTTAGAACAGAAGAACTGTAAGCTACATGTGGAAGGGGTTGCTGCTAAAACCTCCAGTCCTGTTTCCCACTGAGCTTTATCATTAGAGAAGCCTAGTCCTGTTGAGTGCTGAGTATCTCCAGGTCTGGAAATGTCCCACCTCTCTGAGCCTTTGTTCCAGTGTTAAGTCAACAGTATTCTGAAAATTTGTTTCTTAGTATCTAATTAGTATTTCCCTTGTTGCAGTGCACATTGCTTCCTGAAGGCCATCACAGCAACTGGGCTGTGCTGTTCTGGGGTTAAGGCAAAACAAGGTTTGTCAGCTCTGGGGCCGTGAGCTGTTCCCTTGCAGCTCCTGCATGTCTGAGGGTTTACAGGGGCTCTTGCCTCTCCTAGCTGACACACTGGAAAGGCTTTGTCTGCCTTTCCATGTGCTTCACCTGCCTTAAGATTCAGTATCAGTTTCTCTCCAAGCTCATGTCAGGGCAGGAGTGTGCCCACGATTGGGTACTGTCCTAATTTCCTCTGGGCCTGTAAGGTTCAGCATTTGCTTGTCCCTAGGCTGCCTAATTCTGCACAGCCACTGCATTTTTCACTGCTGCTGCTACCAGGCTTGATGGTGGCAGCAGCTGCAAGAATAGGTGGCAGGAAAGGCTTTCAGATCCAAAATTGGAATTGCAGAGTTGCTTCATTTTAAATTCTCGTTGAAGTGGAAAAATGCTGAACCCTTCTCATGCAACCTCCCTATTCACCTTAAATCAGATAGCTTAGGAGAGATGGCCACAGAAAACTGGAAAGCATTTCATTGTGGGTTTTGTCACTCTGGGAGCAGTCTGATTACCTCCCAAGCTGCCTGCAAACCATATTTTGTACCAGTTTCTGCCCTGTCCATGTGAATATGTTTTGGCTTTGCTAGAACTGTCAGACACAATAATGTGCATGCTCACTCACCCACAGCAGGTTGAGGCTGTCTGAGAGGAGTGAGAGTACAGGAAATTAAGATATATGTAATTAAGATGTCTTTAAGTTGATGACTGTCCCTTAATAATTGTTCGTTAATATCCCTGCAAGTGGCACTGCTTGTTTATCTGGAATGAAGTGGAGGAGAGAGGAAAGCGGGTATCCAGTGCTGAGTAGTAGGTCTCCTGCTTGCAAGAATGAAGGTGGTTGGGAAGCTCGGGTTGCAGAGACCATTGGGAGTTTTCTTGAGGTGCAGGATATGCAAGAGGAAGAAATATTTTGTATAGCACTTAAAAATGGAGCAGAAAGCCCAGTGATTGGGAGCTGTTTGTTATTTCACTCTTTACTGAACCTGAGAAGGAATATCAGTCCTGGCTCTCCTCTTCTGTTCCAGATGATTAGTTTCATCTGCCACCAGGAAACTTGGACAAGGAGGCATAGATCTAGGTAGGAAGTGAAGTTTATTAAGCCTGAAGTCTGTCTCCATCCCACATGTGAAGGATTAGAGTTGAGTGGAGTCTTTCAGCAGCTGACAAGGTGTGTGGGGCTAGAGCTGCTGTGTCTTCTGAGAGGTCAGGGCTAAGTGACTCTTACGGAAACCTGGCAAGAGATTGACTTCTTACTTGAAGAGGAATTGGAGACTACTGGAAAAGCTGACTGGGAAAGCAGGCTTCTTGAGGAGGTTTTTAATAGACTTGCAGCAAATCTGGCTTTATGAAAAAAAACTTGTCAGGAAACTCATCAGGGTGTGTTACAGTGCACAGTATTTTTCTGTGCTTCTGGTCAACCTGGTGCCTTCAAGTAGGTGTCAGCAATGGCTCCAGAAAGTGAAAGCACAGAGGAAACTTCCTTGGAAGTTCTAGTTATCCTCTTAAAAAAAAAAAAATATTACTTGAATGATCCAGTCAAATATGGCATCCAAACAGTGAATTTTTACTACCTGTTATTACCT
Organism: Cyrtonyx montezumae; assembly: GCF_038088225.1. NCBI lineage: Eukaryota > Metazoa > Chordata > Aves > Galliformes > Odontophoridae > Cyrtonyx > Cyrtonyx montezumae. The sequence goes on from NW_027071992.1 coordinate 16,495,378, forward strand.
GTGCAGGTAATAACAGGCCTGGAGTAGGGTTTAATTTTGATTATAAATTATAGCTGGCCCTAATATACTAACATCCCAGTGAAGAGACGTGGATAAAAGCCATGGTTATTTTTCTTTACTGGAAGAGGTGTTACGTTCCCAAAAGGAGCATGCATTTAGCATCTCCTGTCCTTTATCTTGAGAGTGTTTGGGAGGAATGGAGCAGGAACTGGCCACTGATTATGCAGAAGACCAAGTTGTGTTCCTCTGTGGCTGTTTTATTGGAGGTATCCTGCTGTACCAGTTCACTTTGCTCCTGTAGCATCCAGGTCAGCATCAGGCAGACCTGATGGGACTGATGAGTATCTCTGTCTGGGCAAACTGGTATTTTTTCTGGAAAAATTAAAGGTAACAGCTGCACATGAAGGAGTTGCTATTGGGCACCTTTGCTCTCAGATTACTTAGCCATGCCAGCCTGTGTCAGAGCGCTCCAAAAACTCATTTTGCACTGCACAAATGCCAACAAGCAGGTGATGTTGAGCTGTCGGCAGACACTACTCTGTCAGATATCATCCAGCTCTGTGTCTCAGGGCCCTGATTTTACTTAAAATCAAGACCTTTGTCACTGCTTTGTGTTTTTCCTCATGTTTTTCTTCCCTTAGTTTTTATTGCTTAGAGCAGTGTTGAGCTCCTCCTTGTCCTGGAGGCTGGCAGCCCTGGGGCTGATGGGAATGCAGCAAGACGCTGATGCTGAAAAGGATTGTGACATAAGTTCAGTGATAGGAGTGAATCCTTACAAGGGATTTTGGATGAGAAGGCATTTGAATGCAGGAGTGTCTGGCTTTAACTCAGAGTAATTTGCTTTGTCTTAATAGCACAAACCACAGAATTGGTTTAGTAGTATCTGACAGTGTAGCTATAGTGGTCTTATAACAACAAAGAGAGACATTTACCATGCAGCAGTTCTGTGGGATTTTGTTCTCTTTATGAGTGGGAAAGAAACATTTGTCCTTTTCAGGGCTTGCCCCTTGAAAAGGTCTTTAAATGCCTGAACATGTTGATTAAGCTGAAAGGAGTAAGGAGCAGGCAGCGTCCTTTCTCCAGTAGCCAGGAGACCTATCTCTGCCCTCTCTGACTGTTTGCACACAAAGGGTGACCTGTTTTTCTCAAATCAAAGGGATAGGCTAAGAGTGCTCTGGAGCTGGAGAATTGCTGCATGCCTTTCCCAAGCAGCCTGAGAAGAAGAAATAAAAGGAGGGGAGGCGTTAAGCCCTGACTGCTTCGATTTTTTTCTTTCTTCAAGGTGATGTGCTACAGGAGCTGGTCTGATCAAGTTGCACTCATGCCTGAGAGCCTGAATGGAGATGAAAGGCTCCATGGCATTCAGACAGCGAATGCTTAAATTCCAAGAAGGATCTAATGGAAAAGGTGGTTTGTTCTGGGAGTTGGTCCAAATGAGAAGGCTTTGCAGACATCCTTTTGAAGGAAGGCAGGTGTCAGACATCCCACAAAGAGGGCTTCCTTGGTGCTTCAACCCATAACAAGACTCTCCTGTGCCTACAATCCTGAGAACTTTGGTGATCAAGCAGCTGGTCACATCCTGATAAGGATTCTCCAGTGAAACAATAAGTTTTTAAGCAACTCAGCCAGGGTTTCCTGTGAATCCCTATCATGACTGTAGATTTGTGTCATGGCTGCTGTCAAGCTGCAGAACTGTGGACTGCCTCTGTATCTTTTGAGCTTGCTGGGGATGTGGCATGCAAAGGTTCAGTCAGCACAGCTCTTACTCAAGGGTGGCTTGGATGTTGTCTGTTCTTCAAGAGGAAATCTTCATGCCTGTAGCCAGTGAGTCTGGATGCAGTTATCGTGTCTGTCTGTGTGCTTTCAGGAGCTCACTAAGCCCAAAGACTTACTGTCTCACAAAATCCAGAACTGTTCTGTCATCAAAGAGGAAGCTGGATGAAGCTGTCTGAGCCCTGTTGGTCTCTGTACCTGCAGTGGCTGTTAAACTGTTTTTTCTCTTTTTACCAGGTCATTGGTCTTATGAGATCACTGGATATGAAGAGATTTATTTCATTGAGATTTCATTGAGATTTAGCTTTCTCTGGCAGTATCTGTCTGTCAAAGAGCTCATGGCAAAGGAGTTGCCCATCCTGTACAGAGGGGATTTTTTCTGCATGGATGAGCAGGAGTATATTTCCTGCTTTACAGTAAACATGCTTTCCTTTAAGGCAATGTTTTGCACTTCTTACATCTTCAGTCAAGACCTGTTTAGAAGATTTAGAGATCTTTCCTTTACTCCTCCCTTAGTGTAGAAATGTGCATCTCGCTAGTGGGAAGGGATTAATAATGTTAGCAGTTCTGAGTCTCATACAGTGTAGAAGCTGTGGTTATGGGATGTAGCTGGAACCGGTGAAATTGTTTCAGGTCAGAGTACTCAGTGTCTTGACTGAAAAGTATGACTCCTCCCATAGCCTCATTGAGAAGAGGCAAAGACAATATGAAAAGGCTCTGTTGGTTTTGATGGAATGGTGGAAAACAGTTTGAATGTCTGCCCTCAAAGGGGCAAAGGTGGCAGGAAATTCTCTGCTCCTACAGCTGTGAAGCAGCTGTCTGACCCTTATCACAGTGCCTATGGTCAGGAGTGTGTGCACATAAGTATGCAGGTGCATATCGAAGCATCTGCACCTTCCACTGCTTGGGTGAGATCAGGAGGTAGTTCTGCTTGGATATTTCTTTGCAATACCTTACTTCTTCCATTGGAAGGAACTGAAGACTTCTGTCTCATGAATCATTGAACAAGGCACAGTCACTAGTAGAGCCAGGAGACTGTAGGCGTAGGACTGCTTTTCTCTCATTCTTTACTTCTTTTTCTTGCAGGTTTATTTCTCCTCCTTTCTTGGCATACTAGTTTTTCACTATGATGAATCCCTAGTAGTAAGGTTCTCATATAGCTCTGGTGAGCTGGTAAAAGGTATAACAGTTTGGATGGGCTGAGTAAACCAAGAAGAACTTGAAAGTGTTAACCACATGTGTAGTTGCTTGCTGGATTTTTTATATAGCCAGGTGTCTGACTGAGAGCAGTTAAAATATCCTAAGCAGTGAGAAAATGTTGCTTTAGAACTGCCAGACCCATTTCTGAGGTCTCCCCAGGCAGTTCCTATTTCTGTAACAGATGTGGTGCAATGAGAGCCCAATTTCCAGGTATAAGTAGAAGCAGTGAAAAAATGAGTGGATAAATGATTAGCTTTAAAAAAAAAATCCCCACTTGCTTCTAAACAATAGTAATGTAGTTGCTTAACCAGTGTAAGTTCTTACCTCATTGTAAAATCCATGCTTCAGCCTGGAAGGCTCAATTCATTAATCCCATTTTAGATGAAGGCATTGTTTTACTCAGTACCTTTCTTTGTCTCTTCTAGACCTTCCACGAGGGTCGGTCCCTGCAGACTGGGGAGTTTAATCTTTTAGGCATTGCTTGCCCTTTCCCAGATGGTAAGGCTCCTCTTAAGTCCTGAGTCTGCTGTTCCTTCATAACCTCTGCAAGCAGGTAACTGTCTTGTGGGGTTTGATGGTAGAGATCTTTCTGAGCAGGGAAAGCTCCCTCTGGGACATTAAAAGTAAACTGTGACAAAAGATACAGCAGCATGAGAAGGGGCCATGGGCTCTGATGTGTTCCCTGCCATTTTCTGTTTTTTTTTTTTTGTTTTTTTTTTTTTTGGTGAACTTTCCCTTGAGAAAGGGGCTTGGAAGCAGAGGCAAGACCAGTGGCACTGGTATAGAGTATGGGAAATGGAAAAAACTGTTCTTGCTTTTATTCCTCAAACCTCTGGACAAACAGAAATGTAGTGACTAAGGCACCAGGTCCTCTTAATGCTGCAGTTCTCCAAGAGTTGCATTCCTTCTCTGCAGTTTGGTGAAGCTGGCCTGAAGTACTGTTGTGTGCTGGGAGTAGCACAAGTGTGGGAGCTTGCATTTTGCTGGGTTTTGAACTGGGTACTGTTGTTTTAACATCTGTCCTCTGGTCCCTCCTGTTTGTATAAAAGGTGCTGTGCATCAGGCAGAGCAACAGCTTTACTGGGAAATGAGCTGAGCCTGGGAGAGTTCCTTTCCTGCAAATGCTTCTGGCTTCTATCCAACAAGATATGCTTTTAAAAATACCTTTCTCAAAGTGTGGCACTTGAGACCTCACCCCGTAGATTAATGGGTCTTTTTCAGGTTCTAACGTGCTCTGGTCCCCTCTGATGAAGAAACTTGAATGTTGGCAATCGGTGTGCTCAGTGATTTGCCTTTTCTTGTGCTTTCCTTCCCTCTTGCCATTTGCTTTTTGCTATAATTAAGAGTTTACCAGCTGGGAAACAAGGAGTTTTCAGACCGGGGTGTGAGCATTGCCCATTAGTCTTAGGTGAGACACACCATGGCAGTGTTAATACCAACTCACTGAATATTACCAACTCATTGGTATTAGCATTGGTATCACCTTTTTTTCCTTTCCATAAAAGGTGCTTTCCAAGCGTGCGTGTGTTGATGTTTGTTTTTTTTTCCAAGCACATCTGTATGAAAATATCATTATACAGTGATGGCAGCAAAGATGATTTTTTTTAAGGGCATGACAGCAGTACAGCTGGGGAAGCTGAAGGGATGCAGTTGCTACGTTCCTATTGACCACCAGGAAAAGAGTTAAAGAGAGCAGATGGACTGCATTTCCTGTGGTTAGGTTGCACTAACCCAACAGGGGAGGCCATGTGCACAAAATTACAATTTTCTGATGCTGGAGGTCATCTTTGCTCAGCCCAGTATGCATGAGATGTTAATCTCCTCCAAGATGAACAGGTAGCAGGAAGCAGCTTCTTGGCTGTACCCAGATGCCAGTACATGGAGTGCTGTGCTGCTGGGCCAGCCTTTTGGGTTTGAAGTTGCTGGCACATGGTTTTGTTTAATTCTGCTGCAATGCTCATCCTCTGCTTTGTAGTGCTGGAAATCCAGTCCGTGTGGGTTGGAGGGAAACAAGGCTTTGGTCATCTCTTTTTGCAAGCTTTCTTTCTGTGCTCCTGCTGAGCACCATTGTAATAGGTTACTCACTGACACAACTGCTGAAACACAGGGGCGCAGATTCCTGCGCTGCCGCCATTGAGCTTTTATTGTATTTGAATCATAGAATCATTAAGGTTGGAAAAGATCTAGAAGATCATCTAGTCCAACCACCTGCCACCAATATTGCCCACTAAACCACGTCTGTCTTTAAGTACTACATCTGCTTTTTCTTTAAATGCCTCCAGGGATGGTGACTTCACTACTTCCCTGGACAAACTGTTCCAGTGCCTAGCTGCTCTTTCTGAGAAGAAATTCTATCTAATAATCTGAACCTCTTCTGGTGCAACTTGAGGCCATTCGGTCCTGCCCTATTGCTAGTTACTTGGGAGACCACACCCCCCCCACCTTGCCACATTTGCATCTCTTGGAGTTTTGAATCATTTCAGGTTTCTGCTGTTAAATATCCACATGTGCTGTCAACATCTAGCATCCCAAAGGGATTTCTTCTGGGGGAAGGATTTTTGATACTTTGTCTGCACAGATTGCAGAGCAGTAGATTTTTGACCTTCAGTGAAAGGTCCTTGGTTTGTCTGGGGTTTGTCTTTGCTACCTTCTAATTAAACATACTGTGTGTTTTTGAGTTGCCTGCTGGGGAGGACCTGCCCCATAACATCTGATGTACTGTGATGTCTTGGACTCAACGATTGGACCTCAGGACTGGAAGGCTTGATAGTGCCAAATCTAGCTGATAAGGATATAGTGACAAGGAAAGCTTGTAGGGTGTTGCTGCCAAAGGGATCCAACTTTCTAGATCTAGTTCCATTTTCTGAGTGCTCTGCAGGCCTGTGAAAGGTGGTGGCTGTCTGGGACAGCAAGAGGTAGTCAACAGTCAGATCCTCGTGCAAAACTTGGGAGCTCTGCACATCAAGGCAGAGGGGGAAGGGGCAGTAGGACGCATTCGGGATTTGTCCTTAACGCTGTTTTCCTTCTTGCTAATCCACTGGAAATGGTGCCTGCTTGGTCCTGGCTCACATAGAGGTACTATGGGCTCACCCTTTGTTTTCTCTCCAGGAGGCCTTCAATGATCTTGCATTATTCTTCTATGACAAGCACGGTGGGGAAGTGATTGCAGTTCTGTGGAAACCTTCAAGCTTTCAACCTCAGCCTTTTAAGGTAAGTTTTTGATTCTGTTAAGGGCAGGTTGCCTTGGAAGCTTGAAGTGCTTTTTCCTGCAATGACTGATTTTCAACAGTCCCAAAACCTTTTGAGAAATAGAACAAATACTTCTGTCCCTGCCTTAGAAAGTGTGAAACCAGGACAGGGATGTGGCCGCTGCTTCCTCACAGTCATCAACAGTCAAGAGGGTAACATATGTCTTGGACAAGCCCTAGTACTGTGATCACTATGTCAAAACAGAGCTTACTGTCCCACGTGTTCTCCTCTGGTCCCCTTCTGGGAGATGGGCAATGCATTGTTTGCTGAAGATGTTTGCTGTTCTGTTCTCATGGTTCTGGGTATCTCTTAGCTGACATACTGGTCTGCAAGAGGCTAACGCATCAAGTCCACCTTTGAAGTGCCCAAGTCCTGTAAATCTATGGATATATGTTCCATCCACACTGTGTGGGTTGGTGATCTCTAGAGGGTAGTTAAACTAGGTGTGAGACATGCTGAAGTGATTCATGCTGCTTTCTATGAAAGAAAGACGCAAAGAAACTAGTGACTCACAGTTTGGAGTTGGCAGCCCAGGTTCTTCTGCTGTTAGTCTCTGGGTGATTTATCTCCCCTCTTCATGGCTAGGGGGCCTTGGCCATTCAGCCTAGCTGGGGTTGTGAAACCTTGTTGTTCATGGTGGTGAAATAAGAGGAGGAGATGCTGGTATCTTCATTGAGTGTAGCTTGATTAGACCTGAGGTGTGTGCTATTTTTTTTTTCCCTCAGTCCCAGTAGAGCTAGAAATGTCTTTCAGCTCAAGGTCTTGACATCCAGCAACAGAACAGAGCCCAGCCAACTCTTAATCCTTGGTCGTGGTGTGGTACTTGGCCTTTTTGCGTTCTCCATCTGCTCTATTTACAGTCTTCTCCATGTGCCCCTGTACTCTTTCCCATCTTTACCATGTTCTGGCAGTTGTTTCTCTTCTTCCCTTGCAGTCTTTGGGCTGTGGCTCTGGGGTGACATCTAACATTGATCAATGATGGTGGCAAGAAGTGGTATGGCGGTGTGGCAGGGGTTGGATGTAACAAGGCAAAAGTGCAATTTATGTCTCTTATTTTGGACTTGTAAGGGTTGCAAAGCAGCTCTGAGCTGATGCTGCCGCTTGTATAATATTTGTTTTTGCCCTGCAGGTCTCCAGTATGAAAGGACGGACAGTGACAACTCTGAACAATGAGCTGGTGTGTGTTCCCAACATAGAGGCAATTCTGGAGGACTTTGAGGTTTTGGGAGAAGGCCTGGTCAAAAGAGTGGAAGCTCGTACAGAGAAATGGACTATCTGAGGCCATAAAGAAGTGTGAGAAGGACCTGTCCTGAAGCAGACTTTGTTTACTCTGGAACCATTTCATTTTATAAGTCAGTCCCAGGAAAGGCTTTTGGTTTTTTATATCCCAGAACTATGTATCTGACTGTATTTATCTTAGTATACCTTGTCCAGAAAAATGATGGGACCTATATTGTTTTTAAGAATGCGATTATCTTTTTATCTTGAAGAAAATATAAGGATGAGATAAAATTGTTGAAAGTGTTCCTGTTCATCGTAGGAAACAAACTGTGTTCATAAGAAAACATCAAGGCCTGAAAATTTTGCCTGAAGTGTGCAATAGGAAGACACCTTCCTAATTCATAGCATATTCTGTTACTCTAATGGCTAGCAAATCTAAAGAAACTGAAATTGAAAACTGAGCAGATTCTTTCCTTCTCAGCTGTCATGACACTCATCTGGAGTGCTATGTCCAATGCTGGGGACCCCAGTAAAAGGGAGATGAAAATGCTGGGCTGGGTCCAGGGAAGGGCAATGGAAGTAATAGAGGAGTTGAAGGATCAGTTACAGACAGAAGCTGCAAGAGCTGGGACTGTCCAGCCTGGAGAAGAGAGCTCAGTGTGATTTTACCAGTATGTATAGATACCTGATGAGGGAGGAAAAAAAATGGAGCCCTGAGAAGCAGTGGGTGGATGATTTCCAGAGGTGTGTTTCAAGCTCTTGGCTGAAAAGCGGACTTCTTATGGGGAAAGAGAAATAAGAGAGTGAACAGAACCCATCTGCCTCATCTGATTTTAGGTAGCATGCACGGTAAACAGGAGTGCAATCCCATGTGTCAGTTCACATGTACGAATCGCATGTAGGGTAAAAGAAACTGACTTGGTGACAGCAGATATTGCTGAAACCAAAAATGGATCAAACTTGGGAAGCCAAGTGGATGTCTGCTAACTGTAGAGAGTTGTTGCTTGATATAGAAGCATTTGGGTGGATTGCTAAAACTTGTTTCAAGACCTACCAGCCTCTCCAGCTATGGGAAGTGAGTCTGAAGCTTTATGAAGATTCCCAGGTTGCTTTTTTGTTTTTGTTCCCAAATGCTTTCTCTGAAGTGCTTAAAAGCAGGCTGTAGCAGAGATGGGATACTTGACTGATATTGCATAGCTAGTGCCTATTGGCCCCGTGTTTGGTGGCACAGTGTGTCATATGGAACCTAGATAGTGTAGCATCCTCAGTTTTGGAGTGTGGGCATATCTATCTATTAAAATCTCAAAAAGCATTTTTCTCTCTTCCTTGTGCCAGTTGCTGATAGAGGCTGTGGGTGAAAACCTCTGTATGTCTATTACCTTCAAGATCTTTTTGGGAGCACTTGAACTGAAAACACCCAAAGTGATTAGTAATGCAAAGCACGCATCAAATTTGAGAACAATGCCATATTCTGTTGCTACTGTGACCCCTGGAGTTAAGATACTGATGACAAATCCATTAGCAAACATGATGCAGGCAGCGATTTCAACAGATTTCAGAAGCAGTTAATAATCTCTAAAGCTTCTTTATTTCATCCTCTTGGTGTTTGTATTGCCCAGTCTGCCTTTAGTGATGGCTAATCTTCCTGGGTACTCAGATTATTTCTGCTTTTTGTTCTTATCTGCCTTTGTTCCAAATGTATAGATTGACACTGTGATCCTGTGAATTTGCCAACAAAACTTGGACAGCACTCAAGTTGCTGCACTGGTTGCATGTGCTGGAGTTTGCTTACCTCCATGCTCTATCATACTCTTGCTTTTCCACTTACTGTGTGTTTTATATGTATGTAGTCTGGAGCTGGCACATTCTCCTTGCTGCGTCTGTTGGTGCTTTTTACTTTATTCCCTCTTTTTTCCTTTAGAGAGATACAAAACTATGTGTAGCTTCAAGCTACCACGTTATGGATCTCCTTGTTCCACCGTCCTTTTGCTGTGCTGCCATACTCTTCAAACTCTTTGTTCTTGGGTAGAACCCACTGCTTGCAGTGTGCAGCAAAGGACTGGGAAGTGTCCAGGCTAGCCTCCTATAAAAATAACAATGCTGAGTTATTTGATGATGAGTGAACTCACTCGTAACCAATCCCTCATGCAAGTACCAGCGTGCTAGTATTTCACAAGCTTATGCCACTGCAGCCAGCTGTGAGTTGAGGTCAGGCCTGTGCAGATGACTGCTGATTTGAATGTCTATTTTGGTGGCTGACATGGGTATTTCAGCAGTGGCATCAAAACATTTAAGACGAGCAACACTGGCCACTGCTAACCCAGCTCGCATTATGTGGATCCATCTTTGAGCAAGAGCTACCCAAGGATGTTATCGCAGGTAGCTGTGTTCCTCATGTTGCCAGAGCACTGACTGATCCATGGGCTTCTGCTTCTTTCAGAGGAAGAGGGAAGTCTTCAATGTCCCAAACCTCCCAGTATGTAAATATTTAGAAGCTATTACTGGAGCCCATGTTTATACACTCAAACATGGCAAATGCCTTGAGTCATGTCACCAGCTAGAGTTAAGTCTCACCGGCCAGTGCCGGGGGACAGTGACAATCTGTCAAGTTGGAGTGCTTAGGTGATGTGTGAAAGTAAGGTGGTGATGGTGGCTTTGCTGAGCAAACCATTGTTTTGTAAGAAGTTCATATGCGATAAGTGGGAGGGGAAGGGGAACATGCAAGGTTATGATGAATCTCTTGTGTTGGTGCTATGGCCTCCTTGCCCTGGTCTGGTTGGCACGCTTGCTTCAAAAACTGAATTTTCATGAGAGGGCTTTAATACCACCAAAGCCTGAAGGTTCAGAAGAGTTCTAGGAGATGTGGTGCACTGGATCAACCTCAGCTTGGGGGATGATGCTGAGAAGCACATCTTGGGATAATGGGGAGAGTGAGAGACTGCTTGCTTGCCAGAGCGGCAGTCTTTCTTGAGGTGATGGATGAAGTTCATTTACTTGACAAAAGCAGCTCTGAAGTTTCTAGAAACTCAGATGTTTCCTGGCTGAGTTGCTCTGGCAGGAACCAGCAAAGCCAAAGGGCCTTGAAGCCATGGCATCATTCTCTGTGGTACTTCTAGGGACTGCGTGTTGATGCTCTCTTATCTCTTAGGCAACATGAACATAAGAAAGGACAAGTGAGGTCTCAAAAAATTCCTGTTGCCTGATTTATGGTTCTTGTTGGTGTGCCCTGAGAAATTGCTGTTGTGAAAGCTGGGGTAGGGCCTGGGTTATTCAGGGCGCACTTGATGACAAATTGTTCTGGGTTTCCATTTTCAGTGAGTGGGCACTGAATTGTTTGCAAATTTGTCTGTGTTTGCTTACTTGTGGTCCACTGACAAACTAGCTGCATACAGAGCTGCCCTTTGAGAGTGTTGGGATGGTGCAAGAGGCAGGACTAGGGGGAGGAAAGTGCTGGAGCTTAAGATGATGGCAGTAGGTTTTAACATGCTGTCATCATCACTCTGACATTCATTGTGTAGGCATTGCTGCCATATTCATTCTTCAAAAAGATAGGAAACCTTTGAAGTTCTTTATGGGAAGTCTTACGTGTGGTGGGTGATCACAAAAGGGAAGGTGCTCCCAAATGCCACGTTGGGCTGTGATGAGGGGATATTGATACGTGTACAGAGTGGATGAGGTCAGCTAAGGCAGGTCTCAGCAGTATCTGCTTTCTAGTTTATGATCCCAAAAGCGGATGGCTCTTCCCGGGCCTCTGTCTGAGCTTCAGGTAGCTTTTTTGGATTTTTGAAATAATACTGGGGAAACAAGTTGACGAGATGCAGCTGGGAGTGTGGCGTTTGGTTGGAAAGATGATGAGATCATCAAAGCAATTTGACTACACTGGGGTTTGCTGGTCTGCTGAACTGGTCAGCTCTTGCTGGTCTGGGCAGCTGAAATGTTTCTCAGTGGTCTGGTTGTCTATGACTGTCTGACTGCAGGATGATCGGAAGCTGTATATCCTTGAAATAAAGGCATTTGCAAGAAACATTTTGCCAGAATCACTGGTCATTCTTAAAAACACTTCGTCTAAGTTGCCATAGCTGGCTGGGGAGTGAGTAGTTGTGCGGTTTCTGGCACAAGGAGAACAGGAACAGGCTCAGGAGTTACACAGCAACCTATAGCAGCTTGGGGCTGGCTTGTTAGCATTCCATTCTCAGGAAAATATTCTGAACCTGAACCTTCTTTCCTGGCCAAGATGACTGCTTCCTGGAAAAGCTGATAGCAAAGTGTCTCTGGCATGTGGTAGTGGTTAGTAAGACTGTATGGTTTTGGGCAGTGTTGACTGCCACTGCTCTATCATTTCCCAGGCACTGCATTTGCTGCTGAAGGGCCATGGTAGATGTGGCCACCCCAGTTTTGTAGGTACAGTGGATTTTACTCTAGGGACAAGGCCAGTCTTTGCTTAGATGGCCTTGAGGGTGGATAGAATTCCTTGGGCTTTATTGTAAATTGTGAATGAGGGATAGAAAAGTGTTTCAGCAAGTAAGGGCAGTTTGGTAGCAGGGGAAGGGATGCTGTTCTCTGGCATCCTGTCTCTGTGCTGGAGCAGCATGAAACTGATGTTCTCAAATTGTATGAACATTGGCAGGTGCCAAGATACAGACTGCTGCCTCTTAAGGCTATGCAGCAAATGCAATTGCTGAGGGCTGGGCAGCCACCAGGAACAAAATGAGTGTGATGGGGAGATACTGTGTGTGGCTGGAGCAGTGGGTTTTCACAGAAGGACAATGTGGGATGCTGCTTGGCCTGCATCTCCTCTTTTTTCTACTCTCCTGTTCAGAATAGTGCTGGGCCTCTTCCATGCAGAGCACTGGCAGTGATGATGTTACAGGGCAAGGCTGGAGGGACCTCTTTCAGCTTCTTTGTAGTGCCACCAGGGAACTGCAGGCCCTGTCCTGAAATGAGGTCACTGCACCAAACACGGGGGACGTAGCAAGTTGTTTGCCTTTCTGCACCCAGTTGGGTCAGGACTTGCAGAGCAGGTGGGAAGGCCATCCTGCAGCACTCAGCTGAACCAGCTCCTGTTGTTACATCTTGTTGGTGGGGATTAGCTTTCCTAAAGGCTCAGCCAGGTGGAATAATGGGCAAACAAATCTCATGCTCTCTCCTGTGTCAACCTGGGGCTCCAGAAGGGGTAAAATACTCCCAGATCTTGCAAATGGTGGTACCAGGACTTGAGCTTGGTCTCTTTTTTTTCATGGACCCTTCCTCCCTCATTGCCCTTCAGAATAGACCCCATGTGTCTCTCCCTTCCTTCCCAGAATAGACCCTATGTCTCTCTTGTATTTTGGTAGGTATGCCTGCACCTTTTCCATCACCTCTGTGGCAGCTGGAGGGGTGTGAGAAGGGGGTGGGCCTGGGGGGACTGGGTCCCAGTGCTGTTGTGGTAAGAAGCCCTGGAATGACCCACTGTGGAGGGAACTTGTCACCTGGTGCAGGAGGAGCAGAATCACAGCATGGCTGCTGGTCTTGCTTGTGCTGAGTCACACCAAGAAGGGCTTGCAGAGCCCTTTTTTCAACCTGTTTATGACAGGCATGCTAAAAACAGTACAAGTAAGGGGTCTGGTAGTGCTGGTACACAGTTGCCTTTATCTTTGTGTCTCAGCTGGTGCTACAAGGCCTGAGGTGAACCACGTGGCAAACAGCTGGCAGCAGGGAAATGTCTCCAGCCACTTGTCCGGTCTTGATCTGCATGGGAGCTTTGCAGTATGGGAAGAGCAATGTGGAGTTTCACAAATAGCTCATTCCATGGCATGACAATGTTTAATTTACTATCATTGCTGCTGTGCATGTGGAATGCCATTTGTAGCAACCAGGAGGGCTTTGTTCATGGGACGTGGGACTGCTGGTGCTCAGGAACTAAGATAAACTATCAGCGAGCAGCACACAGACCCTCCTGAGCACTGTGATGCAGCTGCTGGGGTGGCTTTGTTCAAGTGGGGCACCCTAACACCTGCTTTGCTTGCCCCAAAATTGAGTTTGGCACACTGGTGCCAAATTACCAAGAAAACCTGAATTCAGGCCAGGCAAACAACCATGCAGTGGCAGTTGCTTGATGGACACAGATGTATTGGAAGAGGAGCAGAGGGCTTGCACTTCCTTCTGCTTTCCTCATTCTATTTTCATTGTATTCTGTAGCATTTGCTCATCCTCTGTTAGACTCTTGGGCTCCACAGGGACAGGCTGAGTGTGTGTTACCCATAAAAATCCTGAGAGGAGAAACCCACATACAAGCTGTGCCTATCCAGCTCATGCTTTGAATCTGCTGCAGGTCAGTGTCATCTCAGCTGGTGAAGCAGCTGGGAGGGCTGGAGTTCAGCACCTGCCTGTCCCCATCCTTCTGGAGTCTTGGCTAGTGTATTCTGGTCCTGGGGTGCAAGCAGGACTTCTGCATCCTGTGGGTCATGGTGATCGTTGCTTCTGTATCCTGCTGGAACACCAAGGAGAGGCTGGGAAAGGTAGAACAGGTGGAACGTTCTCTCTGGAGCAGCACAAAGGATGTAGGCTGCTCCAAGGATAGGCTTGGGCTTTGTATGCTTGTGTGGCCGTAGTGTTGCAAGTTTCTGTGGTCATGTTTACTTCACTCAAGATTTCACTTGTCCAAGGAGTGATTTCTCAGGCAACACATGGGTACTACCTGTGTTCTATCTGCAGATTTGTCCTGACCCCAAGTAAGTGAGGGTATTGAAGGGGTGTTGCTGAATGTTACACAAGGCATGCATCTGAAGACCGTGTATGTCACCAGCTATTCTCTGCTGTTTGTTCCTCTGGGACTGAATTTTGGGTGGTGTAGTCCTTGTAGGCTGCATCTGTGACCATGTGCTGCCCCAATTGCATTTTCCCTAAAGAGAATAGCTAAGGGAGTTAGTGAGTCTGTTGCAGCTCAGGACCACAGAAGGGACTTCCTAAGAATCACAGGGATTTCCACAGGAACCACAGGCAGAGGCTCTTCGTACTCTTTTTCAAGATGGTGAGCATACTAGCACTCAGCTGAGGAGCTACTAGCTGTCTTTGCTTGTGTTGGCCAATAATTGCATTAATCCCTCAGCAGATCTGATTCATGTAGATGCCTTTTAAGACAGCTGAAGACCCTCTTCTGCTTTGTTCTCTCTCTCTGAGCATCTTGCACACTGGGATGTGGGAGCCTGCGTATGCTAGAGAGGAGATGCCTCAGCACATGTTAGTCAGGCAGGACTGGCCTTTGTGTGCTGTAGTCCACGTTAGCTGGTTGCAGCCTCCCTGTCCAGCACTGTCTTGAGGGATGTGGCCTTTCAAACAAGGTCTCTCATTGATCTGAAAATAAGTAAGACCCTCTTGGCCAAGCAGGAGGGACTGGCTTGGGGCAGGAAGTGCTGGGTGTGGAGCTCTGATGTAGATGGTGCTGGAAGTCAACCCTGATGGCTCTAGTCATTATCTCTGAGTGACAATATTTGCTTTGCAGGGGTCAGTGACAGTAATGCCAGGAATGAGATGTTGCTGGGTGCCCTGGGCTGGACTAAAGAATCTGACCCTAGTGCAGGTTTTCCTGCTTGTGCCTCGTGCTGTCCACATCATTGCTTCATCTTGCCACCTCATAGACACAGTGCTTCTCCCGGAGTGATCCAAAAAGTGTTCCTTTCTTCAGCAGTGTGGTTGATGGAAGAGAGGCATGAGACTACCCGCCTCACTGGGATACCTTCCCCCAGGTCTGCACTTCTCATTTGGCTTCTGGTAACTATTTGACTCACAGAATCACAGAGTATCTCAAGTCAGAAGGGGCCTACTAAGTTCATTGAGTCTGTTTCCTAGCTCCACACAGGACCACACAAAATTCAGACTGTATGTCCAAATGCTCCTTGACCTCATTTTTACCCTTCCTTCCTTGCTGATATCTTCCCTGCCATGCTGGATTAAGGAGGACAACACACCACATACTGCCACTGCTGCCGTTCGTCCTAATCTGAGAATTCCTCATGGCCTGGGAGAGATCTCTAAGGTATGTGTGATGGGGTGGCAGATAGCAGCACTCACACCCTGCTATGCAGAAGGTGGTTTTGGCCAGGGCAATGTGACTGTTGTATGTAGGCTCAGCCACTGCAGGAGGATCTGTATTGGCTCCTGCTTGCAGGTTACAAGATGCTTCTGGATGAGTAGATAGTGTCTGTACTTGGTCTGCTGAGCTGTTCTTTCTCAAGTTATTTTATCTATTTATTCCCCACTTTGATCATTGATTTTGATGTGAGAAACAGCCCAGCCCACATGCAGAGTGCACATCAAGTTCAAAGTGCAAGGAGTGCCTGGCTGACCTGAAGAAGGAGGGAGGTGAGTGCTCCCAAATTACACCTGTGATCTGTCTATTCTGTCCATGGCTGCCTATGTGTGATGCCTCCAAGAAGGCATTATCCTCACTTGCCTTGCAATGCCTCATTAACTTTGACCAAAGAGGCCCCTTGCAGGAGAGCAGTGAGAGCA
Source organism: Cyrtonyx montezumae (assembly GCF_038088225.1). NCBI lineage: Eukaryota > Metazoa > Chordata > Aves > Galliformes > Odontophoridae > Cyrtonyx > Cyrtonyx montezumae. The sequence continues at coordinate 16,511,311 of NW_027071992.1, forward strand.
GTGATGCAGCCTTCCCTGCCTGGCTCTGGCTTCACAGCTGGGCATCACCAGACTTGTTCAGCAGTGCCCCTTGCCTCTGCTCAGCAGTGGATGCTGCTGCTTCTGCTCTGGTCGAAGCCAGGCATGTGATTTCTTTTTTGTGAAGAGCGTCCTCCACTTTCTCGGCACCAGGAGTGGTCTTAAAACCAGAGGTCTGTTGCAGGAGTTGGGCCAGCCGTCCAAGCTCACGGACTCTGCCTTCACACAGTGTGGATCATTTCCATAATGAATTATACTGTGCACAAGCTTGTGCCTATACGTCAGAGCACTGCAAATGCTCTAGTCTTTCCGGTAACTAATTGAAATAATGGGAAATACATTATTGTAGCAACAGATATGCAATGGCACCCATATAAATAAATCAAGTGGTAACCATAAGTGCAGATGTCGCAATCATGAAACGTTATGTCCCCCCAGATATATACGTATATCACTTTTTATTGCCATGCCTTAGTCACACAGTTTATTCTGTCAGGATATTTGGGGATGTGGCTGTTCCTGTGCAGAGGGCAGTTTTGGCCTCACAGCATGGACTGGCCTCCAAGTTCTTCCCATACTTCACCCTACTCCAGTGGGCAGCTTGAGGCATACGTGGGCCTGGAGGGCAGTAGGTGACTCCAGTGCTGCTGTACCTCTATCCTACTGCTGTGACTCTCTGTGGTCAGCCCGTGGCACAGCTCCATCCTGTTGATGCTTCCAAGGCACAGAGATACCATGGAGAAGGGGACTGCTGTGGGAAAGGGCAGCCTCCACTCCCAGTGGCCTCCACCATCTAGGGGAAACAGTGTTAACTGCCCTGTCCTCTGTGCAGTGCACAGTGGGGGATTTGTGTTACCCAAATTTTCAAGGTTCTCCAGTCTGAGCATGGTGGTGTTTGAGCCAAATGCTCCATCCTTCGTAAGTCCATTAAGGGAGGGATACCTGCCCTGCAAATCGTGGCCTTTGTGTGCTGCCCATGGTGACAAAAAGCCCTGCATCACCCTGTGTGTTGGAGGGGTAATCTGTGTTACTGAACTTTCCCTAAGGCCTGCTGCAACCATCTATGTGACCGTTTTGCACAAATCTCCCATCTTTTGTTTGACTTAGCTATGAGCTTTGTGTTGGTAAGAGCTTAATGAGAAGTAAGATGTTAATGAGAATAGCATGACCTGTGATTACCTGCTCTTGCACAGCTCCTAGAGCAAAGTCTGGTTGCGTGCTGGTAATTAGTGGGGATCTTCTGAACACAGGATTTGTGTGAGATAGAGGTGTGGGTGGTAAATCCGTCTTTTTCAGGAAAGCATGAGTGGAGAAGGCTGTTCAACAGTGCTCCACACAAAGAGAGCATTTGGTGTGAGCACTGCCATGGCCTGGTTTCCCTAGTACTGCCTCAGAACCAGTCTGCCAGCTGGAGGAGCTGGAGGTGAAGCCAGCAAGAGCATCTCTCATCTCACAGGCACGTCTCATCTCCTCCTGGGGAATTTCACTTTGAGTACAAAAGCCTGCAGCTTTCTGCCAGTCATCACTGGGAAACGAGTGCCTTATGCAAGAGGTTGCAGCTCACTCCCTTATATCCTGCTGCCACAGGTTTGCTTTCCATCCAATGACTCAGTGAACTAAAGTTGGCCCAGAAAAGCCTTAGTGTACCTAATAACCCCTAGATAAAACCTCTCCGTGAAGAAAAGGAGGGTGCGTGGTAGGAAACACAATGGCCACCAAGCTCAAGCAGGCATCACCTTTACAAGTTTTGCCTCATCCTGATGCTGGCATGTGGACGTGCTCATGGTGTCTGCATTCCTGAGGACTTGTTTGACCTGGCCTAGGGAGATCTTGGCCATAATAAGGTCACCTGAGTAATTTTCACCATTCCCATTGCTCAAGGATGACAGCTGGGATCCCTACTCTGCCTGTGCACATTCGCATGCACAAACTCTTTACTTATTCAAATCTGCAGGATACCCTTGGAAACTCCCTCCCAAGGGAGGGAGGGCTTGTTACAAGAGATAGAATTGCTCTGAGTCCCCTTCCAGTTCTCACAGTTTCCTGCTAGGAAAGGATTTCTGTATTATTTATTTATATTTAAGCCCCGGATCTGTTGCCACTGATGCTGAGAGGTCACACAGAGATATAAAACCACTCCATCAGTTTTTGGCCATCTCAGTGATCCTATCTAAATCTGATAAACAGAATCCCAGCTGTCCTCAGGATCTTCCTCATGGGAAAGCCTCTTTACATCACCTGCCTCCAAGACTCAGGAATCCTCTGCACCACCTATGCTATTCTGTACAATCCTCTCTTGCTTTTCAGAAAATCACCTTCCAGTTAGAAGCCCAGCTCATCAGCAAAACCAGTCCTCAGGGAGGATATTTCTCATCTCCTGACACCTTTCAAGACTCCCAATTGGCACAGGAAGCTTCTCTGCAGATCTGACACAATGTACCAAGCAGTTCCCAGCTTTTCTTTGCCTCTGGGCCTTTCCATGATATTTCAAAGCACAATTTTTAATTTAAATGCATCTTCTCCCCTGCAGATTTATTGCTTTTCCTTTGTAATGTACGCTGCTATCACTAAAAACAACAGCAGCAGGTTGACTGCACTGAGATCCCTGCTCATTTGGCTTGGCCCTGCTAACACACAATGGAAGCTTTTGCAGATGTTTCCTATCATGAAGTGCTTTTAAGCACAAAATCTCATCCAAAACCAGTCAAAGCTACCAAAAAATGATACTAAAGCCACATGTAGGTTTGTGGTCTCCAGAAGGAGAGGGTCCCTCCTGCTATTGCTATGGTGGATTGATTGGAAGTTCCAATCAATTAGAAGCTCCCTTCAGCTGAGGTATTCTGTGGGCAGGCTCAGAGCCAAAAGGTGGGGTTTGGCTGTGTGCTGCCCTGCTTGGGTATTTGGTGGGCCTGTTTACCATGTGTGTGCCACATACCTGCTTCAGAGAGCATCATCATCCTTCTACCTTTCCCCTCACTGCTGCTCCTTGGATTATTTGTTCACAGTGTAACGGAGCTGAGTGCTGCTTGATTGGGACATGACCTGAGCTTTATATAATGCATTGTGCAACGTGCTTTATGTAATCGGAGTTTTCTTATGTAATTTATTTGCAGGGCATTCACTGAATCAAAAACCAATTCCTTGTATATGGAGATGTACATGGATACTGAGTAGCTGTGCTGATCATTTCTGGTCTGCTCAGTGCCTTGGCGTACAAAAGAGTAGTGAAGCATTGGAACCATCCCTGGAGGTGTTCAAGAAATGTGGAGATATGTTACTGAGGGACGTGGTTTAGTGGTTGGTGGACAGTTGGACTAGATGATCTTAGATGTCTTTTCCAATCAATGATTCTATGCTGTTGTGAATGCAAATCCATCTAGCCATGTGTTCAGGGGCTCTTGCGCCACATCCACCTCCAGAAAGTTCTCCTCAGGAGGCAGCAAATTGCTTTCCCAGGCTGCAGAGAGGGGTGCCAGGTTTGAAGGGCTTGTACTGGTCCTTCTAAGGGCCAGGCCTTGAGGAGGTCTGTCTGCAGCCACTGCTTATAGAAGGAGGCCGAGGCACAGCCTTTCTCCTGGCAGCATCAGTGAGGCATATGGAGTCAGCCCACACCTCTGCCTCCAAGAGAGCTGCAAATGTGCCAGAAGTGGGTCAGGAATGTGAGGTGGGAGAATGAGGATATGATTCAGGCTGTGAGCTGAGGATATGACCCCTGTGGAATGAGATTAAAACCCAGTCCCTCCTGGCAGCTGTAGCCTGACTGCATAAAATGTGTCCGCTGTTCATGTTGCCCACTGAGGTGGTTAATCCATGAATGGGGCCTCATCCTTGCCTGAGGAGTGGAAGCATCCACACCCATGCTGTGGCAGAACAGCTAATGGGCTGGAAACAGCAAATGCAGATGCCAAATGAAAAAAAAAATAGTAGCTATGAGGCCCACGGGCTCCTCTCATGAAATGTGCTCTGGCTCAGCAGTGCTGCTGGGCCCTCATACAGATGTGCACAAGCTGTCCCAGGGCTGAGGAGAGTGGTGTTAAAATGAGGCAGTGTAGAATCCCACAGCCTCCCAGAGATGCCAGCAGTGCTCTGCAGCCTCCTTCCCCTGGTGAAAGAGATCAGGTCCCCACTAAGATCCCTGTGGATATGTTGAAAGTAGCCTTGAAGTGGGTGGGGTTGCACATCTTGATGGTGCCCCAGGACCCTCATTGTTCTCCTTTGTGTTGCAGAAGCTGTCTGTGGAAGAAAATGGGGCATGTCATATTTTGTACTCCTTGAAATAAGAAGTATTTCACAATGATGTGGAAGGAGAACCTGACACCTGGCTGTGTGTGAGCTGGGAGGCTTGTGGACTTCCAGGTGTGTGAGCAGTGTTCTGTACAAAAAACAACAGTGGGGAGGGCTGCAGGGCTTTTGGGTGCTAAAGCACTCACCCCAGAGTAGCTGAAGCCTCATCAGCAAGGGAGATCCCAGTGATTGTGAGAAGCAAAGAAGATACACAGATAATTTGATAGGCCTTTGCTTTCCCTTAATCGGTGACCTGAAATGTCTGAGAAGCTTGATGCGAGTTAAAATATTCTTCAGCACAAAGAGAAATAAAAGAGAGAAATTTCATGAGAAAGACATTACCATATGCTTCATGGATCTGCTCAGCCTGTCCTGACCACCTCTGCAGGAGGTGGTGTGTTCAGGGCTCACCTGGGAGCGTGATGTGTGCAGACACACCCCAAAAGACACCCCACATGGCTGTTGTCCATGAATAGTTTCAGTTGGAAGGAACTATAAAAGGTCATCTGGTCCAACTCCTCTGCTATGAACAGGGACACCTATAGCTCCATCAGGTGCTCACAGCTCCATACAGCCTGACCTCTCTAGGGATGAGGCACCCACCACCTTTCTGAACAATCTGTTCCTGTGCTTCACTACCCTGATCACAACCTTTTTCCTTATATCCAGTCTAAATCTGCTCTCTGGAAGTTTGGAACCATTTCCCCTTGTCCTACCACAACAGACCCTACAAAAGAGTCTACCACCTTCTTTCTTACAGACCCCCTTTAGATAATGAAAGGCCAGTCTCAGGTCTCCCTGGAGCCTTCTCTTCTCCAGACTGGACAAGGAGGTGTTCCATTCTTCAGATCTTTTTATGGTCCTGTACTGGATGTGCTCCAACAAGTCTATTCCTCTCCTGTGCTGAGTAGTCCTCATCTGGATGCAGTACTCCAGATGAGGTCTCACAGTGCAGAACATAGGGACAGAAGATCTGAAATATGTATGAAGTGCCAGGAAGACCCTGATTGTTTCCTGGTCATAATTCCTGAGAGTTACCATTGCTTTTTTAACCACCTTACCCACAAAGGTGCTGAGCCTCAGGAAGGTGTTGAAGCTCCACCCTTCTGGGAGCTTACAGGGTCACTACCCTTGTAGGGGTGAAATATTAGGTGAAAAAAAATGTGTCAAAGCCAGATTTCTGTGTTGAGTCTTGGCAAGGGGTAGGTTGTACTGGGTAATGGCTCAGACATTAGTAAAGTTATGCTTTTCTCATCTACTTCTGGAAATCTCTGCATAAACTTCCATGTTCACCGAAGATAACCAGACCTGTATGATGCAATCATCACAAACACAAGTTCACTTGCACAGACTGTTATGAAACACTCATTCTTTGGCCATCATCATCCAAAAATGAGAGAATCGGCAGATGTTGAGAGAATATCCAGCTTAGAAGTAAAGACTGAAATAAAAAATAAGCAATGTGACTCGCTGCAGATGGGACAGGGTTTGTCAGTGAGTCGCCTACTGCATTGGTCAGGTCTCTCTGTAGTGATTAAAGTAAGCAGTGTTCTGTATAATTCAAAGGCTCCTTTTTTTTCTCATATATGTAATCACGGAGTTCCATCTGTTGGCCTTATAGGAGAAACCATTGTACAGTTGCTGTCAGGAGAGACCTTATTGCTCTCTATAACTACCTGAAGAGAGGTTGTGCTGAGGCTGCCTCTCCCATGTACGAGAGGTGATGGCCTCAAGTTGTGCCACAGGAAGTTCAGGTTGGATATCAGGAAAAATGTTTTCTCAGAAAGAGTGGTGAGGCATTGGAACAGACTGCCCAGGGAGCTGGTGTAGTCACCATCATCCCTGGAGGTGTGCAAGAAATGTGGAGACATGGCACTGAAGGGCATAGTTAGTGAGCATGGTAGAAATGGGCTGCTGGTTGGACTTGGTGATCTTAGACGTCCTTTCCAACCTTAGTGATTCGACGGCTTAGCATCCAGTATGAATGCAGGAACCATCCCTTTTACAAATGGGAGAGAGGGAGACAAACAGTTTGGAGGACTGGAGCTGCATCGAAAAGGCTTTGCAAGTGTTATAGTAATCATCTGCTGACCGTAAGTCAACAGTGTCACGGTGTTGCAAAAAAGAAAGGAAAAGTTAAACATCCCTGGGAAATGTAAACAGCAGCATTATTCACAGGACACCTGAAATAGCTCCAAAAGCCTGTTGGTGTAGACAATGCCTATGTTTTAGTAATATGACCAGCTCTGGGTACTGCCCAGAGTACAGGAAAGATATGTACCTTTGGGAGAGTGTCCAGAAGAATGTGACTCAAGTGACTGGAGGGTGTAAAACATGATGCATGAAGAAGGACTGAAGAGACTGGGGTTGTTTAGTCTAGAGCAGAGATTTTTCAATCTTTGGTCTGTCGTCTTCTGGTCTATTCTTAAAGGGCCTGGGAGAGGTAACTAAGAACAGCATGTTACTATGTGCTATTGAGCTGTCGACAAATATAGTATCTCTAAAATGGTCTGTACTTGCAGGAAATCTTCTTTGGGGTCCAGCACTGAACTGAGAGATTGCAATCCACTGCTGTCATAGAGATGGCTTACAGTGCAAAGCGGTGCCTGTTTTTGAATGCATGAAACACAATTATGAAAGGAGCTGTTCTGGTGAGAAGGGCAGAAAATTAGGAGAGTGCACTACAGAATCATAGAACCACATAACTGGGTTGGAAGGGACCTCAAAAGGTCAGTGAGTCCAACCCCCCTGCTAAAGCAAGTTTCTACAAAGGTTGCACAGGTAGACATCCGGGTAGGTCTTGAGTATCTCTATAGAAGGAGACTCCACAACCTCTCTGGGCAATTTGTTCCAGTGCTGTATCATTCTTACTGTAAGGAAGTTCTTCTGCACATTGGTGCAGTACTTCCTATATTCAAGTTCGGGGCCATTGCTCTTTGTCCTATCACTACACACCAACTGAGCCTGGCCTCATTCATTTGCCTCCCACCTCCCTTCAGATATTTATAAGCTTTTATCAGATTTCTTCTCAGTCTTCTTTTCCACCTTTCCTCATATAGGAGATGCTCCAGGCCCTTAATACATATATGTATGTAGATGTTGTGTCTATATATATATATAGCCCTTTGCTGGACTCTTTCTAGGAGATCCCTGTCTTTTTGGAACTGGAAAGCTCAAACTGAACGCAGTATTCTACTTATGGCCTCACCAGGGCAGAGTAGAGAGGGAGGATCACCTCCCTTGACCTGCTGGCCATGATGTTTTTAATGAACCACAGGATACCATTTGCCTTCTTGGCCACAAGGATACTCTACTGGCTCAAGGCCAACTGGCTGTCCACCAGGACACTCAAGTCCTCCAGAGTTAATCTCCAGCACGTCAGCCCCTAAGCTGGCAAGACTCTACACTTTGCTCTTTCTAAACCTCACCAAGTTCCTCTCTGTCCACGTCTCCAGTGTGACCAGGACTTGTTGAGTAGTAGCACAGTATTCTGGTGGGTCAGCCATTCCTCCCAGCTTTGTAACATCACCAAAATAGCTGCAGATGGACTCTGCCCCTTCAATTCATGTCATTGATGAAGATGTTGAAGAAGATTTAACCCAGCACCAACCCCACTGTAGCAGCGGAGATGTAATGGGGAAAAGTTAAAGATAGCAGGACTACGAAGTGCTGTAATGCATTGTCTGGGCAGTCTTGAGACTTCTAGTATGGGGATCTCAAAGAAAAGGGATCAAAAAACATCTCCTAGTATTCTCAAGGATAGGAATGACCTCTCCTTGGCTCTCAAGGTTATTCTGCATCCTAATTCTCTATTTTTTTTATAACTAGTGCTAATTTACAGTCTGTGATATTCCATATATTCATAAGTGCTCTTGAGAAGGAAGTGAGCAATGATCAAGTTATCACCTAACTGCTTGCTTCCTTTTCTGGATTAGCAAAAGTGTATTGAGCAACACTAACACACTAATCCAACACCAAGTATCAACACATTGCTGGGCAGACCTCCTTATGTCTATTATTCTATAATTTTGCATCACAAGACTGGCATGTTGATCCTGAATGTTAAATAGAGTGACGTCAGACACTCATTGTTTGCAGCATTTGATCTGAGGCTTATTTCTCACAGAACTGACAAACAAACCTAGAGCATTATCCACCTCTGCTCTGCTTCGTGCTGTCTTGAATTTGAGCTGGCAGCAACAAGACAAAATGTGATTCCAGGAAGGACAGGCAGAAACTTTGGCTCTGATGCTTTCGCTGCTGCTAGATTGAGATCCAATTCTCCCAAAAACATTTGCTGTGGTTTGAAGAAAGCAAAAACTGCAATTGTTCACAACAATATTGGTATTTGCTAGTCAGGAGGGATACCTGAAAGAGAGTAAAAGCCTTCTTGTGCATGTGGCTTTGTTGGAGAGGCAGTGCATTGTGCAAGGGACCTCACAAAGAGGCAGAAGAAAGAGTGGAAGAGCTGATGGACCTGGGAAGTGGTTTGAGGACAGAGTATCAAATAAGGATGAGGCAGGTGATGTGAGGCACTTGTACTTTGCAGGAACAGATTCAAGAACTCTGAATAGTGCAGGTGCTGGGACTTGCTTTCTTTGCTCTTTTGATTCATTGATCTATTTCAGACACATTCACTGCAGCTCATCTGCTTCTTTTCTTGTTTGCTTCTTGTCTCTCAGGTCGTTGGCTGCTGTGTCTGAAAGACTTTACAAAGTAGCACAGTTTAGAAGTTGGGCAGGCATGCAATAACTCATTGCCTCACATTAACTTCATGGTGCTGACGCAAGTGGCAGACACCACCAAGGCACTTCTGTGTGCTGCATGATTTTTCTTAAGAGTCTCTTTTAATTCTGATTCATGGAGAGAGTTTTCCAATCCAGAGCATTTTGCTCTTATCTCCGACCAGGACTTCTGTGGTAACAGGATCAAAGGCAAAGATATTTTGTAGGGTGATTTGTTGTTGAAGCAGACAGAAAGCAGTGTTTCACACTAGCCTCAAAGAAGTGTCTCCAGAAAGGCTTTGCAGAGATTATGGCTATGAGCAGGCTCACCTTCTAGCCCAAATTAGTAGATGAGCTGCTGCATAGTGTCATCAGTAGCTAAAAGGGTTCACAGACAGCATTACCATTTCCTTGTTGGAGAACACTTGTAGGCATGTCAAGGATGAACTCCTAGTTTCAGCGGAGGAGCATGAGTGCTGTTAATCATTGCCATGAAATCAAAGAACTTGTCTTACCCTATTATTGAGAAAAAAGTCATCTGAATATTTATCTAACAATAACAAACCTCAGTAACTAGCCAAAGCACAAACCAAAGCCTACAAGTTTTCCTTCTCACTAAAATTTTATGCTTCATCGCAAGGAAAACATATCCCATACAATCAGGAGATTAGCAGGAAGGTACTGAATTAGATAGAATATTTAAAAAACCTCATTAACGTCTATAAAGATGTCAATCTGATTCTTGGGCAGTGTTTAAAAGCTTTGACCCACCCACACAGGATAAGTCTCTGATATATAATTTTGTTGAAACTTTGCTGAGTCTTACAATTGTGCTATGAGATAAACTCATTTATTTCAGTTGTTCCTCCTGCCAGGGTTGTTTGCGGAGAGGGTGTGATGAGTGCTGAGGGATGAGGATTGAGGACAAATTTACATGTTCAGTTCAGGGCTTTTTACAATCACTTCTTTTTAAAGACCTACAGAAGAAAGAAAATACAATTCTTTTTTTCTACTTGTCTGGATCTGAAGCAAGCAGTTGTCTTGCTTCAGTGTCCTTATGATGACTCAGTGTCCTCATGGGATTAACTTGTTGAAATTTTCAGCTAATGGCTTTTTGGATTCTTAAATTCTTACAGAAACAATTTTTGTTTCTCTTTCTTCTAGAGCAGAGAAATCACCTCAGTAGACTTCAATTTGGTGAGATGTAATCCTTGACTTCTTAGGGTCTAAAAGGAGTGGAAATTTTACTCCAGATAAACTGTAAGGACAGTATTATTTGTATGGAAATCCTCCAGCATGCATATTGTCTTTTTAATGACATTAATTGAAGAAGATCTTGACACCAAAATCCTTCTTAAAAATTCCACCTTTGTTTTTTTTTTTTTTTTTCCTAAAGTCCTTCAGGTCTTTCTGAATTTTCTAAGGAAGCTGTCTACACTCTGCCAGGCAAACAAGTTCATGATTCATACAAATTCTCTGTATTCTGTTAGTGATCATGCTAACAACTGTTTTTCTATGGGGTTTGCCATATGCAACCCTCCCAGATTTACATAGTCAAGCAATGAAGGGGTAATTACACAAATGTATTTGTATCAAGTGAAAAAAAAAATCCATCCTAAACTTCTTCAAAGAGTTTTATCATGATGGTCAGTTAAAGAATAACCAAGAGTATTTAGAGCCTTGAATCAGAAAGGTAACCAAATACTGTGGAGATTTTTCCAACCACTTCTATTTTTGAGATATTTCAAGGCTATAAGGTTCCTCTGGCAGAATGTATTTTTCATACAAGATGGGTTTCCTTACTTAAACTGCTGTTTTTCTCCAACTAGCATCTTTCTCAAGGAGAATGTGGGCTTGTGTTTTTTTCTGACACAGGTAATGACTCTAATAACACCTTCCTACGTCTTAGCTCCCAGCCAACAAGCCACGTAATATTTCTTGCACAATAGAATCTCATTGAAAATATCTTACAAAGCTCACTTTCTGTATGTAGATGTTGTGTCTGTATTAAATCTGATGTCTTGTCTGCATAGGAGTCATCATTCCATAGGATAAATTGTTTTCTTGTCTTTTGGAGCAAGGAGTCCCTTGTTTTAAAACCTGGCATGTTTATAAGTTGCATATAAAGGCTTTTGGCTTGCGACTAGATCCAGGTGAATGTCTTGATCTTTCTTTGCTCTGCATGCCTAAGACACTCCATGTCTTGATTAGGAGGTAGCAATTAATTTAGTGCATCCCGAACTACATCACAAGTCATCTGGGGTCATCTGTGTTTCTTTTCCCAGCTAGACACAAAATAGCTTGATTTTTTCATGGTTTCCAAAAGGCATCACCAATACAAATCACTGAGGTTTCAAGCTTCTCCTAAGCATACCCTTTGTTTGCATACACATGTCCTGCCTCTTTGTGGGATGTGGAGAATAAGGTTAAACTATACCAGAAGAGTAGCTAGGAAAAAAAGATGGAAGTGTCCCTGGTCATCTTGTACTTGAGAGAAATTCCAGCAGCCCAGCTAGCTGCATGGGTAGGGCTGAAATTTATCTTCCAGGCCAAATCCATCAACGTTTGGACAAGAATGAGCAAGAAGAGTCCATATTCAGGACAAAGGAGCTGTGGATGGGATGGTGAAGGATGTCCCACCACACACTCTGACTGTGAATTTGGGGATGACTTCGAGAATAATTGGGTAACTGCTTCCATGTCATACCCAGTGGTACAGCAAACCATACTGAGTGTGCTGAGGGGCCTGTTTTGGTTTTGCCTGAAAGATGGACTCATCCCCAAAGAACTCTGCTTCAGAAAAGTTATTTCTCTGTTCTGTGAATATATTCCCTGGAAGCATGCCCAGGGAACGTCTCCTTCATGAGCCTCTTCAACTATTGCAGCAGCAGCCTGACATGACTCCTTCGGGCCCTCAAAGACCTAAATCTTGTCTAATAGTCCTGTCTTGTGCAACTCAATGCCGATATCCCCTGGAGGAGGGAATAACATGAAAAAATACACTGTGAAAGTAAAACCTGATCTCCCTTTCTCTCGGGTGCCAATGAATAATTCTCTTGCATCCTGAACTGACAGGGCCCTTTTGGGATGGGGTGGCTGAGGGTGAGGCGGGTGGGTGCAGTGCTTGGGGGATGGGTGTGTGGAGGCAGGGTCTGGCAGTGAAAAGGGGATGGAGTCCCTGTGCTTGGCGTCAAGCAGAGGGGTGCTGTTAACAGCCCTGTAACGTTGGTCCTGTTCTCCTCACTGAATCACCTATGTTGTATCAACTGGGGCATTAGTCAGAGAACAGGACCAAGGGGGTGACTGACTCCTTACTCCTTCCATTTACCACGCTTTCCTCACTCTCACTGATGTCCTGTTGCCCTGTATTGTCTCTGCCAGATGCAGACTGCTGAACACGTGCATGTCTCTGGTTCCCAATCAGAGCCTTGTGCCCTTGGGTTTATATGAGGAGACAGTTCTGTGTTTCTGTTGGGTCCCAGCTGGTGGAAACCACCATGTCCATGTCTATCTGAGTGAAGGTAACACCTGTCCCACACAAAGCTCAGTGCTGTTTTTCCCTACCTTTGCAGCAACTTGTAAAGCCTTAGTTTGTGAAAGTGGTATCAGCACATGCTGGAGCTAGCAAACTACAAATACTGGCATTAATGCCTTGGTGGGTGAGTGTGGACTCTCACTCTCCCTGAGTAGCATTGAACAGAATATGCTGAGTTGGAAGGGACCTGCAAGGGTCATCAAGTCCCCTGCTTGTGTAGGTACTCCAGCCCTGTCTGTCTTGACTCTCTGCACCTTGTCTGTGCTTCTTTGGAGCTGTAGCACATGCAGTTGAACACTTCCCTACAGCCCCAGCCTCATCAGTGACAGGCACAGCAAAACAGTGACTTCCTGTGCCTCAGATCTGGCTCTCAGATCCAATTACCCACAAAAAATTACCTTTATTTTCCTGTGCACCATAGCCCTGTAGTTTGTGAGTAAGCCTACTTTGTCTCCAGATGCTGCTTTTGCTATTTTGCATTGCGGTCCTCCTCTCCAACTGCAGAATTTGATTTTCCTGAATTTCCTGTGGTTTAAGAAGGTCATTTATATCTTACCCAAGTCTGCTCTGCCAAGCTCTCCCAGACTCCCTTGTAAGCATCCTATTTTTCTGCCTGTGAACTAATATAAGCACAGACCAGAAGGCTACCCCCTTCTCAGCCTTTGTTTGAGACATTCCCAGATTTGAGAATGCATTGTACAACAACATTTCTGAGCACAGACTTTTTTAACCAGAATTGCAGCTGTGCTCCATTGATTTTCTAATTAGAATTTCATGCAGGACAGTGCCAAGAGTGGTATCTCATCTCCAGATTCCTTCCAAAACACGGGGTAATCTGCCAGGAAACAGGTTTGACTGCACGTGATTTCTTCTTGGCAAACCCATGTTGGTGCAGCTATCACCTCATTGCTTTCCCAGCACATACAAATGGAGCACATAATAGAGCAGCTGAGGATCCTTCCAGGTATAGAGGGTGGCTTGACCGTGCTGGGTCTGCTGATGTCCTCCTGTGCCTGTTTTTTAAAGATAGATAATGTGTTTACCTTGCAGCAGTCCGATGGGAATGCCAAGAGATCTCAGAGATAATCACTAATGGGCCCAAAGTGTCTCCGGGTGTTTCCTTAAGTACCCTCAGTTTATTAGACTCTGCACACTGGGATTCAACTTGTGTTTTTCCTGTTCTGAACCCTTCTCCAATCGCTTATTAACAATTTCAGTTGCTAGCAGCTTGCCCCAGTTAACCTCTTCCTGGATGTGAAGCACAGTGTTGGCTGTGCTGGCTTTCTCTCAATTCCATAATATTCTCTTATTTTTTGTAAATAACGGGTGAGTATTTCTTCATCTTCTGCTTACTCCAGTGTAATTGAAGAACCATTGTGTTTTGCAGCACTTCATGCATCTCTCTAGTTTACAGCTTTTTTCATGCATTTCAGCCAATTTGAACTTATCCTTGCCTACCTGGGCTTTTCCTTTGTGTTCATCATTACATTTATGACAGCATTTTCATTTGTTGTACAATTAATTGCTTTGTGATTCCCATGTCACCAAGTAGCGACTGATGCAGTTACTGTAAACTCTTCCTGTACTTCCTCTGTTCCTTGTGTATCAGGACAGTTTGTCTTTGTGGTTAACTAAGGGCATATTCATGTGATTGCAAGGGAATAAAGTCAACACATCATAAGAAATTATTACTTGTCAGCTGAAATATAGTAATTGACTCTCTCCTTGTGTTTGAGCCTGTCCTGGTTGTGAAATTAAATGGGCACCTCCATGTCTGGGTTAAGCAAACCCATTTCATTTCATTTACAATGGACTAATCTTTTACATATAGTCAATTGTCACACCAGCTTATTGGCTGTAATGACTCCTGGTGCACTAACTGATCTCTTGTGATGATGTAAAACAATTTGTAATGTCTTTTGGTAGCACACAGGCCCTCTTTCTCTTGCTTTATTGAGTTAGGTGTTTTTTGTTTTTTTTTCCTGAGATAAATTTCCCAAGTTTGTTCATAGCTCTTTTAAAAACAAACAAATGAACAACACCAAACATTATCCATATTTTAAATCCATTCTTTGCAGTGTCTGCTCTTATTCTGCTACTGCCATATCCAACTGCACATGTGACATAGGAAGGCTGGAAGAAGACAGTTCAATTTGGTCTGTCAGGAAAGCACAGAACTCACTCTTTTTGGTCATTGCCTCCTCAGCTGAAATGCTGCAGGAAGCTGTCAGTCCTGCCTGTTTTGACAGAGGCATCTTCCAATGCAAACTCATTGGTTAGAACCACTTGAGATGTCTCAGAAGAGGAAGTTGTAGGATCCAATAGATGGTGGAAGATGAAGATTAAGTGACCTCACCTTCACAAGGCAGCACTGGTATTTCTTTTCTCCTCCTTTCCCCTCTGCATTTGTGTTGTAACTTTCACCATGGCACAAAAGCCAGCTAGAGCAGAGTTTGGATATTTGCATGCTCCTGAAAAGGATCCAGAACAATTTGCAGGTGTTATTTTATAAAATAAGGCTAGATCTATCTTACCCTCATAAGTAGTTCTGAGTTGAACACAGAAACACTAAAAGGAGGTCCAATCTTAGGGCTCAATCTGTAGCACTGCTGAGATGTTTCTAGTGGGATCTCCTTATCAGGGGTATCAGGAAGGTCCAGTTTCTCTGAAGTGAACTGAGGTCGCCTGTTTGAGAAACATGGATACAGGGAACAAGATGAGATGCAATGGGGTACATGAGAGCGTGTAAAAGTGGTGAGTATGAGAGCCAGGGCAAATGAGACAATAGATAGACAGGGTGGAGTTGTTCAGATGGAAATCTACCTCTTCTTAGCTGAAGAAGCATAAACAGGAAGATGCTGTGACTCATCATTTATCTACTTTTGTTTCTTGTTGGATGGTAAGGGATAGATTGGATGTCTGCAATTTACTTTTTGATTCTGCATTCACTGGGGGACCAGGCAAGTTCACTCTTTAATGATGTCTGCTGTAATCTCAAGATCCACACCTTAGAGTCTAAAGTGTTTGTAGCCTCTGGTATGTCTCCTCTCAGGACCTCCAGGCAGAGCAGACAGAAGAGGATCAGGCTGCAGGCCTAGAGTTGAGCACAATGCCTACCTTTTCATCCATTCATTTCTGCTTAGCACAGTTTAGTCTTATTTATACTGTAGTCATTAAAACTTCTGGCCTAGATTTTGTGATTTAACTAGTGTTATAACATGGATATGACCCAGATTTGTTCATGGCTACAAAACAGATCTTGCAAGAGGCTGCAAGAATAAACTCTGCTTATTAAGACTTAGATTTTCCATCAGAACTGGTAAGGGCACTCAGGTTGAAAGTAAGCAACTGGTTTTCATAAGAAGGCAACACAAAAAATGTTAGTCCTTAATGGAGATCTGGGCCCAGACATGGTTGTTGAGGCATTAAAAGTTTGCTTATTGAGTTGTTTTGGAAATATATGGTTCCAAGTTCTTTTAAAAGATGAGTGAAAAAACACTGCAGCTATGTAAAATAATATCCCTGAAAAATCAGGCCATCTTCAAAATATTTGTTCTCTCTGAATGTTCATCTCAAACCTTCACTGGGATCCTGGGAGTGCGAAAGATGGCAGAATCTCAAGGGGATAATGGAAAGGTGGAAGTTTGATAGCCTCAAAAGGAAGAATACTGCTCCTAAAAGCAGTGTTGCAACAGACAGCCAACAGTGATCCTGAAAGCACCAAAATCACCATCAGAATATTTACCTAAACAACAGTGATGCTCAGAATGCTCAAACTGACTTCACCATAGCCAAGAGGGTGGGGGAGCAAAATGTACAATAGGCTGAAAAGATATCAGTGTGTTGGTTCAGGTTTCAGAGAAAAGACATTTGAATGCCCAACTCTGACTAGCTTTAGACAGATGCTCTGTTTTGTCTGCAGTATAAGAAAGAGACATCCTAAACAGTTTGGGCCCTTCCAGGCTGATTGTATCTCCCAGACACCCTGAGGCTCAAGTGTATTTCCTTAGGCTAGATGTCTTTGTTGGAGGTGGGGATAGAATCAGGAGCTAGATCCCAACACCAATAAGATATGCTCTTTTATCACCATGTCTCAGTGAATAATAGTGATTTCCTAGTGAGAGCTATTGTTGGTTCTACATTTCTCCTGAGGAGTAAGGCCAAAGTCAAAAATCAGAAGCAAAAGAAAAAAATGAGTGAAAAATACTCACCAAAAAAAAAAAAAAAAAGCTATTTATGATTGCTTTGGCATTAGCTCTCATTAGTTCTTCATCATGGGTGAATGGTGGTTGAGATACACAATTGCTCAGAGTATTGTAATGACAGCTGTGTCGTCATCTCCAGACCAAAACTCATGGGCTCTAGCATGTCTCCTGGCTTTGTTCTCTATCTGGTATTGTCAGGAGGACACTTTTAAGATTAGGTCTGATTGGTTTCAGGGTTTGGAAGGAAGAGTGGAAACTGCTTGAGGGCCCATGTTTGTGACCTGCTGATACTTTTATATGTTAAGGATGCTGTTGACCACTACTATTGACTTCTGAATATTCCTGCTCTGCATTTGATTTCATGGCTTGTCAACAGTCTCATCTTTTGCATTACAGAGTAGCACCATCTTGTGTAACTTCTTCGGACTAGTACATTATAGTCACTTATATTTACAAAAAGAAAAACCAACCCTAAATGCAAATGAATTTATACACATGGACCCTTTATTTGTAGCTTAGAACCATTTCTGTTCTCCTAAGGACCTCTTCAGGGAAGTTTATTTGTCTGTATCTTGTGCACTTCCCTGGGTATATGAGAGCTGCCCAGGCTGTGTATAATACATGCACCTGGGACTGAACAGAATGGCAGAGAAAGTCACTATAGCTCAGAAGGTGCTCTGCAAGTGGCCAAGCAGGAGGTGCAGCCACAGGATTCCAGGTTGCTCTTTCACGCCCTCATGAGAAAGATAATTTTACACATCAGTGTAACTGCTAGGCTGCAATTTGAGGTGTTTAGAGATGAGAGAATACCAAAGAGATACAGTAGGCCCTCTGAAATTGCATGTTAATTTCAAGGTACTTGTATAATCCCTAGAAGCCTTTGCACCATAAAGCTCTTATCTGTCTACAGCATGAAATTCCCAAACCTAGCCTGTGCTTTCCTCCAAGAATTTCTAGACTCTGCCCACCTCAATGAGCTGCATTGAACTCAGTGTTGCCCACCCCTCTTCAGAGTCCTAAATCTGTCTACTAGAGCTTGTCTAGATTTGCCTCTTTGTCCATAAAGTCAGTCACTTTTGCTCCATCTAGCCCTTGTCTGTGGAACACCCTCCCTGCTCCTGTCCTCTGACCACAAGCCAGTTCGAAGTTCAGCTCAAAACTTGTCTGTCACTCTGCATTAATTTGTCAATTCATACTAACAACAAAGTATTCATCTTGGTTTCCTCTCTACCTGTCTATCACATTCTTCATTCCTAGATGTTGTTCTCTCTGCCTCTTTCTCTCCTGGCTCTCAAGAAAGATGTGGATGTTTTGGAGAAAGTCCAGAGGAGGGCTGTGAAGATACTCAGAGGGCTGAAGTATCTCTCCTATACAGACAAGCTGAGGGTGCTGGGCTTATTCAGCCTGGAGGAGGCTTCAGGGAGTCCTCATTGCAGTGAGTCCTCATTGCAGCCTTCCAGTATTTGAAGGGAGTAAATAAACAGGAGGGAAATCAATTCTTTACATGGGTGGACAGTGATAGGACAAGGGGAAACAATTTTAAACTAGAAGGGATATAGACTTTCTGGGGGAAATTTTTCACTATGAGGGTGGTGAGGCACTGTCACAGGCTGCCCAGAGGCTGTGGATGCCCCATCCCTGGATGGGGTGCTCAAGGCCAGGCTGGATCTGGCACTAGGCAGTCTGATCTGGTGCCTGATTTAGTAATTGTCAGTCTCACCAGTAGTGGGGAGGTTGGAACTTGATGAACTTTGAGGTCCCTTCCAACCCAAGCCAGTCTATGATTCTATGATTCAAAGAACACTGTAAAGCTAGCTTATGTTTACAACAAATCTGTACTCATTCACTACATTTCTTACAGCCTTGATTATTGTAATTCTCTGTGCCATGTGGTCTCTCTCTCAAGGACACGATTTTAAACACATGACTCACTGCTCGACACACATTTTCCCAGTGAGCTCTGGCAAGATGCACTTTTGCTCATCTCTGTGGACTTTCAGTGTGCTCATGGCTTTGACATCAGTGTGGCCCAGTTTGAGCTCAGCCCAGGGATGTCAGGTGCCTTTGCACATGCACATCCACACACAAATGCACATGTGTCACTGTAGAGGATCATCTGAACTCTGTACATCTGTCAGCATTCATCCTCCTTCTGAGTCATGGCTGAAGCAGATAAGGAGCTGGTTTTGCTATTGGCTTCTTGATAATAAGTAAACAGGTATTAATATTTTGCAATTGTATAGCTGCATGAATTGGAGGTCTGGAAGCACTTACTAAACATTAATTAGTCATAAATGCATAGCCCACATGAAGTAGATAAGGATTTATGGTGCAGAAGGTGAAACTGAGGCAGAAAAGAATATTAGGACCAGGCAGATCAAACTCCTGTCATAAAGGTTTGCAGTCCCTCTTAAACCCCGCTGCAGACCCAATTTGAAGAAAGCAGAGGTAAAACTGGGATAAAACGTTCAGGGCAAAATCCTGCCCATTGTCCCCTGAAGTTCAGGACAGAGCCCTCTGGGGTTAACTGAGGCCCCACCTCCCGTAGAGCTGTTCCAATCCACTGCCTTGGCTCTTCCTACTTTTGCTGTCTCTTGGTACCCGGCTAATTGCTAAGTTCTCAGTGCAACAGTTACAGGGGGCAGAGACAGAGTAGTGGAGTGGATCTGCATCTTGGCTGGATCTGGCCTGACATCTTATAACATTTACCAAATTGTCCAGATGACTTGAGTCCAAGTACAGCTGAAAGAACAGAAACAGATCAAAGTTTTGAGTAAAGGAAGATGTGACTAGACAAACTGCGTGGGATTTAAAACACACTGATCTCTTACTTTTAAGGCTAGACTCTATTGCATAAGTGTTGGTGTCTAAAGCTCTTTGAGATGTCCTCAGTGTCCTGCATGACATCTAGCTGCTGTCTGGAAGGACAAGACACTCCTAAACATCTCAGTTGGATCTGCCAATGGGCTTGAGTAGCCTAGGGCACTTCAGAGACACTAAATTTTAGATATCTGAGCTGTGCCCCAGATCTCCAGCTTAATAGCCTGTGTTGTCAGTACATGTCCAGCGCGTGGTTCACACATTCAAGTCTGTTACTCTAGAGAGGTAGCCCTATCTCAGACACTGAGTGAGGTGATGTAAACACACTCAGAAAGGCCTTTGAAGTTCTCTGGGTGAGAAGAGAGAGGAACAGCCTCACTGCAGGCCTGATAATTCCCATCAGAACATGTGGTCTCCCTGTTATCTCTAAGGCTCCCTGTACAGTGGGCTTCCCTTCTACTATTGTTCTCACTCCAGTGTTGGATCTGCTGAAATCAGTATCACCAGGAGGATTTATACCAGCAGTCCAGATACTGGTCCCCCGTGACTTGGTCCTGGTTTCCTTCAGTGCCAACTGATGCTGACTTTAATACTAACTGACTTGTTACTTACTCTCATATACATATTACCTGAGTAGAGGAGGTCTGCATGACAACGGCGTGAGAAGATTAGGGACAGCTGAATGTCCCCACACTTTGTATCTGAGTGTACCCAAGTATTGGATGGACCTGTTGCCTCCTGCAGGAACTCCTGTGTGTTTTGATGACCTCAGCTAGAGCAATGTGAATGGCTTGGAATCTATCTGCTTTGGGTGTGCACTGTTTTCTTTACAAGTGTTAACCTTCCTCTCCATGGCTTTATGTGACCAAACACTTCAAAGAGAGTTTAATTTGAAAGATTTATTTATCTTCACATTCTCACTGTCAGTGTACAATGCTGGATGCCAGCATCAGCTGAACTTGACCATACAGCACTGTCTTCTGATAAAAGTTGTAACATGGGGAACATGTGGTGGGAGACCTACAAGATTTTACTCTGTGCCAAGCTGGTGTGGGAATAAAGTCTCCCTCCTATTGTCCTGCTCCAAGGACTCAAGGAAT
Organism: Cyrtonyx montezumae; assembly: GCF_038088225.1. Taxonomy (NCBI): domain Eukaryota; kingdom Metazoa; phylum Chordata; class Aves; order Galliformes; family Odontophoridae; genus Cyrtonyx; species Cyrtonyx montezumae. Next base: position 16,531,997 of record NW_027071992.1, read on the forward strand.
CCAAATGAAGTGCTCCTGTTGAAAGGTAGGGACTGCCTGGGAGTGCTGAGGTCCTGATGGGCCTTGGAACAGGGCTGAGCTGTGTGTAGACAAGCAAGGAGCAGAGAGAGGGAAACAGAAGATGCAAGACCTGCTCAAAAGTTGAGCAAAGCTCATTGCACACTCCAAATGAGTGAAAAATGGTTGGAGACTGTATCTTCATGTGTGAACTCAAAGAGTGCTCAGCAAAACTGTGTGAGTCAACCTCAGGTTGGCACTTTTTAATGGAGGGCTGGAATTCAAAGCCTTAATAAAATTCTTTTAATATATGCTTCTGAAGCAGTTCTTTGTGGCTTAAAAACACCCAACTGATCAAATCTCAGTGCTTACTTGGTCTTCATGATTCACCACCACCACCTTCCTGCAGAGTCCCAGGAACCCAGGATGACCGGTTGGTGGGGAGCCCTGGTCTTGTAATGGAGCGAGGTTGAAACACGTACTGCATAAAAGTCGTCTTGAGTATTTTTTATGACAGCAGATGACACAGTGACTTGAGTCTCTCCAGGTGCAGCAGCAGAGCCTGTAATGCTTGATAGAAGCTTGTATCCTTGGACTTGTTCCTTTCTGGAACATCTCTTCCCATTTGTTCCTCTCTTTTTGCCTTCTGCCATGTTTCCCTGCCCAGTTCAAGGCCTTCAGTCTCTCAAACACAAAAATGGTGTGTGTTCTGCTCTTTGCTGCATTTCCACTGAGACTTTCTTCTCTTCTTGCCTTCAACTCAGACCGTTTTTCTATGGAGCCTCTCTGCTCTCTCATTGAGTTTCTGGCTTAAAATGCCTCTGCACACAACTGATCCCTCTGCTGTTTCTCCCAGGTCCCTTATCAGCTGCATGCATGCCTCTTCCCTGGCCCAGTTGCAGACACTGTGTCTCTGATGCCAGCCCTCCTTGAGCCCTCCTATCTGCCTCCCCATCCCTTTCCTACACCTCTCTGGACTGGCAGCCACTGCCGCCCAGTCCAGCCACTCCTGGGACCCACTGCCCTCTTGTCTTTCTGTTTCTCTCAGACAAATCATAAGGTGGTTTCTCCAAGAGAGGCTTGCCCTGATATCCCATCCTAACCTCCATCTCCACCCAACCCACGTTCCTCTCCTCTCAAACTGTTTCTCTTCTCCCTTTCCAATTCTCAGTGCTTCCTGGGGGAACAGATCTATTTTCTCTTTGGGGTTGGTGTGATGAGTGGATTGTCCTCCCCAGAAACTGCAGAATTTTTCAAAAAAGAGGTGGAGGAATTTCAAAACTTGAGGAGAATCTTATTGCTAAAGAACGTCCAAGTCACTGCTGAGGACATGAGAGATGCCTCTGGACCACACTGTGGTGGATTTTCATCAGTGGGCAAAAGTGCTTACCTACATGACTTCTTTGAAGACACATTTTGAGTCCAAAATCCAATACGGACTCTTTTGCAGATTTTTTACAAGTATGATTTTACAATGGGAAAAGAAGTATGTTTGTAACTAGTTGACTTCTGGAAGCACTTGAAAATGCCTTAGCAGCTAGATGTGTGTATACATGCTTTAGGCAAACAAACAAGACAGAAATCACTCAACCCACAGCAGTGCCTGTTTGGCAATGCTGTGGGCAAGCTGGGGAGCAGAATAACAGGCTATGCTGGCAGCATGCTTCACATGTGAAACCACTGCCAGCCCCTTTTCCCAAAAGGTGCTTGGTCCATGGCTGGTGTGCAAGAACACATGTATCCAGATGTGAGTCTGGCCATGTCTGTCAGCACATGCATGGCAAGAAGAGAGAAGATGAGGGAGAGATGAGTGCAAGAGCTCAAAGAAAGGGAATAAGGAGAAATATCAGCTAGACCTGCTGGGTTGGTTGAAATTCCTGTTTTGGGCTTGGGCAGGGTGTTTAGATACATTCCTCATTCTGCTTGTGGAAGCAGAGAAATGTCTCCCATCTTGAGGCATGGCCCTGCAAACGCATCCTGGCTTTTAGGTGGGAGGACTGAGGTGTCCGGGCTCTGTGCTGGGGAAGTGCTTGTCCTGTGGTTCCGAGGCTGCTCTGCATCATGCAACTCTGCAGTCAGCAAGAGATGACTCGCTGCAGGCACTGCCATTAGGCAAGGGAGGGGAGGCAGGTTTCCCAGTCATAAAGGTGTTGCGCAATTAATTATTCTGGCTTGGCTCCACATCCCTGGAGCTCCAGGATGCCACACAACATGACTATTGCTGCAAAAGGGAAGGAGCAGCCCAGCTAAGCCCCAGGCTAGCAAATCACTTCTGCTTGCGTCTCTCTTTCCAATGGAGTGAATGCTCCTTTTGAAGGAGGATATGATGAAGCATGTTCCAGAGGAACACCCCCTGCAGTCTATGGGCAAGCAGGGAAGTCTTCCAGCCCTTTGAGCCATGTCCTTCCTTCCCTCCAAGGGATACTCCACTGCTGTGCCCACCTGCCTGCAGCACTGCTCCAGGGAAGTGCAAATCCCTCGTGCTAGGGTTTCTTGTTTGTATTTGTCTGGCTGAAGGCTAAAAGTCATTTGGTTCGACAGGTATTCCTCCTGGAAATTAAAGATCTTGTATTTTTCTCCCTGCAGTGGTATTTGTGCTCTGTAATCAAGCTACCTCTCCATCTTCTCTCTGACAGGCTGACCATGCTGAACTCTCTGAGCTTCTTTCTGCAAAAAGTATTTCCTTTAGCTCTCAGGTGTTTTTCCTGGGCCTGTCTTCACTGTCCTATAATTTTTCAACATCCTTAAAAAAAAAACAACAACATGAAAACCCAAACCCCACTGCCCTACACTCATCAAAGCTGGGTGCAGATACATTTGTGCCAGTCTTGTTGATCTACCATCATGTGAAGTTCCCTTCCCCTCCTCTCCATCCTCTCCAGCAAGCCTCCTGCTAGTGGGAAGATGAACAATACCAGTGAGGAGTTCAGATATTGTAAGCACATTTTCCCTGCCATGCAATTACATACTAGTGGCACTGGAACTCCTGACAGGACATGGAGATGCAGAAACAGACCATTATTATTTTTTTTAATCTATACACTAAGAAGAGCATCTGATATCCATACAGACTTCTAGGTAGGGCCCTTTGAACTCTGCTGTTGCTGAAATCTGTAGCTAGTGAAACTCGGCTTTGGTGTACACAAAACATCTTTGCTTTCCTCCATCTTCACATGAATGAAAGCAGCCTCCTGGAAATTCTCAAAAGTCCTCTGGACAAGGTCCTGGGCAACCTGTTCAAGGTGGCTCTGCCTGAGGAAGGGGTTGGAGCAGGTGATCTCCAGCAGTCCCTTCCACCCTCATCCATTCTGTGATTCTGTGAACTATCTAAAGTATACCCAGAGAGTGACCAGGGCTCTTACAGTGCTAAAACAGAGATTAAAATGCCTTACAACATCTGGAGTGTCAATCCCAGGCTAATGGTCCCTAGTGCAAGCAGAGAAGTAGCCTGAGACAAAAGGCAGCCAAATCTTACAGATCTAATGCTTTGCTCCTGAAAGTTGAAGATGCTCCTGTTGACACACAACAGAGGATTTAGTCCAGCATTTCTTGTTAGATAAGCTAATAATAATCTTAAGGTGTTAGTTTGAAGCACATCCATTGAACGATGCGCTGTCCTAGAAACAGGAATGGAAAGTTGCCTCTTTACCAAGTGGCAAAAACAACAGGGATGAAAGACAGAGAAGCAACCTGAGTTCAACAGCTCCAGCAGCTGGAGGTAATAAAGACAGATGACATCTCTTACCACAGAGGTCCAGGAGCTGGTTTAGAGTTTCATGGCCCAGAGTCATCCCCAGGGCACTGCACATTCCAGAACATCTCCGAAGCACCTTACAGTAAATGGCAAAGAGCAGAAAGCACTCTGGTGTCAAGGGAACAGCTTGCTTCCCTGACCACTGAAGAAGCTCAATTTCAGTGAGTAAAGATTAATTCATTCCTAGATAAGGGCCCTCTAGAAGAGTTACCAGCTATCATCTCCAGTTCCCAGGCTGCCCTCAGCAGGGCTTGCTGTAGTCCAGCTAGAAGTAATCTTATCTTGTTTAACCGAAGTGTACATCTGCACATCCAATTGACATAAGGCATGGTGCCTCCCCTGGGATGCAGGCCTGTTATCCCCCACATGGTTGGTTTCTGAAAGCTGCATCTTTCAGGCTGAGGGGTACTATGATTCTCTAGCATGGGTAGCATGAGAAGGAGCCATTTGCAAAACTCAGGCACAACTGCTACTGGGGACAATATGAAGCATTACAGGGAAGGGCTGGAGTCCCACGAGGAGATGTATCCCCCCAGAAGCAGGTACCACCAGCACTAAGGTAATTCCCTCTGCAGCAGCTAGGTTCTCCCACCTGCCCTGGGTCCACATCCTTTGTGGGCTACTCAGATCCCACAGGTTTGAGATGAAATCCCAATGGGGTTTGCTGGCTCTCCACATGTGCTAGCTCTGGAGAACTTGTGCACAGACGTCTGGTGACCACAGCCTCCACACTTATGTCTGAATGCTGTGTCCACAGTGCATCAGAGGTAACACAATGACAGAGCTCCTGGCTCTTGAAGGTCTCAGATGTGCTGGGGTGGCAAGCCCTACCTGAGGAAAACTGATGTTTTTCCTCCCACTCATACACACCTTTGCCACCCTGGAGGAGAAGCAAGGAAAGAAGTTTTCTAAATAGGTTAATAACAGCCTTGAGTTCATATTTCTCATGATTTCTCTGGCAGCAGTTGGAACCAGGCCCTCCTGGCACATCCCCTCAGGAAACCTCCCACAAATGACTGACACATTTTTATTTATTTATATATTTTTTCCCCTAATGCTCCATGCTGGAGTATCCCACTGTGTTTTCTTGGTCTCTCCATCCTGTCCTCACCATTGCTGAGCTCAGCTAGCCAGGTCCTCCTGGGACTTGAAGCATCCCTCCCTGCATCATCATTTCTGCCAGCTAAGTTTATTCACAGTGGGAGGGGTGGGAGAACATATGTGTAGCTTGGGTTGGTGCATCTCAGTGAGGATTTTGCAAGGCTGAGCTGATGCTCCATCCAGGTTCATGCAACAAATACGCCCCAAACCACAAGCAGGATGAGTGTAAATGATCTTATCTCATTGCTCAGTAATAGGTATCCAATTTGCTGACTCCAGTTGCTTAACTCAAGTCTGATTCAGGTGTCCGTGGGCTTCCTGCAGGATGTTATAGCAGGAGGGGGTAGGTGTGCTGTCTGAGTGACAGGCTTGGGAAATGGGTGGTGGACAATGAGGACTCATCATCTGCGCCTCCCAGTTGGTCCTGGGGAATTTGATACCCCAAGCCTGGAGATGAAGAACATGTATACTGAAGCGTGTGTTAACAGGGAAAAAAGCAGGAGAGATGCTCAGTCCCCAGAAGGTAGAGAGTGCCTGCACGGGGACAGGACTCTGCTGCTGGGGTTTGCTGGGAGGGCTGGAGATGGGGAGTTTGAATCTGAAAGGACAACAGAAGCTGTTCCCTCTGAGAGATGCAAAACCTCTCTGTGGGGGGGAGGAGAGAACCCTTTGCTCATCTCTTCAGTGCATCAATGCTTGTTCCTCCTGAGGCTACTTTCAGGGCTCATCTTGTCCTTACCAGGCACTGGCAGACAGAAAAGCTGAGGGAAAAAGGGTTTTCTTGTCATAGGAAGACATGATTGTATATTTGGGAGCAGCTACCAAACATTGGCTACAAATACACCAGTGACTGACTGGCTCCTGTCTACTGGTTTCTGGACCCACACTCCTGTCCTGATCTGGGGGAGCACTGGGGCTCCTGTGGTCCTGCTGCTGGCTGTCTCAGCACACCTGTGTCTTGCGTCAACACGCAATGTAAGACTTGGATCCGTGTGTCCCCATACAAGAACTATTGGACATGTTCATGGGCACAGAATTAGCCATATTTCAGAGAGGTTCAGAACTGAAATATTGAGTGTTTCCTGTATATTTCTCTGGCATTACAGACTTTTCTTAAAGTTCTAAGTGTGTAAAGCCATGTTTTTTCCTCCTTCTGGACAGGACAGGAAACAATGGCAAAGGCATTTTTCCTAAGGAAATATTGGTTCTTCATCCCTGGGATATTCCAGGTACATGGTAGGGCTAGTCAAGCCCCAGTGTAACTGAATCTGAGAGCAGGGAGTGCCTCTCCTCCTAACATCATTAAAGTCCTTCACTTTTCTCTATCAAACCTTCTCTGGAGTGTCCAGATCCAGTTTAAAGCAATGGCCCCAAACCACTCCATGTCCCATGACTGCCAGTGTTTTTCAATCCTGAATACATCAGTAGAGGATATTCTCCTATTTTTTAGAAAGGGGCTTTCCTGGAGAACTGGGAAGTGGGTGCTTGGGTCTCTTCAGACTTCGGGTCCTGCACCGACAGGAGGAGGCCCTCCTGTTTACAGCTCTGTTATCTCCACAGCTGCAGGCAAGCCTCCCAGGTGGCTTGTCCTTGCCAAATCCCCATCGCATTATGGAATCTCAGCAATGCCCATTACAATGCAGTTCCTTAATGCCTGCTTGGTTACGGATGATGTTTAATACTTAAACTAACCAGGGGAAAAATAAAAGAGGACAGTATGGCTATTACCCCAGGATTCAGGATGATGCAAAACCAGTTGAAAGAATGAAAGTCCCAGTGAGGACAGCAAAGGTACTTTGCATTTACAGAGGTGGATTTAGGGAGCATCCAAGTGAATAGGTGGTTAAAGTCTCTGGCAGCCCTGAGGTCATAAGAGACAGAGAGTGTAGTCTCTCCAATAATCCTTTTACGTTGATTCTCTCCTCTGAAGGTGCAAGATAGCAGGAATTTCCTTTCTGGGACAATATGAGAGCAAGCAAGACCAAAGGATGTATAATTGTATCAGGGCACTAAAATGAGGGAAGAAGTACTAGATACTTCACAGTGCCCTCTGCCTCCTGTCTGAAAGATACCCCATTTCTAGTTCAATCTTCTGGTACTTTCTGCCCTTGCATTTCCTGGAAAAGGAACATACCTTCCTGGGAATGGAAAATATCAACAGGGCATCCACACTCTTAGCTTTATACTCTCCAGCCTAAAATTATCCATGGCTAATTTATCCCTAGTTTCACTTGTGCCAACACAAACAATTCTGTTGCCTCCTCATGTACTTAATAACAGCGGTATGTCTTGGCCTTGGGTTTGCTGCATTACCTTATTTGAGCACTTGTAGCCCAAAGAGGGACAGAGAGACTCCATTCACCTGCTGGCACCTCCTACGCTTTCAGTTTGTCTTTCTTTGCATGGGTGCTTTGATAAACAAGTGGTAGCACAGGGGGAGCTCCTTCTGTGCATGGTAGAACAGTGCTGAGACTTCCCTGTTCCTATTGCAAATGTCTGTCCAATCTGTGGTACAAATACCTTGCTTTTAGCAGGTCTGCAACTACTTAGAGACACCAGTCTAGGTTACACTGACTATGCATATTTGTCTCCACCTGGGCTAGTTGTTTTAGGTTTCCTTTATAGTCAAGAAGGAGAAATAGATGCTTCTCAAGGGCGCACGTGGAATGGATGTCTAAAGTGACATCCAGGTGTACTGTGCTTTTGAAACAATCATTTCTCTCTGCAGGGATGTCTGTGCTGGGGCTACCTGTGGTTAGGTGGGAAAGCAGTCGCATTCCTCATTCCTGCGCACTTCCTCACCTAGTAGGGAAAGTTCTTGTCATTCCCCTTGACTCATGCTTGAGTTTCATCCCATTTTTGTGTCTTCTTCCTTCAAGATCTTTGAACTATCCTGTTGTGGTGCTAAGCAACAGCAGTGCCTCCAAGTCAGGGCTGGCTCTGCAGCTCTCAGGAGAATGACTGTCTATGCAGAGTAGTATATGGGAGAAGGTGCTGCCAAATACCCTACTTTGGGAGAGCTGTTTGTAATAGCTTCCCTTTTAGATGTGTTATTAAAAAGCTTTCTTCTGGAGCAACTGGTGCTTTTCCAATGTACAGTAGTTCTTCTGGTATGCAACTGCTTACTCTGGCTTCTCTATGGGAACAACTTGTAATGAACAATTGTTTATTCCTTGTAAATTGGGAACAGCTTTGTGATGAGAGTTAAATCAGACATGACAAGGAACTGCCAGTGGCAACAGGCTATGTTCCTGCAGGTAACTCTGGGGGATTCAATCTTATGGAACTTTTCTGAATGATACGATGTGCAGAGACTCAGTTCGAGGTCACATTTTGCTCCACTTGGTCCTAAGCACTGGACTTCAAGAAAAGACTTTTTCACAAAATTTAAATATCTCACTGTTGTATCACAATTAAAAGCCCAAGCCTAGTTTTCCAACTTCCATGCCTCCTCTAGATGTCCACAGAACCTACATTTGAATTGCAATTTCACCTTAATTTCTCCAAACACAGATGCTGTTGACAATTCTCAGCATCACAGGCTGTTTCCTGGAGGAATTTCTCTAGTTTCTAACTCATGAGAGAGTGCTGTGTAGACACAGACATGAAACGAATACCTGGCTCTGCAAACCTGGAGATTGAAGGCAGGATGTTGAAACCACTGCACTCAACCCTCCAGCTAGAAACACTTATAAGGCTTACAAACTTCCTACTCACTCACTTCCTACCCTGCCTTGCTAGGCAAGCTGTAATTTTTATTTTTAATGAAATCTTCTGAACAAGTCACCATATTGCTGTCAGGTATATCATGGAAGGAGGTGGTCAGAGGTGTCTTCAAAAGGCAGATTTCACAAGAACTGAATCCTGTCAAACTTTGACCCAGTGACCTCTCTTGGCATAACGGCTTTTGCACCAGGTGACCTAGGCACCAGGACAATGACTGACTCATTGCAGATTTGTGTGATTCATGCTTTTCTCCTCATTGAATTGCACCATGCATCCTGGAATAGGTGGATGAATTTGGCTTGGAGAAGATGTGGAACCCATTGATCCAAGCTTGTCCATTCAGTTGATTAAGGAAAAGTTGAGTTACTCTGTTAAACTTGATTTTTAATAAGAAAATTACACTGCTAGAGTCTGATTCAGCGCTTTGCAGAAGCCAAAGAGTTTACAAGTCTGAGTTTATTCTGTGTCACTAGAGCCAGTAGGAAAACAGCCAAAGGGAAGCAGCTAAGGATCAAGTTCTTCCTTTAAAATTTCACCTGTGTGTCTCCCTGGAGCAGAGTGATGAGGGAAGGAGCCATGCAGAATACAAACAGCAAATTTGGGACTAGAGTGTTGGTTTTGGATCATGTCTAGAAATAACAGCCTGAGCACAGGGTTTCTCATGGTACATTGCAAGGCTCTGCAAAAAAGAAAGTAAGGGAGTGAGAAAGTGGCAAACATTACAGACAAGTTTTCTTGTGCACTGCAGCAGAAGGCATGAGTTCAGACCTTGCTTTGTCTGTAGCTGCTCCCATACTTTTGTGCCCTAGAAAATATTAGAATAGAAGACTGAGATTTATGTAGTGAACTCAACAAAACGTTATCGCTGATTCCCTTGCTGGGATGAGTTTCCTTTTTCTTTTTGAGCTTTCCCCTGGGTCATGAGCATTTTTCATAAATTAAACCATTATATTGCTCTCCTAATGCCTTGACTTTTGACAAGGTATGGAGTAGTAAGGGTGGTTCAATCTAGTTCACTTGATGCTTGAATAATGCCATTATTTACTATGGAAAACCTTCATCCTTCAGAGGATTTGGCAATGCCACCAGGAGTTCTGGCATGAGCAGTTGTGACAAAGTTTTGGAGATTTACTTTTTTTTCAGACCTCTGCGCTGTGAAATTTAATGTCTTTAATGTTCATGCATGGCAATGCTGATGTGGACACATTACTATGCCCAGCACGAGGGGATGGCTACATCTCTCAGATCTGCCATGCCATCAGTCTTACTCCTACCTCCTTCTTTGTTTTCTTCAGCTGATCCACAGACGTGTGCCAACACCTTATCAAGAGAATCATGAAGTGGCTTAGTCTGACAGGGACCTTAAAGACCATCTAGTTCCAACCCCATTTCTTTGGGGTTTGGATTGCCAACAGCAAGATGGGTTTAAAAAAAAAATAAGTTGCTGCCAATGAACTTCTTATGTTGTTTTATGCATGGATCTTGTGCCCCTGGAGTCCAGCTGTCCTCGTGTAGCGGGGAAGCTGCTGCCTTGGCATAGAGAATCTCCAGAATTGTCACCTTTCAGGCCTTATCCACACTTTGATTAATTATTGCTTATGAAAAGATCTTCCACTTCCCCCAGCATTGCACCACTGTCCCTTCCTCAAGCTCACAGTTAATAACCTGGCTCTTGGGAAAGCAGTTGCATAAGTCTCTATGGCTCATTTTAAGTTGTCGGATGCTGGGCTGTGGTGAGTCATGCCCACAACGCCCTGGGAAGGGAATCCAATGCCACTCTCTCCAATTTACAGGTGGAGAAGCTGAGGTGTGGAAATGTATGGGATTTGCTCAGGGTCAAGCGGTGAGTCAGGCACAGAGCTGGTGTTGGAGCGCCCACCCCATCCCAGCTCCTCAGGCTCTCGTCTGTCTAGACTTTTCCAAGCACCAGCTTTGATGCTGGTTGTTAACATTATCTTCTGTCATCACTCTGGAAGTCCAGACATCTCTTCTCCCTCACCAGTCGCGATGAGATTTCTGTACCTTTGAAAATGATTCGCAGCCAGTAAGAATCAGATGCTTCACAGCGGGGAAGTGTATTTCTGCTTATCTGGAGAGCATCACATCTCCATGTTCCTGTCATTCATCTGTTGGCTCTCTCTGGTCATACTGCTTGCACCCAGCATGGTGGCCCTGTCCCTGCCGTGGGGTAAGGAACAGGATCCAGGACCTGATCTAAATAAATAGCCGTAAACCTACACCACACTATCTCCCCCATTGGCAGTTCAACAAATGGCAAAAAAGCCACAGCTTAGGAACTTCCTTAGCTTAGGAACTGCCAAAAGGGAAAATGAAAGACACCACAGCTTCATTTCTGGCTGTGATGTCTTCAAAATGAAGGTGGCTGCATTTAAAGCACAGAGGGGAGTATAAAGGAGGTGAGAAGTGCAGGATGAAACGGGGCGGTGGGTCCTCCATCACTTGGGTGAGGCACAGTGGGATGGAGAAGGGCAAAAGGGAGAGAAAGGAGAAGTTGCTTTCCTCGGCTCTGTTTTGCAAACCCCTTGCAGCTGCAGTTCAGAGGACCTCACTGATGTTGGTTAAAGCAAACCAGACCGAAGCCCAAAGTAATGAGGGATGTTTCCTGTCCCTGCAGTTGTGTTTGGACCTGAATGTTTCTCTGCATTTGATTCCTCACACATTACTGCTAACTGCATTCCTGACTTGACTCCTAGGGCTGGCTGTGGATCCTGTGGGGAATAAGAACCCATTCATCACCACTCTGTTTTTCCAGTGGGAAAGTTGGTGGTTAAACAAGGGGAAGAGGAAAAGCAGGGAATCAGTGGTTTTGCGGAGGAGTCAGGGAACAAATCTGGGAAGGGGGTCCCCTCCATCCTGCGCATTCACCCACTGCACTGCGTCAAGCCTGGGGAATTTTTACTGCTGTCTTAACAGAAACCAGATGCCACAAGTGGCATGCATCCTGCCAGCAGCCCCAGTGCCACGGACGGGTACAGCTTTTCATCCAGGCAGTCTCATCCAGCTGGTGGGCAGCAATACCTCTGCTGTAGTGCTGTGGGCTAGGGAGGGAGTGCAGGCTGAAAGCTGGGTACTGTGGTAGTACAGATGGGTAAAGATGTCATCTGGTCCACAGGTTTGGCTTTCTGTACCTCAGCTGGAGCTGGGGAGAGGCAGATGCAGCCTCATGCAATCAGTGGGATGTGGGTTTGGCTGGGACATCTCTGCCACGTTTAATTCCTACTTCTGAAAGCCTTTCACTCACCTATATGGGCAATAAGGAGAAAGAAGAAAATAGCCTAGTCTCTCTCATGCTGAAAAGGAGGAGGAAAAAAGGGTTTTGAAAAGTGTGTAAGGGGTGTGGTCACTGGGGGGGAGGGTGTGTCAGGCACCGCAAACTTATTTATAAGCAAGGGCAGCTCTGCTGGAGAAGAAACCTTGCTGAGGCTTTATCAGCTGCTGCTGGTTCCTGACACCTCTGGGAAGACACATCTGCTGCGATGGGGAGGCAAAAGGACGTGCTTGCTACCATTGAGGAGCACCTGAGGATCCGAAATAAACTGGTGCGGCAAGCGCTGGCTGAGTGCCTGGGGACGCTGATCCTGGTGGTGAGTTTGCACTGGGGCATGGGGATGTTGTCTTGGTGTGGGACATGATCCTGGTACAGGGAATGTGACAGTCCTGGTAATGTGCTGCTCCTGGGAATTGCATGTGGATGAGCCCAACTCCTGTGCAACCTGTCTGCTGGGACAGCCATTATCCGTAGGGGAAACCCTGTGCTGTATGGTGAGCTTCAGGGCTGCTGGCAAGGAGTGGGGTTCACATTGCTCAGCAGGTGCTGGGGGACTGTAGTGTGTCCGTGTGTTGCAGGCAGCAGACTCAGCATCTGAGCAAGTGTTTTGCTAGAGATCATGCAAAACTTCCTTTCCCACTCTGCCCTGGAGTATTTACTTGGTACTGAAATAGTTCAAGTGTTATCATCCGGGCAGTGAAAACTGTTTCCTTGCTTTGTTTTCTTTGTGCATCCTGTGAAGAAAAAAACAGAATTTAAACTGCTTCAGCATAATTTTTGCTGTCTGCTGCAGGTCCTCCAGGGTCTTATCAGCAGGGCTGCATGCTGCCAGGCCAGCCCATGCTGGCAGCTGATCCCACCTGCGTGGCAGCGCAACGCTGTCACTGCTGCTACAAAACACATCGTTTTGTAAGCAATGGCTGCAACAAAACTTTGCTGCCCGCTTTAGTGCTGGGTTTCCAAAGGGATGGGATACAAGGGATGAAGTGGGGTGGATATCTTTGAGGCTGAAGGCTGATTTGAGCAGGTAGGACAGCAGTGAAGGATGGGGATCACACACCAGCGTAGCAATGCTGTGATGGAGATATCTCGTGTTGGGCATCCAAACATGAAGGACTGTGCAATGCCAAATCATTCTGTAATAGCACAGCCATTTGTAGCTGAAACTTCATCTGAAGTGGTGGAAACCCATGTGGCAGAGTGATTGTGGGTTTATGCCTCTCTGTAACTGGTGTTCTGGGGGGAGCAGAGGAAGGCTGATGAAGGCATACGTGCTCCTGGGGGTTTGACACACTGTCTTGTGTTTGCTTATGGATTGTTGAGTCTTGCATGGGGGTATAAACATCACTGTAAAATGCTACCACTCCTAAAAGAAAGCAACTCTGTGGAGGGTGTAGTGGCTTTATCTCTGGAATGACCCAGCTCTGATGATTTTTAAGATGTGTCCTGTTGGTTTCCCTGGGAAAAATAACTTGTGATAAAAGTGAGAAGAACCTGATAGGAATGAAACCAACAGAAAATCTCTGCATTGAGTCATGGGATAGAAGCAAGGTAGTGCTTAGGGGGAAGAATAATGTCTCCTGCTAGCCAGGTTAGTTCTATTGGAGAAATGAGGCACATATTCAGCTGTGTGAGCTTTCAAAAGGGTGGTTAAAAAACAAGATATTCTTTCTGCTGACACAACTTTCCCCTGCAGTCTTGCTGCTTTGGGGCAGAGAGGAGTAAGTGTGTGCTCAGAGCCCCAGGAAAGGTTTGGTCCCACCTCTTATCCAGGTTCCAAAATAACAGTGGGCACTGTCAGTGAGCAGCATGCTCACGTTCACATGTGTGTGGAAGAGCAATATAGTCACCTTGCACAGGACTCCCTGAGCTGGTGCCTGGGACCAAAGAAAATGCTACTTTTATTGTCACTCTCAACTGTGTCCCAAAGTGGTCTGGGATCTCTGCAGCTCTTCTGCAGTGGGAGCAGTGTGCTGTGCAGGAGCAGATGCAGTGGGAGAGCTGGGAAGTCCCAGGCATGTCAAACTCTGCCTGGCTGTTAGCATGGAATACAGAGATGAAAGTGGGTCCCTTGCAGCTGTCACAGTCTGTTCTGCTAATAAGGAGCCACTTACTTTATTAAAAGTTAAAATAAATATAGTATTTTTTTTAATTGCTACCTATCATCCATATCCTTTTATTTCATCAACTGTCCTGAAGGCAGTAGCAAAGGTCTTGAAGTTGACTTTTTTCCTTCTTGGAGGACTTTGTTAGTGGATTTGGTCAGATAATCCCAAGACAGAGATCCTGATCCTGCCAGAAGGGAAAATGGGCACTTGAATCCTGCAGAAGTCCCTGCAGGTGGCAGGAGAAGTCCCAGCAGGCTGGGCTGAAAGTGAATTTATTCACCTGCACCTAAGGCCAGCAAGCATCTCTTGTGGGCTCCAGAAAATGGAATCCATGAAGCTGTTTCTGTGGGAGGTGGTGTTGACTGCTCAGGAATTTCCCTAGAACTGGGCAACACTGGGAATGGATTTAAGGCTTGGCACCATTCACACCAAAGTCAACTTCCTGAGCCCAATGTTTAAAGTTTGCAGCTTACTTAAGATTGCACTGTGTAATGGAGAGCTTGTCCTGCCATGGATATTGGAATGGCTTCAGCTTCTTCCCTCCTCCCCCTCACTTGCATCTTGGAAGCTCTCTAAAGCTCTTCTAGAGCAAAACCATTTCAGAACCCCACAGTTCTTACCTGCTGGTAAGAGTTATAAAGGCAGCAGAATGTTGCCTAAGAAAAAATAATGCCTTTTTTGCTTCAGATAAGGAAAATAATTCAACTAAGCAGACAAACCTTGGAGAACATGAAGGTGAGTTGCTCTTGAGGTGCTGTTCTTGCTGTGTGACTTGCACAATGGAGCTGCACTCCTGTTAAAAGAGTTTAGTGCTGTTTCTGTTTCCTTTGATAGTGAAGATGACATTCCCCTGCCTCTCCCCCCCAACATATACTTTCTGATACGTTAGGTTTGAACTTTATATCCGTGTCAGAAGCACCTCTTGCTGGCAACAGTTAAGCAATGCAAACACCAAAGGTATTTTCCAACTCACTTGTTGTTTGTGTTATTGCTGTAGCAACTCACTAAAGAGAGATTTCCACCAGCAGGTCTTGGTGCTTTCCTTGAAAGTTCAGACTGTTTGCCTTGGTCTGCTGGCTGCAAATACCAAAGCTGTTCCTGATCAGTTTTAACGTTTGCAGGAGAAGTAATTTGCTGTTGTAACTGATTTCCAAGTCAGACTAACTATGATTCACTGCTGTTGAGGCACGAGGAAGGAACAAAACAATTCCTAATTGCTTTTCAGCCAGGTTGTCCTGCCTTTGTGGCCAGGTGGGAACTTTATTTAGAGTCTGAGTGTGCTGCAAAACACAGAAACCAAATTAGTAAGGTGGTTGGTATGATCAAGGCAAGGGGAACCTCATCCAACTGTTGGCAGTGTTGCTGTTCTCCACCATCTCTTCCACCAGAAGAGCTGTTGGTTAACCATCTCAAATTGTACCCTTGCTGCCCCAGTGCAGGAGCAGGGAGGTATCTCCTTCCCACAGAGATGAGAGCTCAGGTACTACAGCTTGCCCTGGTAGGACACAGCTTTCTCCAGCAATGCCCAACACTGACTGAAGCCCAAGTGCTTCTGAGAGCTAAGGCCTCCTTATCTGATGGACATTAGGGATATCAGAATGTGTTCTCACTTCATTATGCATGGGGAAGGAACAAACTAAATAACAAGTTTCTTCACTAATGCCCAACCCCCCCTGCTGTAGGTTGCTCAGTGTCTTTTTATGCACTGAGCTCTTAGCAGTTTTGTTTGTCCAGCTGTGTACTTATGGTATAGCTTCCCTGAGTTCCTCTTATCTCCCCAGTCCTGCTGGCTCACTTGGCTCCAAGACAGCACTTGTTAGTGTAGAGGGAGCTGTAACGTTACAGACCATCTGAATCTGCCTTTTGTTTCTACCAGGGCTGGCTGCTAGGTAGAGATGGTAAGCCCAGACAGGCTGTGGAATATGATATTTCTCCCCTCTTTATCAACCTCTAAGTCATTTCCCACCTATTTGTTCAAGAAGTGCTGGAGGACAAATGTTTCTCCTTGCATCGCCCCTGTGGCTTTTGAAGGTCTTCTGGATGTATGTGCCTTGAGGCTGAGGAAGGTCCATGCATACTGCAAACAGATCTGTCTTCAGATCTACCCACCTGGGTCCTACTTCCTGTGACAGGCAGCAAGGGGCCACGGTTGGCCTTCGCAATCTCTTAACCCTGCCCTGCATTTAGTGACAGGGAAGGTAGGTGGGGAGTGGTTTTTGAGCTGTCTGTAAAGCAATAGTCTTCTACCCCTTCATTGGAAGGACGGGTTTGAGTTCCACTCTGATATGAAGAGAGGTCTCCACACACCTGATGCTTAAAATCTTCCAATAGCTCAGGATTCCTTCCCCTACTTTATCCCCAGGGTCTGACTGCCCTTACGACACCTTCGCTGTCCACCGGAGGGCAGCAGGGGCTCAGCAGCCCTTCCCATGCACTTGAAGTGATTAGGTTTGCACCTAATCCTTGTTGGTTTTTTTTTTTTTTTTTTTTTTTTTTTTTTCAGGCTGAAGAGTAAAGTTGCAGCTTAGGTAATAACAGTCCTTCTGAGCGATCCCAACAAAACCTGTCTTGATTTAGAGATCAGTCAGTCTAAAATACAAGAGCAAATCCATCCAGGTCTTTTGTGTTGAGCCTGAAGGCATGAAAGAGCACCAACAAAGGAAAGAGGGCAGGAGAGGGAGGGAACTTGGCTGCTGTGCTTTCCTTCTCCTGAGATCATCTGAAGAGCTGTTTTGATCGGGATGTGTCTGTAAGCCCGCTAACCCTTAGTATTTCATTAGCTCTTTCAGCACATCTGCGTCCTCCAAGATCCTATCCTACCAGCTCCACTAACTCCAGGGCTTCTCTGCCAGGGAGAAGGCAGAATATTGGTCATCATATTGGAGGGTGGAAAAGCCACATGGCCATCTCAGACACAACCTGGACACAGGGATTTTGAATTTTTCTGAGTATGAAGTTATATCCAGCAACCTGCTTCTGGCTGTCTCCTCCCTTTTTTCAACCTCTGGAGTCTGCCTGCCAGCCCTTTCATCCCTGAACCAGTTCAACTCACTGATCCTGCAGAGCATAGTGTATTCCTATTAATTTTCTGCGGCACATTGAGTTAGATCAGCTCATGAGGAGAGAGGAATGAGAAGCTTTCCTGTT
Source organism: Cyrtonyx montezumae (assembly GCF_038088225.1). Taxonomy (NCBI): domain Eukaryota; kingdom Metazoa; phylum Chordata; class Aves; order Galliformes; family Odontophoridae; genus Cyrtonyx; species Cyrtonyx montezumae. Next base: position 16,549,119 of record NW_027071992.1, read on the forward strand.
GGCTGTGAAAGCCATTAGATCTGTTTGAGCCAGTAAGATGAAATTAAAGGACTGTTTTCCATTAACTTGGTTAATGGGTGCATCGACCTCAACTCCTGGGAGAGTCGCTTTAATATATCTGAGTAATGGTTTATTGCAATCATTTTATTAGCACTTAAAAAAAACACTTGCCTAATGGGTCATGGGGATATAACAGCTACTGCTGCACACCCTGCCTTGTGAGGGACTCACCTGAGTTTTTGCTGGTTGAGATGTTTTTCCAGTAACATAAAAACTATGTGTTGGCAGCAGATGATTAAGGTCAAGAATGACAGATCATCTTCCCTTCGGTGTGCACATCTATGTCCTGGCCGTAGTGGACACATTGCATGAGCTCAAGCCCATGGATTTTAATTGGATGAATGCTGGCTTGATTTGATTTAATCTTCCTTGCCTTACAACTCGGGCTAGTTGCTTCTGAACTCTTTAAGTATTGGAAAAGAAAGACTTAAGAAAATAGAATGGTTAGGGTTTCCTGGCTTGTATGGCCTGGGAGAAGAGGGGGAAATTCTGGAGGGAAAACTAACAAATAGTCCAATTGGAAATTGTGTGACCAAAAGTTTTATGTCACTACCACAACAAAGCAATAGGCATCTGACAATGCAAAGATTTGGAAAAGTAGATCATGACAAAATCTGTCACAGAGGATTGTAAACTTTGAATTTTACCCCCTTGATCAGCATGGTAGGTCACAGTGACAATAAGTGCTTCTGGTATGTCATCCAGGCTCTGACATATCTGTCACTGCTGCCTTTTTAGGGATCTTGAAAGAAAAAAGGAAAGGAAAGTGTTACTGAAGTAGTGGGAGTTGTTCTGCCTAAACTTAAAAAGAAAAATCAGAGTTGGTTGATCTGAGTGTTGGCTACATCAGTGGAGAGAAATGAGACCCTAAGTCAAACCACTTGACTTGATTTGGATACCCATGTTGGGAAGTTGGGCTCCATTCCACATGCTGCCATTTCTCCTCTCTGTGTGTGAAGGGCATCCAAGATGACTGCATCAGTCATAAAAAAAAAAATGACTAAAGGTGCAAAATACATCTTGCTGCAGGCAATCATATATTTTACACATATCTGATGGTAGTTACTGTAGATTTTGTGTCTGCATATGCAAGGAACTGTATCCCTCCAGACAACATAGCCACTTCGTACATGTGTCAAAGCTACCCCTACACACTACTTGTGCAAGTGATTTGTTGGCTGCCACCAAGTGCTGCCAGCTTGTATCAACTGCATTAATGTAAAACCATTTGCCTCAAGAACAGGACTGGGCATGGTCTGGACATCATGTAAGGGAATGTGTTCATGCTTAAAGTACTCCATTGATGTGGGATGGAATTGCACACAAGCATATAAAACTTCGAATTTGTCCCTAAATGCTACCTTACTTTTTTTTTTTTTTTTAATCTACTTAGGGTCATTTTTATCTACTGTTATGCTGAATTATGCCAAACAGTTCTTAGGGGATATCTGATAAGTAATTGTAATGCTCCTGTGGAGTGGCTCCAGGGTGTTTTTGTACAGTTCATAGACACTCTTCCGAGAAAAAACTGGAGAGCTATTGCCAGGTGTAGGATGGCAGAGAGAAGGATGGAGAATAAATAACCTCTTGGGAAACCGCAGAGCTGGAATTCCTCCAGTTTGAGAGAAGACCTTTGTGAGTAAATGTGGTGGTGGATGGTGGAGTGGAGAACTTTACTCAATGGTTTCTGTGACCAAAAGTTATGTGTCTGATGAGACAACCACCATCAACTCATGGAACTGCCAGTTCCTTCAGAGTGAATAACATAAATTCCATCATCAATGGGAATAAGTGATCTAGTGGGTAGCAACCCTGCCCACAGCAAGGGATTGGAACTAGATGATCTTTAAGATCCTTTCCAACCAAGCCATTTTATGATACTGTGATTAAAATTTACAGTAAACTGGGGCCAACCCTGCCAAACTCAGCTGCCTATTGCAGCTTTTCCCGGGCTCACCTCCCGGTCAGACTGATATGCCTTGTGGCTGTAGAGGCATAAACACCACAGCCAAGTACTCTGTCCAAACCTCTGTCTAATATGAGCTGAGACTCCTCTGGGAAGGAGCAGATGTCACCCTGGTCATTAGCCTGTTTTTCTTTGCTTAATTGTAGTTATGCTTCCCTCAGTGGTTTGGACAAAGCTGGTTCGCTGCACAACTCATCTTTTCTGCCTTTGCCCAGGTATCTCTCTGCTGTGGGTTTCAAGATGAGAGTCTTGTTATTAGGACAGTGAATAGGCTGCTATGTACCCAGTAGAAAGCAGTGCTGGATATCACTCCATTATCTAACGAGTTCTACAGGTTCTTTTGTTCTTCCAACAGAGGGTCCAGTGCCAAGAAGTACCTGAGTACAGAGTGTCCACCTCATGAGTCAGCCTGCAGCCTACTTGGCCGCTCCTTTCCCAGCAGATTGAGTGCAGTGTTTTCTTAGTAATTCATCTGTTATCAAGGGGATGAACTAGCTGTGTTTTGGCTTTGCCCTTCAACTGAATTTTGTTGCTCAACAGGTATGTCCAACATTGGCAGGAGAGATGAAGAGATCCACTCCTGCCTACCCGATGCCTGTTTATGCCCTAAGAGCAGATATTGCCTTCATGGCAGTTGAGTAATCCTGCAATAATGGAGTTAGCATTAAAGAAGCAGAAAATCTTGATGGGTGGACAGACATGGGCACAAGGTATAGGCACTAGCCTTGAGGATCTTTAGCAAGCTGTTATTCTGGTCCTAGTCTGAGGATGTTCTCAGTATATAGTGATGAGATCACCCCTGATATATACTGAGAATCTGTTCAAGTTAAGCCAGTGAAAGATAAAACCATAAAGAAGATTAGGACTATGGCTCCTTAAATTTTATGCTGGTAGTGGAGGGACATGGCTAGGCAGGAGGCATCCATCTGGATGAGTGACGAAATAAACAGCTCAGGGAAACTGGTCTGGGCTTTTAAGGTTGAACATGGAAAGCATGGCTTTTGGGTGTGATTGGGAAAAGAAGAATTGCCCATTTAGATCAAATGTCTTTTAGAATGAGCACATGCTCCCTTTAGCTGCTAGGTAACACCACGAAACACCCAACAAAAAATAAGTTGTTACCCAGAGTGCTTGATGCTTGTTGGTACTGCAGAGACAGAACAACTTTATTGCCCTGATCTCCTCCCGCATGAATTTGCCACAGGAAGGATATGACTGTGTCAAGGTGGTGTGGGCTGCACTCATAATGCCCGTGGCAGTGAGCAAACCTTGGGTCTGGAACCACCACAGGTACCTCAGCTCAGGAAGGCAACATCAGTCCCTCAGCCATGGCTTGAAAGGAATGTCCCTGAATGCCAAGGCGAACATAGCCTTCTTCAGCCACATCTTCATATCCAGGCAATAGCAAAATTGTGCCCTGCTAGTCTATGTGCTACTGTGTCAGACAATTATTAACCCTTTTTAACAACAAGGATTGTAGACCCCTTATCTGAGCAATGATTCTTGCCTACTTTTAGCCACCATAAATTTGGATGTTTGGACAAAGATGTTCAGTCTCCTGAAGATGTAAACTATGAGCTGATGTATCTTCAACTTTCTTTTGGTCGTAGTTTCAGTTTTCCCATCCAGGAGACAGGCTTTCCTTGTGACCTTTCTGTGACTGAATGCTAAAGCTTTGAGTTATGGGTGTGCCGCAATGGTCCATGCAGCTATAAGCAGAGCAGTCAAGAGTGTCTTTCAGCAACTGGCTCTGTTGTAAATCACAGAGGGTAATTTCAGTCTGTTCTTCTCTTTCAGCTCTTTGGCTGTGGCTCCGTTGCACAGATTGTGCTCAGCAGAGGGACCCATGGAGGTTTCCTGACTGTTAATCTCGCCTTTGGTTTTGCTGTGATGCTTGGCATTTTGATTGCAGGACAGGTGTCAGGTATGTTGTGCCTCTGTGAGTGAGCTGGATTTCACTTGTGACAACTCATGTGTAGGCCTAGGTGGCTGCAGATGTGGCAGTTCTCCTTTGTTGAGACTACTGTGCCATGGCTCATCTCATGGGCCCAAGTTCTGCTCATAAAAGTGCACTAACCTTCTGTCTTTCTGTAGGTGGACACCTGAACCCAGCTGTCACTTTTGCCATGTGCTTCTTGGCTCGAGAGCCCTGGATCAAGCTACCAGTTTATGCTCTGGCGCAGACACTTGGAGCTTTCCTAGGAGCTGGCATAGTCTTTGGGCTCTACCATGGTAGGTGAAGAAAGTGTGTGCATTTATTGTCTGGACTATAGAAAATCTCCCAGAAATGTTGATGAAAAATAACAGTGAGAGAAACTTCACATCTGTGCATTTTATCCTGTTTTTTCTTCTATTATTTTTTAAATTAATAAAAAATCACCTGGATCTTTTTCTGCATAGTCTGGATACTAGAGTCAGACCTCTAGAATCTTTGGCATCCCTTGTCAGAGTGATTCTAAATCTTGGAAAATCAACCTGGAAATCCAGTTACTCATGAATCTATTCCTCTTTTCATGGTGCTACTTATTAAAGCCGATATAAAAACGGATCATGCTGTGCTGGTCAGGAAAAGGTTTAATACTGCTAGCTCCAGACAAAGCAGTGCTGCTGTAATGCTGTAGCTTAAACAAGCAAAGCAATCAGCACTTACCTATGCTCCGGATTCAATGAATGTTAAGTCTAGTTGGTGTTCCTGATGGAATGGCATGAGGATAGTGTCAGTGAGTATGAAGACATGACTCCTCTGTAATAATGACTTTACATCTACTGCAGTGTACAGTCACATAAAACTCTGAGTTGGGAGGGACACACAAGAATCATCGTTTCCAACTCCTGGCCCAACACAGGACCACTCAGTATTCAGCCTGAGTGCATTGTTCAGATAGTTCTTGAACTCTGGCAGCTTGAGGCCATGCCCATTGCCCTGTTCTGTGCCCACTGCCTTCTTGGTGAAGAAACATTTCAAGCTAAACCTCATTGTATCTGATCCACAGAGAAGGTTACTGATTTAAAAAAGAAATAAACCTTCAAATATCAAGGGTAACTTTTTAACTCAGACTTGCTTTCTAATGTCTGTCCCAGTCATTAGGAGCAATACTTCCTTCAGGTGAGCAGAGCATCTAGGTTGTCATAGCTTCCACTGAAGCATGAGAGGGAGGAAACTGCCATCCGGGCATTATCACCAGCAGCTTTTCACTTCAGAGCAAAGGAGGGGAAAGTGCTGTTATTAATGTAAACATCACAACTCCAGTTCAACATCAGTTACCTTTTTAGTTAATGGCTGAAGTCAGATTCTTTGCAGAAGAGTATTAGTCCTATCCTAAGCCACTGTTTAAAACAAAGACAAGCTGCCTTCAGGAAGCATCTGTTTTGATCTTAACTGTCTATGAAGGAAACATATTCAACTTTCTTAAGGTAGTTATCCAGCTTCTGCGTAGCAGTAGATGAGTGGCAAGTGGATCTACAAGGCAGCCCCAAGAGGTGAAACTAATTGTATGGAAAAGTGAGAGATTGGTCCAAATCATATTTGTTACAAATCAGATCCACAACAATATCTGAGATTTGGACTTCTGTAGCACCACGGGCATTTAGGCACCTTGCAGGGGGAATTAGTATTCAGACTAATGTACATTTGGGCTCTAATTGGTGTTTTTCCTCCACCTTCAGACGCCATCTGGGCTTTTGGCTCCAACCACCTATATGTAACGGGAGATAATGCCACTGCTGGCATCTTTGCCACTTACCCATCTCAGCATCTGAATGTTGTTAATGGATTCTTTGATCAGGTAAGATGGTGCTTAGAGGGTGCCAGTACTTGAAGAGGGAGATTTTGGGTTGGTTCTGGCCCTCTCTTTTGGTCAGAGAATGCATCACAGCTTGGAAACACATTCTGGAAGATATCTTCTTCTGATTTGGCTACTCACACAGATACTGATACTCTTCCATGTGCAAGGAAGAGGTGTGGGCATGATGGAATTTATAGGCTGCTAGGAGGAGCATGCTCCATCATCTGTTTCTCAATTGGGCACTCAATCTTCTTCTGTCTGATGATGCCATGGGATGTCTTATTGTAGCTTTTTCACTTTAGAGAATGAGTCCTAAAATAATGGAACTTCAGAAGACCTAAGAACTTGGCTTAAAGATTAGTCTGGATTAAATTCTTCTTTCTGATTTTTCCCTTCCCTCCCCAGTTCATTGGCACTGCTTCCCTGATTGTTTGCGTCTTGGCTATAGTGGATCCCTACAACAACCCTGTTCCCACGGGGCTGGAAGCTTTCACAGTTGGCTTTGTCGTCCTTGTTATTGGAACTTCCATGGGCTTCAACTCTGGCTATGCTGTCAACCCTGCCAGAGACTTTGGGCCTCGTCTCTTCACAGCCATTGCTGGATGGGGTGCTGAAGTGTTCTGGTAAGAGCTTGCCAATGAAAACCTTGTGCATCCAGGGGGAAAGCAAAGTTACAGATTCAAGTAGGTGGTACCTCTGGCACCGAAGAAAATCTTAGCACCCTTAAGGTGTCTTTGGAATGTATAAACCTCTTTAAAAGGCACAGTTTTCTCTGCTTTGATTTCTTAAGAAATCATAGAACTACAACCATTTCCTGAAAATTACTGAAATTTGGGGAGGAAATTTCAGAGTTGAGAAGCTCAGGTGCACCTTGAACATGATCCTATCCTTATTTTTTTTTTTAATGGTAGGAAGTGCAGGGTCTTTGTTGTATTATATTGAACCTGGAGAAAATTGAGAACTATGAGCAATAGAGGCTATATGTTGTGAAGGAGTGCTTTCCTAGAGGCAGAAGGAGGGAAGTGAAAGTGCCTAGCTCAGTTGGCAATGGTTTCTATACTTTCTCAGTGGGGAGGGAGTTCTAGAAACAGCTGCTCTGAAGAGCAGAGAACTTGCAGCAAGAGGCAGCATCTGCCTTGGATGTTGCTGCAGATGTAGAGTTACTGTCTTGCATGTGAATGGGAATGTTTGCAGATAACCTGATTTTTGCATTATTCCAGATTGAAACACAAGTATCCTAAAGCCTAGGCTGCAGTTCTTAACCTTGTGCGTTTCCTTCTTGTTTTCTAGGACGGGTAAGCAGTGGTGGTGGGTTCCAATTGTTGCTCCTTTCCTTGGGGCCATTGCGGGAGTGATAGTCTACCAGCTGATGATTGGATGTCATGATGAGCCTTCTCCACCTGCCTCTGAGCAGGAAACAGTCAAGCTGGCCAATGTGAAGCACAAGGAAAGGGTCTGAGGAAGCTGCCATCCAGATGTGGCAGACATTCGTTACTCAGGACTGCAGCTGGTGAAGAGGAGGGAGGAGTTAAGAAGAGCTTCAACAAAAACAGGAAGAGGTTTTTTTTTCCTGTTTTGAGTTATTCTAGCTTTTATTTTTATTTTTATTTTTTTTTAAATATCCCTATTGCATTTGCTTTAGATACTTTCCTATGAGCCTTTTCCTTCCATGCAATATTGTACAATCTTCCCCTACTACTAGAAGGGGATTGAGAACTTTAGGAATTGGGAGAGAGGTGGGCATTGCTGTTCAACAGCTCCAGCATGGGCCTCATGCTCAGGAATCTGGGGATCTCCTGGGCTGCTTTGATGGCCTGGCCTTTGAGCTTGGCAAACTGCTTCCCTCTAAACATGTGTCCTATCTGCAGAGTGGGGACCATGTGAAAAATAAATTGTTTTTTCTAGTATGGAATTGAAATTCTGACATCCTGGTAAAAATTTGCCTGCAATTCTATGATGGATGGAGTTCACGCTTGGTGTTGCTCTAAAGTCAGTGACTTGACATCAGGAATGGACTTAGCTAAAATATTTTAATTGGCTACAATTTTTATTTCTCCCATGAGCTCACAGAAGTTCGTATCAATCCGCTGATCCATAATGTCAGAGCAGAGAGTGACAATGCACTGGATTTTAATATAATACTGAGACAAAATGTTTACAAGCTACTGCACCCTGCTGTTTTAATCAGTTTTCAATATTGCCACTCATGGAAGACAAAACATAGGAAATCCTTTTTCTAGTCAGGAGATAACCTGGAAAGAAAGCTTGGCTCCCTGCAGCAGCCTTTCTTATTAATCAGCTTTGTATATAAACTGCAAGCAGCTAATAGCCAAGTTCCACTGAAAACATGGTGTTGCTTAAGTTGTGTGTGTCATGTAAATTTTCACAATAGTATTTTTTTTATAGAGATATATAAATGCACTCCTTATAAAGCTGTTACTACAAAACAAGATGGGGATCATTTAATTTAAAGATGTGTGGGAACTGCCTATTCTCTGACAGCTTTGAGATAACTGTTGGGTTTGCCCAAGATAGTCTTAGATTTTGGCATTGTGTGATTTGAGCATTTAGTTTTCTACCTTGCAGAACTGTGGGGACATCCCTGACACTCAGGACCTTCTACCACATTTTTTCTGACGAGGGACTGAGTTCAGACACCTCTGGCACCTGTAGCACTGGTGTGCCAGAGGATCACTGGCTCTCCCAGTGCTATACAGAGTATTTGAAACTAACAGTATCAGTTGTGAAAGAATTCGTAGGTCCCATGCCTCTGCATTAGAGAAACTCTTTAATGTTTCTTTAATGTGTGAATTCTTCAAAATATGTAACTTTGTACACATTTCCAGTAACTAAAATGATATATTCTTTTTTTTTTGCCTTTTTAAGAAATAAAATGTCAATACCCACATTGTAAGATGTCAGTGCCTTTTTTATTTTTAAGCTGTTGACAGTAACCTTTGCCATAGAAAGGAAGTCGTCAGTAGCAAAAGCTTCCTCAAATCCCTTTCCTCTCTCCAGCCTGTGTTAGCAAGAGAGAATTAACCCCTTCATGTAATATATCTACATGCAATACTGATGCTTTATTCCTTTCATTTTGGGGGTAGGCAGGAGAAGACTCAGTACCTGTGCTAGTTGCTTCCTTGCATGATGTAGTGAACACAAGTAATGCAGACCTGAGCCCAATGCTTAGAGAATTGCACAATCCTTCCAGCCTATGTTCTCTGTAAATACAACTATTCTGATTTATGTCCTGGTGTGTTTTTCCTCTGTGAACAATAGAGCCTTGAAATACATCTATAACTTCCCACACGGTACCAGCTGAGCAGTTCAGTGAGGCTGGATGAATGTGATTTCCTTCAATTCGCCAACTAGAAATCAAATGATTTTTATCAAGAAAGATGTTTGGTGTGCTCTCTCCTTGTCTCATTTCTGCATCTTTGTTTCATTTCTGCCTTGAAAGTTTATCCCTCAAAATATGTTTAAAAGCCTTCTGTGCTATTGCAGCTAACTAATGTAGCTGCAGGGATTGCTTTCCCTTTTTCTTGAGGACTGTGCCCTCTTTCCACTCTTCTACCACATGATGACTTCAGCTAAAATTCTTACTACATTCGTGATGACTGTGGACTCTAGGATTGCTGTTTATCTTTATGCACTTTGTACCACATTCCTCCTGCTTCTATCCATGCCTTTTTCTATAACCTTACCTTTCTTTTGCCTCAGTGTTCTATGTTGCAATCCTTATTAAAACTGCAGCAAAACCACTTTCAGGCCAAATCTTGACTATATTTTGTCTTAGCCATATTTCCACTGTGTCAGTCTTCCATTTTCTGGGGATCTGTTGAAGGAGAGCCAAGCACAGCTGAGCAGATCCTCAGCCTGAGGTGAGTGGATGGGAGCTAAGTAAGATTTAATTTTTGTCCTTTTTCTATTTTTTCCCTTTCCCATACCTAAATTTCAAAACAATTAATCATCATCACTATGCCTTTGCAGTTCTTGGAGAAGTAAAACTCATCTGGCCTCATAACGGCAACTAGAGTTTAGATCAGATGAATTCCAACCATCAAGCTATTGAAATATACTTAGTATGTAAGAAGAAATAAATCTACAGTTCAGATTATTCATGCTTGACTGGGAGAGTAATTAGTCACTAGAACAAAGATGTTGTGGAATATCTATTGTGTGAGGGTTTCAAATTAAGACTGGCTGTCTTGCACAAAGGTGTTTTGAACTGCAAGCTGTTCTCCCAGGGCAAATCCCTGAGGAGGAAGTTCCCAGACATCTATATTACAGAAGGTCAAGTAGACAGGAAATATCCTCTCTGGCTTTTAAAAACTGAAATTTATAAGGAAAAGAGGCCAAGGGTTCAGTTCTTCTTGTCAGCTGTGTCTGAGTTCTTTGCTGCAGGTGCTGTGGTGTGGAGGCACTGCTCCTCTATTCTGAAGTGAGTTTCAGTTCTCATCTGCTAGCAGTGAGTACTGGGGATGCAGGAGCAGGCTGGCTCTTGGCTGGTCTGCTGGCACTGCCCCAGGGCAGATTTCCACTTATGTCCAAAGAAAAACACCGTGGACATTTCAGCTACTTGCACTCTTCCCTTTTCTTCCCTCACCACCTTCTCCTTGGTTCATCCTTTTCCATCCAAAAGAGATAACTGGTAAATCTATGAGCAAGTGGGACTGAGGCAAGGTCATCATGTGTGAGAATACCTGAAAGCTGTTACAAGGCCACTATCAGGACAGGCCAAAGGAGAGGAGTTATGGGGCTCTGTTGTTGGATATCATTGGCAAGGACCAGGCCATGTAGACTGGATTCTCTACGTCCTTGACAGTTCTGCATGCTCATATCATGCTTGAATTTCCATGAGCCCCAGGTTTCTGCTCTCATCATGTACCCCAGGGTAGAAGGAAGTCTTAGCCCACTGCCCAATTCCAGCAAGACCAGAGTTCTGGTGTGTACAGAGCTTGTGCACATCCAGAGAATCATCAGATCATTAAGGCTGGAAACGACCACAAAGATCGTCTAGTCCATCTGTCAACCCATCATTACCATGCAGGAACTTCTGCAGGCTTGTAGGGGCTGTGGATGTGTGCCTCACTAAACCACCTTTTCACCAATTGTTTACTGTGTGAAGGACAATAAAAATCCTTTCTGGCAGCACAAATTCCACTCTGAGCAGGAAGTTCCTCTTGACTCAGTCCAATTCAGCTCTACTTCAGGAGCAACAACCCTCTTGAGGGGTTTCTCTAGATGCAGTATGCACATGAGGAAGACATGAAAGAGCTCAAGGTAAATGATACAACCCAGCTGCTGTCATGTGCTGCAATTTGGCTGAAGAAGTGAGCATAACCATTTCACTCTGGGGGTCTGGAGAACAATTATACAGCCAAATGAGTTTACCAAACTGAAAATATTTTCATGTGTAGCTGTATAAAGACAACTAAAAAGTCACACTGGAAGGGAAACATCAATAGCATAAAGGTGTGAAAGACACAGAAAATCATTTTAAAGGCCAGTGATTTTATTTAAGAAGCAGCTGAAGCCTTCTGGCAGCAAAGTTTTGCAGCATGTGTCTTGTATTTAACATTACTGCGTGATGAGTGCAGAAATGTCTTTTTAAAATTTAGTCAAGAAAGATTTGAAGATATGTTTTCTATTTGAAACATGAACTATTTGAAAATGAGGAGACATCTTAAGGTCTCCCCCAACCTTTCAACAGCAGCCTGAAGAAGGAATGAAAAGAAGAGTTCCCTCCTTAAACAAGCCTAGGGCGAAAAATGTGGTTTGGATCCGTCATACCAAAAGTTTCTAATGGATTTGGATGTCAGCAATCAGAGGCTGATATACACCTACCCAAAAAGCTTTGTGACATGGAATTTTTCATCTTTTGAAATGCAATGTAAACAACACATTATAAAGTTACATCAACACAGTGACAGAGGCAGTACTGGATCCTTTTCCAGTAAGGTGCCAGTGGTACATCAGTGATACCTGTGGGAAGCAAGTGGAAAATACCATATTTCTATGTAACCTATGAGAATGCAGCCCCAGCCCTTTGTCTGCATACGCAAATCCTGCCGAGCAGGTACCAGTGCTCATACAAAATATGGTAAATCTGGCTGCAGGTGGTGTGTGAATCAAAGTTACTGTAGGGGTTCCTTTAATCCCACGTCACTCACTGGCCACACAGGGAATTTCAAAATGCCTTCTTAAAACAGGGACACCTGTATTGCAGACCAGCCCTTCCTTCATACCCAGTCCCATGTGGGAGGAGGTGACTGCCCCTCACCACGCTCAGCCTTTCCCCTTGCTGCCTGAGCTGCCTTTGCTTGCAACTTGCAAACTTCCCCATTGCTGTGTCTGTGGTTGGAGGATGCAGGCAGGACAGAACATTTCCCTTCTTGTTCCAGGAAATCAGATGCCCTGCTGTAGCTCAGCTCAGCAAAGGGAGAAGAGCTTGTACAGCACAGGACTGCTCTGGGAGGAACTGATGATCCCAAAAGGCATTCTACTGCACAAGGGCTATGGAGAGTAATGACACTACAGTCTCCTCAGGAATGGGATTTGGAAAGCAAAGCCAACAACTAATTGCAGAATTGTTATAGTGAAGACGATCCCTAAAGATCTAGTCCAGCCATCAACCTATCCCCATTAATGCCCACTAAACATGCCCCTTAGTGTGACATCTCCACATTTCTTGAACACCTCCAAGGTCAGTAACTCCACAAATTCAACCTTTGGCATGTGCTTTACTTTCTGAAAGCCCCTCACAGTTCCCTGATGAAGCTCAGCCTGGCTACCAATTAAATAGATGGGATGGTGAAGTCAGGGCCTCTGCTGTGATGGCAGCTCATCACTTCTCTGCAGATATGTGTGTTTTTCTCTCAGGAAATGAAGTAACTGCATCTAAAGATAAGGAAAGAGTCACTGATGCCATCTATCTGGACTTCAGTAAGGCCTTTGACACAGTACCCCACACCATCCTTCTCTTCAGATTGAAAGAGATGGATTTGATGAGTGGACTGTTCAATGGACAAAGAACTGGCTACAGGATTGAGTCCATAGGGTAGCAGTCAATGGCTCCATGTCTGGATGGAGATTGGTGATGAGTGGTGTCCGCCAGAGGTCAGGTGGATACTCTTCAGTATCTTTATCAGTGACATTGACAGTGGGGGCGAAAGCACCATTAGCAATTTTGCTGATGACACCAAGCTGTGGGTTGCAGTTGACACACCCAAGGACAGGATGTCATCCAGAGAGACATAGGCTGAGCAGTGCGCCCAGGTGAACCTCATGAGGGTCAACAAGTCTGAGTGCAAGGTGTTTCACATGGGTTGTGGCAACCTCCACTACCAATACAAGCCAGGGGATGTAGGGACAGAGCACGGCCCTGCTGGAAAGGACCTGGGGGTACTGGTGGATGGCAGCTGGGCGTGAGCCAGCAGTGTGCCCTCGCGGCCCAGCCAGCCAGCCGGATCCTGGGCTGCATCCAAAGCAGCGCGGCCAGCAGGGAGAGGGAGGGGATCCTGCCCCTCTGCTCCGCGCTGTGAGACCTCACCTGGAGCACCGCGTCCAGAGCTGGAGTGCTCAGCACAGGAGAGACGTGGGCCTGTGGGAGCGCGTCCAGAGGAGGGCCACAGAAATGATGCGAGGGATGGAACAGCTCCCTACGAGGACAGGCTGAGAGAGCTGGGGCTGTGCAGCATGGAGGAGAGAAGGCTCCGGGACACCTGAGAGCGGCCTGTCTGTATCTACAGGGGAGCTACAGGAAAGAGTGGGATAGACTTTTTAGCAGGGTCTGTGGTGATAGGACAAAGAGAAACTAAATAATGTAGCTTTTGGTTGGATATAAGGAAGAAGTCCATTACAGTGAGAATGATGAGGCACTGGAACAGGTTGCTCCAGAGAAGTGCTGGATGCCCCATCCCTGGAGAATTTCAAGGCCTGGCTGAACTAGGCTCTGAGGGGAGTTGAGCTAGATGACCTTTGAATGTCCCTTCTGAGGATTCTATGACTCTGTGATATGTTTGTACTGCACTGCCAGTGCATGTGGCTCCAATCCCAAGGACTAAGTAGGAAGCTCAGCTCTCACTGATGATGAATTTGAAGGATGCCCATACCTCTGGAGCATGGCCAATGGGCATCCCTTATCTATCATGTTACTGGCTGTGGCTAGGTGGCATTTACAATGAAGAACAGTTTTCCTTAAGAGCCACACAGAGGGACAGATTGACTCAGCTCAAGCCCGGGTGCACATTTCCCCTTTGGCCAGAAAGAGTATGAGGAGCAGCAGAGGACATAGGAAGAGTCTTGCAGCTTTCACGTGATCTGCAGCTTTTAGGTCTGGGTGAGATCTCTCCAGCAGACGTTTTCTACTTCAACTTGAGTTAGCTGCTCTTCAACATCTGTCTGAGAGCAGATCTGAGGAGAAATGACTATTAGCAAGGCATCTTCTCAGCAGAACATGTCCAGCTGGGGATGATCCAGGCTCTGACAAAGGAGGTGAATGGAAGAAAATGAAATAAATGGGAGGAAGGTAACAAGGAGAATTAGCTCTCAGGTTCAAGGTGCCAACTAGCACAGACTTCCAAAAATATAGTAGTATATAGCTGTTTTATTGGTTATAGAATCAAAGAATCATAGAATCATTTGTCTGGAATGGACACTTAAAGGCCATCTAGTCAAACTTCCCTGCAATGAACAGGGATGTCTACAGCTTGATCGGAGTGCTCATAGCTCCATACAGTCTGATCTTGTCTGTCTCTAGGAGGAAGAGGCTGAAGGATCATAAACTAACTTAGTGCCTTGCCAGGGATTTGCATAGTTCCCATCTACCCCATCTTCTCCTTTTCCTCTCCAGGATACTTACTTTCTACTCGTTTCTGCTGCTGGCCTGGAACAGGCTGAAACATATTCCTTGAGATCTGGAAAATCTACAAAACATTCTCTGCTACCCTACACTTTGTATGCCTCAAATGAAAGTGTCTTTGACTTCCTTTTGCTTGCTCCCATGAAACTTTTTAACTTGAGCACCAAGATACAGCTTAACCTCATCTATATCTGCAAGTCCAGCCCAGACAAGCTGGCTAACAGGGCTGAGCCTAAGTGAGGCCAATCATTGTAGCTGGTGGCATACGAGGGAATTATGCCTGCAGTTGATCATCCTAACCCAAGGGAAGAGAAGGAAAGTCCTAGAGCCTGGGGTGTGTCCTGCCTCTTGCCTATAGGTAGGTGAGGACACCTACCTGCACCTGCTAGCTCAGCTGACAGTGCTGTGGTGCTCACAAGCAGGTAGTTGGGTGTTGTGGGGTGTCTTGGTGCCCCTTGTGTGTTGTTCTGTGTGGTGGCTGCTGAAAAGCTCCAATCCAGATATAAGATGTGAGACTTTAATGTAGATGCTAGTGCAAGAATGGGGTGGAGAGGAGAGAGAGCTGGTGGGCAGGTCAGATCTTGTTATGAGCTTTTCTCTTGAGATCCTACACACCTTTTTGCCTCAGGAAAGCGCTGAGTGCAGAGTAGCTATGTATCTGTTGTACTGATGATTTACTCTTTTCTAATTCAAGACACACAGCTTTTACCCAGTCCTAAGTACCTGGTGCACCAGAGAGGTGGTGTGCAAACTCCTAAAATTCATAGAAATACAAGATAATAGGCGCGGCATCCAAAGCCTCGTTTATCTCTGAGCAGCAGAAATATGAAGAGTTGCCAAATCTCTAACTCATGTTCACTGCCCCTTAGTCCAGAAGCTGCAAGATCTCAGCAGATGTCAGACAATGCAGCCCAGCCCTGCAATGTGCTGGTGAGCAGCTGAGCTTAAAAAGCATGTCACAGTGATGAATGCTCTTGATACGGGGATGAAGACAACAATGTTTTTGCCTCCAGGTACGAAATGTGAAATGCTGAGAACCTCTATGCTGCCTCCAGGAAACAGAGAGCAGAGGGACAATTGCACAAGAGTGTTTGTAGACTCAGCACAGAGAAGTGTGCAGGAGCTGATTCTATCTGAGCCTTGCAGTCCATGGGTGCAAGATAGACAAGGACACTGCAAGATGGGCAAACCGCACTGAGTGAGCAGGAGTGAAGACAAAACAACAAAATTCTCACAATCACCACTTTCACAGGGACACCAAGATCCATTTCCTCTCCATATGCATGCTGGTTCTGTTGTGCTAAAATGACACAAATTGCCTAGAGAAATGGTCACCTTGTGAGTACATTGCAGTGGGGTTTGAATTGCTTCACTGATGCTGTTAATGATAGGCTCAATTCATTTGTCTAAATGTAGGTGTTCAGAGACATTTGAGGCACAAGTCTGCAGGCCCTGTGTAGATGTATTAGGGTGTCCTCTCTCTGTGTGACAGGGTCATATCCTGGAGATTACAGAACTGGAACTGAATTCCTCAACCAGGTGATTATGGTCTGGACAGGGGTAGAAACTCAACAGATCTCCATATTTCTATTTCATTTGTAGTAGGACATCCATTTCCATAGAGACAGAAGGATGCACAGGGACCAGACAAAAACTCTGTCTGCCTCTGTGCTCTGCCTCCAGCACAGTCTCTTATAACTCCCTACCCTCGTTAGGAATGTTGCAACAGGGAGCAATAAAAGCCATACAAATGAGGTGGCTTTTCAATTCTCAGATATTCTTCATTTGTTTTCAGTTATGATAAAGTTGGTTGATACCAGCTCTCTTGAGGAGACAGTTAAGCTGCATTTGCATCATAACTGAAAGGATTTTGTTGGGTTATACTGGGAAGGGCAACCTCATTCTCTGTCCTGAAGAGAAATTTTGATGTACTTGCATAATTAAAGCTTTCCTCACTCTAATTTCCTCGTTGGAAGACATCTTCGCTGCCAGACAGGCTTGTCTTGTCCTAGGAGGTTTTTGACCCTTCCAGGTTATATTTGAGAGTATGGCAACTTTTTGGATGAACCTGCAGGGAACCCCCCCATAGATGTTCATCTTTCTGATGGAAAATGGTCCCAGGTGCATGTTTTGTATCAGATCCAGCTGCCTAGGCTATCAGAGCTGAAGATGTCATAGTTTAAGTGAGTGCAGCAGGCTACCTGGTGAGATCTGCACCAGGGTTCCCTGCCCGCTCTGAAGCAAGCATAGTAAGGTCTCTGGAACTCATCATTTCACGTCAGGCTTTTATTACGACAGTGCAGTGAGCTGTCATGAGCTGCATACCCAGAGCATGGAGAGCTAACATCTGGCTAATGCTCACCATTCAATATGAGTCACTGGGGCAACTTGTAGTCTTCAAATTTTGTGTCTTAGCTGGCACCAGCTCAGTCAATGAAACAATTAAATTTTCACTTAAACCTTCTGGGCTTGCTTGCAACCTCTGAAATCCACCAGCACAGAAGGGCAGAGTTTCTGTTACCCTTTAACTTTGCATTCCCTTTCTTGTTTGCATTGCTTTAGGTACACTCCAGCCATATTGTTGCTTGTCTGAGTCCTTTCCTCTCTTACACCTTGTGCCCTCTTAAAAAATGCTTACAGTACTATTGTCCCCTCGGGAAGAAAGAAGGCAATGGGAGAGGAGAAGTCATGTTAAGAATCCTGTCCTGAGTAACAGATATAATGGCACCTTAACCACAGGAGACCCACAGCCCAATGAATCCCAGCTTAGCTGCTGCCTAACCTGTACACCTGAAGTGCCTTGTCCAGAAAAGTCTGGCTCTTGGTTCAACCCTCCTGAATCCATAAATGACGTGGTCTGGGATCACTGATTACGTCCTCTGCAAGGATTTTGTCTGGGTGACAGTCTCCCACCTTCCCTCCTGTTGAGTCTGGATTTACTGGGAGGAAAACCTATGGGATAGAAAGCAGCAAAGCAGGGGTCTCCGGGTTGCAGAGTCTCTGGACCCTCTCTTGGTCTCTGGGGCTGTCTCTGGCAGAATTACTCTTCCTATTTATGCTATGGGGCATGCGTAGCCTGTGCCAGCTGCATGAAAGTGAGGAGTGGCTACGTAGAGCTTTCCCACGCCAGAGACCCTTTGTAGGTCTGGGCAGGAGCCTTCAAAGCAGAGAGAGCAGCTGCACCACCCTGCCCCTGGGCGGGCAGGGAGAGGTTGTGTGCTGAAGATAGTGTCATGTAGTACAGAGACAGACTGTACAAAACATTTGCTATTCAATCGTTTTGGGTATTTTCCCTTCCCATGACCTGTTCTTCACTCAACCCTTTTATACATCTCTTCTGCATTTCAGTATCTTTGAGATTAATTTGTCTTTCAGGTTTCATCCTGCTCCTTTCTTTCATTAGGACATTCTCCCTCTTCTTCTTCCTCTTTAGTCCTTTCCCCTCTATCCTCCTCCTCCTTCCACTTTGGTGTCCCTGCAAAACCCCCAGCCCCATTTCTGCCTACAGGTCACTGGGGATGGGATCAGCCCCAGTGGAGCACACCAGGAGCTGAGGCCACAAGGGAACTGGGAGCTCTTGCTCCAGGCTATTATCCAGCCACATTTTGCTTCAGTGTTCTCATAGAACATTCCCAGCATTTTATCAAAGAGGTGATGCTGTCATGGGTTTGTTTATTATTTCCCTTCAGGTCATGGTCTCTTCATAACTTCTTCCTTTCATTTTGAAGGAGGAAATGTTTGTAGTTCTGTCAGCCCCTGGGAGGAAAGTAAGTTACAAAGGGAGCAGGGCTAATGAAAGTCTTTTCCTGAGCAAAAGTAACACTGCTTTATGGTCACCTCTGCCCTGAACATGTGGGAACGAAGCTCAGCTTTCAAGGAGTAGTGAGCTGGTAACCAGAGAAATGAGCAGGGCATCCAGGACACAGACACTGTGCAGTCCCATGGACACTGATCTCTGTTCCTCCAGCAGCTCCTTTCCCTCCATCTCCCTTCATGGACCCTGTCACTGATGAGGTCCCTGACATCCTTCTGCCATGTCCTAGCCTTTTGTCTCTGTTGGGGTCCTCACCTCCTCCTCACATGCCTTGACTTGGCTATTTCAGCTGAGCTTTGAGCAAATCCATCCAGGTCCTTCATCTTCCTCTCTTGTTGAATCACGGAATTGCAGGGGTTGGAAGGGACCTCAAGAGATCATCAAGTCTAACCACTCTGTGAAAGCAGGTTCCCTGCAATAGGTCGCACAAATAGGCATCCAGGCAGGTCTTGAATATCTCCATAGAAGGAGTCTCCACAACCTCACAGGGCAGACTGCTCCTGTGCTCTTATCACCCTCACAGTAAAAAGATTTTCCTCATGTATAACATCTTGTGTTTCCTTTTGTGCTCGTTGCCCCTTGTCCTATCACAGGAACCACCAAGAAAATCCTGGCCCCGTCCACTTGACATCAGGTATTTATAAGCACTGATAAGATTCCCCCCTCACCCTTCTCTTCTCAACCCCAGGTCTCTCGGCCGTTCCTCATACAAGAGACGCTCCAGGCCCACAGCCATCTCTGTGGCCCTCTGTGGACTCTGTGCAGCAGTTCCTGTTGCTCTTGAACTGGGTAGCCCAGAACTGGACACAGTACTCCAGATAAGGTCTTACCAGGACAGAGATGGGGCAGATCACTGCCCTCAGCCTGCTGGCCATACTCTTTTTAATGCACCCCAGGATCTCATTGGCCTTCCTGGCCACAAGTGCACACTTGCTGGCTCATGGGCTCACTGAAGCCAGTGTCAGTTTGGCTTTCTCCAGGCAGGAATGTGTGAAGTACTTTCTTTATATAGAGGGAGGTTACCCCCATGACATGGTGCCCCATGCTGTGGCTATGACATGGAGCAAACAGACCCCAGGCTGCTTTCTACCGTATTCATTCCAGTAGAAAATCTGCATCTTCGTAACTGTCAGGAAGTCTTGCACATTTATAAGTAAGACAGCAAGAGGCTCTCATGGTCCTTTGAGACAACTAGCAGTCTGGGAGTCCTCTGCTATTTTCTACTACATCATCTTCTTTCCTTTCTTCCCACTTATGTCTGCACAGGTTTGGAAACATCACAGAACAATGCAGTGAGGAACTCACTTCAGAGCCAGGAGAAATCATAAAAAAATAAAGAGAGAAGGGAACCTTGTTTCATTATGTGCATCCTCGCTACTAGGCCTTCCATGTTTGCCCAGTTTGGTATCACTGATGTCTTGTGCTGAAGGGGGCAGAGATGCAGCTCTGGGGAAAGATACGGGTTGCAGATAAGATCTTGGCTATAGCATGCAGCACAGTATATAGAACAGATAGATAAGATGACAATCCTCAGTAATTTTCCTACAATGTTTTGTTTAAGAAGCCCAGGGAAGATCTTCTAGAGCGATCTGTGTTCAAGCAAGCTGTTAGCTTCAAAACAAGTCCTGGATCCTGAAATAACATGATATTCTTCATGTCATATTTTTGCCACGTGTACTTTCCATAATCAGGGAAGTTAGGATCATAGAATTATTAAAGTTGGAAAAGACTGCTAAGATCATATAGTCCAACTGCTGACCCATCACCACCATGGCCACTAACTCATGTGCCAGAAGTTATCCACGCAGTAAGTAGTCTCTTCTGCAGGGTATGATTTTGCTATTGGAGATGTGCAGTGAGGAGATGACTATCCATTTCTGCCTGGTTTCTCCAGGAGCTCAGGCACAGAATAGATTGTTTCTCTTCAGAGACTCTGGATCTCTTGAAGTCATTGGGAATTGGAAAGATGAAGTCACATCATGGTTGTATAAATTCTCCAGGATTGTATTGGGAAGCAGACAGCTGTGGTAGCAGGATCATAGATTTCTGAAACATTTTTCTTGGAAAATCATCATAGAATCAGAGAGTCACTGAATGACTGGAGTTGAAAGGGACTTCAAAGACCACTTAGCTCCAACTCTCTGCTGTGGGCAGGGTTGCTAGCCTCTAGATCAGGCACTATATCAGGTTACCCAGGGCCCCATCTAATCCTCCTGCTTAAAATGGAATTGATGAAAATATGGCTTGGCTTTTCAGAGGGAAAAACAACCTGCTTTGGCAAAGCAGGTTGCTCTTGCACAGAGCTCCAATCTGGTTAGATATGATCCTCTCAGTATTCAGATGCTGCTTGCTGTGGTTCAATTTTTGCTCATTTTCCCCTACGTAGAAATGCACCCATGGTGGGAAGAGGAGAAGTGAGAAAGAAGACTTAATAATAGCAATAATAGCAGCTTTTCAGTCAGTCTGCTAAGGTTGATTTCTATTCCTTTTTCTAGGAAAGGAATTTATTTTATCTCTAGCCCTAAAATTCAGAGTGTATACTAACTTGCCTGCCTTTCTGTTCAGCACTAAACCCTTCCCATTCTACGATCTTCCTAGCTGTTTTGGGATGTCATTTGCCTCTCAGGCAAACCAGACCCAAATACCTAATTTTGATTCATTGGTTTAGTCAGCACTGGAAACTGAGCTCTACATTTCTGTGCTATTACTCAGTGCTGGGAAGGAGAAGACAATTATACTGGTCTTTCTGTTTTTGAAGGAAAATGTGTGCTGTTCCAGGGAGTGAAAAGCATTGGTGCAAGATCCAGGTGCAGCCTCATAACCGCCCACCCAGGACCCAGTGTTGTTTGATGCCTGAGTGTGTATCCTTGGTGCTGTTCCTATCTTGCATGTTTTTTTGGTCATCTTTGTTGTTGCATCTCTCATGAGAAATGAAAATAAGCAAGAAGGACAGGGATCAAATCTTCAAGGCCCTGGAGGACCTGTTGGTGAATCAGATTGATTCTCTCCAGACATGAGGCAAACAAAATGCTGTCACTGGGAGAGATGCTGGAGAGATTATAGATTCATAGATTCATAGATACATTAGGTTGGAAAGGACCTACAAGATCATCTAGTCTAACCATCCTCCTATCACCATCCCTACCCACTAAACTACTAATTCAAATCCCTTAGCACCTCATCTAAATGCTTCTTGAACAGCACTAGGGATGGTGCCTCAACCACCTCCCTAGGCAGGCCATTCCAGTGCCTGACCACTCTTGCAGAGAAAAAATTTTTCCTCAGATCTAGTCCAAATCTTCCCCGGCGCAACTTGTGTCCATTCCCTCTTGTTCTGCCATTAGTTATCTGGGAGAAGAGGCCCACCCCCTCCTCACCACAACCCCCCTTCAGGAAGTGGTAGAGTGCAATAAGGTCTCCTCTGAGCCTCCTCTTCTCCAGACTAAACAATCCCAGCTCCCTCAGCCGCTCCTCATAAGACTTGTGCTCCAGACCCCTCACCAGTTTTGTTGCCCTTCTCTGAACACGCTCCAGGGCCTCAATGTCCTTCTTGTAGTGAGGGGCCCAAAACTGAACACAGTACTCGAGGTGCGGCCGTACCAGAGCTGAGTACAGGGGGATGATCACCTCCCTGCTCCTGCTGGCTACACTATTTCTAATACAGGCCAGGATGTCGTTGGCCTTCTTGGCCACCTGGGCACAATGCTGGCTCATGTTAAGCTGAGCATCAGTCAACACCCCCAGGTCCTTTCCGTCTATATAGTCTTCAAGCCATTCTGCCCCAAGCCTATAGCATTGCATGGGGTTATTGTGGTCAAAGTGCAGGACCCGGCACTTGGCCTTATTGAACCTCATCCCATTGAGCTCAGCCCAGCTATTCAGCCTATCCAGATCCCTCTGAAGGGCCTCCCTACCCTCAGGCAGTTTGACACATCCTCCCAACTTTGTGTCATCTGCAAACTTACTCAGGGTACACTCAATCCCCTCATCTAGGTCATCAATAAAGATATTAAACAAGATGGGCCCCAATACTGACCCTTGGAGGACACCACTCGTAACAGGACGCCAGCTGGACTTAACTCTATTAACCATTACCCTCTGGGCACGGCCCTCCAGCCAGTTCTCCACCCAGAGAAGAGTGAACCTGTCCACACCACGGGCTGCCAGTTTCCCCAGGAGAATACTGCGGGAGACCGTGTAAAAGGCCTTGCTGAAGTCCAGGTAGACTACATCAACAGCCTTTCTCTCATCTACCAGTCTGGTCACCTAGTCATAGAGGGAGATGAGGTTGGACAAGCATGACCTGCCCTTTGTGAACTCGTGCTGGCTGGGTCTGATCCCCTGGTTACCATGCACGTGTCATGTGATCTCCCTCAAGATCATCTGCTCCATAACTTTCCCTGATACTGAGGTCAGGCTGACAGGTCTGTAGTTCCCCCGGTCTTCCTTATGGCCTTTCTCGTAGATGGGAGTCACATCGGCAAGCCTCCAATCTTGTGGGACCTCTCCAGATAACCAGGAATGCTGATAGATGGCAGAAAGTGGCTTGGCAATCATCTCTGCCAGCTCCCTCAGCACCCTTGGATGGATCCCATCTGGTCCCATGGACTTGTGGCAGTTCAGATGGTGGAGCAGGTCTCTTGTGTCTGCTTGGATCACAGGGGGTGTATTATGTGCTTCGTCCCAGACTTCCAGGTCAGGGTGAAAAGTACCCTGAGGATAACTACTCTGTCTATTAAAGACAGATGTGAAGAAAGCATTGAGAACCTCAGCCTTTTCCTTATCATCTGTGGTTACATTCCCTGCCTCATCAAGTAAAGGAGAGAAATTTTCCTTAGTTTTTCTCTTGCTGTTAATATATTTGTAAAAGGGTTTCCTGTTCTCCTTTACAGCAGTAGCCAGTCTAAGTTCGAGCTGGGCTTTAGCATTTCTAACTTTCTGCCTGCAAATCTTGGCCAGTTCTCTGTAGTCACCCCAAGTAGCCTGTCCCGTCTTCCAGAGGACATAAACTCTCTTTTTCTCCCAGAGTCTCAACAAAAGTTCCTGGTTCATCCACACTGGTCTTCCCCTCCGGCTTGACTTACGGGACTCCAGGACTGCCTGCTCCTGTGCCTTTAAGATTTCCATCTTGAGGAGCATCCAGGCTTCCTGGACCCCTTTACCCCCAGGAGTGAGTCCCAAGGGACCCTTGCAACAAGTGTCCTGAACAGGTCAAAGTCTGCCCTCCGGAAGTCCAAGGTAGCAGTTTTGCTAGTCACCCTCTTGACGTCACCAAGAATAGCAAACTCCACCATTTCATGGTCACTCTGGCCAAGACAATCTCCAACCTTCACATCTCCTACTAGTCCTTCCCTGTTAGTGAAGAGCAGGTCTAGCAAGGCATCTCCCCTTGTAGGCTCTTGCACCAGCTGTGTCAGGAAGCAATTATCCACACACTCTAGAAATCTCAAGGACTTCTTCCTCTGCACAGTATTATATTTCCAGCATATATCAGGGAAGTTGAAGTCCCCCATGAAAACAAGTGCTTGCCATCGTGCAACATCTACGAGTTGCTTGTAGAACACATCATCTATCTCGTCATCCTGAGATTTATGCCATTATGCCAGGAAGAGGCTGGCTTCCTGGGAAGGATGAAATGAAGTGAAAGACTAGGGTGGGGAAGGAAAGTGACTTTCCTGATGTTGCTTCCTCATCTTGAGTCCTCCTGTGATGCTTCATGAGGTACCTGGTGCTGTGGTGTCAATGGGTGCCTCTCCTGGTCCCATTATTGCAAATGTAACATGAATAACTTACGCTAACACATGGTTAATTTACTGCTCTTATGAGCAGTGCAGTCTCCAAGGAAGGCAAAAGCCATGGGTATAAACCTCTCCTCTTGGATGGGGGGAAGGTGTCTATTTGACACCTGTTCTCCCATTAGCAAACACTCAAGGCCATGGCCTCAAAGCTGCACCTCCAAGATGCTTCATCTCTTTGTGCAGTGGACAAAACTGTGGCTTCCTCTTCTAAGTGCTTGGGCTTCAAGTGTCTGCCAGCCCCTAATTTGCCTTGGCCAAAAGACCTCAGCTTTGTAATGAGATGCATACTTGGTCTAGAGAGGGAAACACAGTGAATCCTATGGTTAGCTACTGGCTGACAACTGTGGCTGTTGTTTGGTGAAGATCTGGGCTCTGGTATAAGTTGACAACTATACTTTGTTTTCTGCCATCCTCTCCGCCACCATGTTTCTCACTTTCTTGATTGATTTGCCTTTACTTCTTTGCTTTCAGGGATGGAGAAGTATCCTTTTAGGGTAGCTCCCTCTCTGACTCTTGAGTGTCTTTTATCTATCAGCTCTTGAGGTTCCAGAGACCTATGGAAACTGAATGTGACATGAAGAGACTGCACCAGAGACTACTATGGGATTACTTGCATTGCATCTTCCAGCCTTGCCTGTGTCCAAGGCAGAATGCCTCCTCCCAGAATTGCTTTGTAGGAGGCTTCATGGGATAGACCTAGCAGATAGGACTGGCCCTTGGGAGTCATTACCTGCCATTCCTCTGTGCTGAACTCCAGAGATGTAATCAAGCTTTTTTTTGGAGAAGTTTCCAATTTTCTGAGAATCTCACATTTGATTGAAAAGTATACAAATATTGAATCACTGTACTGTTAATTGTTGCCTCTACAACCAGAGAGGCTTTGAGATTCCTCCTTAGCCTTTCATTCCTAGATTATTGCTAAAACATTTGTCTATTTCTTCCCTCCCTCTCCTTTCTGTTTTCATAATGCATAACAAGAGACTTAATCATGGATGTGGGCTCCAGAGTGCCTTGCAGTGTTGGGGTGCACAAATCTCTTCCATAAGAGTTACAGCTCATGTCAGTCAAGAACCAGCAACTATGAAGATCCATCGGAGAGAAGAAGGGACTGGGAGCTGAAGGATCAGCCTTACAAGCAGTGGTGTTTACACAGATGAATGCAAGGAGAATGGCAGGGGATTAGAAGTTTTCTAAGGATCTTTTGAGGAAACTCCACCATGAGTAGGGAATGTGGAATAAAAGATGAAGGTAAGTATTTAATAACCAGTAGGTGATATTGTAGGCTACCTGGGCTACCCAGGGTTGGGAGCCAACTCCTTTCTGGTAACCACTGTTGGCTTTCCAGGTAGGGTTTGTCAGGCTGAAGGAAGTGAGTAAATGTCTTCACACCTGAAATAACTTCCCATCACCTCTGTGTCTCAGAGACCTTTCCAGCTCTGTGGTCAGTCCTTGGCAGTATAGACATAATGTCCTTGAAAATACTGCCAGGATGGGTGCTACCATGCCAAGACTTTGCTCAGCTTCTGTGGCACCTTTCATCCACTGCTGGCTTTTGTTCTCCCAGCCATCCTCAGACACCTTTTTTCTTGGGGTTCTGGTTTGGAAAAGCATTTCTAGAAGTATAGCGTGTATTGTGCAGTATAGTTTTTTTTTTTTTTTTTTTTTTTTCCATTGTTTATGCCATTGCTTTTGGTCTAGTGCCAGAATCAGGCATGATGAGAATTCAGATTTCTTGATTTTATTTCTCCTTTGGTACATTCTGGGCTACAGACGTGTGAAAGTAGTAATAAAGACATTACAGTTTAGTGAGTTATGGTGAGGTGTGTGGTCCCAGCCCATCCAACAATGATGATAAAACATTATCTGTAGCTGTCTGTTTAGCTGTGAACTCACCACACCAGAAAACGATCCACAATTCCAGAATAAGGCATTGCTTTTATTTGGTTCACACTGAGGAACGGTGTGAGACCAGAAGACCACAGTTTGTATCTTGATGCTGTTCCAAACAACCAGATCCACTGCAGGTCACTGGCTTTCCTGGAACCCTCAGGGACTCTCCCTAATATCCTACTGCAATTCAAAGAGCTTTTCTGGACATGTCTTTTTCACAGACTCTTCGCATTACCTGCACCTAGTGTAGTCCATACAGATGAATGAAGTACAGCTTGTAACACTTCCATTTCCTGGAGTACTGTAGTATCATGGGCAGGAGAGACCATTAGCACACCCATTCCATGGCCTCCTTGAAGTGGCAGTTAATTCAGTAAAAACTGCAACATTGGCCAAGCTGTAGAAAAGTAAAAAAGACTTGGTCTACAAAAGCGAAACAAATAGAAAAGCTGAATAGGCTGGAGGAAGAGATGAATAAGGGAAACTCACACTTTGTGCAAGTCATCCCAAGTCTTGCCTGCATGATCTTTCTCACTAGCTAGTCCAGCACCTATATCTCTTCCTACACTGTTGCTCTTTGCTTATGCAATCTGTAACATTAAATTGTCCTTCATGGGAGCAAATTCTAAAGATCTCAAGATCTCAAAATTCATTTTCCTTTTATAACCAAACCCAAGGTCAAGTTATGTTCAGATTCAGAATTATTTTATTAAAATCATTACCATGTGGTGGAGCAGGACACTTGTTCTCCTACATGTGTCAGCACACTTGGCTCATTACAAGCTTTGGATTGAGACTGGCATAGTAGTAAACCAGGAGTGTTTTGGCAGAGGATGACTTATCCCTAATCTAGATTTTGAGGTCTCACATTGTGCTACACGGACATGAGACTTGCAGTTAGAATGCTACAGTTCTGTGTTTGAATCAAAATACTAACTTATCTTAGATAGATGGTATCTTTGACCACTGGTGGACTCATGCACATTTTTGTGCTAGTAGTGCCAGACTGAGCACTGCCTGCCACAGATCACTCACCTCTGTTTCCATAATGGCATGGGAACTTCCAGAACTGATCTGTTTGAAACAAACCAAATCACAAACAAATCTGACTGATTTCTCAGTGAAAGCAGTTCCTTGCTGGTAAGCTGATGGGAGGATTGTCTGCATGAGTTTTGGTCAGAAGAAGTCTCTGGGATCTCCCTTCCAGCCTTCTGATCATGCTAACCAGGCTATCCCCAGTGCTGAAGCAGGTTGGCTCTGGATTTATTTACCTCTCTGGAAAACCCCCCAGGCTGGAGATATGTCTGGTGTCCTGTCCCAGGGCTGGTTCTCTCCTGTTCCAGAAAACTTTTCCTCATATCCACTCTGAACCTTGCAAACTCCAGGTCATTGCCACTTGTTTTATCACCTGCCCATGCTGAGAAGAGCTGGGCTGCACCACCTCTGTAGCTGGCCTTCAACTCATTGTTGGCTTTTATCCTTCTTCAGCCTCTTCCTTCTGAGCAATCTCAGATCCTTCAGACTCTGCCTATGGGACTCGTGATCTGTCTCCTCATCTTGGCAGCCCTCCTCTGTTGCAGTTTCTTGATATCCCCCTTGATGTGGGATTCAACCACAGAGACAGAAACTTCACCTTTCCTAATACAGCCCAGTATGTAGTTTGCCCAATTTGAGATGAGGGTCACATTCAGCCTGATAATAAGGTAAGATGTGATGGTGAGTAGAAGGCAGATGTATTCTTCATTGGTACCTGCACTGATGATGGACCCTTCTCCACAGGTTTAACAGTGTGCTAGTGCAGATGCACAGCTTGCACACCAGATATGGCTCATAGTGAAGGACAATTGTTCAGCTTTTTGTGAATGGAAAACCGTAACAGCAGACTCACACTCAAGGAGATCTGAAAGAAAATCTCAATTACTTCATGGAGGGATGTGTGCCTTAACCCTTCCCTCTGATTTATTCCTCAGCACAATGTCTCAGAAGCTAGTTAAGGAAAATGTGGGAAGCATCATCATTATAGACGATATCTGTGTTGCTTGTGGTCTGTAAAGATCTCACCAGATATCACTGAATATGCTCTGATACCCTGGGAAAATTCCAGTACAGTTAATTGCCTCCTGTCTAATTCAATTCACGTTTAATGGGGTGGCAACATTCAAGCTAATGCCTGCAGGACAGATGACTGGTGGGAATCAGAGCCTCATAGAAAATAAAACATTGAGAAGAAGAGGTAGAAATCTGTTGAGAATTACTGAGGAAAAGACTCCTTTCTCTGCACCAGAAAGTCTGAAACCAATTCCTCTATTTCTGAGCTGCGCCAGACTGAAAGTATGGGAAGAAATACTGGGCTGTGGTTCTTCTAGAAGGGTGAGGCCATGATCCATTATGTTGTGTAGGGTGCCTTGAGAGATGCAACAGATCTGTCTGCAAAACTCTTCACTGGCAAATGTCGTAGCAAAGCCTCCCATATTCTCACCAGATGCTGTATATGTTATATGGACATTTATTTCCATGCTGTCACTCCTAGGGAAAAAAATGTCAGCTTTCCAGCCCTCAGGGAGAGCATCAAGAGTGTGAGCATACAACTGTTTTGTAGTGTGCATTACAGACCTGATACCATTTGCATCCACTATCCAGCTTTGAGTATTCAGACGTTATCTGGAGATGGGCATGCAGAAGGGTAAAAAATCCTGTCCCATCTTAAACATGGCTAAGATGGCACATGCTGTTGTATTGCATATTCCTATACATTCCTGCCTTCCCAAACACAAGCTGAAGTTCTCCCTAGAAGTGCAAAAGGAAACATCTCTGCCCCTGGCAGCAGCTTGCTACATCTACTCCAAGTTTTCTGAGATCATATCTACTGTGTTTATTAGTTTTCTTAATAGATTGGCAGCCTTGGTGGGCTTTGAGCCAGGTACATTTGCAGAAAAATTTATCAGAGATCCTACAGGCCCAGATAGGTCAAGGCGGGGTAAGAAGACAGTTACAACTGCTCCATGTCAGGTTCTTATCTTTGCTTTTATATCCTCTGGGTGCTGCATGGAGGCAAAGAGGAGTACATCTCCCTTACCTCTGGCACGAAGAGTTATACCACTACAATTCATCTACTGAATGTAAAATTAGACATCTCCTCAGCAATCTCCCAGTGTTGACATCCTCTGATTATCTCCCCCATGAGGGACCTGGCTCCCCGTTGGTTATTCCTGTGCCAGATACAGTCCTCCCCTGCCTTCTATCCAGAAATCGTGCCTAGGTTGTGACTGCTGAGATGATACGTGTCCCAGGGAAGGCACTGTTGCTGTGAACAAGATAACCTAAGAATTGTAATGGAAAATGGGTGATGCTCAGCTCACTGCTTGTCTGCCTTCCCTGACATACTGCTTACAATCCAGTCCTGAAAGTCCAAGCATCACCCCACTGAAAAAGAGCTACTTTGGTAACTGCTGAAGCAAAAGTGCTGTCCACCCATGCAACCCTGGACCTCCACCTCTCAGCTCTGCTCTTCTGTAAAGAACAGCTGCTTGAAAATCCCTGATGAGGACTGGAATTAGTCACCCTCTAAAGGAAAATTAGTTCAGAGCCTTCAACTCATCTCTGAGCCCTGAGAACAGACCTGCTGCAGGCATTTTGTCTCCACAAATATAGGAGGAGAAAACAGAGTAGGACCCAACTAGACTGTTCCATTTCAATCCAAATTGAATCAATTACTCATTCAACTGTGCTCTCCTTGTTATGCACTTAAGGGATATTCTCACTTAAGTGATTTCTGAGCCAGAGCCTTATTTAGAGGGTGTGTTATAATTCAATTAGCAAGCTGGGACAGCTCTCCCTGGCAAGTTTGAGGTACTGAAAGGAGCTTGGCTTCACTGGATGAAGATAATTGGGGAGATTGGATGAGGGAGAAAGAAAAGAGAGGAGAAAGCTGGTTTCATCTAGTTGTGCATTCAATATGTTAAGTAATCATATAACTTGGTAGTAATGATTCATCTTGGAGATGCCTTGTGAAAGTTCTAGGCTAGTTGAGTCTTGCAGTCATGCTCTAGGCTGAAGTGACTAGAGAAAACATCTCTGGCTTTGAGGGCTTGTTAAATATTGTGTAAGGGAACTGGATCACTTTTCCAGTGGAAATGGAGGCTAACTCTGGAAGTCTCAGTGTGCCTGGCTGGGAGCTCTTGAAACAGCAGGAGCAGCCATTGCTAATGGAAGGTATTCTTGAAATGAGATGTCTTTCTTGGCAGTGGAAACTGTGGGGCTTTGCCAGTAGACTGCTTTTGACTAAGTGTTACCTTGCCAGCTGTAACCTTGGCATAGCCCACATATGGGTGACATTAACTAGACATTTCCTCTGGGGACCAAAGGCTCTTTGGATCAGTACACTGGCCTTTTGTCCAAGATTATGGAATTTTAATTGCAGTTTTGTTATTTTATTTTGTGGCTTTTCCTCATCTTCCTTTATGGAAACTCATTCAAAAGATATGTAATTTTTCCTTAATAGTCAGCCCAGCTGAGTAGAGCAGCCAAAGTTATATGCACTTGATGTTACTGGCATAATCTTAAGCATCATGTTCTTAGTTTTTTTTATTGTTTTTAACAAACCTATAGAAAGCCAAAACTTGGAGAGCCGGAGGCATAGGAAGATCTGTGAAATTGAAATTTCCAGTTGATTCCTGGAATGAAGATGTCTTCTTATTTATTTGGGTTTCCAAGTGTAGAGTGACTTCAGTTCAGCCCTGCATGACAAGAGATTAATCTTCTTGCCTCCCTTGCAGAAGGACCAGTGAATTGTCTTGGTCATGGTGGAGATGAATGTACCTCCAGAAGGATCAACCTGGGACTGTGCCAGAGGTCCCACCAAGAGTTAATGATGGGAACAGGAATTGTGCTTCCACAGTACCAAGTCTGGATGCTGACAGATCATTCCACTACAGGGATCTGAAAAAAAACCAGGTCTGAGTTCTGAACAAATTTCACTTCATTTAACCAGAATGCCTAATATATGTGTTAGGCAGCAGGTATGTTTTCATACACTCCTGACCCAGCATACACCACAATGAAGACAGAGTTAGGGTGTAATTCTCTGCCAATATCAGCGAAGCTAAACCTGGGCTGCTGCCACCTTGTCCTCTCTGTACTGCCAACTACTGGCTTTCTGCCTTTTATACCCAAACTACATCCACAAGAACCCTTCAGCTCTGACAGAACAGTTTGGGAGGAAATATCTACTCCTTGGTCTAGAAAAAAGGCAGGACAAGTCCTGTATTTCTGCAGCGCTTCCCACCTTGTTCATAAATATCAGGTCTTGATGGGTGCAGGCCTATGTGGAACACAAAAGCTATTCCCTTGTCAACAGGTAGCATTAAGAGATGTGTTTAGACTGGTGTAGCTGCAGCAAACCTTGCACTGTGCTATGTGTCTTGCCACACCTATGTGTGGCTTTCTGACCAGGAGAGCCTTCATGGTGTCATCGCAGTGGGATTATCATTGCAATGGGGATGTGAGGGGAACAAGCACCATAAGAGAAGGTAGCAGTAGCATAGTAGGATTGCTTATGTTTTCCATGAGACCA
Source organism: Cyrtonyx montezumae (assembly GCF_038088225.1). NCBI lineage: Eukaryota > Metazoa > Chordata > Aves > Galliformes > Odontophoridae > Cyrtonyx > Cyrtonyx montezumae. The sequence goes on from NW_027071992.1 coordinate 16,580,867, forward strand.
CAAGCAAGTTGCTTAGCATTTAGGAACTGGTCTTGCCTCTTTCTGCACATACATACAGTACTTGCATCCTATCATCTTGTGAATATGTGGTCTTAATAACTTTGGATCACCTGATGTGGAGAGCCACTGGGTAAAACAATACACAGGAGCCATAGTTCCTCTGATGGGACTCAGCTTGCAGGCTAAGTCTCATACACTTAAGGGCTATTTGAAATGCCCTGCAGTATCTGAAAAACTGTCGTGTAGCTGTCAGACCTGACACAGGACCTACAGCTATTCCATCACAGCAGCTTAGCACAGCAACTCGAGGGAGCATGCAGCAGAAAACTGTGTTTGAGTACTATCTCAATGGCTATTTTCAGCGTTCTGTATAATCTCCATCACTGGGCTGCCTCAAAGTGAACTCTTGATCTTCAGCTTCAAAATTGAAGTTTGTGCAGTCAGGCAGGCAAGCAGTAATGAGAGAAGAAGCATTCTTCAGTGCTCAGTCTAACCAGAGACAAGGCCTCAGAAATTACTCCCTGACCTGACATTCTGAGCTGTACCCCACAGCACCACTGGATCTGCAATTATGCAACTCAATGGTTTGGCTGTTCTGAAACAATTCTGTTCCTAAGATGATATACAGAGACGGATTCGAGGTGTTTTTTTTCCACAATCTTTTATTCTGTCTTCCCGCATAAGCTCAAATATTAAGATGCCAAAGACTTTCTTTAAATAAGTTACACTAAGGAGAACTTGCCCTAGTATGGAACTGCCCTCATCTTTTAATAAGCTTATAATCCCTATTTTACATACTTGTCTGACTTCTTGCACATTTGTTTTTATTTTCACTCTCTATCTGCCTGATTTTCATTTCCATACATTTCATATGAGTCGTGCAGGAATTTCCCATGTCTTCTCTGTGTGACTTTATTTTTTCTTTACTCATTATAGTGCATGATTAAGTTGTAAAGTAAATTTTAAAAATCTGTTTCCATTAAACCTAATGTCTCTGGGGCAAGCTCATTAAAATTTTGTGGTTTCCCAGATGATTCCTTGAGGTCTGAAAGACAAACAAACCCCATCCATTTATCAGTACCTCACCCATATCAAGTATATTTATAATATCCCAGGTTTGAAGATGCGGGGTAGACCAATAAAACACCATGTCTAGAGGGATTTTGCTTGCATCTATGTCACTGATATGTTAAGAAGCTTTTTATTGGGACATGTGTTTGTTGTAAAACTTTGATTTCATATAAACAAATAATTTGGAAAGGACCCCAGGATGTCTTGCAGTTTGACTTGCTGAAACCAGCTCCTTTCAGGTTGGTGTAGCAGAATGAGAGCCTATGTGTGAAGATGTTTTTATTACCATACATTCCCATAGAGAAAGCTCCTTCCATCTTGCTTCTTAGTCTCACAACAAGGATGTTTGTTGGAAAGTGAGAAATGCCAGTTGACATCATTTTGGGCTGAATAGGTAGAAACCAATAGGAGTATGCTGTCCATGGAAGACTCTGACTGTCCCTTCCAGGTTTACTCATCTTTTTTTGCTCTTTGCTCCTCTCCAAGAATCACTCTCAAGTCATCATCTCCAAGCTGATGACTAGCAATGGTGAAGTTATCCACTGTGTTTCATGGACACCTCTGGACACTGCCTACCACCAACTGCTGCTGGCCTTCAACTCCCTGACCACTGCTCCAAGCAGAAGTGCAAGCATCTCTGTGACACGTGGCACAGCTCCCTTCACTTGTTGTGGATGCTAGAGGTCCGTACACCTCCACGCCTGATGTGCTTTCAGGAAGTGAGCTGACATCTCTACACAGTATGTGCCCCAACACGTATCTGCTTGTGCTGTGCTAACATGAGCCTGTCCACTCTGATACTGTGGAGATTTGCTTAGATTGCCCTCCCTTGGCAATCACAGTTTGCTATTTTTGAATATTTATCTGGATTTTCCTGTATTATCTGAACATCCCACAGTACTACAACTTGGTCAAAGAGTTATTTCACCTAGGGGCCCTCCAATGGTCGTTATTCCTCATGAACGTGTAAGAAAACAGAACGGCAATGAATATGTTTTCTTCAGCTCGAGCAGTCCTTGAAAGTGACGCTTGACTAGAATATCTGCCTGAAACAATGCAAGATTTGAGCAAACCTGTAAGACACTCATCGGGATGATGTTTATCACACAATTAATAATGTTGGATTGGAACGTGATGGGAAAAATGAGCATCATTTCAAAAGCCAGGAGCGTATCTCTTGGTGCTGCAGGGCATGGCTTTCTGGGCTTCTCCTTATGCAGTGTGTCATGCTTTGTAGTAAGTAATGGGAAAAAGAAGGCAGAAGTGATAAGTGCACAACACCTGGACTTACTGGAAATGTCATGTGTGTTGCACATACAGGCAAAATCCTGCAATAGAAAGGAATGACACTGACAGAGTGAGGTCACACGTCTAGGGGATATGATAACAAACACTATAATTACAGTTCATTCTGTTTCAAATCCCTTCAGTTTAATAACAGGTGAGAAAGGAGGTTACGATCTTCAAACTTCAAGCACCTCTGTTACAAGCAGAGCAGCTGCATCTGCATTATGGCTCAAAGAAAATCCTGCAGGCAAATACTTCCCACAGTGAGGAAGGTCTGTAGCCACAGTTTAGCCATTTGTCTCAGGCCCTTTGGAAGCACATACATTTTTTTATTTTCTGACTTGGCTGCATCTGCCCTTTCCAAGGCATGTCTTACTCAGCCATGACTACTACTCCTCATGATAAGATCTTATTTCCTGCTGATGGGACTTGGTTAGTAATTAACTGAGTGGGAAGAGAGGGGTGGGAAAGTGATAAAGTCACACTTTTAATAATAAAGGCAATCAAGGTCAAAATCAAATCCCTTTACTATTACACATCTCCAATTTACCAGTATCTCATAGTCTGCTCTAAGGAGGCTTCCTGTGCCAGAGCTGCCCGGATGTGAGTAGCTGACAGCTGGGGAGAGAGAGTGGATGAGTAAAGGGCTGAATAAATCTTTGATCAGACAAGCACCTGCAACCCATAGGTGCCTCCTCTCCTGGCTGATTTTGGCTGGCTCCATTTTTGCCTACAAAGTTAGTCTTTTAGGGGAATTTTACAGATTCCCCTTCTATTCATTGCTTCCTTCACAAATTCCAGCAATTGCTGGAGTGCCCACTTAGAAGTGACCCCTAAAATGCCAAATTTCTATTGTATATCAATAATACCACTGCTATTAATAATGAGCAAGATGCAAGGCTATTAGTACTGTATTAAAAGACTTTCCCTCTTACACATTCATTACGTGTTGACATCAGCTCATGGCAGTGGTAGCTTTATCAAACTGACCAATAAAAACTGCCTCAGCTGACATCCTGGAATTCTCCTAGAAAACAGCTTTGCTACTAGCAGATATATACTAAGCCACATGCTGAAGCTGGAGTTTGAAATATGAATGTCTAATAAAAGTCTTACTTTTTATATCAACACCAGTAGATGTGATTAAGTAGTCGCTGTTGTCTTGATTACCCTGAAAATGAATGCTGATCAGTCATGTAAGAGCAGACAGCTCGTTTGTCACATTAGCATGCATGCAAATCTATCTTCTTTCCAGGATGTCTGAAAAGCAACTGGTTTCACCAGCAATTATTTCAGCTGAAAAGGCAATTGCTGGCCTGGGTGCAAAAAATTCATCAGTGTTAATGTGGTTGATATCTTAAATGGTGTCGGATCAAGGTAGATTAAAAAGTCCCCTGCACTTCTGTACATGTTCACTGAAACTGGTGCTAGCTCTGAGCTGCCAGAGATCACAACTCCCCTTGGGAAACTCACTGCTGTTGTTACCCCTGCCTGGGGCCTGCTTTACAGTGTGGTTCCACCCCCAACCCCTCATTCCTACCCAATTGCTAACAGCAACATCACTTTCAAAGTAAACACAGGGCAGTGCAGACAGGAGTCTTCTTGGGAAATCAATACACATCGATTAGCACCCTGTTGCAGCTACCCTTTCCAGGCAAATGCTAAACTCCATGCTGACTAACCCAACTGGGACTTCAAGCACTCAGGTGCGCTACATCTGGGCTGTTCCCATGGGGCTGGAAACAGGGACATGAGGCTGCATCTACTAATAGGCTTTTTTTCTGGGGAAAAAGGTTCCTTCTGAATGACTATGGGGAGATGGCATATGGTCCGGTTGCTGCTCCCATGTAGGCAGGGATGGCTCTGTTCCTGTGAACCACCAGGGTGCCTCTACCCCTTGCTCCAGTTCCAAGTGCTGATTCCCAGTCAGTACTAGGAGGGAAGAATTACCAATTTGTGCAATTAGAGCAGAGAAAAATGATTGTTAGAAGCTTCTTAAGTCTATAGCCAACAAGCAAACAGTGGCACTCCTCTTGCTCTTGTCCTTTGAGATGGGTACACTAATCCCTGGATGATGTGTTTAGGCTATCTGTCATGCATGTCCTTTTTTGGTGAATCAGCTTGGCAGGTTTTGCCAGTCTCATCCATTCCACTGGAGATCAAGCAATCAACACAGAAAATGGATGGGTTTTATTCTTCTTCCACAACATTTTTTATAGACTGCAGATGACTTCACTGTTGAAGTGTCACAACACATTGTGGCTCTGTCCTCTTGCACCTTAGATAAAGAGAGGCATAGGAGACATCTCAGCTCTATCCTGCAGAAACTCTGCCTTTTTTCTACTCATCACTGACTTTCTTACTTCTTCCTAAGCTTTTTGGTTTACATTCTTCAGCTGTGAGGGAAATCTGATTCATTAGCTTCAAGCTTCAGTGATGTATCTTTATGTTTGGGCTCTGAAACCCACTGGCATTTTCTGCCACAAACCTGTATGACAAGTTAATGTATGAGTTCTATCTATGCTGTAGCCTCTCAAACTTCCCTGCCTCCCTGGCCTCTACTTCACATCCTTGTAGACTGTTACAGGTGCCCATCAGTTAGTCATCCTCTTATGCTTCTGTAAACATGGACATGCTGCAGAAGATGGGCCCTCCATGCACACCCTGAAACCATCACTGTACAGGAACCAATGCAGAACCTTAGCAGAGGGAGCATAGAAACCATTGCTCAGCTCTAAGGCAGGATCCCATCACCTAAATAGTTCCCTAATAATTATTTGCCCAGCTTGTTCTCCCAGGCCACTCAGAGGAATCACATTTCCCTAGGCAAATATCATTCTCATTCTTAGAAAGTTTCCATCTTCTCTCATCTTCTAGATCTTTTATTGCTGCAGACTGTGGATACTCCTTGCTGCAGTTGGTTTCATCTCTAAAAACATAGGTGAAAAAGCTGTGGTTTCACACTGTGCCTCCATGAGAAATAGGAAACGGGGGAGTTCAGTGTAATTCAGTGGGGCTAGTGCAGCCAAATCATACAGGGAAACCCTCCCAGGCTTCAACAACCGTCTTAAATGAAAGGCCATGAAATAAAAATCACAGTACACATCCACATGCTCTCATCACTCTTGTATCTGCAGTCCCACATGTAGTTAAAGGGCAGGAACATGCTGCTCTTGGGACCCCAGATGACCTGGGATTGGGGCTTTTTCCAGCCTGAGATAAAGATCAGCAGGTAGTTAATTGTGGTCAGAAGTTTGGCTTCATTATGTATCCCCTGTGGCATGAGAGTGTTACTGAATTGAAAACAAAATTCAGTGTAAGGATGCTGCACTCCTTTGTCTTCCTGTCATGCAGGCATTACTGACACTGGGAGAACTAGGCTTTTATCCAGAGTAATTGTACTAATTTCCATGTTCATAGTGCCTTTAGCTTAGCTAAGAAGAAACCCCACTGGAACACATGTATTTGTAAACCGTATAGGACCACTTTTCCTCTGAAGAGATTAGTCTCAAACGAGAAAAGCAGACAATAAGGAGAGAGAGAGAAACACCACGTCAAAGCAGAAGAATGAACAGAAAAATCAACTAGATTTCATTCTATGACAAGGTGACCTATTTAGTGGATGAAGGTAAGGCTCTCGATGTGGTCTATCTGGACTTCAGTAAAGCCTCTGACACTGTCCCCACAGCATCCTTGTGGAGAAGCTGGCTGCCCGTGGTTTGGATGGATATATGCTCTGCTGGGTGAAACACTTGCTGAAAGGCCGGGCCCAAACAGTTGTGGTTAATGGAGTAAAACCCAGCTGCTGGCCAGTCACGAGTGGTGTCTCCCAGGGCTCTGGCGCACAGAGCTTACACAACAGCCAGGGCTGATTATAGGACATCAAGTGCTCCCTGCTGTCATTGCAAAAAGTACTGAAGAACAATGAACTAACTGGCTGTGACCTATCTGTTTAAGAACATGAGCAGAGAGGGTATGTTCTTGTTAGGGAATGGTTTTGGCGGGGCAGCATATCCTGATAAAAACTGCATAAGGGACAGGGAGCCTTTGGGCTGATAGCAGTCTGGCCCTAGCTGCATGACCTTAGCTCGTCTTTGGATCTCAGGGCATGGAAGTCATGCTGTCACCAGGCTGTGTCACAGCCACAGTAGTGGTTTCTCCCTGGTGAATGGCTTGACTTATAGGACAAAGGAATAATAAAATAATTTCTTATCAGCTTCCACTTGTTTAATATAAAGACCTGCACACTGGAGGACCTGCTCTGCAGCTCTGACATATTCATCCCCAGGAAACCCTGTTCAAGCCTCCTCCAAGGCATACACTGGCAGTCATTTTGCAAACAGAAGCTGCATGCCAGCTTGGAAAGGAAGTGCACTGCTCTGCTGCTGTCTGCTTTATTGCTGTACTAGAGGCATGAGCGCTCCTGACTGCCTGATGGGAAGGAAGATGGGAAACCAGCCAGCAAAAACTCAGCCACGAGGAAAATTCCTGACTAGTGCTTGCTACACTTTGCTTCTTCGGGTCTGCTAGAGAGAGCACAACAGTGCTGTTCAAAAAGTTTCTTCTCCTTCATTCATATGTATGGCACAGGCTGAATGTTGTTTAAATGAAGTCTGAACTGAAGACATACCTGATAGATCCCAGGCAAGCCAGTCTTTCCCACAGGCTGCATACTTCACTCTGGGGAATGACATTAGCATTTCTTGCATGGAAGAAAAGGCAGAAATATGCTTTAGATGAACAAATAAATAGCATTTCCTGTGCTCTGTGCTACCAGTACTCTTCAATGTGCTTTCACAGCTACTACTTCTGCATTTGCCACTTTCTCAAATCACTCTGATACATACGTCACGCTCCAGTTTATAAAAGCCCCTGTGGTACACAGTGCTGTGTTTAGCAAGATTTGGCAGTTCCCTGCCCTTACGATCCATCAGCATGAAAGTATTTCTTGGCCTCAGCTTTCTCCTAACTTTTCTAGATCCAGGTGAGTTATTTGCTGGGTCCTGTGGGACTGCAAGACTTGGAAGAGATCTGGGAATGGGTGTGTGTAAGGAGGGATGTTTCTGGCATCTGAGATACGAGAATCCCTCATTTGAGGTTTGATATAGTGTGGGGTGAGGATTACAGGAGTATGAGACAATGTGTGGGTGAGGGTGGAGGTGTTTACAGCATGAGCTGGCTATCTAAGCTCCTATGGTGGTCAACAGCAATCTAACTGGGATAGTCACAGGAATGATTACTCGAGGGTAGACTTTGGTCAGCTGAATCAATATTCAGCCAACAGTGACTACAGACTTAAGGGATCTGTTGATTTGCCCACGCTCAGGATCTTGCAATTTTAATTTAGATACCATATGTCACCTCAGCTGTCCATCAGCTCTGCTTGAAAAGAGCTTTAGTCTTGTGGAGGTCCTGTGTCATACCTGTCACCTCATGCAGATGTTGTGGCTGCTGCAGGTTGCCTTACGTGGCACCTGAGTTTTGGGGAACAAGCTGATGCTCTGAATGTATTAATCTACAAGCTGAACCATTGGGTTCCAGTTGGTGTATCAAGGAGGTCATGTTCTTTGTTCTCTCTGCATAAACTCATTATTCCTTCCTATGCTCTTCCTACTGACTGCCTGATACTCTGGTCTGCTTAAGAAGTAATTGTTCTGAAACAGTAGGTAAAATGATTCATCTAATGCCTACAAAGAGATGTGCTGTTCCCAGTTTGTCTGTAGCACAGTGACTACCTACTGGCAGCCACTCAGTCACCAATTCCTTGAATTCCCTTACTCAGCACAAAGAGAAGATGTGGGGACTGTGAATCCAGGGACACACAAATGTCCTTCTCTTCAGAGGGTCTGTGGGAGAGTTTCTCTTAATGTCCTCAGCAAAATCAAGCAAGCACTCTCCATGAGAAGACAAGGCATGCTGGCCAGGTGTTGGAAGTTAAAATATAAAATCACAAATCAAAAAGTCTTCCCTGAATTTCTTTATATTCAAGATCATATTACATAAAATAATAATAGGAAATAAGGAAAAAGAACTCATGGACTAGACATGTAGCTGGAAAAATAAGGAAAGGGAAACATGAAAATTGCTGATCAAAAGCAGAAAGAAAAGAATAATAGATGAAAAGGGAAGTGAAATCCTCACAACTGCTGCTCAGAAATATGTACTGTTTCCTCACCCAGGAGCCATGCTTCAGTGTGAAGTTTGTCACAGTGTAGGAAGAAGCTGCTCTGGCCCCATGGAAACCTGTAGTGGTGATGCAGACACCTGTGGCATCATTCTGCATGAAGTTACGATAGGTAGGTGAGATGTTTGCTGTGTCTTTATCACTTTCCAATGAGAAATTCCTGGCTGGTGTCTCAGATGTGATGACACCATACCTCTTTATCTGAGGGGATCACCAGTGTGGGATCACTGGCACTGCTTTTGGTGTGGGTCTGCTGAGCTCACACCTGTCATGCCCTGCGAAGACTGCCGAGCAGTTGCTGCTGTAGGAAGCAGATGGAGGGGAAGGGAATAACACTGTGGTTAATGATTTGGTCCTGCCCTGTTACAGGGGGGATGGCAATCCCTTCATCAATCAAGACCTGTCTGCCATCCAGAGTTTGCCAGATGGGTCCTGTCACCATGAACTATGGGAAGGTGAAAGCAAGGAGCCGTTTGGCCTGCTGTGCTGGTGATGCCTGTCGGACAGCATCTGTCTCGTGTAAGCTCCCTTTTCACTTATCACCATCCCTTTTCTGCTTGCCTTGTACCAAGGTCAGGCTCTGTGGGCTAAGCCACTTGCTCCTCGTTCACCTTCCCTCATTGAAACCAATTGAAGCCCATCTCTTTCCTCCTAGTGCCACCAGAGAACAACATGCCCAATGGATACCAGTGTCCTGCCTGCTACAGCGTAGATTCTTTTCACTGTGCTAATGAAACAGTAAACTGCACTGGATCTGAAAGCCAATGTGTTGACCTGGCTGGGTTAATGAATACAGGTAATAGTCTTTTGTTTGGGGCTGTCCGTCATCCTTTACATTTACCTGGTAAACCCAGTATGAGAGAAAGCAATACAAAGAAATAAAAATGGGTGACAAGTGTGAAGGGAAAAACAGAGTAGAGATATGAGCCTTAAAAGGGGCATGCTTAAAGATGGTCAGGGGTGTGCTTTCCTTCCTCCTTTCCAACTGTGGACCTGTAACTGGTATCCTCTGTAGAATGGCATAACTGAGGTAAAGAACAGAATTGTTGTCATGAAGCAATCCGATATGTGGACATATCCCCTGAATTTGCTGGCCCTAGCTAGGATGAGGTTGAATTTAAACCAGTCATCCAGTTGCTGGAGGTTCAGGTGAAACAAATACAGAGCTATTAGCTTTTTTTATGAAAGCAATAGGAGTAAGAGTATCTGAGCAGGGAGCTAGGTGTTCAGCATCAATAGGGAGATCACTCACTGCCTATCTGACCTGCTGTGTGTCCATAGCTGTAGGCAGTTGGGTAATTTCCCACAAAATTGCTTGGAATTGTTAACTGAAAATGATTTTCTTCACTGATGTTTAGTTTGGCCCTGCAGGCTGAAGCTTTTGGAAAAGTACCATTTCCAGAGTGGAGAAAAAAAAAGATCTAGTTTAATGAGGAACTGGGAGTTGTTGACTTGGGATAAGGTTGTCTGGCTTCCCCCAAGTTGAATTTCAGGTTATTTCTTTGTCCAGGCCATGGGATAGATGTGGACACTTCTGTGACTGCAACATTTGAAGGTCTGTTTCTGAAGTAGGTACTCTGCAGTTAGCAAAAGAAAAGTTCAGGTTCCAGGCTCTCTCTCACAGATGATGTAAGGCCTTAGAGACAGACTTGCTTAAATAAATGGCTCAGCTACAGCTGTAATTCCTTTGATACTTCTCACTCCTGTGCAGATTTTGGCTAAAAGATTCATTTCAAATTTCATGAAAGGGACAAAGTGAGAAGGTAACAATGAACACTTCAACTAGTGTAGCACAGCTCTCACTTCTTTTGGAAGCTAGGCAAGGTGTGAATGGAAGAATTGAAGATTCTTCTATAAGAAGAAACAATTTTAAAGATTTTCAATGTTTTAATTTCAAATGTTTAAAAAAAAAACCAACAACAAAAGTCTTATTCATTAGTAAGAATCAGTAAGAAACACTAAACACTCCATGTTTCTAGTCAATGAAGGTAAACTTCAAACTCATTCAATGGAAGGGAACAGGTAGGTATAGGTTTGGACCCAACTGGATGTAAAGAATATGCAGTACGTGAGGTGAAAATGGGAGCTTCAGTGGGCAGGAAGGGAATATTTATGGAGACAGCTCCCCCTGACCTGTGAAATGTACTTATTTTGCTTTGTAGGTGGACTGACTGTGAAAGCTGCCATGAAGGGATGCACCACCATTTCTGAATGCAATGCTGTAGGAGACAGTAAAAACAATCTGGGGATGATGGACATTAAAATAAAGCGGTTCCAGTGTCAACCAGCCAATACACTGAAAGTGATGAGTTCTGGGCTTGTCCATCCACAGAGTCTTTTCTACCCTGTTCTATCAGGATTCATCTTGGAGAAGTTACTTTTCTGACCTTCTCTAGAACTGGCTTGAGCAAAGCTTGTGACTAGTGCCAGTGGTTCGCACCTGACTGATGTTGTATCTTCTGCGTGTAGATTTTGTTTTAGAACAGCTCTTATGATTTTACAGAATAAAAACAGTACCCACAATTCATTTATTTTCTTTTTTTATTTGATATGATTCGAAGCTACATCTGTTCAATTGTGGTTGGTTCTGTAATATTCTTAGAGTGCTTTGTCCATAAGACCCTGGGAGAGTGTATGAGGTGCTCATACACTCTACAGGCAACAGAAGCTCTAAAAATAGCATTGTAATCTGCATCCACAGACTCAAGACAAGTCTCCTGCATTTGTTCAATCACTTTTCCAAGCTCTGAAAATGAGTGGAAGTGAGTTCCTGGGAAATTCACTCTGGTTAGAGAGGTAGCTTGCTTTTTTTGCCTCCCTTATATGCTATTTTCAGCTAGATGCTTGTGCCCTTCAGGCAGCCTTCAAGTAGTTCCCATTTCAGAGAGGAGTCAGCGATCCTTTGCTGCGAGCAATCTGCTTCTGGCAAGAACATTTCTCCTTGTTGCTGTTCTTTTTGCCTTACCAGACACTGTCCTGTTCTATTTTAGTTTTCAGGATTATCCAGAATAAATATTTACTTCAGGAAGGTTTCATAAATTAGGCAGCTTTCTGTGGTGATGGACAGCTGGGAACCCAAGTAATGGAAATTTATAACCCAGTCCCTACCACACTCATAGTTGGCTTAGCCTCCTCTTCTCTACATGGGTAATTCCACACCAAATGGCTCTTCTGCTCCTGCCATTGCCTGTCCTGCTGGCTTTCCTCAAGTTGGTCCTGCACAGAGGCACAAAAAAAAAACCAGTAGTAGGTAACAATACCATGCCTGGGATGTAGCATGAACTGTAGGCAAAGGGAGAAAGCAATGGGAGTTTTGGGAGATCATAGAATCACACACAGATGGGCTTAGGTTGGAAGGGTCCTTAAAGTTCATCCAGTTCCAGCCCTCTGCCATGGAATAGTTGCTGCCCACCAGCTCAGGCTGCCCAGGGCCCCATCCAACCCAGCATTGAACACTTCCAGGGATGGGGCACCCACAGCTTCTCTGGGCAGCCTGTGCCTGTAAAAAATTTCCTCCTAATATCTAATTTAAATCTTCCTGCTTTATGTTTAAAGCCATTCCCTGCTTGTCCTGTCATTATCTATCCATGTAAAAAGTTAGTTTCCCTCATGTTTTTAAGTCCCCCTCAATTAAGGCCGCAGTGAGACCTCCCTGGAGCCTGCACTTCTCCAGGATCAACAAGCCCAGCTCTCTCATCTTGTCTTTGTGGGAGAGGTGCTCCAGCCCTCTGATTGTCTTCATTGACATCCTCTGGACCCATGGACAAAAGCTCCACTGCTTTTCTGATTTGGGGGCCTCAGGACTGGACACAGTACTCCAGATGAGGTCAAACAAGAGCAGAGCAGAGTAGGACAGTCACCTCCCTCACTCTGCTGGCCACATCTCTCTTGTTGCAGCTCAGAATGCAGTTGGCCTTCTGGTCTGCAAGGACACACTGTTGGCTCATGTCCTGCTTTTCATCTACTGGAACCCCTAAGTCCTCTTCAGAGCTGTTCCCAACAAGTTCTTCCACACATACCTGAGACTGCCCTGACCCCAGTGCAACACCTTGCACTTGGCCTTGTTGAACCTCATTTAGTTCACATGGGTCCACTTTTCAAGCCTGTCCATTTCTGGATAGAGTCAGTTTCTTCTATTGTGTCTCAACTGGACCACACAGCTTAGTGTAATCAGCAAACTTGCTCATTCCCACTCTCTATGACTTTGATGAAGATATTGATGAGCACAGATCCCAAGACAGACCCCTGGAGGACACCACTCATGTCTGGCATCCACCTGGACATAGTACCACTGACCACAGCCCTCTGGCTGTGACTATCTGACTAATTCTTTATCCACCAAATAGTTCATCCTTCAAACTCATATTTCTCCAATTTACAAATAAGAATGTGGTATCCAGGTACATGACAACTGTTGTCCATCCTTTGTCCACCTATGCTGTCACTCCATCACCAGAGGCCAGCAGATTGGTCAAGCATGATCTGTCCTTGTTAAAGCCATGCTGACTGCCTCAGATCACCTCTTTGGATGCCCCTTAATATGTCTTGCACAAATATCTGTTCCATGATCTTCCCAAGCATAGTGGTAAGGCTCACTGACCTGTATTTCCCCAGATCTTACTTTGCCCCTTACTTAAATATAGGAGTGATATTTCCCTTTTTCCAGTCATCAGGGGCTTTGCCTGACAGAGATGACTTTTCAAATATGATAGAGAGTGACTTGGCAACCATATCAGTCAGTTTCTTTGGTACCCTGGGATCCATGTTGTTTGTAACCATAGACTTGTGTATGTTCAGTCTTATAAGCTGGTTTCAGACTTGATATACTCTTACAATTGGAAGGATTTTGCTCTCTTGTCCTACCAAACATGAGAGACTTGGGTCTAGAGTGTGCACCAGTATTCTTCTATCCACTTCCAGATACGTTAATCTCACTGGAAAAATGTCGTCCATTTTTGGAGAAGGCTATGAGATTAATAATCAAAATTCATGATTGGATCTGTCTTTACTAGCTCTGGCTCACTGTCAGTGTTTAAGACATGGAGTTACAGTGATCAGAAATAGAATTTTATCTCCTAATCAAAACTGTGGCAGAAAGCCCTGAGGGAAGCCTTGGTTACTCAAATGAGACCATAATATTTGGCAGTACTGAGATGATTACACCTAGACATATATGCATGAGTATATATGTGACCAGTTTTTTACATGCAGCAAAGGGACTGAATGTTCTTGTAATTTTAGTCTCCCCTTGACTTTATCTTCTTTTCAAACATGCTGAAACTCCTTTCTTTCTAATAGTCCCATCAAATTAATTCAGAGAGGATTTCACATTGTCTCTTATAATAAAAGGGTGTGAGTCTGAGAGTGAAAATAATTTTTTGAGGTGGGGAGTGAACTTACAATGCAGACTTAATGCAGGCAAAAGAGTCTGGTTAGGCTCAGTTAATTATTTTCAGAGGCTGTGCAGTTACTGTGTGGGTGTTTTAGAGGGAAGACAGCTCCCATTCACTGTGTAACAGCATGCTGATTGTGGAACGATTCGCTCTTACAGCATTTTTCCATATCTGATAACACTCTGGAATTAAAAAAATTCTCTATCTATTTGTGCAAGTACATTACTCCTGAATGCATCTCCTGCACGTTCAAGCAGAACATTATAGTATTGTCTGTAGCAGCCCTTTGGCAGATCTTGGTCCACTTCAATGATTCAACCTTTCACTCTTCTGTTTGTTCCATGTTGACCTGTGATGAATCTGGATGGAAAGGCTTGGTGGTTTTATTTAGCCTGCTCTAAACTTGGGTGAGAAATGTCCAGAGAACCATGGTAATTAACTGGTATTTAGCTGAGGAAAAGAAGAATGTGATGGATGTGCTTGGCTTCTACACATGACATAAGTGTACTTGGATCATGAACAACAGGAGGTCTTGATGGGACCATTCCTGAACTGGGTAACTCATTAATAATAGAGCTGATGTGCATGACTGTAAGCAAAGAGGCTATAGTCCTAGAACAGGTGATCCACTAAAAACCCTCAAGGAAAAATAAGTTGGTGAAATAGGTTAAAAATAATATGGCAAATTTTAAGTCTAACTACAAGCCAATTGGTTTGTCTCATCAATACAGCAGTCAGAGAAGACCAATACTGAGCTATCCTTGCTGAAGCAGTTGGCTGGCTGCCCAGCAGTTATCTCCCCTTTGGTTGAGATGCTTCTTGACGGTATTCCTTGAGGGTGAGATCCTTACTAACTATGCCTGTTGGTGAGTTAAACTTTAAAGATATCTGTTTATGTTAGGATTTAGCAACTTAATGCAATAGATTAATAACTGTGACTCTTGCTATCATACTGGATTCATGGTATCAGTCTACTTTCTATATTAAGCCAGCTTGATTCTATATCACTAAAACTGTGCAAGTGTTGGCTATCTCCTGTGAGAGTGGAGGAGGGCAGGCAGCAATGTTTCAAAGAGAGTTTCTGAAGCAGAGAGATGAAGCAGCTCAGTTTTGACTTGTAATTCAGTGCTGTGGCAAACAACGGTGTTGCTCAGCATAAATAGGGGAGTGAGGAGTGAAAATAGCCCTACATCTTTGTGGCTGATACATAAATGCTTGGTCTTGATCCAGCACTCCCATTTTGTAATGGCTGTTAAATAAATGCCTCACAGTGAAAATCTTCTGTCACATTAACTGGTGATCTTACCGAAAGGGAGATAGAGGGGTGGCTTGTTTTACAGCCTGTAAATAGAACTATATGGGAGAAGATAAAGGTCTTAAAATGTTCTTTTATGTAAAAGAGCACAAATCCAAAGGAGAAAAGTCACATCACCACTGTCCATAGATTTCAGCCATTAGAGTTAAAGGTGTCACCAACCTTTGATCTGTACACCCAGCATGAAGATCCTTCAAAAATGCATGCTTTGGTGACATGCAGGCTAGTGGCAGATCAGGCAGAGCTTCTAGAAATGCAACAGACTAGAGTACACTGAAAGATGATGAGTTAATGAGACCTTCTGATGTCAAATGTGGTTTCTAGAGAGACAGATGAAGTTAGAGTGTGTTCAGATAAAAGAAATACAAAAGTTGGAAAAAACCCTAGTGGCACCGATTTCCAGAAACAATTCATGCAATGAGATCTTGGATCTTGAGCAAGGAGTGATGAACACAATGATTCCCTATAAAACAGTCACTAGTGAATATGAGATTGTTAGCAGGGTTTAAGTGGGGATATGAAGCAGGGAGCAGCCCTGGTCTTAGGCACTGGGAAGCGTCAAGGAAAGTTGTGGTCAAAACTTATCATAGTAAATGGAATGACTCCTGCTGATTTTACTGGGCTTTTAAAAAGACTTCAGATACCAAACTGTGTTGTTTGTACCATCTGCATTTTTGCCCTATAATGTATACAAACCCTACTGCCACACAGTCATGCACACATATCAGATCCTCCCTTAGATTTTAAAGATGCTTCAACTACCAGGCATGTGAGATATGCAGCTCTGGATGTCACAATGAGGCCTGCCTTAGCCACACACAGTATTGACTGTACCAGTCACAACTCTGATCTCTCTTTGCATAACAGAGTGGACTCAGACCATTGTTTTCTCTCCACCAGTGATGGAAAATTAGCTATCTCCGGCCCTTACCTCACTCTTCTCTCAAGCTTCTGATCTTTCTCAAATGGTTGAGACGTAAGGAAATCCCAGTGGCAGCCAAAAGACAATCAGTAATGTATGATGCTCAGAAAATGTGGAGTATTTTGTCCAATAGGTGATTTTGTGTAGGCAGAAGGATAGGCTATGGGTTGCTGTTTGATGAAAGCAGTTCTGAACTAAATGGATGGATTGAGGAAGTGCAGGACAGGGAAAGTGTAGACCTGTGACAGCACCATTTGGAAAAGTTCTTATCAGATATTAAATGCTTTGGTCCCTTCTTTTGAACTTTCGTTTTAGTTTTCGTTTCAGTTTTGAAGTTCGTTTGAGTCCTCGTGATCAACTGCTCTGAAGTCGGCACAGCCGGAGCTGCAGTGGCTGACTGAGGTACAGGGTGGGTTTTCAGGAGGTTCCAGTCTCTCGGGAACCGAGTGAGAGCAGCTAGTCCCGGCAGCCCCCGGCAGCTCTCTCTCGCGAGAGGCTGACGTGGCATAGGCGTTGCCAGGGAAACGGCGGGGGATTTAAAACGATCAGAACCCGGAAGTACCGCTCAGTCCTCGTGATCAACTGCTTTGGAGTCGGCACAGCCGGAGCTGTAGTGGCTGATTGAGGTACAGGGTGGGTTTTCGGGAGGTTCCAGTCTCTCGGGAACCGAGTGAGAGCAGGCAGTCCCAACGGCTGTTCTCGCGAGAAGTTAACGAAGCGTTAACGAGGCACAGGTGTTAACGAGGTAGGTGTTAACGAGGCATAGGCGTTGCCAGGGTTTCAGCGCCCTCGCCCACACCCCTCAGCTGATTAGGGCTGAAGGGGTATATCCCTGAAGGGCTCAGGGAGGGCAGCGAATTATCACATTACAATTCATATATATATATATATATATTATAAACTATTATTTATTTATTTACTTTCAATTTTTTTTTTTTCATTTCTTTGTTTTTATTTTTTTGTGCCATGGTCTCTACAAGACAGAGGGCTTGCCTTAAGAAGGCTGTGGCGACCCAGACAGAAGGTCTGCCTAGAAGTGTGGCTACACAGGTCTCTGGTTGCAAGGAGTGCCAGAGCCTGCTACTACTAGATGAGGGTGCTAAGCAGTTCTCCTGTGCAAGGTGTGAGCAGGTGGAAGATCTGCTTAACATGGTGGTTGAATTGAAGGAGGAGGTTGAGAGACTGAGGGCCATCAGGGACTGTGAGCGGGAGATTGACTGGTGGAGTAACTCCCTAGAGTGCCAGAGAGAAAGGCACCAGGGAGATCCCCCACAGTTGGTGGTGGACTCCCTGACCTGTCCCCGTAGGGCAGAAGGGGGATATCTGAGGGATAGGGAGGACTGGCAGAGAGTCCCTGCTCGGTACCGTGGGCGATCTCCCCCTCTGCCTCCCCAGTGTCCCCAGATACCCCTAAGCAATAGATTTGCAGCATTGGAAGTTGAAGAGGTGATAAGGGATGAAGTGCAGGAAGATTCCCGCAGGAGGTCACCAATGGCAAGGCAGTCACCTCCGTGCATTGAGACTGCTGCTACTAAGAAAGAAAGGAAGGTGATCGTAGTGGGTGGCTCCCTTCTAAAGGAAACTGAGGGCCCCATTTGCAGACCAGATCCAAACCGCAGGGAAGTGTGCTGTCTCCCTGGGGCTCGGATCAGGGACATTACTAGAAGACTCCCGGACTTGATACGCCCCACCGACTACTACCCATTACTCGTAGTTCAGGCAGACTGCAATGAAATATCTCAGAGAAGTCTGCGAACTATGAAAAGAGATTTCAGGGGATTAGGGCGATTAGTTCAAGGGGTGGGAGCACAAGTGGTGTTTGCTTCCATACCTTCTGGGGCGGTGAAGGACACAGAATGGGCTAGGAAAACACAGGTGATGAATAACTGGCTGAGAGGTTGGTATAGACATAGACACTTTGGGTTTTTTGACCATGGGGCAGTTTACTCGGCTCCTGGCCTGTTATCTGTTGATGGGACGCACCTATCCCAAAGGGGGAAACGAATCCTAGCACAGGAGCTAGCTGGACTCATTGAGAGAGCTTTAAACTAGCTGTGACGGGGGAAGGGGATAAAACAGGGCTCACCAGTAAAGAGCCTAAGGAGGCTGTGCTGGAAAAAGGGGCGAGGCAGATATCTCAGCTGAAGTGCATCTATACCAATGCACGCAGCATGGGCAATAAACAAGAAGAGCTTGAAGCCATTGTGAGGCAGGCTAACTATGACCTTGTGGCTATTACAGAAACATGATGGGACCTCTCCCATGACTGGAATACTGGGATTGATGGCTACAAGCTCTTCAGAAGGGATAGACAGGGAAGAAAGGGTGGTGGCATAGCTCTCTATATCAGAGAGTGTTTTGATGTTGAAGAGCTAGTGGTTGGAAATGACAAAGTAGAGTGTCTATGGATAAGGATCAGGGGGATAGTCTCTAGGAGTGACATCGTGGTGGGGGTCTGTTATAGACCACCTAGTCAGGATGAAGAAATAGATGAGGTGTTCTATAAACAACTCGTAGATGTTGCACGATGGCCAGCACTCGTTCTCATGGGGGACTTCAACTTCCCTGATATATGCTGGAAATACAATACTGCGCAGAGGAAGCAGTCCTTGAGATTTCTAGAATGTGTGGATGATTGCTTCCTGACACAGCTGGTGCAAGAGCCTACCAGGGGAGATGCCTTGCTTGACCTACTTTTCACTAACAGGGAAGGACTAGTAGGGGATGTAAAGGTTGGAGATTGTCTTGGCCAGAGTGACCATGAAATGGTGGAGTTTGCTATTCTGGGTGACGTCAAGAGGGTGACTAGCAAAACTATTACCTTGGACTTCCGGAGGGCAGACTTTGACCTGTTCAGGACACTTGTTGCAAGGGTCCCTTGGGACTTGCTCCTGAGGGGTAAAGGGGTCCAGGAAGCCTGGATGCTCCTCAAGATGGAAATCTTAAAGGCACAGGAGCAGGCAGTCCTGGAGTCGTGTAAGTCAAGCCGGAGGAGAAAAAGACCAGTGTGGATGAACCGGGATCTTTTGTTGAGACTCCGAGAGAAAAAGAGAGTCTATGTCCTCTGGAAGATGGGTCAGGCTACTTGGGGTGACTACAGAGAACTGGCCAAGATCTGCAGGCAGAAAATTAGAAATGCTAAAGCCCAGCTTGAAATTAGGCTGGCTACTGCTGTAAAGGAGAACAGGAAACCCTTTTACAAATATATTAACAGCAGGAGAAAAACTAAGGAAAATTTCCTTCCTTTACTCAACGAGGCAGGCAATATAACCACAGATGATAAGGAAAAGGTTGAGGTTCTCAATGCCTTCTTCACATCTGTCTTTAATAGACAGGACAGTTGTCCACATGGTACTTGCCCTGACCTGGAAGTCCGGGACGGGGTGCATAATGCACCCCCTGTGATCCAAGCAGAGATGGTCAGAGATCTACTCCTCCATCTGAACTGCCACAAGTCCATGGGGCCAGATGGGATCCACCCAAGGGTGCTGAGGGAGCTAGCAGAGGTGATTGCCGAGCCACTTTCTGCCATCTATCAGCATTCCTGGTTATCTGGAGAGGTCCCACAAGATTGGAGGCTTGCCGATGTGACTCCCATCTACAAGAAAGGCCGTAAGGAAGACCCGGGGAACTACAGGCCTGTCAGCCTGACCTCGGTACCAGGGAAAGTTATGGAACAGATGATCTTGAGGGAGATCACACAACACGTGCATGGCAACAAGGGGATCAGACCCAGCCAGCATGGGTTCACAAAGGGCAGGTCGTGCTTGTCCAACCTCATCTCCTTCTATGACTGGGTGACCAGACAGGTAGATGAGGGAAAGGCTGTTGATGTAGTCTACCTGGACTTCAGCAAGGCCTTTGACACGGTCTCCCACAGTATTCTCCTAAGGAAACTGGCAGCCCGTGGTGTGGACAGGTTCACTCTTCTCTGGGTGGAGAACTGGCTGGAGGGCCGTGCCCAGAGGGTAGTGGTTAATAGAGTTAAGTCCAGCTGGCGTCCTGTAACGAGTGGTGTCCCCCAAGGGTCAGTTTTGGGGCCCATCTTGTTTAATATCTTTATTGATGACCTAGACGAGGGAATTGAGTGTACCCTGAGTAAGTTTGCAGATGACACAAAGTTGGGAGGTTGTGTCAAACTGCCTGAGGGTAGGGAGGCCCTTCAGAGGGATTTGGATAGGCTGAACAGCTGGGCTGAGCTCAATGGGATGAGGTTCAATAAGACCAAGTGCCGGGTCCTGCACTTTGGCCACAATAACCCCATGCAATGCTATAGGCTTGGGGCAGAATGGCTTGAAGAATGTAGAGAGGAAAAGGACCTGGGGGTGTTGGTTGATGCTCGGCTCAACATGAGCCGGCAGTGTGCCCAGGTGGCCAAGAAGGCCAACGACATCCTGGCCTGTATTAGAAATAGTGTAGCCAGCAGGAGCAGGGAGGTGATCATCCCCCTGTACTCAGCTCTGATACGGCCGCACCTCGAGTACTGTGTTCAGTTTTGGGCCCCTCACTA
Source organism: Cyrtonyx montezumae (assembly GCF_038088225.1). Lineage (NCBI taxonomy): Eukaryota > Metazoa > Chordata > Aves > Galliformes > Odontophoridae > Cyrtonyx > Cyrtonyx montezumae. The sequence goes on from NW_027071992.1 coordinate 16,601,549, forward strand.
CAAGAAGGACATTGAGGCCCTGGAGCGTGTTCAGAGAAGGGCAACAAAACTGGTGAGGGGTCTGGAGCACAAGTCTTATGAGGAGCGGCTGAGGGAGCTGGGATTGTTTAGTCTGGAGAAGAGGAGGCTCAGAGGAGACCTTATTGCACTCTACCACTTCCTGAAGGGGGGTTGTGGTGAGGAGGGGGTGGGCCTCTTCTCCCTGATAAATAACGACAGGACGAGAGGGAATGGCCACAAGTTACGCCGGGGAAGATTTAGATTAGACCTGAGGAAGCATTTCTTTTCTGAAAGAGTGGTCAGGCACTGGAATGGCCTGCCTAGGGAGGTGGTTGAGGCACCATCCCTAGCGCTGTTCAAGAAGCGTTTAGATGAGGTGCTAAAGGATTTAATTTAGTAGTTGGGTAGGGATAGTGATAGGAGGATGGTTGGACTAGATGATCTTATAGGTCCTTTCCAACCTTATGAACTTATGAACTTATGAACTTATGAACTTATGAACTTTCACACCAGGATCTCAGGACAGTGGAACCTGATAAATTTATTTCTTTTTCTAGTCAGCACACAGCCTGGGGCTGTACTTGCAAAGGAATGTGAAGTTGTTGCTGTTTCTTTTATGTAACAACCATGAGTCTTCATTAAAAAGAAGTTTGTTCAGTAATCTAAGCCAGCAGGTCCAGTAGGTGTTTGTGGGATTATGCTTCTTCTAAGGAAAAATGAAGACAAACAGTGAGTGAACAAGCAATCTTTCTTGCAGATAGGACAAGCATTCATCTTGCTATGTGCCAGAGACAAGACAATTTCTCTTGTCTCTTTCAGGAAAGGGCAGAATGGAGGTCATCTGTCTATAATGGTCTTCTGCAATGGGAAGTTATGTCTATCTGAGCACGCCACCTAACAACTGAGTAAATACAGCTCTTGGACATTAGACTGTCTCTGTGAGAAAAATGAGAACACTGCAGGTTCCAGTTTTTTCTGTGGGGCCCAACTCTTGTGCATGCCACCAAGACAGACAGTTCCACAGGCACAAAATGTTAGATAAAGAGGTTTCTATCCCCAGAGTCCTGTCTTTTCTGAGCAAAATATATTTTCCTCTAAAAATATGAGGCACAGAAAGCAACTGCTTCATAAACCACTGCTCTGAAAAATTGGGCTAGCTTTGCTGCCAAAGCTGCATGGTCACATTTCCTAACTCCTTACAAAGCTCTACCAGACTGGAAGCACACTGTTCCCAAACCCTCACACATATCTGCTCTTCTCTGGACTGCATATTCTTAAGAAAAATATTTGGTCCCCACTTCTGTTGCTGAAAAGGCATATCTCTCTCCCTATACATATCTGAAACTATGAATAGAGAAGCTCTTGGAAGCTCTTATGCATGAATGAAAAGACTGAATGAATGAAACAAATGATCTAACTCTTGATCCTAATTTTCTATAACGTTTATGTCCTTCCAAGCAATCAAATCTCTATGTCTTACTGGTTATTAGGATAAGTGCTGATGTTCAAGTCATTGCTGTGACTGGGCATTTGGTTGCTGCCATTGGGTACACAGCCTTTCTGTTTTAGGACATTGCAGTTCAGAGGAAGGTAAAGTTTCCTCCCATACTTCACTGCCTTCTATAGTCACACTTCACATCTGATTTTGTCCCCAGCGAACAGGCTCTTGGGCCTCTTTTTCAGAAACATGTGCTGTTGCTATGAAGAATTCAAATTTTCTGCTCCAGAAGAACCAAGTAGGGAATATCAGAGCACAGAGTAAGTTTTCCAATCAGTTTTTTTGCTGGAGACCTTCTGCAGTGATGTGGGCTTTCCAGAGAAAACACAAAAATTATTGGCAGATGTTTGCTGAAAGAGTAGTTGGTTGTAGGTATTGCACTCTGTGTAGGTCAGAAGAAGCTGTGAGGTTACAACTATAGGAAACTACAAAGCCTTTTGCAACCTCCAGTTAAGGATCTATCTTGTTGAATTTGTTGGATCTGAAGAGATTGATCCAATTTTGGAAGAAACTTGTGACTATGTAGGATGTCTGTCTGAAACCCAGATTCAGTTTGGGAGTTTGTTCACACTGCAAGATCTCATTCCTCTTTGAAGAGGTAGACACATTAGTAGGGAGTGTTGGAGAATGCCTGTGTATCAGATCAATTTAAGTCTCAGGGTATGCTTAAGAAGTCAGGCTTCTAAGGTGTCTTTAACTTCATGTGTGCAAAAGGATGCGTTTAAGATATTTCAATAAGTTAATCTTCCCCTTGCTCCCTCTATTGTGTTTTTGAGGTGGGCTATTCACATACAGGACAGCAGTATGACATGCTATGTTGTTAGCTAGAAGTTTTTGAGAAATGTGACTCGGTGTCCTCACTCTTCCAAGCAAGAATGGCCTAATGCTGTACTTGTGGTTTGATTTAACTACCTTATGGTCTCAAACTTTTATTAAGTTTAGTGGTCTCAGATCTCAAAGGCTCAATAAATTTTTAAATATTAGCACAGAAATTCTTTTTTCCTAAAATGGGAGCTGAGATCCTCAGTATTCATGTGATGACACGAGGAACATGAGGAGTGTTCTAGGAAATGCAGTATGATATTATGAAATTCATCCAATTACTGGAACTGATCATACTGCAAATTACACACCAGAGTTCCTGTAAGCTGCCAAAACTACTAACAAGTACCATTTGACATGAATGGCCCCAAATTGAAAGCACATGGTGCTTAGGGCACTGATGGCATACAGGCAATATAAAAGCAGTGTACAGTAGAAGTAGATCTTGTCATCAGTGGAAATTATTCAAGCATCTCCATTTCCAACTTTTCTCCAGTTTTATTTAGAAACTCCTGTTTCTGGGCTCCATTGATACGCCCTGGTGGGTCAGGTTAATGGGTAATGTGACAGGTAGCTGTGGAAACTTCTGTTTTACTTTATATTTATTTAAAGAAAATTCAAAATGCTACTTTGAATTGGAAAAGATAAGAACATTTTGTTATTAAATTCCTTACACAGCATCACTTGACTCTCTAGGAGCTAGAGGAGAAGCAGGTTGGTGAATCCAGCAGAAGACAATAAAATGGTATTAAAATAGAGAAATGAGCAGAAGGCAGGATAGAAACTATCTCTTTGGATGGATCTTGTGGAGAAATGCAGTGATCATAGGCAGAAACCATATCCTCTCATCCTTGGCAGGTTAGATGTTAGTGAAATGGAGGCTGTAGCCCAAGGAGGCTGATAAATAACTTGATAAATTCATTAAAAATACTTATATGCATATGATAACAGCCAGAGTAAGAGGAGAGTAGAAGGTCTTAAGTAGTCACTGACGATGCCTAATCCTAAGGCAGAAATTGTAGTGGTCTTGCAGAGCAGGGATAGGCTCCAGTAGCTAGTGCTACTTGCAAACTAGCCCACTGTGTGTCCCATTCAAGTACCTGGGCTCCAAGCAGAAGAGTTTCAAGTGGTATCTTGACTTCCTTGGTTAGAACTACATACCCAAAGAAGAACTCTAAGCCTGCACTAGCTGTAGGATGGTCAAAGGCAGAAAGCAAGTGCACTGTCCTAGGTATTAAGTGATTCCACCCTCAGCAGTTATTTCAGCTCAGAGCTCTCTGAGAGGGAAAGCTTGTGAGAAAGCTCACTTTAGATGAATTAAGGGCTGAACTCTGACAGGCAAAGAAGTGATGGGTGTGAATATGCATGCATAGACACATACTGGGAGTAACTGATGTGTTTGTGTAAAGTGATGACAGAAAAAGGACCAGGAGGAGCATTTTGAATAGTTTCAGCTCTTAATACCTTGGTTTAGCTGTCCAAAAGTTGGCTCGTGATGCCAACTATCTGTGTGCTGCATCTGTCTTGTGAGTTAAAAGTTGCCCTACGCATCCTCTGACAGAAAAACTGGGTATTAAAAAACAGGAACAGGTAGATTTACAGGGGTTGGATTTCGGTGGAAGTATCCCACATCTTTGAAATCACTGTGTGGAAAGGCTTCCTCAGCACTGGAAGTGGTTTCTGACAGCCTCTCTCCTGCTATGTGGAAAATATTATTATGGACAAGGAGAAATACATTATACTCATATAGGTCCAAAAATTTACTGATAGCTTAATTGAAATCTTAATGCAATCAAAACATAATAAAGTCATTACTAGACCAATTACAGTAATAAATACAGACAGTCTTGGGTCTTATGGTTGTTTTTCTCATGGGTAGGAGAGAAAATGAATTCACCAACACGCACTTCACTTTTTCCAGTGAAAGTCTCACCACTAGGAAGTTGAGCTGAGAAGTGGTTATTTGACAGGATATGTTTTGTTTCAGGATTCAAGATTATTTTTCTTTTCTTGGTTTTCCTATTTTTCCCCCATATATACACACATATATACTTATACACACATATTTTTGTTCCTTTATATTTTATATGTCTTTATTCTTTTACATGTCTGTGATTTTGCCTTCAACTTTTAGTCTCAACAGATGCAGAACTCAGACTGGCAGAGCTCAGAGGGTTGTGGTGGGTGGCATGTGAGCATGTGGGAATTTCATGTCAGCATGTGGGAAGGATGGGACGCTACTTTGCTCATGACTTTTCCCTATGCCCTGGTGAAAGAAAGCCAAAGACTTGAAACAGGTTGGATTTAATTTTTTCCAAGCCAGGTTTTGAAGTTTACATATGATGTGGATCTCTGCAGTCTCCAGGGACAGTGTGAAATAAATGTCACCTTCCCAAAGCTTTTACTGCCTCTAAAATGCTATTAAAATGCTTAACTGCTATATACATTATTGTAAACACCCCCATAAATGAAAGGGTGGAAACCAGGATGTTTTTAAGTTACAGTAAGCTCTGACCTGCTTTATATGTACTACTACCATTGCTTTTCTTCCTCTCCTTTGCTATCTTGGTTTGTAAGTGGTGCTTATCAGCATAATAACTATGTATTACATAGGAATGCATTAAATAGCAGTTGTTTTATGTTTAGCTCTCATCCTGATTAGGAGGGGGGAATATTTTAATGAAATTATTTTGTTCATAGTCTCTTGATTAAACTGAGTTAGTCTCTCTCTTGCTTTTTCACAGAAATGCACACACAGATACACATGTAGGGCTCTCCTTTTTCGCTTAGGGAGATGCAGCAGAAAGTATTGAGGTTTACGATAGCTTTTAGCTCTGAATAAGTTTTCCTGTCCTGATATAGGCTCTTCCCTTTACACAGAGGGAAAGAGTTCATCACTGCTCAAAGGTACCAGAGGAGAGACTATCCACAACAGCCTCCATCCTGACTCCTCAGATGCTCTTTAGATAGTTAGGGCTCCTGCTGTCAGGATCAACATGGAGTGAAGGTGATTTTCTGCCATCTGGGCAAACAACTGCGGCAGATTATGCTGTTCATAGCAACCCAGGGTTCAGGGAGGGCTCAGCATGGTCAAGCCTGTCCATGCCCATATAAACACTGAACTATTTTGGGAGTAATGGCTTGGAGTCCTACGTTCAAGATGGAGAATGGAAGATACCTTTTCCCACTAGCATATACTCTGCTCCACATAGAACCATAAAATATTACCGTTTCAGTTTCTGAATTGTGAAGAGCAAAAGTCTGATTTGGAGATGCCGGACTCAGACTTTTATGATACACAAGACTACAAAGAGTGTAATTTTCTTCACAATTACTGATTCTCTGAGATCTGTGCAGCAAAGGAGATAATAGTTCACTGCAATACATAGTCATTGGTTACAATATCAGGGCTGATAAAACTGGCAAACCAATCTGGAGAGTTCCTGACCACAGCTTGCAATTGCACAGCAGCATGGCTGATATGCAAGGGAAGCACTCCAGAATGATCTGAGTTCAGTGAAATCTGGGATGGCAATATGATGGAGCACCAAGGAACTTGCAGACCATTCTTAAGTGTGAATCACCTTATGGGGTCACACAGTAAAACTGAGAGGGGATAGCAGATGCCATCAGGGAGAGCTGTATGAGGGACTTTCCCCAGAGCCCAGACCCACAGCAGCACACTTCCCGGAGCAAACTCTGGCTCCTTCAATACGAGCATGAGCTCATCTAATGCTGCTTATGCTCACACTCTTGTAATGGATAGAAGTATCTTTTTGCACATCTTCCTTGGCACAATTCTCATCCTCACAAATGGTTATTATAGCAGTACCTCCAGGCTCTGCCTGACTGCAGCAAACCTGCATAAAGGAATTAGGAGAGTTCCTCATTGCTCCAAAGAGCTTATTACAACCAATTTGGAAAGGATGATATGGAGAAAGATGTCAGATCCTCTGCCCAGATACGAATTCACTGTTAAGTGCCCTTATGCTAGTGTAAAGTAGGAAGGTAGAAGTATCTAGTCACAGGATTTGTGATGATCACTCCTTCACTGCAGTATTTTTGTTATTTTATTTATTTTGTTTGTTTGTTATTTGTGGTTCAGACTCAAGTGCAGGAAATCTGTGCAACTCCAAGGTGCTTTCCAGTCAAACTTGTCTGAACCAGTGCCAGCAGACCAGTTCAGCCTTGCAGACAGCAAGGAGGTCTTTGCAGCTGACTTCTATGCATGAAATCTTCCCCTGTCTTTGCCTCTGGATGTGGTCTGGTTTCCTAGCCAGTCTCAGAAGTAGACATGGCAGGACATGGGCTGGGAGGCTGCCATGACAAGGCCAATGAGATGTGCTCTGGATCTGGTTACAGCAAGGCACTGGTGTCCTACTGTGAATGTCCTTACCTTTGGTCAGACCAGGCTGAAGAGCAGGGACTCATCCTGCAGCAGAGAGGCAGCCAAGACCTGTGTTCTGAGCTGCTGTGTGTGCAGTGAATGACATCAGTGCTGTGGGATCTCTGCTGTCTGCCTAGTGGCTTCCAGCAGGGGCTGAAGGCATCAGAAGTGATTTACAAGACCTCTGTGACCCAGGACATCTCTCTCCTGTCTTGGCCACAGGACTTCTGTCCTGATCTGCAGATCTCTTCCTGTTGAGTTCCTCAGTGCTGGGAGCTGAAGTGCTCTGCTTGAGCACCTGGAGGAATGGGACAGGCACAATTTTGCCATATCTGTCACATTTACTGTCCTTCCTTGGTGACAGGCTACTCCACAACAGTGCCAACAGGCTGGCCAGAAAGCAGCTCTGGAAAGAATACAAAAATGTTTTTCAAAAGGCCTTCATTTGCTCTCCAATGATGATCTGAAAAAGATTTTTTTTTTGTCATTTCATTAAAGAGGAGTACGGTGTGAGGAGGGATTGGACTGGAACAGGGTAGTGAGGCAGGTAACTATCAAGCAAGGCCCACGTCATGTTAGTCAATCATTTATAGAAGCCATGAAATGATACTGAATGTATGCCATAGAGTGTACAACAGCTAGTTTTATGATATTTTCTGTACACAGCCATTGACTGATTCTCCAGTGATGCATTCACATGGCATTTTTTCCAGATCTGATAATGTCCTGGGCTCTGAGCAACTCTCCTATCTAGGTAGATTTCTTTTTTTTCAAACATATTTCATGCACCTTTGTGCATAACATAGCAGTGCTGTATGTGTAATTGCCTATTTTAGATCTCTATCCACTGTTTCTATCCTTTGCTTACGTTTGCCTTGGCTTATGATCATATCGGGTGCTGAAAGCTGAGCAAGACTGATTAGGCAGGACAGGTCAGTGCTTGAAAGGGAAACCTCTGATTAAGACTGAGTGCTGTGGAAAGTGTTGACAGCACCTGGGGAGGGATGCGCTGCTCTCAGACAGACAGATGGTTGGGTGGTTCAATGAATAGAGTGCTGTCTTCATTGTGTAAGATAACTGATTGGTGGTCATCCAGGTCACCAGCTGACACTCTTGGAAATACCTATGGGATGTGGAGTTTTCTTTTTGGGGTTGGACTCAATGATCTCTAGAGGTCCCTTCCAACCCCTACAGTTCCATGATTCTGTGATTCTTCCAGGCTGTCAGCAGGAAGGAAGAGATTCCCAGGTGTCAGGGCTGCTTTAGCCAAAGGATACACCTTCATTCTAAGAAACAGATGTCTATGTGGTTTATATTATACCTTATGAGTTACCTAATATAGATGTGAAGGCAGAGTACTTTAGACTTTGACCCTGGGGGTGCAGATTAGGGTCAGTCTGTTGAGAACTTAAAGGTGATTATAATTTATTAACCTCTGTTTCTTTGTCTTGATTGATCTAGTTATCCTGTTAGCATGCCTGAATCAACAAACACAAATTATGAACTTATTTTTTCCTTGATGCTGACAACCTAGAACAAAACATGTTTTTGTCACTGTTGGCTCATTTCTTGTTCTGCACAGATGCTGATCAGCTAAGGAGTTCTTTCATCACACTGTTGCCGATGGGAATGAGGCATTTGTGATGGATATTTTAGTGGTACTCCCTAACCACTCAGGGTCCAATGAATGTGCTGTGGTTGTATGACTGAAATAACTAAACAGCGTACAAAGCACGTTTGAAGAAACATGTTTTGAGAACCCAGCTGCAGTCAAAACAGATCATCTTGAGGTCAGGCAACTCTCCCATACCACCTATGGCTTCATACAATAAATATATTTTATCCCAAAAAATTGCTGGTCATAGAATTTTCCCTTTTCTTCTTCTAAGGTGGATGTTAGTGGAAGCTTGAAAGAGGATTGTAAGGAGATATTATTCTCTCCTGTGACCATGCAGAAGGGACAAGTGCAGGTGGAAGATGGTGCCTGTGCAGGCTCACTGCCGTGTTAGCCCGATTTCCTCCGTGAGGCAATAAAATTTGAGAGGAATGAGAACCAGTCAGTTATTTACTGCCCTAAACTAGATTGTTCTAGCATGATTATTCCTCATGGTGAGTTTTCAAGCTCTTTTTGCTTCTTGGTTACTTTAAATGATGCATACAGTGTGGCTTCCTCTAGCTCCGGGGCAGGACGGCGGGACTCAGGACAGTGTAATAGATTCTACACTTTCATAGATTCATAGAATCACAGAATGGCTTGGGTTATAAAGGAATCCAGGGATCATCAAGTACCAACCCCCCTGCCACATGCAGGGCCACCAACCTCCAGGTTGCCCAGGGCCCCATCCAACCTGGTCTTTAACACTTGCAGGGATGGGGCAACCACAGCCTCTCTGGACAACCTGTTCCAGCACATCCCTGCTCTCTCTGTAAATAACTTCCCCAACATCTGATCTAAACCTCCCCTCCTTGAGCAGAAAACCATTTCCCCTTGTCCTGTCACTGTCAACCCAAGTAAGAAGTTGATTCCCCTCCTTTTTATAATCTTCTTTTAAGTACTGGGAGGCTACAATGAAGTCTCCTCACAGCTTTCTCTTCTCCAGGCTGAAGAAGCCCAGCTCCCTCAGCCTGTCCTCATGGGGGAGATGCTTCAGCCTTCTGACCATCTTTGTGACCCTTCTCTGGACCCTCTCCACCAGCTCCAACTTTCCCTTTATCTAAGTTGGAATTGCTGCACTGCTGTAGGCATTACAGAGCTGCTCTGCTGGCCTGACCAGTTGTGTTGTCGGAAGCACAGTCCCACCTGCTCCTCAGGGCCTTTGACCACTGGCCTCACCATGATAAGGCAATGTCCTGGAGAGGAGGAGAGAGCAAAATGGTGGAGCTGATGTCAGGAGCTGATGGGAACTTCAACACAAAGCCAAGGAAGGTTCTTCTGTGAGAATCATGCAGCATCCTGTGACCAGCTGTCTTCTCTGACCCTGCCTATAAATGCCTTCTCTGCTCCCCACAAGCTGATTCTGAATGAAGTGTTGTGGTCATCCACTGGGAAAGGAGAACTGGACAGGGAGAAAAAGTGACTGCCCAAGACTTGACACTGGTGAGCAGAGAGCTGGGAATTTTTTGAGTTTCCTGGTTCCTCCTCAGGTCAACTCTTCAATTCAACAGCACACTAATAACATATGTTGGTTGTCTGTTTCTGAGACCAGAGTGATGGGCATCCTATTCCAATGGACATCAGTCAGACAGGCAGCGGTCAAGCAGGTTGGTTGTACTCATGGAGCAGGTCTTAGGTACGATGGGAAGAGAGTGTGTGAATAGAAAAAAATGTATTTTCCTGGAATTATTTTATAATCTCCAATAGTTCACAACTTAGATACCACTTGTGGTAGAGGGGCAGCTGTGTTTAACACCCCTTGATGGATTTTTCCCTGCATGACTTTGTGTAACAATCTTTTGGTCTTTTATTTTCTGTTTTCTTTTAGCATCCACAGCATGTGTACAAGGTGTACAGATGAACTGCAAACCTCAGAGCACAAAAAGCAGTTTGAGCTTTTTATTCAGTAGCCTCAGGGTAAGTAGGCAAAACTGTGTTAGCATAGCACTACATTTTCTGGTAGACTGTACAGATCGGAGCAGTTGGTCTTGGAGAAGAAAGCTCCAGCCAGGCACTTCATGTGGCTCATGTTGCAGTTTGGCACATCGATTTCAGGGTGTAAGAACTGACATCTGTAGGCTCACACACCCACTGTGGTTGGAAGTGTGCTGGCCTTGTGGCACATCTGAAGGCTGTGTTGGGATCAGGTGCCCATCACATCCACACAAATCCACCCTGAGATGGCTCCAGACACCTTTCACACATTCACACCAGGAGAGTGGAGAACACAGCCTCTGCATTTCTCATGAATTTACAAATCAATATTTTGACCTCAAGAAGTTTCCTATGAAGTCAAAATTGCAAAGGTAGTACATAGCAGTTATTTCTTCACTAGGAAATCTCTAAATGTGTGTGTGCTTGTGTGTGCAAAACCAATCAGGGACAAAAAAGACAAGTGACGATATTTAGTATTTGCCGTGGGCAGGGAACATGTATGCTGTGTGTATTGGCTGCTGTGTGGTCCCTGTGCTTTGAAAAGCAGGCTGCATGTTGGTGCCTTTGCTCAGTGTGGACTGGTTTGTGGAGCTATCAGTTTTCCTGCTGTGTTAAGACTTGTGCTGGGGAACTATATGAGCCAGGAGAACTCACTTTTCTTTCAGTTCCTGTGCTTTCTCTGAGTAAATGGCTTTTCATGAAGTCTGATGGGAAACTGTACAGATCCATCATACCTTGCTCCACTTTTCTGTCTCCCAAAAGAGCATGAAAGCAGCCAAAGGGGCAAGGGGAAGGCATAAGGGTGATGGGGTTAGGCCAATACAGGGCCAGACCTTCACTGCATTACAATGCTTGTAGAGTTCCTTGAGGTGCTGGGAGAAGCTGGGCAGAGTCCAAGGGGATTTGTGCATGTCTGCCAGGAATTTGTGGCATCTCCTCCTCACTGTGATAGTGAGAGCTTATCGGGGGTTTCCTTTGGATTCCTTCACGTCTGTGCTCCCAGCAGCCCTCCAGGCAGGGGCAGATGTGAGAAAGCCACCCTGGCCACCCATTTCCCAGGCATTCCATCCCTATGGAGATAGTAAAGACAGATCCCTGGTGGCAGGCATTGCTTGCTGCTGGCGTTGAGTCATGCACTGGATGGTGTTTGGCACTCTGGTGGGTGTGAAAAAGGATAACACAGTTTCAGCAAGCTGGCAATAAGCAGCCTGGGGCTGTTAGGGCTACAGCTGCAGTTACGTCTGTCTTCAAAACAAATTGGTTCCTCTTCTTCTCTTGCAGTCTAATCTTCAGTTCCTAAATTAACTGCAAATTCCTCAGAGCTGAGCATAACCAGGCTCCAGGAGACTCCATCTATATGCTAGCCAGGCACCTCCCAGCACCTTAAAGTCTATTTTATAAGTGGAAATTAGTTACAGAGACTCCTGTTTTTCTGTCCCTAAACAAAATATAGATTTTGGCAGAAGAAGCTGGAATTTACCTCCATTTGAAGGTGGGGAGTCCTGCAAAATGAGTTCAGTTTCTTTGGTTTAGGTCAACATGATCTTACTTCCAAATGCATAAAATCTGAGACGCAGTGTGGGCACCAATGAACATCGCCAATTACCTTCTCATCCTTCATTCAGTTCACCAAGTCTCTCCCTCAGCCTGCAGCTTTGCCCCTTTATCTCTGCCTTTCAGAGCATGGTCATTCACAGGAAAAAGCCAGGTTCCTATTATCTCCAGAATGATGACCTGTGAACCTCGTGGTTTTCCTGCTTTTGCCTTATCTTTGGATTGAAAACAGAACTGAGCTGAAAGCTCAGCAGGAGTGTTTGAATCCTCAGAGCTCACAGCTCTCCCCATGGGGCTGGGGGGAATGATGCAATGGGAGCAGGGTGGGCAGGGGCTGATCCTACATATAGGGACATGGGGGAGCCTGTCCCTGAACAGGCTGGGGGGATGTGGTGCCCACTGGTGTGTGTCAAGCATGAGCAATGATTGGGGGAATGACAGCAGAAGGTGATCTGGTATGACTTTGGTAAAAGTCCTACCGAAATCTTCCATGGTAATCACTGATACCTGGTACCATGGTATCATGATACCATTAGTACAAGTGTCCCTGTACTCTCTGTTAAAATGTGAGATGTCAAGAGCTTTGACCAGGAAGAAACCAGTGTGGTCACACAAATCACCATGCTCTATGGCATGTAAAAATGACTCAGCTCTGCCTGAAGAGCTGGACAGATGGCAGGAGGGGATGGTGGCCCACCATAGAGGAGGGTTAGGTAGGGTGGGGGATAGAACCCTGGTGACCTTTGCTTTTTTGCCCAACAAGAGGGAGAACAGAACCCCATGCTACCCCTTCCCAGACAGCCATACCCCTTCATGAGCAGTGAGAATGAAATAATTCCTCTCCTGCTGACACAAGCACCCTGCAGATTATATCTGGATGAGTGAGCTTTAACAATCTGGGGCAGAGAGGCTCCGACCCCCAGGCACCGTTCTCTTGAAGAGTGAAGAGAAGGGCTGCATACTGGAGCAAGTTCCCACTCACACACAGACACATCCCTCTGTTCTTAACCCTACCTGGCACGGGAAGACCTGATCTTGTTTTACACAAAGGGGCCCGTGAAGAGAATTAAAATAGCTCATGTGACCTACTGGGCAATGATTGCACCTCAAGTGGGAGTCATGACCACCGTGGGGAAAGCAGTGACTGAGAGAGGAGCTGGAAGAGGGCTGTGCCTCATGGGGAACTGGTTGGTAAAGTCCTTTTAGGACCTTTCTGGAGATTATGACATTCCTTGGTGTACCTAGTACAGAAAGCATGGGTGTGCTGATGACATGTGCAAGTGATGCACCTTCATCCAGCTGTGTGGGGCAAGATGCAATGATGTGGAGGGCAGGAGGCTATGTGGAGGACCATGGAGACTGATGTCCTGGTGATGGGAATGCTCTAGTATTTGGAGAGTAAAACTATCCACTGAGAGATCAGTGCCAAGTCTCTGTGACTTGCTTAGTGCCTGCCCATGTGCAGAGGAGGAGATGAACCCAAAGCACTAGGTGGGAGACCATAGAGCGCTAGTGCTTCAGGGTATGTCAAGAGGTATCCGTTGCAGCGTAGGTAGTACCAGTGTTGTAAAGTCTCTGTGAGACCTGGCTGTGCTTTCCTGAGGTCAAGGAACCTAGTTCAACTTTCACCCTCCCATTGGTACAGTCTGCATGCAGCCTGGATGCAGTCATGAACAAATGGCCCAGCAGCCCCTTCCCCACTGGGATCAGGGCTCTGCCTTGCTTCCAGAAGGGGCCTGGAGAAGTCTTGGTGCCAGGCCTAACCCTGACTGCCCTTGCTCTGATGGAGTAGTCAGCTGTCCACTGTGAGGAGCTCCTCTGCTGTGCTATCTGCCAGGTTCCTCTCATTCTCTGGGGAGAAGTTAATACTCCACCAGCAGGGCTAATGGACTGGCAGCGTTCCAGATGTTGATTAGCACAATTAAGAGATAAATGAGCTCCTGAGTGGAGAGGAAATGTGCACAGTCAAACTGAGCGAGAGGAGTTTCTCCTTGTGGAAGTGTGACAGCACTGAAGACCACAAGGGCTCATCCAAACCACGGGAGTGATTATCCTGGCTCTTCGGCATGATTTGTATCAACAGCAGCACTGCAGGTGTGCTTTGACTGCACCAAAATTTTCTGCTGGACCCTCCTCTCCAAGCTGAGACCTAAACTACTAGTGCTGGATGTGCACCCGCCTTAGGGAAGAAAATGGGTTTATATTAGCAGGTGATTGCTTAATGTGTGATGGAAAACTTCATAAATCCTTGTAGAGCCAACGCTGAGTGAAGTTTCAACAGGTAAGACAAGGTAAGCATCAGGAGCAGAACAGAGCTCATGCTATTCTGATAAAACTTCCAGGAAAACCTTATAGGATGGCACTTGTAAGAGTTTACTCGTGACTGTGATGGGCTGATGCTGGCACATGGACATGATTGGAACATGATTTTGAGAATTTGGGTGGAAGTTAGAAGAAAGTCTCTGATCTTCAGAGTGGCCAGGTCTCATTAAAGTCTTCCATCAGGAGTAGGGGCAAAAAGCCCTTGATTATGCCTAAAATGGATACAAGTCAGGTCATGAAAGGGAAGAGGTGACGTTCACATTGGTAGAGGGCTGTCTGATAAACCCAGAGTCCCTTGCCAGCCCTGCAGGTGAGTGAAACCAGGCAAGCATGAACAAACCATGCTGGGTGACCACAGCTCTGCTCCCAGCCCCTGGCTGACTCACCAGGTCACCTCAGTTGGGTGCAGATAGCTGGGGCAGCCCATCTCACCCAATGCCAGGCACCTCTGCAGAGTCCCCAGTACAGACACCAAGGGATCTGCCAGCTGCTGGTGTGACTCACAGATTTGGCCTGAAATGCTTATTTTAGGTGAGAGTGGTCTGCCATTTGGAGCTGTCTGTTCTTCTCAGCTCATGATAAGGTAGATGCTGATTGGTTCAATTTCACACATTTTGGTTTTGTGTGATGGTACTCTGCACTGTAGGACTCACAGAAAGGTTTCATTATTTCTGTTTCATTAGCAGACTACATTTATTTAATGTATGCAAATGTATTAGAACAGAACAAAACAAAACTAAAATGTTCTCACATATTCAGCATTCTGCAGAGGAGCCCACCTGAAAACTTTCAGGTGAAGAATCAATGCCTCAATGTCCTCTTGTGGAATGACTCGTGTAAAAGGGCAGGCAGCGGTGAGAGGCACATCCAGTGCCAGTTGTGATTGGTGATGCCTGTCCAGAAGCATGCTGGAGTTTTAGGGGACTTGCTGTCAATTTCAATGATTCTGCTACAAATACTATCACAAAAGCTTTGATTATTTTTTTTTTCTCTAGTAAGAGTCCAAGTCCATGGGAGACCAGCATTCCAAGAAAACATTATTTTTTCAGCATGACTTAGAATGTATAGATTCCAATAGTTAAGGCTTGAATCCAGGAGAAAAGCTTTTAAGAGATGTAGCAGCTGTGTTGCTGTAAGGGTAAGGAGTCTGCCTGAAGGAAAATCCAGGGTTGAGAAGTGAAGCTGTAGGTCCGGCTGTGGGTATGGACTGACTTGACCCTCTTACATCTGAGAAATGCTGTGAGATCTCCAGGTACATAGGGCCCTGCCCTGCTGCTAGTCAGTCACCTGAAGAGGTGAGAGGAGGAGCAGCTTCCGAGGTTCTTTCCTACAGATGCTCAATCCAATAAGTGGAGAACAGATGACAAACTTTGCAGTGTAGTAGTGCAGAGGGGAGGTCAGCATGGGCAGAGCACTGTGTCCCCATCAGGGCAGCTGCTGGTGGCTCTTCCAGTGCAGTGCACCATGTCCCTTACAGAAAGACACTAAGCAGCTGCAGGTTAAGAGAGACGTGGAGAAAACCAGCTGAGAGCCAGACACAGCCCCTGGGAAAAAGTATTGAGGTTTCAATGTGTTTGAAAGGACACAAAGCAAAGGGTAATGGTCAAGGTTTTAAAGCCCACTCACAGTGGGCACTGTGAGCAGGAGCAGTGGGTAGGCAGGGGGATAAGCAGGGGGAAACCAGAGGTACAGTGGGGAACCAGGAGTGTGAGAGCTCTGCTCTGGTGCACAGTGAGACTGAAGGTACCCACCCCTTAGTGCTGCAGACTGGTCTCTCCTAACACAACAAAGAGCATAGGCAGGGGCTCTCTGGTGGCACCGCTGGAGCTGTGGACATGGGTGTGCTCGGGGAGACCAAATAGTCTACCTGACAGCCAAGATGTTGTGCTTTGCCAAGACACAGGAAGATGTGCACACCAGCACCGGGCAGAGCATCCTCACCACAGACTGAGCATGCACCAAGCCATCCTGCCAAGCACCAGATAATGGTCCTAAGCCATCCTGTTAAGGAAAATGGCACCAATCCACTGGCTAGGGGGTTACAGTGCAAAGTACCAGCACAGTTACTGTTCAGACTGTCCCTGGAGTTGCTCAAAAAACATTTGGATGTTGTACTAAGGAACATGGTTTAGTGAGGAAATATTGGTGGTAGGTGGGTGGTTGGATTGTGTGACTTTGGAGGTCTTTTCCACCTTTGGTGATTTGTGATTCTATGATTCTAAGGCTATGGAGAAAGAGAGTGGCTTTAAGGCACACACCAATTGACAGCTCCATTACTCTGGGGATGGGCAGAGACCCAAGAATTAGCAGTGCTCTGCTGGCAGAAATATTGCATGTACACCATTTGGTTTTAAAAGGATGTTGTCTGTGTGTGGAAGCGTCAAAGCCTGCAGCTACTTTATTGGCTTGTTCATCTTTAACCAAATGAATGAAGGTGTCTGGGGGTGAAGCGAGGGTGCCAAGTTTCAAAGGGTAACAGCTCAGTGCAATGAAGTGTGCTGTCACAACAGGACCTTCTGTACAGCTGCAGGCTGGAGCCAGAGAGCAAAATGCTGGAGAAGATTCAGAAGATGCTGACAGTCCGTAGCAGCTATGTCAGGGTGCTGCTGGCAGAAGCACTGGGGATGTACATGCTGATGGTAAGGAGTGGGTGTGCCCAGATGTGTGTGTGCGTGTGCAGCATGAGTGAGGGCAGCATTTGCAGCAGAAACCTGTAAGGTCTGAGGTTTCCCACCATATCTTCAGGGCTGCTCAGCAGCAGGCTGTTACTCTCTGATGTTGCAGAGGACGCTGATGCTTTTCTTCAAGCCATGCTGGAAAGGATGTGATCTGAGCAGGTGCTTGCAGCCAGGGGGCCTGTACTGGTCCTTGCTCCTCTCCTACTGCAAAATGAACTGGGCACATACCTGTTTTCCAGCTGGAGGTACCACAGTAATGAGTGACCATGAAGCTCTCTGGAGCCACAATCAGTCATTAGGAAATGTAATTACCAGGTGTAAAGCATGCACGGCTGTTACACACTGGCAAATGAATGGTGCTTATCTCAAATCATACAGAAACTCTCCTCTTGCTTGAGGCATCTTGTGCATTGGAACAACACAGAACAGGATGCCTTCTCTGCAAAGGTCTGGTGCTAATTTAACACACCTGGTCTTCATCTGTAAGCACTTCAGGCCTGAGAGCAGCATCCTGGGCCAGATAGAGGATGGAGAATAATCCAAATAACTCATCCTTTAGGACATTTGCACAGGAGGATGATAAAATTTGTGTGAGCATGGGAGCCCTCTGACACACCTGTCCTCACAGATGTCATTCCTTATTTCCAATTGCAATGACTGTATCTGCAAAGAACAGTTGCTCCTTATCACATCTTACTACCCATTCTGCCCCTTGAAGTTCAATTCTGACGAACTAGCAGTTTTGCACAAGCTGTAAGTCAGAGTATAGACTCCTGTGACTCCCAGCTGAACTGAGCAAACCATTTGCCTTTCCATTTCCCTTCTTTTATTTTCAGTTGCTGGACTCTCCTGGTCACAAAGAAGAAGTCTGAGGGGCCCTGCCATGGCATGCAGTGTAGGGAGGAGACTTTCCTCTGCACCAGGACAGTTCAAGGGAGACTTCGGAGCTTTCAGCTCGTGCTAGCTCTTTCCTCTCTGAGCCCCGTAAAGGAACAGAGCAGGAGGAGGGATGCTATACACTGTCCCCATCAAGGGCCAGTTAACATCTCTGACAGTAGCTGAATTCACTCTGACAGACAGTTTATAATCCTCCATCTCCAACTGGACAGTGGGCTAAAGAAATGCTCTCTAGAGATGAAGTTGTGGCCAAGCCTTTTGTTAGAAGTGTTAAATCTCTCTCCCTCAGAAGCAAACCTTGCAGTTACAAATTTTTTAGTGCATCTGAGACACTGAGAGAGCCTTTGACAGCTCTGCATAGTTGGCCAGTCAAATCTTTCTATTTAATTGCTGAAATCTTCCTTCTGAAGTAAGTTTTATATCTCTCAGCACCTGATTCTCCAAGACCTTGTTGATGAAAACTTCTTATTCCAATAGAAGTCAGAGTCTTATCATGCCTAAGAGCATCTAAAAGTGGTGTCCAGTCAGCAGCTTTGACACTATCTACAGTTAGGTCAAGAGTACCCTGAGTCAGGTTAGCTTTCACAGCTTTCAGTGGGACAGAGCCTTAAACAGCACAAACGTGTTCATAGTGTGAGTAGAAATCCAGAATGCATGGTCTTCTTATTTTACTGAGTCCATTGTCTGATTGCAGCATCCAGTATCTGACCCTTCAGCATCTCATGGCCCTCAGTGCAGCTGGAAATGTGCTGGTTGCATCCCTTGGACTCCTGGCTGTGTTTTCCTGGGAGGATGATACACAGACAAGGACTCTTTCAATGAACAAGTGATTTTCCTAAAGGAGGGAACAAGGCATAAGGTGTAAATGGCAAGAAGAATGGAGAGGCAGGAAAAAGGTCTACTTTGTGTCTGTGAGAATAGATGACCAGATCTGTGCTGAAAAATAAGATTTTCTGTCCTGACCTGACTTCTATTTGTTTATTTTTCCCCAGGATAGTGTTGTTGAGTTGTAATAGTCAAGGCTCCTTTCCTGTCCTCCTTGCATCACATAGTATCCTGCCAAACCTGAGCTTTGTGCATTTGGCTTCTGGATCTAGCTTAGGAAAAACTCAGAAATGAGTCGGCAGAGTAAAGATTTTGCAGTTGCTGAGGAACATCAAGCATAGTGCTTTTTGGGGTTTTGCTGAGGCAGGTTGAGAGAAGGACCAACGATGAGTCCGCAGCTCCATGCGCATGCAACACAGTGTGTGGTCTCTGTACACAAGAGAGATAAGAGCAGAGTCTCTAGGAGGCAGGGGATTTGGGAGATGTCTGAAAGGGACAGCAGACACATGAGATAAAATTTCAATCCATGCACAGCAGCCAGTAAAGATCCAAATCAAAGCAGGACAGGACAGAGCAGAAGTTAGCTGGTACAGGGTATGCTCTCAGAGCCCTCAGAGTTTGGAAATGCAGAGACCTCAAGAGAAACTTTGTCCAGATCTGAGTCTTAAGAGCTGTGAAGGAACTGATTTTTCCACTCTTTCACTACACTGAATGAGTGAAACAGAATTCATCTTAAAGCCAGAGCAAGTTCTCAAATATGTCCTTTCCTGCTGGAGAGTGTTTGCACTTTTTAATTTCTTTTCCAGTTTTAAAAAAATATTGAAACTGGTTGTTTTCAAACTGAAAAGTGTGTGTGTCAAAAACTTCAACCGAAATTCATTTCCTAGTTTTTGGCTGGAACAGGCTACCAGAATTAGAGCTGAGTTTGGCAAACAGATGTGTGTTGCCTAAACTACTTTTTTTTGGTCAATAAACCACATACCAGGAAAAGAAAGATGACAGGAAGTTGCCCACCCTCCTTCCATATGGCAGGGGTCACTGTCTTCAGGTGGCTGTGGTGAAGGTCCTGAGGCTCATATCCCTTGTACTGCAAGCACAGTGTGACACTGTGTGTGCACCTGGGACACCATGTTTGTGTTTTGTTTCCTAACACCAAATGATGACCAGAGCATCTGTTTTGGTGTGATGGAATATGCACCAGTAAGGGTTACTCAGGTTCCTGCTCATGTTTTGGAGAGAAGGGGTCATTTTCACTTCATCTCCTGACCACGGGCATCTTAAACTCTTCCCATTTTTGGAGGATTACTGGTACTGCAGAAAAAGTGACAATGACAGTCTATATGCCATGGAAATAACATTACTTAACACCCCTTCTTTATTTTCTATGCTCCAGGTCTTGGGTTTGTCCTGTGCAGCACAAGTAGTATTAGGAAAAGGAGAATTTGGGCATTATCTGAGCATCAATTTGGGATTTGGCATTGGAGTCACCATGGGGATCCATGTGGCTCAAGGCATTTCTGGTAAGACACTTAAGCACCATCCGTATGTCTCTGAAAGTCACAGGTGCCAGGGACAGCAGGAGAGGCTGCAGAGCAGCAGATGATGGCACAGCATAGAGGGGCTCTGGCCTCTCCTGCTAAAAATGTGATCCCCAGAGAAGAAAAGCAGTGTAGATGTGGTGAACCATAGCTGTCATGGGGTCAGCCTTGTGATCCAGTGATCACAGCCAAGCCCTTGGAGGGGAGGCAACTCTGAGGGGTCACAGTGCACAGCCAGGTCAGGAGCAGCAGGGGACAGGGCAGTCATTGTGTAGTGATGGTATGCTGACTCCAAATGCATGTTATGGGCTGAGTGAGAGGGTGCATGGGTTAATGGTCCACGTGGGGTTCCTGCAGCTCTTGCACACAACTCAGCTGTCAGACAGGGTTACAGGGCTGGCCAGTATTGAGACTGAACAGGGCACGGGCAGACAAGTACACAGGATAGTCTGGGAGTGAAAAAGAGGGGGACTGCAGAGAAAGGTGCTCCCATGTTGTTCATGAGATGAATCAGAACCCACTGTTCAATCAGGGCCCTTTCCACAGCAGGACAGGAGATGCAGTGGGTATTCCTGTGACTTCCTGCTCACCCATGGGGATGGGCAGAGGCAAGCAGGGCAGGAGAACAGCAGAGATGCAGCCATCACCTCCCTTAAAGTCAGTGGAGTCATGTTTCAGCAGTGCCCACCTTAGGCACTTGGGTTATGCCATCAGAACGTGACCCGAGAGATAAAATGAGATGTGGAAGCATGCTGCCAACATGACCCATGGGGAAGTAAATCATTTATTGCAAGTGAAAGCTTAATGTTGATGTTGCAACAAGGAATAGTATGGAAATTTTCTCCTTATCACCCACACCAGGCATCCTCCCCCCTGCAAACTCAGGGGGTGGTGTTTCAGGAAGTGGTGTTTCAGGGCCATAAGGTGATATCTCTCACATGACAGAGCATTACCTTTGACTTGTGCAATTTCTGCATTCATTTGCACCAAGTTAAGTGATTAAGGGCTCTAGTGGGCAGAAAATTAAGGCAAGTAAATCCTTGCTCCTGAACTGCTGGATCACAGAGATCAACTGCAGTGACTTCCAAGAGCTAAGGCCCTGCTGGGAACCCCATGCAGGATTTGCTTTGCTCCGCATCAGCTGGAGGGATCAGCTCTGTGATGATCAGACATTTTTAGATGTTTTCAGAGAGCTTTTTTCATTATTTGAGATACGATACAGCTCACTTATCTGTAGGTAGCGTGGGGATGATGAGTCTAAGGTTTGGGATCTCTTCAAGTTGAACCAAGGGAAGTTCTTACAGGAGGGGACCAAGAAACTGCCTCTGACTGACTCTCCAGAGGCAACCTGTGCTCTCCAGAGAGCTAAGCAAAGGATGTCTTAACTCCAAAAGAACTGACACTAGGAACTCCCTCTCTGCATCACTCACCTGCCAAAGGAAAGGAATCAGTTTTGCATTTCTACAGGAGGGACACTCTGCCCTGGGAAAGTCTTGGCACTTGCTGCCTGGAGCGAGGCCTGATCTCTGCTCTGGGCTGTGGGGTGTGGGCATGCTCTACATCAGGTGCAAAAGGAACAATGCAACTCTCCTTTGTGGTTTTGCAGGAGCTCATCTGAATGCTGCCATCACACTCACACACTGCATTTTAGGAAACCTCCCCTGGAGAAAGCTTCCAGCTTATCTGCTTGGTCAGTTCCTGGGCTCCTTTCTGGCAGCAGCCACCGTCTTTGGCCTCTACTATGGTATGGTTATGGTGTATCACAGGGGTTGCTGTGGGCACTTTTTCAGTCTCAGCTCACAGTTCATCAAAAACATTTCCTGTTGCAGCACCCAGAGTGAAGTCTGGGTGGCAGTCATGACCTCTCGGATCATGGGCCAGACCTTTGTGGCTCAACACCAGGGGAGGACCCAGATATCTCTGGAAAGGGCATTCCTGGAGAACACCACTCCTTTTGCATGTGGTATTCCCACTGCCAGCCAAAACCTGTCTCAAGACTGGTAGCTCTGTCAAAAACAAACAAACAAACAAACAAACAAAAAACAAAACAACAAAAAAAAATCAACCAGAAGGCCTGAAAATTCTGTTAGCTGTGTTACCAAGAATCAGCTACATCTAGAGCTCTGGTCTGTGAAAAATTGGACAGCAACTCATGTTTATAACAGAGGACCCAAAGCTGTTTGGCTCCAACACGCCTGTTTCTGAGAAGTGGGGGAATGGAGGCCACTCAGTACACCCAGAGCATCCAGCCGCATGTCTCTGAGCAGGGATAGGGAGCCACCCTGCATAAAGAAGCAGCTGCGTTCTGTGTTGACAGAAATCACTGAGATTGTGCCCTTCATGGGATGTGTTGATTCCATCCTATCCCTCTTTGTGTCTTTGCTGACTACTGTGGGTGGACTTGTGAACGTGCCATGTGTGATGAACTCTGCGCTGGTCACTGTACTTAATCCTGTAATTTTAATCTCTCCTAGATGCACTGTATGATTACACCAAAGGGAACTTTACAGTCACAGGACCAACTGCCACAGCATCGATCTTCTCTACTTACCCTTCTCCCTATATGTCTCTGACAGGGAGCTTCTTCACAGAGGTCAGCAGGGACGACTGTGGTGTGCTGGGAAAAGCTGTGTGGTAGCAGGTCCTAGTGCAGGTCTGGTGCAAGGGACTCAGTTCTACATGTGCAGACACAGTCACAGCCTCTGTTACAAGCAGCCCACCATCCAGGCATATGCCTGACTGGTAGCGTCCAAAGCTTTTTGAGGGCTGAAGACAGAGGGGGTAAATTGTCTAGGTCAAGGGATCAGCAAGCTTCTGCCTTTTCTTCTGAGCTGAGGATGCTGTGCTTGGTCACAGTCAGGAGGATGGTGAGAGCTAGAGATCCTGCATATAACCATCCGACTGCTCTGTCTCCTTGAAGTGTGCAACTGCCTTGCTGTGCAAAAAGAAACAAGTGAAAATGAAAACATGCTCCTGGTAGCTACAGGGTTCCTGCTCTAGTGGTATCTCTGCAAGCAGTCCAAGGTTCTCCAGGGGCATTTTCTGAAGCAGATAAAGACAGGCGTCATTGTCACTATACAAACAACTATCACTGATGTCTTAAGCACTGCACATCTGTGATTGCCAACTATGTGTTGTCACAGACAGGATATTCTGTTTCCCAGATAAGAATCCATTATCTACCTTCAGTCTTAAAAGGGTAGATGTAGCAAGCTATATAATCTCTCTTGCTAGGAATGATCAGATCTGTCTCGTTATTTGTTTGTAGTGGCTCTGTGTCCACTGAACAAAAGGTACTTTAAACAACCTATGCCCCTAACTTGAAAGATAGAGGGCATAGGCAGTTCTGAGAAGCTTGTGTCAGTTCTGGAACATTTTTGTTGTTGATGTGGATACATTTTCACTGGGAAATGAGTCATCTTTTTTTTCAGAGTCCCTTACGAGGATGGAATAAAATTAAGGTCCCTCACGACTTGATCATCCCACCTGTTCAGTCATTCTGGGAAGTCTCTCTCTGCTGCATAGGATCCTCCTGCCTTTGCTGCTCTCTCTCTTGACTTGTTTCCCCTTCCTGCTCCTGCAGTTTATGGCGACGGTGATGTTGTTCTTGGGCATTCTGGCCATCCACGATGAGAAAAATAATGGAGCCCTGAAAGGCACACAGGCTCTGCTCACGGGTATTCTGGTTCTGGCCATCGGCATGGGGATGGGGATGAACACAGGCTATGCCATAAACCCCTCCCGGGACCTGCCACCAAGAATCTTCACTGCAATTGCTGGCTGGGGAGTGGATGTCTTCACGTGAGTGACTTGGTCTCACACTACATAGCTCTCTAGGAATGAGAAAAGCCCAAGATAATATAGTCATGGAGATCACGTACAATTGGAATGCAAGGCTGGTTCCCAATGGATTTAAGTCTTGTGGTTAAACCATTTTCTTTGGAACAAGTGTCCCTCAAGTGGACTCTCCTTTCCAGAGAGCAAATATCGTGCATAGAGAAGCCCCAAGCATTCTGTACATATAATCTGGGATACGCAGTTCCTCAGCATAGGATTCACGTTGAACATTTGGATGTCCCAGTTTAGAAACCAGTAACAGAGTCTTCCTCTTAGCTAGAGATCAAACTGGTTATTGCAGTGACTGGAGAGGCCATGATTTGGCTCACTAGAAAGCAAGTACTTGCAGCTGGATTGCTGAACAGCTCTCCTAAATTTAGATGTCCTGAATCTGGAGATGAAACTCTACTTTTCAGAATCTACTAAGATGTTTTCATGCCACAGCTTTTTCCACGTTGAGGGCATTAGCAGAGTTTCTCTTCCGTCTCAGCTGCCCATTTTCATGAAGACCATGCAGAGCCAGTTTCCCAGGCCAGTAACAAAAGTTACCTTCCTTCCAGCTATTAGACTGACGGATACAAAATTTATCTAAGCCATCTGGAGGGATGAGTCCAGTGTGTGAAATGGCACCAGACACCTCCGCTCACAAAACCTAACCACACTCAGCTCACCTCACCCTGCCCCTTGCAGCAACAGGTTCACTGGCTCACTAGATGCCTCTTTTGTGTTTCTTTTTAGGGCTGGACATTACTGGTGGTGGGTCCCACTTGTAGCTCCGACATTGGGAAGTCTTGCTGGTGGTTTAACCTACAAACTCTTCATTGATATTCACAATCAACCTATCCCAGAGTGTGGAAATGAGAAGGGACAGACAGACGTTGAGAGTTCCACGTTGTGATGGCCATGTACTCTCAGAAAACATCTTGCTAGCAAAGTCTGGGTCGGCATATGCAATAGGTTAAACCCTAACCCAGGGTAAAGGCACATGCAATGGCATTGCTGAGGCACACTTTTCTCATCTAGCAGGTGGAGAAATGAGAGAGTAGCTTAAAATAAATCTGTTCTGCTTAACCAGACAAACAGGGTCTCTGAGACACTAAGCAGACCTGAGAAGGGCTGGACCTGTATATGATCTGAAGAAATTATTCAATCTTTCTGAGTAAAAATCAGCCCTGAAAGATCACATTCTGGAGATGCAGCACTGCACTTACCTGTAAGTTCATAGCAATCAAACACAAGATTCAGCAGGGCTGGAATAAAAATTAGTCAGGAAGGCACAAGTGAAAATCATGGAAGACCCACACTGTTGCAGAAACAAACAAGTTTTTATCTGGAATATTCTGCTAAAAATAGATATTACAATGATGAATCACAGGCTCAGATTTGTTTCCATTACCTAATCTGCCACCCTGACAATCATCCATTTTGTTAGAGCACAGAGAATCATATAATGGCTTGGGTTGGAGGATACCTTGAGGATCATCTAGTTCCAACCTGCTGCAATGGGCAATAGGCAGGGCTGCCAACCACTAGATCAGGCTGCCAGAGGCCCCATTCAACCTGGCCTTGAATGTCTCCAGAGAAGAGCAAGGACAGTCTGATTAAGAAATGTGTCTGGAGTATTTTCCTCGCTGGACATAGCCTCACTGGAACAGACTAGATATTTTGCACTATGTAGGTGTGATAGAGCCACGTGTATTACTGATGGGTTAGACTTTAACTGCAACTTTATGAGAGGATTCAGACAGCTTCTGCGGCAGCATCTCCAAATGTCAAAAATACTTTTTTCCACTCTGACTGTAAGATAAACAGGAATAGGCCACCATGCTCCTGCATGAATTCTGCAACATACATCTGAATGAGGAAATGGGCAAGCAGTAGCCTTGCAAATCTGTAGCACCACTGGACTAAAATTACAACACTATCAGCAGTATCAGCCTATCTCCAGGCTGGGTGATAAGGCTGAGCTTTCTGGGAGATGCTTTAGCAAGTATGGTACATATGACAGGAAAATGACTGTGGTACAAGGGCTGGACACTACTGAGACACAGTACCAGGCTCTACAAGGTTAGGAACTGACAGAACATCATTGTAACACAGAACTTCAGAAACTGGCATTTACTGGCTTTAATAATCATTAACATCACACTACTAAAAGGATTACTAGTGTATTACTATGGCATGAGATTAGACGGTAGGTACCATGTCCATTTACTCATTAGAGTTCACCTTTTATTAGTAGAGCAGCTACAGGATGCACATCAACTTAAGAAGGCAGAAGAACCCTAGGGGATTTTCTTATGTAAGGGATGATAGAGGGCAGATGCCAGGCAACTCCTGGGGTCTCTGTGAGCAATCTTCATTAAGGGTGGGCTGCAGTAAGTGCTAAAAGCCAACAAAGCTTGCCAGAGGTGGAGATGCTGGCTGCAGAAATTTTGAACAGTGAACACTGGATGGAAGTAGAAAACCTGTCACATAGATAAGTCTTCTCATCTAGGCAGTTCAAGGTGGGATCAGCTTAAAAGACACTGTAACTTACCCTTCTCAGTGAAAGTCTCTCTGCTGCATTAAAACAAAAATGGTCCAGACTGCACCCTGCTGTTGCTGTACATCCTTGTGCATGCACTTCCAAAGGTATTTGCAAATACCCAATGACTCTGGAGGAAAATATTTAAATCTTTATTAAAATATTATTAAGCACTTAACAGGGTGGCTTCATCGCAAACACTTGCAAAAGACTCACAACATCCCTGTGAGGTAGGTTGGTCTTATGTAGTTATGTAAGCATTCTATAAATAAAAAAATCCTGTTATTTAAATAATCAACTCTTATTTGCAGATGGTGACTTTTACTTCCCTGCTTAGGGAACATGCTACCAGGTAGATTCAACATATCTAAGAAGACAAACTGGCACATAAAGGTAATAGAAATGGATGCAACTGAAAATCAGAAGTCAGTATGCTAAAGTGCAGTTCTACCCTGAAAACTTCCAGTATGTAAAACCAAAGGATCCTCCTGGCTTACAGGACTCTACCACTGCAGACCCACCTGCAGCCACCCTAACTCAGCATTTCCCACAAGAGGAGGAAGTGCAGACAACAAAGGACCTTGCAGGTTCTGGTCGCTGGCAGGCTAATTGGAAAGGACATCATGCAGATGTCACTGTCTGAAAAGATGTGGCACAAAGGCTAAGAAGTGGTCTGAACTGTAAAGCGAGTGTCTCTAAGCTAGCACAGAAACACAGAAGCTCTGGGCTCCTCTGTAATGTGAATGAGAGCAGAAGCTGGAAGGAGCACAGGAAATGTGGAGTCTGAGCCTGTCTGAAGTAGAAGATATTCCTTTGTTCTGTGGGTTCCAGCCTGCTCCCATAGCATGCAAGGTCAGGACCTTTACTTTGAAAGGAAATGTCAGAAATATACTCCATAATTCAGCACGAGTGATCTATTAAAGTAACAGTGACTTACATTTACTTTCATTTCACTGTTGTAGTTGTTCAGGAATAATAGGTTCCCTACAGAGCAGCAATATCAAGGATTTCTTCATGCCCTCTGAAAAGTACATACTGCAACTAGCAGGAGGGAATTAAATCAGTGTCTCAAGGTTTGTTATCCAAGTTGCCCTGAAGTACACCCCTCCCACGAAGGGTCCAGAGGGCAAGGTGTATGAGGAGTGGCTGAGGTCCCTTGGTTGGTTCAGTCCAGAGCAGAGCAGGCTGAAGGGAGGCCTCATGGCAGCTGAAGTTCCTCACACAGAGTAGAAAAGCAGTGCTGAGCTCTGGCTTCTGTTAACAGGGACAGGGTCCAAGGGAAGGGCATGGAATTGTGCCAGGGGAGGGTCAGCTGAGTCTTAATGAAAGGTTTCTCACCAGAGGGTGGTGGATATGGAACAGGCTGCCCAGGGCAATTTTCATGGCACCAAGCTTGACAGAGCTCATTGAGTGTCTGGACAACACTCTCGTCCATATGGCTGAGTTTTGGGGGTCCTGTGTAGAGCCAGGAGTTGGAGTTGATGATACTTATGGGTCCCTTCCAACTTGAGGTATTCTATACTTCTGTGATTCTATGGTTATATTTCATGCAAATCCTGCATCCTATTCATGCAAATGGAGCTTGGTTTGAACCACTGTGACTCAGTATCAGAAAATATCAAAGCTCCTTGCTTTTTTCAGAGTCAGATCTGTGGATCTCACTTCCTTGAAGAATTCCCAGCTAGTGAGGAAGTCTTGGTGGAAGGCATGCTAGTGTTGCTCTTCTGGACACTTGTTGGCTGGGAGGGTTGTTTCTTTTTCATCACTGGAGTTTTGTTCTTGCTTTTAAATACCTTATTGGGGTCCAGCTTGTTTACAAAGGAATCAGTTTCTTCAGAGAGAAGAGTTGTGTTGATTGTTATGGGTTTATACATGTTAAACCATTGCTGAAAGACAGGATGGTGGAGAAGGAGCAGGTTAAATATCAAACTATAATTACAGACTTTCTGCCTGTTTCTTCTCATCCTAGAGCCCTGATTTTAATCATAATCTACATACCAATTTGCAGTTTACAGGACTGTGTAGAGTGCCTTGTGACAGGAACACAGCTACAGCCCTGGAGCTGCCCCACATTCCAGACAAGGAAGAGAAGAACCAGAAACAAAGTTAACACTATTCTTCCTGCAGTGTAACTCCTGTCAGGAGCAACTCCTGACTTAAACCACATGAAGAAAAGCAAAGGGAGAAGATTAAACCAGGCCACTTTTATCTAGGTTCAGAGAAGCCGAAAAGATTAAAAACCTGCAATGAAAAAGTGCTTATGAAATATAACCAAAGCATCTGCACTTCTCAAAGGACAGCCTACCTCATTCTCTCCATACATATGATATTAAAATTTCTTTTTAAACTCTTGACACAAAGGATTTTGTGTTTGTTTCTCTTCAGCTGGATTTAATGTTTAGAAGTGACCACAAGATTTTTTTTTATTCCCATACGCTGCAGAATTATGCCCTGAAGTTCCCATATCTCAGTGCTTTTCCTATCAGTCTTCTATTGATGAAGTCATGAAATGAAATCGCAGTGGTTTAAGTATTACAAATCCCACTGAGACCATCTTCACTAAAGTTTTTAACAAGATAAACAGAAGATCAATACCAAATGTAAACAGCAGTCTGTTCATGTACTGTCTAATGGCAAAGGGCTTTAATATACAATCTTTAAAGACCTTTACAAATGATAATGGTTAACATACTAGGACAATTTAAACTATGAGGCTGGAGATGATTTAGAGTGTACAAATAATTTTGCTAAGTTTTGTGAATATGAACACAATGAGAAAACTACAAAAAGGCAGAGCACAGAAATATGCTAATATACTATGCTCACATCCCTGACTAACAAGGTAGTGCACAGGGAAGACACCATAAATGCAAAGAGACAAACTAATAGAAGGGAAGTCGACAGTGATTTTAGTGAATAATTTTGATGCGTGCTCAGGACTGAGGCAGGGACCAAGGAATGTCAAACTGGTAATACAGCTGTCATGTGTGGGTTAAGTGCAGGACACTCAAGGGGACTTGCCAGGCCTTGCCAGCATGCAAAGACATTACACTGTATCAGTTCACACAAAGTGGAAGCTGGGTTAGGGCTGAAAGCCTAGTCAAGCATAGAGGAATGAATAGGAACCTCTAAGCAGGGTACTGGCAGAATAGAATAGCTATTTTAATAATACAGCCTAGACTGGTCTGTACTTGGAGCTCTCCTATGAGTACTTCTGTGACTGCTGGCATTTAAATTGCCTTTCTGGGCACCACTTTTATCAGGGTATCCCTTTGTGACTGATGACGATAGAAGAGGAATTGGTATTCTTGACTAGGTTGAAGCTGATAGTTCTCCCCCGGGCTTCTGTCTAATGTGTACCTGGAATTCCCTCTCCACCGAGGCAGCAGTCGCATCTTGTTTGTTGCTATGCCTAGAAAGCTGATCTAGACGAATATTACTTATACAAATGGCTTTACATCTTCTCTAACAGTCATGGAAATGGACACTGGCCTCCAAGATCAGAAAGCAAGCACTTAATTAGCTTCCACCACCTGCTAACAGAGGTGAAAGGTAGAGATCAATTAAGGTGAGAAAAGTAGATTTAACACCACTGTTAATGATGTTAATGTGGTAGAGGGGAAGGATCATGGCCCCTCCCATGGCTCACCAGTGAGGCCTAGTTCAGTCTACAGACTGTCAAAGGTTAGAAGATGTTTTTCCAAACTATAATTAACACAAAATGCTGACAAGACAGATTGTACTATCTTACCTTGGCTTGAGGGCTGACTCCGTAGCTGGTGAAGGCATACTGCCACTGTGGGAGACCCAGGTGAGTGATGAGCAGGCGGTAGTAGGCTGTGAAGGTTTTGGTGAGGAAATGCCAATACAGAGCTCTGTCTAGGAACCATATCTCTGTGTCTGAAGACACTACTAGAACCACACAAGCAGAAAACATATTGTTGCTTTGTAGTGATATGAGATCAATCCCTGACCCACTGTCAAGTGGGAGACAAAACAGTTATGGAAAAGGCTGCACCTTTTCAAACACAGCATCTCTGACTAACACAGATGATTATCCACAGGGAAAGTGGTTCAATGGATAAGAGGCTGATGTGTGAACAAATCTTGATTCTGTTCCCAGAATAACAAAATAGCTACTACAGTCACTTTCCCCACTGTAAAATCTATGCAATCCTATTTCTATCTAGCCTGGGACTGATACTCTACATTGCACATCCTCAGACAACAGCAACTTTGTAGTGTAATTTCAAGGCATTATCATAGCCAACATTTTGCCCCACAAAACATAAACAACTAACTGAGTTGTCAGTCATCTAGATTACCGAGTAAAGTCCAGAACTCATAGGAGAATGTATTCTGCCAAAAAACACGTTTTGCAAAATCTCTCAATGGTGATCAAACATTTCTCTGCTGGCAAGAGAAAGAAGAAACCACCACCAAATTACCAGCATAACAATAAGTGATTTCACTTGGAAAACAGAGACACTGAACACTACCAATTAAAAACACTGCCTCCTATGCTGACATTAGCAGCAGTAAACAACACTCCCTCCCCTTGCTCAGGTTAGCCATTGCATGGACTGAAATAACTACTCTGGAAAGCAAGATGACAAGCAGTAAGTTTCTGCCCTGGGAGTTTAAAGTCATATCCAATTAAAAACAAAAGATAACAAACAAAGGCTTTTCTTAAGAACAGGTATACCACAATTGCACAATCCCACACAGCGTACATGCACGTACGCACACACCTACTGACCTGTGCACTTTGACAGATGACAGCTACCTTATAAGAGACTTGCATGTTACACCGATCCCCGATTGAAACCAACTTTTCTGGTATGTTTTAGAAAGCATTGCTCACCTCATGTCTTTTGCTCTGCCTTTCAACCTTCCCCCAGCATATTTTGACCTAGTTAGGACCTTGAGGCTCTATATGCACATTCAAGGTGTCTGAAACAGTCTAAATCTGCATAAGAGAAGGACCATTTTTGTCATCCCTTTTGCTTCTAAGCAGTTTATGTTTCTTATCAAAACATACACCAATTGTTCTAAAACATGTAAGTAACCAGATGTATGTTAGCAGCTGAAAGTCTAGCTCACTGCATTATTTCAACACAACTCATAGGAGTTGTTATAACCTGTTGATATAGGTTCAATAGGAGTTGATATAACCTATTGGTTATATGTGAGTGCTTTCCTATTTCAGTATGCAACTACACTGTACATGCAGAACTATTAAGTTATAACTTAGACTCAATTTTTAAAAGGAGTGAAAATGTTAGCTCCAACTAAGCCACTGTAAGACTTAGCCACTGAGTTCAACAGAGCCTGGATGTCTCAGTAAATGTTCACCTATAAATTGCAAAGAAGGTAAACATTTTATGATTCTATGCATGTGCCTCCCAGATACAATCTGCAAAAAGAGATGGATCACTTTTCTCTTTTCAATCTTACCTGGTTTAGTATGCTTATAAACAAGACAAACTTTCCCATTCCCATTGCATGGGTCTAATTCAAAAATAAGACTACGAGAATCAAAGTGTGGTTTCTCTGGTTTGTCTTCATTACCTGAAAGCAGAAAAAAAGTATCTTAAAATGTGTTTGGGAAACTGACTGCATCTCACCTGCAGTCAATCCATTTGGCAGCTGCTAATAAACTAACTGAGCAAGAACTAAACTAGACCATTATATTTATACTTCTTGGAAAGGATTATATTCAGGCAGAGAGAGATATATCTTTCAAGGTTTCAGTAGGAAAACAAATAACAGAATCAAAATCAGATGGCTGAAGACATCAAGCTGCCCTGCAGTCCCTCCCCCACATAAGGCAGGATCAGCTTTATGGATGTCACTTGATGGGCATCTTACCATTTCTTAACAATCTCCAGTGCTCAAAATGTCTTTTCATGTTCTTTTCCTGCAGCTAAATGAATTGTTATCACTTAGAAGTTTTGCCCACAATGACCCTGAATCTTCCTTCCTTCAACTGAAATCCATTATTCTGTTCTGTCCACTTTCCTTTGTTTTGGCCCTGTTTTCTTATTTCCTAAAGAAGTCAGAGAGAACTGTCTACTCTTTTTCTCTTGACAGAAGACCTTGATGAACCTGAAGACAGATATTTCTTCACACCTTCAGAGTAACGTCAGCCTCTTTCTCAACAGCCAAATGTTGACTCTCATTCAACTTGTGGCCCCAAACCAATTCAGAGCCTTTCTGAGGACTACTTTAGAACTGTGTAGCTGTGAACCCTTGTGGTACATCATTTTGAATTTTAATATTTCTGAGGAAGAAGAAGAAGGACATAAGAGCTGTACTCTTCAGAAGAGCTCTCCATGAAAATCAGGATGATAAGTCTTATGGGTTTCTACCTTCTACTCACTGCACCCTTAAGTACATCACTGGAGGTCTTTGAGTCTAAATAGTTAATACTGTAAAAAGGGGAAAAGGCAGAACAGGAGGACAGACAGACTGTTAAAAGGGAATGACAATACTAGTGATTTAGAGTTAACAAAGATTCACAGCTACGTAGCATGTATCTCTACATTTTGAAGTTGTAAAGGACTAAGAGAATACATACTAGCTATGGTCCAGCAGACACAAAAAACATCTGTTGCCATATCCAGGTGCTGTACTGTAACATTAACACAGCAAAAGAAACAAAGCAGAGCACTTCCTCTAACTTGTTAACAAGTTAACTTACCCTCCTCATCTGTGTCATCTTCCAGGTCAGCAAGAGATGGTGCATTAGGCACAGTGTACATGGAGGAACCTCCAAGCCGAGAAAGCTTTGAGATACTATTAATCACCATGGAGCCCAGGGGCATTGGGGTATCTGCAATAAGACTGATCATTAATTACATCCAGTACCAGAAAAGCACAGAACATACTGCTTTGCTTTTTCTCCAAACATATACTTAAGCTCCTCTAAAAGAGATGAGGATCTCTACATGCAGTTAACAAAATAAGGCTCCACAGGAGAAAGAAAAAAGGCATTTTCAGACAACATTAGGTCAGCAGCTCCTGCCCCACTGTAAAATAAAGGAAATTTCAACTCAAAGACCTTTATTTGTTCTAATTTGGTGCAACTCTAACTTCTGTAATCTGGAACAGAAAAGGAACTGCTACTCACGTGACGTCTTGGAGCTGGGGACATATGAGAACTGCACTGCGTACAAGACCTGTGCTGAAGCTGCTAGCCCAGGCCTGTGAAATTGGCTAGTACTCCTGTGAAAATCTTAGCTAGTAACATCCACCTCCATGCAGCAGTTATCCTTGCTGCTGCCTTTCCTACAAGGAACGACCCATTCACACAGTATTAGCTAGCCTGTCTTCTTACACCTCATGCATTCTTTGGAGCTCCACTCTAAATCAGGTTTTCATCAGTGTGACAGCATGCTGGTGTTCTTGAGAGAAAGTTAAGGACTGCCACTTATCACAAGCACACCACTTGGCCACAGATCAGCATGAAGGGCCTCAAAAAACACAGAAGGATGTTTGCTTGAACAAGACAGTTACGGACATGCTTGGACTCTGGGAACTTGTGTGCTCTAAAAAGAAGAATCTTCAGAGGTCACAACACACTAAAACCCACTTGAAAAATTAGGGGACTTCAGTGAAGGTGCTGCAGCCCTTCTATCTGAAATGAAATCCCACTTCCTTAGGAAAAAGTTCAAGAGTTACCAAGAGTGTCTACAGCCCACTCTGACAAAACAGTGGCAAGGATCCAGCATTCCTGAGTTGCCAAATAAGGACAGATAATGAAGCTTGGTCCTGCTCTCATTTCCACCACTAACTTTAGAAATAATTCCAATTAATGGACTTCAGCTGGTGGAAAGCAGAACCAGGCACAGACCTTGCAGTTCTGGAGACTGGTGATAAGATCTGTACATGTGGTAAGAGGCACTCCACTAATGCATGATTTTTCTTGTTATTGTGGCAAGGTTTTGTCTTCACGGCTGGCTAATGTAAACTGTGCAACCTCTGCTTGGGTGCGTGACTGAGTCAGGCTTCTATTAACTCAGGACAAGAACTATGTGAGAATAGTATGTTCCACTTTAGCTGAGTAGGGTAGAGATGTAACTAGCAAAGACGACAGACTATATTTTATAACTGTCATGGTCTTTCTGTCTCTCTCTTTTGGGCTCAGTCAGATAATTTTATCAGATTAATTTTCCTCAGATTACAGCCACCAGATGGTGTGGAAAGACATAGAAGAAATTAAGGTGAAGATACTGATGTGAAGAACTTTCTACAGCACTCATTATGGTTCATAATCCAATGAGTAATTCACATAGTTATGTGATAGTGAAGGATAGTTCTCTCCTCATACCACAGAGGAAGAAAGAGAGAGAGGGATTATGCTGTCAGCACAAAGTTCTCATTCTGACATTTTATTCAGTTTGCCAATTTAAAATGAGTGCACACTTCAGGTCACCTGAATTGCATATACTATACTTTAAATGAGAAAGAGGCGTTTTCAATGGGTCACTCCTTTTACTGCTCTTTGATAGGATAACATGCTAGACCTGCTTCTCTCTCCATGAACTACAGAGTGAGTCCACATACTAGATTTAAAAAACATACCAAAATCTGGACGTTGACAGATTGCCAATGTACTACAGAATAGTATTTGCCATAAACCATTGTTTGGTTTTGAGACTGTGTTTGGTGTTCTTCTCTTTTGCACAAGTTCAACATATGCAAACAACAGCTTTTGCCCTGCTGCACCAGGAAAGGACTTCTGATGTTTTTCCCCTCATCAAGACATTTCTAAAGCAGCCTATGATACAGTGCCAATCTGCAATCCCTTATTATATCAGAGATCAGTTTTCTAGTGACTGATCAAGCCATCAAGAAGAAACAGATGACTCCATTTTTTCACAAGGTAAAGAATGGTGCTAGTTTTTCAAACAAACTGCAAAAATAAAGTTTGAAACTAAAGAGACCCTGCAAAAGAAGGATTATCTGCAACGTATGTGGACATCAACAGAGACGAACACATGGACTCACCGTCAATTTTTACACTCCAGGTCATCTGGAAGCCATCAGTCATCAGATAGAAGTTCTTTAAATCCTCTGGCAATATGCAGGAGTTTTTCTGCAAATCACAAGAGGCTTGAAATGTTATGGGAAAATGCAGAATATGCCTCAAACCCAAAGAGCAATTGAATATTGATATAGAAATAGCTGCCACCAAGTATTTTGCTCAGCTCCTAGATGACTCAAATCAGGCCAAATATTTCAATCTAAAACTGGTAGAAAATTGCACATTTCTTGAGAATGTAGAGGGTGTAGATGTAGAGGGAAATGCACAGTCTGTCATCATAAGGTCATTATATGATTATTTCCCAACTGAGACAACATAATATCCTGTGATATTAAATGTCATTCCAGGATCACAGATACAAGGACATATTTGTTTTCACATATATATATAACTTACAAGAGTAGAGTTGTCTTTTAAGTGAAATCAGGCTAAACCCTCCCATTCCACTAAAGCATATATAATAGTAGCACAAAGACTCTATTCTTCTAAGGGCGTTCAGTTCCAGGCAGGTGAGAGAACAGATTCAAGAGCTGCCAATAGTCAAGCAGATTTCACATTTCATTTAACAGTGTATGTGCAAACATACAGCCAGCCTCACAAATGCCCCAGCCTGGTTTTGTCCCACTACACTCTGGCACTAGGTTGGGGCTCCTAAGCATGCTTTCTTCTGAAACAACAGTGAAAGGAGCAATTGCACCATTACAAGTGCTTCTAAGTACCAGGATCCTTCTGCTATACATATTCAAGTTGTGGAAGGAGACTTTCTTAATTCAGACTCTCAAGAAACAAAAAAAAGAAAGGATAAAAGCTGAGTCTTCTGAATAACTAAAAGCCTATTAGAGCTATAGGCAATTGCAGGGTCTGGTCTTGGAAACAGGTGTGGTTGCAGATCCTCCACTCACACTGACACAAAATGAAACAGTACAGAAGCAAGTCAGTTTTAAGAAGATAAGCAATACACATGATTAAAGGAGTTACTCATTGCTTTGCAGTTATTTGAGTGAAAAAAAGAGACCAAAAAAGACTGAAGTAAGTTCACATCTAAAGTGTCTTCAAACTCAAGATTTCAAGAGAGAGAATCAGACCCCAAAATTCAGGAGAGTTTAATAATTAGAAGTATTAAAAATATCATAATGTTAGCTGTGGCTTTGTCTATCTGAATCTTTTAAGTTTCCAGTGATGCAGGTTCCACAACCTCTTTATTACTTTTTCCGAGGGCTGCATCACCCTCATTGAGAAAAAGTTTTCCTGGCTGCAGTTTAATCTTCAAGCTGCAACACGTGCTCATTCTCCCTTTTCAGTCCCAATGCTATTAAACCCTCTCAGAGACAAAGACAAATAAGCCCTTTGGAAGATAAGCCCTTGTTAAATCATAAGGTCAGACAACTTCTTTAAAAGATAGGGCTGAGACTTGTATATAACCACAGGGTTCAGGCAGCCACACTTCACTGGGAAAATGAGCAAATAATATGAGACTTGTGACACCCTGTATCTGGTGAATTCAGTGCTTTTGTGACAGGATTTTCAGCCTTTTCCAGAAATGGTTTACTCCTTTCATTCATCCAGTTTAAAATATATCCTGGTGGACATGGCCTGTTCTTTATGCAGTGAATTTGACACTCAAACAAGAAACTATGAAATTACAGACTTTTAAGAGCATTTAAAGTCAGCAGTGCTGTCCACTACACACAAAGCTTATCCTACCACAGATCCAGATTTTATTCAAGTAGGATTCACAGGTTAGCCTCAGACTCCTTGATGAGTTTCAAAGCAGCTACAGAATTGCTTTGAAGAAAACAGAGGTGTCATACTAACAGCTTTCCAGCACTCCCTCTGCTGAGACTGGATTTGTACTGTTCTTAGAGATGGTGATAAGATTGTTGCCCATGTTTGTAGCCTGTGCATATCCAGATGTCTGCCTGGATTTTGACACAGTGCCTCTACTAACAGTAGAGGCACTCTACCTCGACTCTACTCCCTCTACCTCGCAGCAGTGCATCCAGCTACACCGCTGATTTCTGGTCATTAGGGACTGACACAAGAAGGTCCTGACCTTCTCCTGGCCATATTCCTTTCCGAAGACCTGGGCAGGGCTTCTGCTTGATAAATCACAGTCATATAGAATCACAGAATTACGTAATGATTTGTGTTGGAAAGAAACTTCAAGACCATTTAGTTCCAACCCCCTGCTATAGCAGTGACACCTCCCACTAGACCGGGTTGCTCACAGTCCCATCCAGCCTGGCTATGAATGCTTGCAGGGAGGGGGTGTCCACAGCCTCCCTGTGCAATATGTTCCAGTGTCTCACCACCCTCACTGTAAAGAATTCCTTCCTCATCTGGAGTCTATATCTACCCTCTTCCAGTTTCAAACCATTTCCTCTCATCCTGTTGCTACCTGCCCTTATAAAAAAGTCCATCCTCAGCTTTCCTGTAGGCCCCCTTCAGGTAGCAGAAGGCTGCTGCTGTAAGGTCTCCTTGGAGCCTTCTCTTCTCCAGGCTGAAGAGTCCCAGCTGTCTCAGCCTGTCTGCACAGCAGAGATGCTCCAGCCCTCTGACCATCTTTGTGGCCTTCCTTTGGACCTGCTCCAACAATTCCACGTCCTTCCAGTGCTGGGAACTCCAGAACTAGACACAGTATTCCAGGTGGGGTCTCACAAGAATGGAATAGAGGGTCAGCAGCTCCTGCCTTAACTTGCTGCTCGTGCTTCTCTTGATGTAACCCAGAATAGTTGGCCTTCTGGACTGCAAGAGCACAACTGCTGCCTCATGTTGAATCTTTCCTCAATCAACACTCGCAAATCCTTCTTCCTCGGGGCTGCTCTCAAGCCATTCTGCACCCAATCTGTGTCTGCGCTTTGCTCTGACCCAGGTACAGGATCTTGCACTTGGCCATGTTGAACTTCACGAGGTTGGCATGGGCCCAGCTCTTAAGCATGTCCAGGTCTGTCTGGATGGCATCCCTTCCCACTAATGTGTGAAATGCACCTTTCACCTTGGTGTTGTCCTCAAACCTGCTAAGTGTGCACTTGATCCTAGTGTCCACATCACCTACCAAGACGTTACATGGTCCCAACACTTATCCCTGAGTTGTTACAGATCCTGTCCTCTAAACTGTGGCGCACACACAGTGCAGGAGCCTCTCACGCACCCACCGCTTTCAGTCCTGCATGCTAAATAATGTACTTTCCATGCACATCCATTCATGCCTTCTGA
This sequence comes from Cyrtonyx montezumae, assembly GCF_038088225.1. Taxonomy (NCBI): domain Eukaryota; kingdom Metazoa; phylum Chordata; class Aves; order Galliformes; family Odontophoridae; genus Cyrtonyx; species Cyrtonyx montezumae. The sequence continues at coordinate 16,640,288 of NW_027071992.1, forward strand.
CTACTGATGGCAAGTCCCAGATACTAAGGGCTTTGCAGCTTGCAAGCAGGCAGTTTGCTTTACTTGGCCCATTAGCAGCCCAGTCACTAATACAGTGCTTTCCTTACCCAGTTTCTGAAAATCTCCTGAAATGAGAGCCACTGAAACAGAGTCTGATACTGCAGAAACTTTGTTTTCAGAAGAACTTACTGTCACCTGATGAGAGCTTGCTGATGGCCAAGGGCCTTGTGGTAAGTTTAAGAACATTACTAAACCACACGGACATATCTGAAGTTCTTTAAATGCCTTTAGCAACACACCTTATTCTCTGGGTTCTTTGCAGTTCTAAATATTTATTATTTCATGCTGCACTTTCACCACTTCTGATTCCAAGCTGTATCTGCAAGAACAGCAGTAATGTTTAAAACAAATAAAAAGAAAGAAAATATGACAGATCTGCTACAAAGAGTACAAATGTTTACACAGTGCTTTTTAACATCCCACCCCTCAATTTTGTACAAGCCTACCTCAGCAGTAGAAATATATAGGGGAACAGCTTCTTTGACTTCGGTGGGTGTTTGCCTGTAAGCACTATGTGAAATATATAAACTGTAATGACTGGTCCTTGCACAAAAGTTAAGTCTGGAAAGGCATTCTGCTCTGAATCCTCCTTTTCTGGAAGGCAAGAACAATGCATGCATGTTTTTTCAACTGGCCACCCTCCCCACTTTATTTTTGGATTCTCTTAAATATGTGGATTACATTGGATGACATTCCAAGTGGTGCTCAAAAGTGCTGTGCAGATCTGAGGCCCATATGAAACCCAAGAAAGCTTTATTAATACTTATCTCTTCCATCTGACAGAGAGAACTGACCAATACGTCACACTGTGCTTAGCCACATGACTTCAAAACAGTGATTTTCTGGCAGTAGAGTCAGATAAACAGTCCACTATTAAATACCAAAAAACGGCTTTATCTCAAGAAGCTGTACTCTCACTGATCAATTGAGTTTCCAGGATTGTGATCTCCAACCCTGTAAATACAGTATGCCTAATAACTTGCCAGCAATGGCTTAACCACAGCCCTGCTGAGCAGCTGTTTTCATCCCAGTCATCTGGTTACACTCATCCGCTCATAAGACAGAATATCCCAAACACCCAATATGATGAGTAAGGTCTCTTTCTTTTGATTATTGTCCGTAATATCCTCAAATAGTCTCCCAAGAATGCACAGTCCACTGATGACAGACAATATTACAAACAGTGAAGGAGGCTTTGCTTCCAAGATCTGATCAGTACTAATATAACTAAAACACTTGATATACATCAATTCACTTAAATCACTACTGAAACAATATCTCCTAATCAAATATCCTAGAAAAAAATGGACATCAATCAAAGCATATTGCTCTAGACTGGCTTCTCCAAAAATCCGTATGACTATTACCTTACTTCTTGAGAGAGAAGGAACGGACTTATGCAGCTTCACATGGCTTCCAAAAGACACAGCACATCAGAAGCCATTTTTCTCTCTCCCTGTTACCAGGCCAATTCAGGACTGGCCTGCCCTAGCTGTCAGGGTATACAGAAGAGTACTTGTAACTTACTGAGACATTCCTCTCCACCTTTTGTAACTTTGGTCCAGGTGGGACTCCTAGGACCACTCTCCTTGGATTTCCTGCCCCTTCCTCCTATGGAAAAGCAGGGCTGGAGTGGGCCCAAATCCCTGCTGCAGAGAACATAATTTGGCAGTTTTCTTGACAAAAAGTGAAGAACTGGTGTTGTGTAGCTAGTACTTTGTACCAGAAGATTATAAGGCTCCACAAGATAAGAATGCTGTGTCAGAATCATCAACTGCCTTCCAAAGGCTTCCAGCCTGTTCCCTCAAGGCAGCTTGAGGAAATACACCTGTCTTATGCACCATTTCTCCTGGATTCACTTTCCCAGCTCTCACCTGCAGGATTATAAGGCAGATTCAAAATTGGCAGATTCTGTGTTCCTGGGAATCACGGATTGCAGGACCACCTAATGCTCTGGGAGAGCATTGCAAAAATATGGCAAGAAAGACCCTTGTGGATGTTCGCACCCCCACACAGAACTTTGAGACAAAATGAGATATGGTAGACACGCTGAGGAAACTTCTAGAAGTGCCAGAAACAACCACCTCAGTTCCCAGTGAGATTTATGTTACATTTCTGAATTGTCTGTCAGCCTAAGATAGCCCACGACAGGAAAGCCACAGATTACTACTTCTTTGTCAACAAAGTTCATAAAGAGAAACAAAACATTTGTCAAGTAGAGTTATAGAATATCAAAGCTCCAGCAGCAAGCTGAGGGCAACCTGCACCCTGTAAAAAAGCCAATTACAGGGACAGGCAAAATGACCCCTTTCATTTTGTGTGGCTTGCTCAGGTGCTGAGCTCTGGGACTCACAGCTCCCCTCAACAGATATAAATTTATATTTTTGAGCTGAATGACTTATTTGTAATCTGACTGAAGCAAAAAGAAAATTTAAATCAGACTTTGTCACTGCAGATACTAGAGTGTCTCCTAGCTATAGTTCAGTATAATGACTGCTTTTACAAAAAACACATGGGGGGTTGCAGGGCAAATGCCAATTTAATTTTTAGGAGTGGCAAATGATTCATAGCAAGATCTACAGTTATTAGCAGTGACATTCCAGTGGCCTGAAAACTGTCTCTACTTCTCTTTTTACTGCTTGTCTCGCTCTCTTTGGAAAAAGATAACATCTTGGCAGCTCTGAAATATTAGAAAACATAAAAAAATTACCTGCTTTCGTTAAAATATTTTGAAACACTTTAAGTTTTAGGGGAAGTGATGTTACCCATGTAAATACCTGACAAGTGCATATCTCAAATATTTTTGTCGAGCATGTAGATTTGTAAAAAAAATATCCAGGAGTATTTCAGGTGTACTCTTCCAACCTGTGTCTACAAAAAGCCTTGGAATAATCTCTTCTGCTCTCCTGCTGTCTTACTGCACTGTAACCTGCCATCAAGCTTGCCTTCTGCCGTTGAACTCTTGGCACTTACTGTCTCTGTTAAGATTTTAAAACTTCTACTGTTATAGTCAGTTGAATACTAGCAGAAACCAGGCACTCCTCATTTTAACAAACAGAGCAGGTTGAGATAAGAAATGCAATACATGTTGCCAGCATTGTTAAAATACAAATTTAATCATTCACAATTAAACAATTCTGTTTTTCCTAAAAAAAATTTCTATATACTACAGATTCTCTCTTGGCAGAAATACTTCTCTGCAAAGCTGAAACGAGTGGAAAAAAATGCTTCTAAAAAACCATAAATAATAAATAAAGAATAAAACTCTTAAAAAATAGAGCTTTTATTTGATGAGACTCAAGAAAGAGAAAGGATTCTTTTGGGGAAGAGAGTGTAACTTTGGGAATAGTTTTTATCAACTTTCCCTACACTGTTCCTGCAAATATTTTCGTACCAAATAAATAAAGGGTAGTTAAAAATACAGGCTGTGTCAAGACTTTGCTAACGTCTCAGCTACGGAGTAAGGCATTATATGTACAACTGTTGCCACCTAGTGGCTATGAGAACGCAGTGATGAAAGTCGTATACACTTCCACTCAGATTCAAGGGGAGTTTGGAGAAAAGTTAATCTTTGAAGAGCCTCCTAATATGTTGAACAATTGTCACTGCAGGACATACTGCAGTTGTGTGGACTGTGTTAGACATCAGAGTTCATCCTCAAGCTCAGGAAATACTGGAAAAAATATACTTATTTTTTAATTCAGGAAAGGATATAAATTCTATTAAAGCCACTGGAAACAAAAAAGAAAAAAACAACAGTGAACTCTTGCATCATTAGTTGCCCAGACCAACTGTATCTACTTAATCTTCATCATTTACTTCCACGATATACCTAGTTTTTTTCATTAGTAGGAAACAAATTCAACTTTTGTTTTGGTAATTTTGAAACAAAGTGTGTTGGCTGAAGCATGTCAAATTTTGGTTTTACAAGAATAGTTCAAGTTTAGAACAAATCTTATTGGATTTTGAGGATGAGAAGACCTGAAAATGACAACATGTTCTACAGGGACAGTCATCTCCACTCCACAGAAAAAGAAGGAGTGAACACTACTATGCCTCTCCCCGATTTGAGCTGGCTGACAGCCAGGATGCTTCTGATTTTCCAGCCCAGTTATTCCAACACCTGAACAACAGCTAGAGGAAATCAGGAATCAGTTCACACAAAGCTGAAAAGCCATACATTTCTGCCTGACCACATTTATCAGCTACTGTACATGTTTTAGTAACTAACACAGGTAAATTATGGATAAGTAACGTCAACCAGGATAAGACAGTACCAGACCTAGAGCAAGATTTTGGGAAAAAAAAAAGTACATGGCATGATATTAAAGGGGAAGTTATTTTAAGTAGTGGAAACAAGTGCAGCTTCTTTCATCTTGTGTACTCAGGCATATTCAGAATCTGATGGCAGAGAATTCACTCAGCTCCATCCTCTACCATGCTCCCTCCCAAAGGCTGAACAGGTACAACCATCCCTTCCCAACACACGAGAAATAGGCAGAAGACAGTTACTGTCTCATGATCACAGGTCTAATAAATGCATGTACACTCAAAAAGGAGCCTAAAAATATCATCTCTATCCACCAAAGTCAGGAGCGTTCATGAGCACGCAGCCTGGTAGAGTGAAGTCAGTAAATGAGGTGTTGAGGTAGCATGTGGACTACAGCCTTCTTCAACAGGTACCTGAACATATTTCAATGAAAAGATTGGGTGTGTAGCCAGACAGAAAGTGCGGGCTATGAGAAATGGAAATGATCAGCTGAAAACAAAGAGGAGTGGCTAACTAGCATGGATTGGGAGGTTTATTAGTAATTTCCAGCTTCAGGCTTTTACCTTTAAAGACCATGAGAAAAAAAAGCTTAATTTTGCCCAAAAGCGTGTTGGAGAATGATTTCAGTCCTGAGTCAGAACAATGTCTGGTCTCCATTGAGTCACCACCGTTGTTGACTGTTACAGTTATGCAACTCCTTCCTAGAGGTGTTGTTCTGAACTTATCCAAGCTAATGGTATTTTCCTAACAGATAAGGTACATATGGTAGCCAAAAACCAGAGTGATATGTGATTAAAAAAATACAAAAATGGACGGACAAACAAACAAAAAAGAAACACCCACAACTTGCACCACACTTCCAAACACATAGCATCAGAAACACAAGACAGCCATTGCATCAGATACTCTCCAGGGATTGCTTCACATTCAGGCTAACTTCACTGCAGTATTATCACAAAAATACTCACCTGCTCCCATGAAATAATTTCATGGCGATCAGCTGGCTCCTTTTCTACTAATGTCACACCAGAAACACCTGGTGAAGTCTCTAAAAGGAAAAGAGAAGCATGTTAACAGCCAGAATGGGGAGACCAAGCACTGTTAGACAGACAATTTTGCAAATTAACCTGAATGACAGTTGGGAAGATGGCATTAATAACTGGAGACAATGTGCTTGTGACGGAGCAGTCACTTTCTCTTGCCTGTTAATATGTGTCTTGTCACGGGAATGCCTAATGCTGCACAAGATGCCACCTTTTGATGGCTGAGATACACGCATTTATGCACACACATTATATACACATATATGCATAAAGAAATAAATCAAGTGTGCATCTGCTTATGTGTGTGCACATAAGCACATTTTGTATTCAAAGTCTGGTCATTTGCAGGTATCTTAATGAAAAATCAACCATGGATTCCTGGGCAAACTTGAAGTAAGGAAGAATCTCTGTTTGTAAGCATGCTCCATGGTTTCAGTTGGGTCCAACATGCTCAGCTTGACACAAGATGTTGTGCAGTGTTACTATGAATTTTTAACAACCATAATCCACAAAGACAGGCACATTTCAGTTCTGAGTTCAGTGATCAGAATCTGGTCCTGTTGAAAGGAACTGCATGAACAAACATCAGTTCTATGAAATCCCAGCTGGACAAATGCAAATCTGTTATGAGCACTGAGCTCATCATTTATAAAAATCATCTGAATATTTTATGAAAAAGAATGCTATATAAATGCAAGATACTAATCTATGCAGTGCTACCCTTGCAGGTGTATAACAGTAGCACAGTCTCCCTTGCACTAATTATTTTATGTTTTACTTCATCTACAGCCAACTGAACTAGTTCCCACTGACTTCATTCACTTTGGATCGAGTCCAGAAATACTACTTACTTCTTGTTGTGGGAATTGCAAACCCAGCACACAGGGCTATAGAGTAGAAATGATCACTATGCAGGGCTTTCAAGACTGGCTCTGCTGTGAAAGTATTGGCTCCCAAAGCAGTCACACACAGTGTAATTGCTTTCTGATAAAGTATACACAGTGCACTAGACAGGAAAGATGGGCACCAGAGAGCTTTAGTTTGTTTTTTATCTCTAGAGTTAGGCTCTTAATTCTTGCAGTGGTGTTGCCCTTGTCCACTCTGCTAGAGGAAGAGTAACACTCAGATTAAGAAAGCCTGAACTTTGCTTTAACTGGAGGTATTGATTTTTTTTCCTTTCCTTTAACATGATAGACAATTTAAAAGACAAAATACAGCATCAGAAAACCAAACTCCAAGTAAAAATAAATAAAAATAGTAGGTCACCTAAGTAATCTTTCTGGCCAGTGCCCCAAGATACAGAAGACTCTCTGATGCTTTGCCAAGTTTTACTTCAATAGCTGGGCACATGCTTGGGGGATCTGTCTCTTGTTCAAAAGACTTTTGTATGTATTCTCTGCCTAAAGAAGTGTGTGGAATTGATGATCTAACCAGTCTTTTCCTTCTAAGCTATTCAAGTCTTAAAACATGCTAAGAGATTATAATAACAGAGTAATTGTTATTTCTATGATCAAAGAAAACAGCAGGGATGTTTAATTCATCACGCACAAAGGCTCAGCTGGGATGACGGAAGATTTAATATCCTATCAGTCATAGGAAGATGTCTTAAGAATAAGTGAACTGCAACTTCTAAAGAGGTCTGAACCAAATCCAAGATCAAAAGAATGAGAAACTCCATCTTAAAATCCTGAATGTTATGCTAAAAATACCCTGTGGGTGAACCAAATACCACACTTAACAGATCTGTTTAAGTATAGATGGGAGCTCCATTAAATATTGAAGAGGAAAAAAAAGGATAAGTCTGCCATGGGTAGCCTTTTCTTCCAGATGGAAAAAAAATCAGAAGGCCAACTAGGTTAGAGAAAAGAAACAGGATAAAGCTTAACTAGTTGAGAGAACTCTTCCTAATTAACTCCTCTGAATGCAGATCACAGTAAACTTAGTCCTATTTTCCTGAAATTTCATCTGGAAGCTTCCAAAAATGGTTTGCATTATTTATCTGAAAGACTTGATGTATTAATGGTTGAAGGACAAAGCTGAAGCAGGAAATCACAGCACTGTCAGTCCTTGAACTACTGCTAATATTTCCCGTAAGTCAGATAAACATTCAGGGTCTTTGTGGAACTGTCCAAATTGTTAAAATTTTAGCTAATAAAGACTGTAAATGCTGAAGCATAGCCCAGCTCTGGACAGTCCTGGACAGCTAACACCAGCCACTCAGATTCAGTGAACATATTCCAAGATGGCTATTAGTTTAGATTGCTATTAGTTACAGAACTCCAGCAAACTGACCGATACTGGAAATGGAACAAGATGCCTCTCCCCCTAAAATGATAGCCTCCATAATTCTCCTGACAAATGTCCTACTTTACAGAGATATGCACAAAAACCAGAAGTTCAACAGACAAACAAACAAGCAAAAACTCTCTTAATAGAATTTATCTACTGAATTTGGTTTCTGAAATGGTACCATAAGCATCTGTTCATAAAGGTATTAGAAAATTGGGCCTCATGATCCCAATTAGTGGACACACAAAACTTTGTTATTTGAAAGGCATATGTTGAGTTTCATTACACAATCATGTGTATTATCTAAAAAAATATTTTTAAAACTAAAGTTTTTAGAACTGACTACTGTTTTTATGTCATACCAGGCAGAAAGGTATCCACGAGCTTCATTAGACACAGCGGATTTAAAATAAGGTAACTTCTAGGTTGGTCTGTAATTTACTAAGTAAGGCATATTTCTCCATCAGACTGCTTTCGTTCTTTCAAAGAAAGAAACTCTGAAAACACAGGTAACAGTTTCCCAAAATTTTTAGGTCAGCAATTAATATGGTGACACTGTTCTCATGCAACAGACTAATTCATTGGGAACAAACTATGTGAAACTTTCAGAAGGAATGGACAGACAGGAAAAAAGAACAGAAAAAAGGAAACGTCTTAGCAACGAAGGTCTGCATCTTGTACAGTACACTGTGCAGGAAAGGCTAGTAATTTTATGAAAAGACCTGCTAAAAGATGCATTTTCCATAATGTTCATAATAAGTTGTTCTACCTTTTAATGCTCTTGGAGTGGAGTGATGGAGAAATCATGACCTCGTATTTGGACAACAAACAAAACAAAACAAAGGAAAACAAATCTTGAGAATCACAGAATGGCTTAGGCTGGGAAAGACCTTGAAGATCATCCAGCTCCAAACCCTATGCTGTGGTCACAGTTGCCCTCCACCAGCTCAGGCTGCCCAGGCCTCCATCCATCCCTGCCTTGAGCACCCACAGCTTCCCTAGGCAGCCTGTGTGAAGGCCTCATCTCTCTCTGAGGGATGAATTTGTCCCTGATATCTAAGCTGTATCTTCTCCCTTTTGGTTTAAGGCCATCCCCCTTGTCCCACCACTACTAGACTGTGCCATATGTTTTTCTGCCCTCCCGCTTATAAGCTCTCTTCAAGTACTGGAAGACTACAATGAGTTCTCCTTGGAGACTTCTCCAGATTGCAGAAGCCAAGCTCCGTCCCACGCTGCCTATGTGAAGAGGTGCTCCAGTCCTGTGATCATCTTCCTGGCCAGCTTCGGACCTGCTCCAACAGCTCAACATTCTTCTTGTGTTGGAGGCCCCAGGCCTGGATGCAGTATTCCAGTTGAGGCCACACATGAGGGGGCCAGTTATTCCTCTCTCCTTGTTGCCACCCCTCTTTTGATGCACGCCAGGATACTGCTGGCTAGAAGTCCAATGAGAAGTCAGAAAAACAGCACTGAACATAATCTGGGCTCAAAACACTGAAACCCATGATAGGAATTTTGCGCTGATTTAATCTCATCTGTCTGAGTGGAAACCTGGGAACTTTTGTGATTAGTAATAAACTTCGGGTACCTAGTCACAGAAAGGCCTGCGTTGGAAGGGATCTTAAAGTCAACCCAGCTCCAACCCCCTGCCATGGGTTAGCTGCCTTTCACCAGACCAGGTTGCCCAGGGCCCCATCCATCCCAGCCCTGAGTGCCTCCTGGACGGGGCATCCACAGCCTGTGGAAGGGCCTCACCACTCTGTCTAAGCCAAATTTCCCCTCTTTTAGTTTAAGGCCATTTCCTCCTGTCTGTAAGCTCTGGACATAAGTCCTTACCAGCCGTAGTGTGGCCTCCCTGGGGCCTTGCTGTCTGTGCTGCAGTTGGAAGGATGGATTTAGTAACTACACCAGCAACTGCGGGCTTTAAAATCCCTAACATTCTGGAAACCGCTGCCTGTAATGCTGTCACGGGCAAGGCATGAGGCACGCGTCTGTCCCTCCAACCACACCACTGGCAGCTCCGCGCCTGCTGGAAGGCCTGATGCCAACATCCCTCATATCATCTGACGGAGACGAGACAGCTCTTTTTCAGTCAGAGGGCCGCGCCCCACCGCTGAAGCCCGCGGTGGGATGAACCCTTTCCCAGCGCCAACCCGAGCCACGCCCCGCTCCCGCCGAGTGCTCACCCAGGATCCGCGTCACCCCCAGGGTGAGCTTGTCCAGGTGGGGCCTGATGCCGGCGGAGGGCTTCTCCTCCATCGTCGGCAGGGCGCTGCCCGGCGCCCCTCACAGACCAATGGGGGCCGCGTGTGCGTCTGCGTGAGAGAGCGCGGAAACGCTAGTTTGTCCTTCTCGCTCGCCGTAGCGACGCCAGGCCGCGGGGTGCGCTGGGAGTTGTAGTCCTTTGAGCAGACGGCTTGCAGCCGGAGCAACGCCCGCCGGACTACTGCTCCCATAATGCACCCCTCTTCCGCCCGCCCGCACGCAGCGGCGCGGCGGGGCGAAGGCGGCACGGGCAGCCAATGGACGCCGAGCACTGGGGGGGCGGCGGGGGGCACTCTGGGAGTGGCGGTTGTTTCAAGATGGCGGAGGAGGCCCCTGAGCCGGGTGGGGATGTGTATTGGAGCCGGGGTAGTATCCATCCGCGGGCTGCGGGCGGGCGCGGGCGGCTGCGGTAGGGGGTGGCTGCGCGGGGTCTGCGCCGTGCAGGAGGCGGACGGTGCTGATGCTTTTGGGGTGGGGCGCGAGGGGGCTGTGGCCCTCGCGGAGGAGGTCTGGGGGTGCAGACGATTATGTGGGGCTCGTCCTGAGAAGAGGCGCGGAGTGTGGGGAGCGACCCCGAGTCGGTCCTGCAGGGAAGACGGCCTGGGGCTGAGGCATCCTGAAAGAGTTGGCAACGATGTTTCCACTCGCAGGGCTGAGTTGGAAGCTTGGGACATGACAGGAGGTCTAGCCCGGTGGAAACTTAGTAGCTGACGATTTAGCTGTAGCCAGAGGGACTTGAGGCATTGCAGTTGCTGGCGCTGAGGGTGAGATTCTACCAAGAGCCAAAGGTGATTCAGAAGAAAGGTATGCGTGCGTGCTCTTGTATTTATGTTTGATTGCACACTCTCAAAAATAATGCGCAAGTGGATTGGGCCAGCCACCCAAAGAGCTGGTTAGGGGGCACTTTTGTTATAAACCTTGGAAGATTTCCAATATGTGCTCTTAAAAAAAAAAAAAAAAGGTGTAACTTTTTCTGTTTCCTATCAGATTTGTTGCTGCAGTGTTACCGCTCAGTTTAGCTGTGGAAAAGTTGATGCAATTGCATTTACTGTATATGTGTACTTTTAACAATTAATTACTAGGGTAACAGGTTATCTCCAATGGCTATACACAGTCTGTCCAGTGAACAGAATAGGAGTGCTCTTGTGTATCAAGATATTCCAAAGAATCTTCTGTTATATGGTTTTTTTGCAAGTGGATAGTGTTGCTTCCAATCTTAGAAAAGGTTAAGTGCACTGAAATAGGTAAATCCCAGGAATAAATAATATGGTGGATGCTTTTAAAGAAGAGAGGAGGTTAGGTCTTGGGAGATATGGCAGTGTTGATTTATGAGCCTAGGAAAACAGAACTTTTATCTGTAATTGCCAAAAAGATGCTGCCTAGCAAGGCAGACTCCCAGTGTGCTGCACTGTTGAGTGTCTCTAGCTTGCTGTAGGAAAGCTACTGTTCCCTTGAGCATTAGCTGTGGTTCCAGCAGGGTTATAACATTCACAGTCAGCCCATTAGGAATCTTGAGAGGCATATGCCAGTGAAATTAGTTCTAGATGGTTGATGCTCGTAATGTCCCCAGTCTTTCACTCTGAGTCAGGGATCTTGGGCCTGCTTGTGACAATTTTCAGTCACATTAATTAAGAAAGTCTGATCTGACTCTGGTTTAATCTAATACACTTAAGTAGCAAACTTTTATGGGAGAATGGTTCTGATGACTTGGGGAGAAACAGCATCAGCTTTGTCTGTTTTTTTTCATCCCACTATTAGGTATCTATCTACAATGGTGCCAGTATGGGTGACAAACTTAAAAAACCCGGTTTGTTTAGGCAAATCTGTTTTTTTCTACAGATGTGTTGTTGACGCAGATTAACCATATGTCAGCTGAGAAATAAATTGCCTATGCTGAAGTTTGTTGTTTCTAGTAGCAGTATGAATTGAAGATCTCTTTGGTATCCTGCAGACTGCTGTCATAGTTTCGCTGACACAGCTGTTTGGTCTTGGCTGTTACCCAGGCTGGGACTTGATCTGCCTTGGTGATTTTTGGAAAGAGGAAACATGGTGCTTTACTTTTAGAGTTGATTCAGCTTTCTCATATGGTTCATGGCATGACCCCACATTGTGCTGTGACAGGGAGCAGGCTGCAGCTTATGGGTGAGCACAGAAGTGCTTTCAGCCCTTATAGAGAGACTACTGACACCAGTATGAGATGAAGCTATTCTCAAAATGGTCTAATATGATGAGAGATAATTGTTTATAAGCAATAATGTTGATCAGAAAGCTCTACTCCACTATAAAGTGGAGTATGTGATGAAGCCCTTCCAGTATGCCAACTATCCATGGTGTGATGGATAGTGAGGACTAACTGAATTGAAGTTCCTATCCAGAGTGAGATCAAAGGTGCTGTTTTCTATTTTCTATGCCACGTGACAGCCTAATAAGTTTTTGAGTGATAGTTAGCATAGGTTAGCTTGAGTAATTTTACAGTTTGACTTGATTGTGCAAAGATAACTGTACAGAACCTTAACTTATCTGTAAACAATACAGAAACTAAGCAATTGAGTTAAATGAGCCAAACTTTTAAAGCTGAGGAAAGAAAAAGAGTAAAAACCAAAATGTTAGTGGAGAAGAACTGTGTACCCTCAGCTTTTGTTTTACACTTCGATGTGATGTTAGTAATTTATGTAGGAATAAAAACCTGCACTTCCAGCTAAATGTGACTGTTGCTTTAAGGAAGATTCTGTAGTTTACACCCTTCCCTGAATTGTGTTGAGTCCTATCTGTAGTGATTTCTAGTAGGCAAGGTTGCAGGTTCAGTGACTGCTAGCATAGCACAAATACATGGTGACAGGTCTTCTGCGAATTTTCGAGTGTTTTCTGCAGTCAACTAAATTAATAGTTAAAGCTCTAAATTTAGACAGCTTACTTTTAGAAATGGTTTCTGAGCAACTCTTCATCCTGCTTAAGAGAGCAAGTCCTCAGACTTTTGACTGGTGCTTGCCATGTGATTGTCAGATGAGAATGACCAACTTCCCCAGAATTTTTTTTTTCTTTGCTTTATCCTCATTTACATTTCTTAGAATATGCTGTACAAAATATAGCATTGCATTGCTGTACAAACATGGGCTATTCTGGAAGTTTTTCTTCCTTACATATCAAGGGATTAGTAATAAAATGAAAACCTGCTCAGATTTTAATATATTATAACTTCATTATCTTAGTAATTGCTCTCATAACTAGAACTGGTCCCTGGGATGTTTCTTGAAGGTGACTGGGAAGATAACCTTTACTATCTAAAGTAATTGTATAGTGAAGGACAAGTAGCTATTTTTCTTTTAGCAATTACTGTGTGTTCTTATTTAGTTATTTCCTTTCTAATCAAGTTTTTCTTCCGTCTGGTGCTTTCAAAGTTCTCTTGATTTGTTTACTTATCAATCTCCTGATAAAATTAAAGGCAAAATACTTGTTGTTATAGTTGGCTGCCTTTTTTATTTATTACATTTAACAAAGCTACATGCAGTGTCTGACCAAGAACAGCCAATGGTGTATGTTTCAAGTATGACCTTATAATAGCAGTAAACAAAGTTTTCTTTCCTGTTAATGCTAAACTTTGCAGTGTTTTTCCAGATATGTAGTTTGTGTACATAAGTGTGTAAGGCATAGATTCATCAGAAATACTTTAGTTTATAATGTGACGTACAAGATTATAGCAGAGGACTTATGCTCTTCCGCTTGGATAAGCATGTGGTATAAGATAAACAGCTTCAGGGGAATTCATTCTATTGCATGTACATCACGATGTTTTCAATCCATAAGGTAAGCTAAATTTTTAATGTGGTCTCCAGTGCATGTTGAAGCATTAGAGGTTCTCAGATCTTTTTTAAATTTTGAAGGGAACAGTTAAAATGAGACATAGAATTACGTAATGATTTGTGTTGGAAAGAAACTTCAAGACCATTTAGTTCCAACCCCCTGCTATAGCAGTGACACCTCCCACTAGACCGGGTTGCTCACAGTCCCATCCAGCCTGGCTATGAATGCTTGCAGGGAGGGGGTGTCCACAGCCTCCCTGTGCAATATGTTCCAGTGTCTCACCACCCTCACTGTAAAGAATTCCTTCCTCATCTGGAGTCTAAATCTACCCTCTTCCAGTTTCAAACCATTCCCTCTCATCCTGTTGCTACCTGCCCTTATAAAAAAGTCCCTCCTCAGCTTTCCTGTAGGCCCCTTTCAGGTAGCAGAAGGCTGCTGCTGTAAGGTCTCCTTGGAGCCTTCTCTTCTCCAGGCTGAAGAGTCCCAGCTGTCTCAGCCTGTCTGCACAGCAGAGATGCTCCAGCCCTCTGACCATCTTTGTGGCTTTCCTTTGGACCTGCTCCAACAATTCCACGTCCTTCCTGTGCTGGGAACTCCAGAACTGGACACAGTATTCCAGGTGGGGTCTCACAAGAATGGAATAGAGGGTCAGCAGCTCCTGCCTTAACTTGCTGCTCATGCTTCTCTTGATGTAACCCAGAATAGTTGGCCTTCTGGACTGCAAGAGCACAACTGCTGCCTCATGTTGAATCTTTCCTCAATCAACACTTGCAAATCCTTTTTCCTCGGGGCTGCTCTCAAGCCATTCTGCACCCAATCTGTGTCTGCGCTTTGCTCTGACCCAGGTACAGGATCTTGCACTTGTCCATGTTGAACTTCACGAGGTTGGCATGGGCCCAGCTCTTAAGCATGTCCAGGTCTGTCTGGATGGCATCCCTTCCCACTAATGTGTGAAATGCACCTTTCACCTTGGTGTTGTCCTCAAACCTGCTAAGTGTGCACTTCATCATGGTGTCCGTGTCACTTTCAGAATGTTAAATAGCACTGGTTTCAGTGTCTGTCCATGGGGAATGTCGCTTGTCACTGGTCTCCATTTGGGCATTGAGCCATTGACTCAACTCTCTCAGTGTGACCATCCAGCGAGTTCCTTATCCAGGCAGCAGTCCTTCTATCATATCCCTTTTTTCTCCAATTTGGTGACCAGGTTGTTTTCCTGTTAAAACCTTTGCACAAGTCTGTGTAGATGACATCAGTTGCTATTCCTTTATCTCCTGATGCTGTAACTCCATCATAGAAGGCCAGCAGGTTTGCCAGGCATGACTTGCCGTTGGTAAAGCCATATTGGTTACCTCCAATTGCCTCATCTTTATTTGCCACATGCCTTAGAAGGGCCTTCAGGAGAATCTGCTCTATGATCTTGCCAGATGCAGAGGTGAGACTGACTGGTCTGTAGTTCTCTGGATATTCTTTTTTTCCTTTCTTGAAAATGAGTGTTATGTTTTTCCTTTCCAAATCAGTGGGAACTTCACCAGACTGCAGTGACCTTTACAATATGATGGATTGCAACTTGGCAACTTCTTCTGCCAGTTCCCTCAGAACCTGTGGATGGATCTCATCAGGACCCATGGACTTGTGTACCTTCACATTTTTTAGGTGGTCGCAAACCTGATCTTCATGTATAGCAGGCAGATCTTCCTTCTCCCAGTTCTTAGTGCAGCTTGTGCAGTGTGGCTAGAGCCCTTATCGGTGAAGGCTGAGCCAAGAAGTCATTGAGAGCCTCAGCTTTCTCTGTATCCCTTGTGATAAGGTGTACAATTTCCTTCCAGAGTGAGCACAACATCTTTCCAGGCCTTCCTTTGATCACTGATAGACCTGCAGAATTTCTTCTTGTTTCATTTGATGTCCCTGGCTAGATTTAATTCTGCCTGGGTTTTAGCTTTCCTAACCTGATCCCTGGCTGCTCAGACAACTTCTTTGCAGTCCTCCCAGGTAACCTGTTTCTGGTTCCACTCCCTATACACTTTCTTTTGTGCTTAAGTACGTCCATGAGCTCCTTGTTGATCCATGGAGGAGTCCTGGCAACTTTGCCAGCCTTCTTTTTCTTGGGATGCACTACTTCTGGGCTTGGAGGAGATGGTCTTTGGATACTAACCAACTTTCTTGGGCCCCTCTTCCTTCCAGGGGAACAGCTCTATTCCATGTCACTCTGCCAAACAGTTCCCTAAGAGTTTGAAGTCTGCCCTCCTGAAGTCTAGAACAGCAAGCTTGTTGAGCACTTGCTTTGACACCTTAGGGATCTTGAACTCCAAAATTTTTGGGTCATGAATGAAGATTCATTGTGTTAAGAAAAACTGAAATTGTTCTGTTCTTAGTTCTCTTGACCTTAACTTACACAGTGCATAGTTGTGTACATCCCCAAGGAATAGATAAGTGCTTATAGTCTCTTTTTAACAAATTTCTAAGTTGTTTTTGAATATAAAGACAACTTTTGCAGTGACACCAAATCCTGAAAACACGACTGTGATTGATCAACTCTAGTAAAGTTGAGTATATGTACAAGTGTCCAGGAGTTACAAACTTCTAGTGATCCTGTTTTCTGGGCTTGGAGTGGAATGATTGCTCTTCAAAATAATATAGGACAACAACTGTTTTATTAAAAATCTCCGAGTATGTGAGATTTGTTCTGAAAGTAATCCCTTTGGTTTTATTAACTTGGCCTACGATGTCAGAGGCAGAGGCTGGTGGTATGGCAGTAGAGACTGAACCTTTCCACCAATATTCTGTTGTTTTGTTGCCATGTGACAGATGCCAGAATAGGGGCAGTCTGACAAAATGTAATCTGACACGGAAGTGCATATGTAGCAAAGGTGTGCCATTGAATTCCTTCATGTGGAAAAAATGTCACCCATTGACATTCATTGATGATTGCTGAACATTTATGGAGACCAAAGCGTGAATAAGAACACCGTGGGGCAGTGCATAGTGCATTTCTGCAGTGGTGGCAGTGACTTTGACGTCCATTGGTGCAAATGTTTACAATCATGGCATGCAGGCTCTTGTTCATTGCTGGAAAAAATGCAGACTTTCTGGTTCTGGCTATGCTGACAAACAGTGTTCTATAGATGAGAATTTGCTCTATCAAATAGTGTTATTGTGCTCTTTGTATCTGTTGCAGTTTCCATGGAATTAAATAGGAGACATTGCTTTTGAACCAATCTGTGTCTTTTTTAAATGGCATAGTTCAAGCCAGGTGATGTTATACAATGTGTCCTAGAAAAAAAGCGGTGATTCAAAACGCTGGAAATGATGACTTTGTGTGATACTTTTCCACTTCTGTCTTTGTGAGGAGGATGTGAGAAACATTGTTTTCCCTTGTGTCCAAGCATGAACATGTTGAAGCTTGTTAGTTTAGTTATTTAACTTGAACTGTTGTCTCCCTTCTAAATTTCCTTACCCGAAGAAAGTAACTTCCTAGTATAAATTCAGTATTTTTTGTTCTAAATTTTTTGCACTTCTTAGCAATGAAGACCTGATCTTTCAGGCTTCTGGCTCTCATGTGGCTTGAGGTTTTAGGGTCAGTGTTGACACTTTATGATTGCACCATGAAGATTTTCATTACTCTAATGCTGTAACTATTAGTAGGAGCAGACTAGTTCCATGTATGGCAAGATCTGTAGAGTGTGCCCTGCAGTGTTACCTCACACATATGTGTGGTCTTGAGAGGAACAGTTAGTCTGAGCAATTAGTAGGCAGGCTATATAACAGAAAAAATGTGCATTTTTGTCACAGAGATTGTATTTTTAGCAGTGCTACTTCTCTTTGGTTCATATTTGTCTTTGAATGTCAAAACAGCAGTTGGTTTTATGCTTTTGAATCTTAACTATAGGTTTTTGCATTGAATCTCAGAAGAGAAAGTACATGTTTCAGAATTTGCTTCCATATTCATGTGTGTGTGTGCTGTTCAATACCATGCATTTCCTTTTTACTTCTAATGTGCTCATCATGACAGAATTTTGTATGGAGTGAGACGCTGGGGGAAGCTGCAAACAAATACTGAATTTTCATTCTTTTCAGAAACAGGTGCTAAAGAAAGGTCTCTTTTGACTTCACAATTTGTGTTCTGTTTGTCCTTCATCTACAGGAGTGTCTGAAAAAGGAAATTTAAGAACAAGGTATTTACCAAAATGTCATAAAGGTGAAACTGTGCTGAAGGTGCCTGTAGCTGTTTCTTCTGTTTCCATGGATCCTGCTAGAAGCAGAGGAGATCTGACAGGACATCAGGTCAGTAAAGGCAAATTTTTCTTGCTGTTCAGAGTGCACGTAGTGGAAAAATGTCAGAAAATCTTTAGACTGAAAACTTCTGAACGGTTGTAGAGAGCTATTGTTCTTGCAGACTTGAATTTTTTGCCCACTTGCACTGTGACCTGCTGGCAAAAATTAGTTTTCCACTTGGGTAGCTTGCTATCTAAAAGAGAACAAAAGCTGAACGTGCTGATTTGTGTTAAGTGTTATGCAACCGGTGCTATGTAAAATGGATGTGTAGAAGGAGAGAGCAGCTTTGAGTAGCCCCTAATCTATATGTTACTTGTCAAACATACAGGTAGTATTTCTGTCTGAAAAGACTGAGTAGCTTCATTGGACTAGTTTTAGCTTTTAGAAGCAACACCTGTAATATTCTTTTCAGAGACCTGTTGTTGTGGTTGCTCATGTAACAAGGTAAAATCGCTTTCAATTTTTGACAATAAAAATTAAAATGCATCAGAGTAACAGGAGTAATGTAATCAGTTGATAATATCGTTCATTGGTGCAGTGAATTGTCTCATTTACTCCTGTGATAATGAACACTTTTCCTATAGTTAAAAGTGTTACAAGTTTCAAAGCAGTGGGTTTTCCCTTTTAAGTTTATTTTGTATTGTAAGGTATCTTGCAATATTTGGAAAATTATTGAGCAATGCCATTTTTATAACAAGAGTTGGACAGCATATTGACTATGAAAGCCATTTAAATGCTGTTCAGTTTCTTGCTTGGTAATCATCTGGGGTAACTTTTTAAATTATTAATGTGAGGTATCTTTGTACTTCCTAACAGTTCCTAAAACTTCTGACTGCTTCTGGTTCACTGCTGTATTAACATGCATTAAATGTTATTTTGCATATGGGGTAAGATGTCTGTCATCTGGATGCTAACTAATTGCTGTGTGCCTCTCATGTATGTTCAAAACCAATGTGAAGATAGATCACATCTTCTTGTTAGTTTGACACTGTCATTGCTTTTTGAATCCTTAAGCAGCTCTATCCTCTACCTCATGACGCACTAGGATTCATTTTTAGGACTGCTCCTGGTCTCCTCATAGTTTATCTCTTTTTTTTATCAGTACTTGCTTTTAGAAGGCTGGTATATACCTCCAGTTTGCAAATGATATTGTTCTTAAGTGGCATGTGGAAAAATTTCACAAAGAGCTGCCATTGTGCAGTTTTTATGTAGAAACATTCTGTAATGAGCATCTGTAAGCCACGTGCATCATAGATGTCTTCATACCTCACTTTAAAATCTACTTTTTTTTTAATTTTAATTTTGCATTGCTAGCAATACTTGTTTAGAAAAATTCGACTGTTTTCCTGATGAAACTTGCTGGAGTAGAAATGTTTTTTGTTCTTTATATAAAACATGTAATACACCAAATCTTGATTTGAGATTTAGATGTGCTTTTACAGCAGTGATGATACAATAGGTTCAGAGCTTTTACTCTTTTTTTAACTCATGTCATTTAAAGTCCTAATGGAAACTTTTGAAGATAAACCCTGAATTGCTTGTAACAAACAGAACAAATACATTTTACTCGTTACAGAAGAGGAAGGTTTATCGAAGTTTATTCGCAAAGAGTTTTCACGAATAAGACAAGTAATTTTCTTCCAGACGTGTGTAGGGTTATATGCATGTCTAGAGAGATTTAATCACTTAATTTTGACACGCTTTGTATTTGGTACAGGAAGGTAGCCCACTGTTATGATTTAACAGGATTGTCTATTGGAGAGAATGGTTTGGATTTCAGTCCATTTTGAATCTTAGCAGAAATAATTTACTTACCTTTTCTTTTTCCAGGTAGACTTGACTAAATATAATAAGTTGAGAGTTTTGGAGAAGACTTCAGAAAGGTCTTGTTAGCTCTGGAGTTTCTTTGTTAGTTTAAATGAATCAGAAGTGAACTGTTCTTGATTATAATTTTCAGTCTTCCTACTTCCTGTTTGACAGAATTTGTCTACTTCTGTCATGCAGATTGTCCTCTTCCAAAATGTGGTTTATAAAATGAGAATATTTTCTTTATGCAGTGTATTTCCTCTAGAAAATATGGAGTTATGAAATAGTATTGGTGTGTAGAAAGGACAGATGTCTTGAAAAAGGAGTCAATAAAGTCTTGGAATCTGTCTCATTTATCATCTTGTTTTTATGATTATGATGGAGCTGTTGCTGTGCTTAATTCCACAGTTTTATTTTGAGAAATGAAGCCAGCAAGGCTGGGGAAGTGATTGTCCCACTCTTCTGTGCCGATGTGAGGCCCTGTCTGGAGCACTGCATTCAGGTCTGGGGTCCTCAGCACAGGATGGATGTAGGGCTGTTGGAGAAGTCCAGAGGAGTGCCATGAAAGATGCTCAGAGGACTGGAGCACTTCTATGAAGACAGGCAGAGGGAGCTGGGCTTGTTCAGCCTGGAGAGGAGGAGACTCCAAAGAAGCCTCATTGTGGCCTTCCAGTACTAGAAGGGAGCTTACAAACTGGAGAGGAAATGAATTTTTATGTGATCTTAGTAATAGGACAAAGAGGAATGGCTTTAAATTTAAGGAGGAGAAATTTAGATTAGATGTTGAGAAATTATTTACTCAGAGAGTGGTGAGGCACTGGAACAGGTTACCCTGAGAAGTTGTGGATGCCCCATTCTTGGACATGGGCAGCCTGATCTGGTTGGTGGGTGGCAACTGAGCCCATGGCAGGGGGTTGGAATTTGGTGGGCTTTAAGGCCCCTTCCAACATAAGCCATTCTATGACAGGTATTAGAGTACAAGCCTGCCTTAAGAATTCTTTAGAAGAATTATTCATACCTATGGATGTTACTGAAAGGCACAGACTAACTTTTCAGCTTTTCCTCTCACAAGCCCACTTGTCTGACAATATGTATGTGGATTTGGGGAAGAGCTTGAGTACGTTCTGTTAAAATATCCTTTATTAATGCCATCAAGCTTATGACATTTTTTTGAATAAAAAATATCTTTATTTATTATTTTTTTAAAGATTCAATCAGCAGTCAACTAAAAAAGAACAAAAATCATTTGCAGATGTTTGCAACATAGGAAATGAACATCCTATAACTGTACATTTAGTTGAAGTTCAGTTATGTTAAGACTTTCTCTCTGTGTGACAGTAAAAGGTATATGCTTGAGAAGGGAACTGGAATCCACCTGAAAAGCACCAGAATGTAATTTGTCTTCTGAAACTCTGTTTTTTCAAGGAAAATATCTTGAAGTTAAAATGAGAGTGTATTTGCAGAGTCAGGTGGATATAACAAGACTGTAAAATCATCATCTCTTTTGGAAGCTGCATAGTCCTTTGTTTTAAACCACTGTTCAAGAAGCAATTAGCTAAGAGCAGAAAGGGGCACTTCCTCTCTGATGCTTGTAGGTCAGCTGCTATTACTGCTAATGAGGGGAGATAAGCCCAGAGTTTGCTTTCTATGTTCAGAAGTTGTTCTGTGCTGTATTGTGCTAACTTGGCCAAGCTGCAAAGTGTTTGTTTGCCTTCTTGTATTTCATGTTAAGCACTGCATGTGCTCAGAGAGGTTTGTAAAAGGCTGGACTGAAAATAAACAAGACTAAGGGGAAATATTTAAACTTGCCAGAAGCTTGGGCTTGTTATTTTGTGCTTATTACTAGCAGTGGAGAACTGTCAGAAGTTTTTGGAGAATAAAAGCAATTTTGACCGAAGTTTTTTTCCCACTTGAAAACACCCAGAATTGATAATAATAGCAGTCACCAGGCGCTGCAAAGAACTATTGCAAAGATGAATAGCAATGTGCCCTCTGGTGGACATTGATAACAAATACTGCAGTTTTCAACAGTTATAAATGAGTGCACTAGAAGTACTGAAGTACTGGAATATGCTATCCTTTTGAGAAGGAATGGTAAGTTGAGAAGGTAGCGTATAAATGATTTAAAAAAAAAAGATAATGGCATAAAATGGGCTATGTGTATTAAAAAATTGTATGAAATAAGGGCTCCTATTAACAATATATTGCACATATTGTTTCCTGTTTTTTATGCTTTGCTCACAAATGCTAAATCAGAATGTTATTTTCTTACTCTGTATTTCAGGATGTCAATAAAATCAAGTTTGAACCTGGGTTTGGATATCACTTCACTAGACTGACAAGTCATGAAAGTCTATTGCATTTTATCTGATACAGATCAAGGAATAGCATAGGTCTTTAAACTTTATTCAGCATGTTTAGTATTGAAAAAAGTATCCTGCATTTTACAAGTTTCAAGTCTTTTGGAGTTCTCCACAATTTTGGTAATTTACTCCACTGAACTGTAGTTACAGATAAAAATATGCACTTTATTTCCAGTTGGAATTTGTCTACTTTCAGCTTCTAATTATTAGGTCTCAAAATACTTTTAATGTCTTATGAAATTCTTGTTCTCTTTTAAAGAGTACTTTCTAAAATGTGGCTTTCAATTTTCAGGTCACTAATGAAGGAGGAATGAAGAGTGCTTCTTTAAAGGATTTATGTCCTGAAGACAAGAGACGCATTGCAAACTTAATTAAAGAACTTGCCAGGTGAGAATAAGCATCACCTGAAAATGCATTATGTTTAAGGAGAGTCATTCTTCTAATTAACATCAAGTAATGTAGAACTACATTATGGAACTGAATTTTTGCATAAAGTAATTTTTATTCCTGAAAGAGGTATGAATAGTGAAGCGACCTGATCAGTTTTTCCATGTTTTCTGACCCCAAATATCCTCAACATGAGGAAAACAGAAGCCAAAGTTTTCTGCAGTAGTTCATCTATTTAAGTATAACCATAGGACCTGGAGTATTGTTTACTACTTGTAACAGTACTTTAAAAATGTTATATATATTTATAAATGTTATGAATGTTGTCTTTTGGAAGAAAAAACTTCATTGATATGAAATTCTGTAATGCTTTTTTGTCAGAATTAAACTTGTATACGGAACTTCACTTTGAAGGTGAATTACTGATCTTGTAACTAAAACATGCTAAGCTGTACATAATCATGTCTGCATGTGTAGAGCAGTAAAGTCCACTGTGCTTTCAGCTTTTTTACCAACTTAATTGAGCAGAATTTTACTTTAATTTCTTCATGTTCTCCTTATTCTTTGGAAAGAGAAGCTATAGTGATGGAAGTTTCTCATTTTGAGCAAAAAGTTTTTGAGTTTCATTCCTGTACTAGTTGCATTTATGAAGATAAATGATGTCAAAGATAAATTTGAATGGGAGAGGAGTTATTTTTCCTCCCTTCTGTCCTTTATTCTTTAGAATCTCTGGGAATCTGCTTCTTATGTGATGCCTGTAAAAACTGAGGAGCACTTGAAACTGTGGCAAGCTTTATTATGATACCAGAGGAGTAAACTTCATGAGATCATCTCAGGTCCTCTGGGATAAAAGTTAGTGTCCACACTCAGAGTTTAGCTGCAAAATTTTGCTAGAACAAAGTGCAAGTTCTCAAGTATTAATGAAATACTTTTTGTCATAAATTTTATATGTGCAATAATTGCCAAACATTACTGTCCTTTTCATAAAGGAAAACCTGGGCAGAGAAATGAAGTTACTTTTTCAAGGTCATGCAATAAGTCTTTGGTGCAGCAAAGAGTATTTTCTCTCTGATTATCCTCATCTACTAGGCCATTTTGCCCACTAATAATTTGTGCCCATGTAGGATTCTTTACTATACAATATTTCAGTAATTTCTGAAGTTCTTCATGCTTGTGATGCTATTTTATCCTACCTCATGTGCTAGAAAATGTCTAGTTAAAGCTGTCAAAAAAGAGTAGATTGCTAGGAAGCCTGGTTACAAATTGTCAGATGTTGGAGCTGTTCGGACACTGTTGCCACTGTTGATATATAGAGATATATTCTAATATTTAAAAAAGTCCTTTACTTCATTGTTCCTCATAATACACTGCTCCCTAGTGAATACTAGTACACTAACTCATTTGAGCATGGGATTCTTCTTAAATCTCAGATGCTGTGATTTTTCCCAAAGGACAGTTTGATATTTCTGCCTGACATTTCTTCGAAGAAAAATAGAAGGTGCAGCAACATTAATTTTGAAAAGTAAAATTAGTGGAACACTATTATTTTATACTTAGTTCTCTTTTATTTTTAAACCTAATCATATTTTTATTGGATGTAATTAAAAGTCCTTTGCAGAGTAATAGGGATGTTGAACTTTAATTCCGCTCACCTCGTCACTTTTTAAAAACTCTCCATAATTTTAATCTTGAGCTGTGCAATGATGGAGAGTTTTTATATGCAGTAGAACATTCTCTGCTATTTTAAAAAAAGAAAAGGAACCAGCAAAATGCTGAAAATTTTTCAGGAATACTGTCCTGTACTACATGACTGGAACAATGAAGATCTCGCTTGACCAGACCCACACTTAACCATTTCTTGTTTTGCTTCTACTTATGAATGAGAATGATGGTACTTGAAACTAATTCCTGCGTGGTTATTGCAGGATGCTGAAAGAAACAGATAGGTCAGTAACTGCCTTCATGAAGGCAGGTATGCAGTGGCAAAATTCTGTTTGCATGGAAACCAGAGGCAAAATCTGATTGACTTCTGGTGCTTGAATTTCAACCATGTCTTGCTTTATCAGTTCAGGGTATTGGTCATTCACTTGACTTTTGCAGTTGCTGAAGGAAAGCTGATGTACTTTTTATATTTTCCCTTCTTTTCCTCCAACTCTCATTTCCATTGCACTTTAGGAACACTGAGAGAATGTATCAGCTTGTATGCTGAACTGTGAGGCTTTGTCAGTGTGAGTAAATTGTAATGCTGGCTATATTACTATACCTTTCTTTGCAAAACTGAGTTACTGTGCTAGACTTATGCTCTGCTGTTGGGAATTTCAGTGGTTGACATCATGTTAGCTGTTAGAGACTTTTAGAAATTGGATTTTGAGACAGTGTCGAATAGAAAGACACAGCTGTCTCCTTTCTAATCCTTCTTTCTCGGTTAGAATAATCTTAGGTTTTGCTCTGTGATACCACCTATAAATCTAACCATTATTTTTCCTTTGGACATATCAGGTCTATCTTCCCTCTTAAAGTGAAAAGAGAAAGACAAACTGGATGTCAACTTAGAAAACTGGAATATCGCAGAATCATGGAATGGTTTGAGTTGTAAGGAACCTTAAAGGCCATCCAGTTACAATCCCCTGCTGTGGGCATGGTTGTCACCATCTGATCAGGCTGCCCAGGGCCCCATCCAACCTGGCCTTTAACACCTCCAGGGATGGGGCATCCACAACTTCTCTGGGCAGCCTGTGCCAGTGCCTCATCACCCTCTGAGTAAAAAAAGTTCTTCGCTAACATCTAACTCTTCCTTCATTCAGATTAAAGCCATCCACCCTTATCCTATCTGTATCAGACCATTTAAACAGTTGGGTTGGTGGCCCCAAACCTAGATGGAGTATTCCAGGTGGGGCCTCATGGGAGCAGAATAGGAAGACTGTCACCTTCCTCACCCTTCTGTTGATACAGCCCAGGACACGGTTGGCCTTCTAGTCTGCAAGTACACGCTACTGACATGTCCAGCTTTTCATCCACCACTAACTGCAAGTCTTTCTTCATGGGGCTGGTCTCAATGAATTTTTCTCACAGTCTGACTGATATCTGGGATTGCTCTGACCCAAGTGCAACATCTTGAGCTTGGCCTTGTAATATTGTGGATGTGTAGAGTCATGCCCATGAATACCGAAGAGTTCTATGAGTAAATGGGTGATTACACTTCTAGAATTTCTCATGATTTTTAAAAACAACCAGCATGGTAAATTCTTGTTTATAGCAAGGTGCTGCTGGCATGGTGGTGAAAGTGTTAGGCACACAGTAAGAGCAAATTTTAACTCTACAAGCAGAATCCTTTTAAGAGGCGCAAATAAAAAAAAAAAAAAAGACTTTATTTCAGCTTTTGTTACTGCAGGCTACACCTAAAGCAGTCATCAGCTTATGTAATGAAATGAGTAGTGACACGGTGAAGACACTGAAAGGTTCTTACCCTCATACTCTGTGCCAGTGTCAGGACACATTAGCCTCTTCCAAGAGGGAGCAACGCAAGGTCTCTTGGGATCTATCCAGTTGACTGTTGAGCATTAAGGACTTGCTAAAGACCATACTGAGAATGGTTACATACATTTTAAAAGCTAAGTAGCTACAGAATTTTGACTTTCTGACTCCTGCTATGATTTGCATCATAGCTTTGTCTTTAACATCTGAAAGTACAGCTCATGTACACTTTTCCTTTGAATGAATATAGCACTGACTATGAGACATAGAATGGGTATGGAAGGTTTTTTTTTTTCTTTACTACTAAGAATTTGTATCTAACTACTTTGTTTATCTGATAATATTATTATAAGTTGTAGGACAGGGCTTTAAGTTGCACTGGGGAGATGCAGGTTGAATGTTAGAACAAAAACTCTGAAAGAGTGATCAGGCACTGGAACGA
Organism: Cyrtonyx montezumae; assembly: GCF_038088225.1. Taxonomy (NCBI): domain Eukaryota; kingdom Metazoa; phylum Chordata; class Aves; order Galliformes; family Odontophoridae; genus Cyrtonyx; species Cyrtonyx montezumae. The sequence continues at coordinate 16,666,757 of NW_027071992.1, forward strand.
ACTGCCCAGGAAGGTGGTGGAGTCACCATCCGTGGAGGAGTTCAAGAAATGTGGAGTTGTAGTACTAAGGAACACAATTTAGTGGGAAGTATTGGTGGTAGATGGGTGGTGGGACTAGATGATCTTGGAGGCCTTTTCCAACCTTTCTGATTCTACGATTCCCTGCAGTTTTTGCAAACAAGTCTATGAAAGCAACTTAGGTAGAAAGGTAATGCCCTTATCCTCACAAGAGAGGGAGTGATTGCCCTTTTTGGAGACACTACATATAGTTTTTGCTATCAGGTGAGTGTCTTTCTGGTAGAGACTGATGGCATGCCCAGAATGACTTGTACTTAGCAGATAGATAAACAGCTTTTAGACAGCCCTTTGTACCTCAGTGAGAAATGCCTCGTTCTTCCCAAGTCACTGGATTCCTAAACTCTTTGTAGAGTGGTGTCAGTGTGGGACACAAGTCTTGGCTACTAGCATTGCATTATGTAGACTTTTGTACCTGATATTGAGATGAAATTGACCTGCTAAAATGGAAATCTTCCAAAAAAACTGAAAATGGGAATTAAAACAGGAGTTAATTTGAGTACAGAACTGGAATTCTGTATTCTCTGTTACATTATTATTCCATTACAGAATTATTCCATAATCCTCCATTACAAAGGAATAGAGTAAAACTCCATATCTGTAGCAATTACTTCTCATTGAAGTGTTGTTCTTCCAAGATTTAGAATCCTTGAATGAAGGCTTGCATCTGGAAGTCCACTTCTGAAATGCACTGCTTTTGACTACTTAAGCTACCTTCTCTCCCGGGTTTGCCTATATTTATCTCACATTTAACCAAATTGCTATCTGGCTTTAACTTCAGTATCAGTCTTTTCTTTTTGTGTGTGTGCGTGTGTTTCTTTAAGAGACAATATTCTGCTGGAGTTCTCTTAATTAGTCAGGCAGTGAGACTGCAAATGAGATATCCCTAAGCTTGTATGAAAATTACTTCTTGTTGATAGGTAAAGCATGCCTAGAATTATTGCATCACCAATCATGCTTACCTTTTGTACTTAAAAAGTCATTTGTAGCTATAAATTCATGCTGTGAGATCAGGTTTTGTGTTATTTTGCAAGCTGCATATAATAAAATTTATCCATTGTGCGCTGATTTCAATTATGGGATTGTTGGAGGTTTTTTTTTTTTGTTATTTTTTAAATTTATACAGACTGCTTGTGACACTTGAGTAAAATGTATCACATTTGCAAACAGTGCCCTAAAGACAAAATTGTTGCCATTCTGTCTTCCCGCAGTGCTCATACTAAATGTCACTGTTGCCCATTTCTGCTAGAGGCATGTTGTGTTCGGGTCTGGCGTTAGATTTATTTCATCTTTTTGGTGTACATCTTTCACTTGGAATATCCAGTTGCATTCTGTGGTTTGTCTGTGTGTTGGGCTCTGCCTGATGCACTTATCATGGTCCTTGGCCTGTTTTTTTTCCTCCTGTCACCATGCCTGCTTCAGATGCCATTTTTTTTCTTCAAACCTAAAATTTGTGGTTTTCAAGAGTGGCCACCAAAAAATATTTTAACCTTTGGTATCTTATTAGCAGACAAGTTTCAAGCAAATGTTCCCAAAAGGTAAATGCTTCCAACAAGTACGTGAGGATTCCAGTGGCTATGCTTTTTTTTTTGTCCTCTCTGCCTTAACTTGCTCAGCTACCATTCTCACTGCATTTGGATTTTAAAAAGTATAAAATACTACCTTTTGTTTGCTTTGTGTGTGTTTCTTTAGTTTTCTTTTTCAAAGATAGTAGGCTCTTTCAGTCAAGAGGGGTTACTTTGCACTTTGTCTGTAGTTTGGTGTTGATATTAGTATTGTTCTGACTATTCCCTGTGCCTGACAGTTTTCATTAGACAAATAAAACTTAGTGCTGTTGGCCTATATGTTGCTTTAAAAATTCCACTTGGAGAGCTTCAGTCCTGTTTGCTCAGTGGTATGAATCAGTTTCATCAGAAGACTCGATCAGTTCCTTCTTAAGATGAGACAGTAGCAGTGCAGCACACTGTAACTGTAACTGGCGAATAAAGAATTAATTTTAAGCCTAAGGCTGATGTCTTAGGTGGGTCTGTCAGTATATCTACAACACCTTTGTTGTTGTTGTTGTTCTTCAGAGACTCCTGCAAAATAAAATTAAGATCTTTATTTAGATGCATTTAGAATTACATGAGCTTGGAAGTGTTGAATTTAAAACAAATATTGAACAAAGATATGTGTGTTCTATGGCACAAGTTTGGTAAATGTAAACTATATGCAAAGAAGTATTGTAGACATTCAACAGCAGGAGTAGTTTTACTGACATGTCATCCTCACACTCAGTTGTCAGTCATTATTTGCACCTGCGAACAATGATAGTCAAGCTGAACATCAATATGTTGCCCTGTGGAGTGGTTGTGCCCTTTGTAGCTGGACTGCCTTCATCCTTTCTCTGCTGTTTTCTGACCATTAACAGAGGAAAAACAGGTGAAAAACCTTTTTAGGAGCATTGCGAGCCTTGAAATGTTTCTGTTTGGCAGCAGTGAAGTCCTTCCTATTTCTGCTAAAAATCTGCTCTTTACTGCCAGAAGGCAAAGAAATAAGGTTATAAAAAAAACCTCTCACTGAGCTATGTATAGGATATGACATAAATCCGACATAATCTGATGACATTCTTGTATTCCTTTTCTCTAACTTTCTTTTGCCACCTCCTGTGAGTAACTGTCTTCTATATCTTGCCTGCCCTTTATGAGCTGTCTTCTGCTTTGTGATACATAAACACATATTGCCACGTTTCTTCTAAGATCACTTACTGTTCTCAGTCATTTACTGCATAAGATATGTGGCACAATATATTCATGTGTCTGTGAGTATGTCAGCTTGCTGTGATCTGTGTTAAATACAAACAGAGCATGTGAATGTGATGCAGACAGATACAAGCAGCAAATCATGGAATTTAGAAATGGATGAAGCGTGTTTTCGTGCCGTTACCCTACTGCACAGTTCTTTCTTACTTCATCAGATTTTCCTGTATTATTGTTTGACTTTAGTACTCCTAGGTGCCAGCATTGCCCAGTATTTAATTTGTTCTTAACCGTCTAATGCAGCATCTTTCTTCCAGTTAGTAAACAAGCATTTTTACTTATATAGTGTCCTGGTGACAATACTTGTCCACTGTTTCTCTCCTAATCTTTTTTCTCTGTTCTTGCTTCTTTCATGTCTTTCATTTACCTGCCCATTGCTACCTTCACTTTTTTTTTCTTCTGATTGATACCTTTTATTCTCTGTTCTCTGCTAATTCTTACTCTTAACAAAAAATACACATCCTTGCAGCTTTTGCTGTTTACATGAAGGTAGGTCATATGCTCTACACTCTTTAGCTGATTACTCTTGATTCAGAGTAAACAAACTGGCTATGAGAATATGGAAAAGCCTGGGTCTGCAGCCATGGCATATATACCGTACCTTTGAAGGTGTTGGGGAGCAAGGATTTACGGCTCTCAAAAACTCTTTGCCTGCTCACATTGCAGGAGTATATGGATGAGATGGATCCAGAGTTAATACAGCTGTTTCTCCTCATTGTTTATTATCTGACATGTACAAACCCCTTTTAAGTCTTTGAGGGGTGAGAAGGGAGCCTCGGAATGTCAGGGCATAGGGTTGTAAATAAGGCCATGGGCGTATGAATAATGGAATGTTTTGATGCTAAATCCATGTCCTTTTTAACCTAGAAACTTTATGCTTAACGTCTTGTTCCATGCTATCAAACTGTCCTAATTTATGGAATTTGATATTTTCTATATGTTATTTTTTCAGCCTCTTGGTTTGTAGAGAAAAGGTGCAAGTTTCAGTATTATTAATAATTTACAAATTCATATAGTCTGTTAGAGATGCTGTGGGAAAGGCTGTAGGTCGAGCTTAAGAGTTGGGGAATGCTGCCTGTTTGTAGCTCACCCTAGGGGGGTGACCTAGTTGTAGTATTTATGGCTTTTCCGTTGGAATATCAAAACAATTGTGTCCTCTTAAGAATGGAAAGATGATGCCAAATGGTGTCTCAGACTCTGAATGGCTTTTATGTGTGTCCATATCTATAGGATTGTTTATCTTAAAGGGTGATAAAATTTGAAGTTTTCTCAAACTTTTACTGCTTGGTCTCCTGTCATCTACATTGTGGTAGCTGTTTTACCATTGTTAGATTTTTAGAGCCTTTGGCAACTGAAACTGCCTAAGTCCAGAGCAATAATAATTGTTAGCTTAAGCTTATTTGTTAATATTTTGTTAAAGCTTTCGTAAGAATCACGATTTCTAAGCCATGTTTTTAACATAGTCACAGGATCACCAGTGGATAATGGTCATTTTGCTTTTGTGATAACAAAACAGCAGTTTTTACAACTCCCCTTGAGCTGCAGAATAAATGATCATAGTGAAAATTTTTCACATTATAATCTCTTAACTGAGATCTAATTATTTGCACTGAGCAGCAACATACAGGGTACTGCGGCCCAGGCAGAAAGTAGAATTTACTCCTGTGGCTTGATATTTTAAGGTTCCCAGAAGAAGCCAAGCTGTTTCATTTAGAGAAAAACTAACAAGAAAAATGGTTCCTTTCTTGAACTTATATTTGACCAGTAAATGTGAAAGAAGAATTAGCTTATAGATTAAGAAAGAAAAGAGATTTTTCAATTTCCTTTCTGTCTCAGTAGCTAAGCTCTCCCATTTGAGTTTTCTGTCTACATGCCCTAGGCTTCTGTGGATCCCAATGTGTCTTCATTACAGCTGCAGAAAATCGGTCTGCCCAGGCCTCATTGTGGGTTCAGAACCTTACTTTGTAGTTCTGTGCTACCCATTAGTGTGCATGCACTCTGTTGAGACCAGTGTATTTGAAAAAATAATTTATTTCATACTTATGCAACTTCCTGTGTAATATGATAAAAAAAACATTATGAGAAATGGAGCTTTATATAGCTGGGGAGGGTGCTGTTCATTTACCTGGAATGCAAAGCATTTGGAAGTCAGGCATTGTGTTTATAGGAATATATTTTATTTCTCTCGAATTATTTTCAGGGTGAGTGAAGAAAAGGAGGTGACAGAAGAGCGGCTGAAAGCTGAACAGGAGTCGTTTGAGAAGAAGATCAGACAGCTAGAGGAACAGAATGAACTCATCATCAAGGAAAGGGAAGATATCCTTTAAAAAAAGTGTGAAAGGGCTCACTGTCTGAAATAAAAAGTGAACTATGGAGAAATAATTGTTCTAATTTATGGCAGAGAATAAATCTGCATGTGCTGCCATTCAAAAGCAATCAGAGAGATGACTTGTCAGCATGTGATGCTGGTTCATTTGAGCTTAAAACTGCCATCCAGCTGTTCCTATGATGTTGTTTTGCTATGAAATAGATATTTGTCAACTAGAAACGACAATAAGGAATTTGTGCATTAAAATATGTTTTTAGATGTTTTTTTCTTAATCCTGTTAGGTTGTTTTAATTGACGTCTAAAATTTATCTTGCACTACTCCAGTGCTCTCTGTGCTCTGTGAAAAGCAACTTATATTGAAGGCATTTAAAGCCATACAGTTGTACTCTGGAGTTTGGCCAGCTTGGGCATTTTCTATTAATCTAAGTTTAGCTGATTTTTTTTTTTTATTGCAGACTGTGACTTTCATTTTTGTTAAACTGCATATGCTTAGTCCCAGTCCTGAAATACCAAATGCTAAATGATCTTGCAAGGAATTACAGCTTTTCTACACTGTGGTGTGACAGATCTTTACAAAATACTCTTTTTCATATCTCTTGAGATCTTTGATATTGGCGCTTTGTTGTTTAATTCCTCAGAAGGTAGCAATTGCCTACAGTGGGATATAGAAAAGACAGTTCTGGAACTGCAGTAAAAGCAAATAGCATGTAATTCATCAGCAGCTAGCTGTGTAAGTAGGGAGGCTACTAATACTATTGTAAAAAGCATTGATGGTACTTAGCATGCGGAGCTATTTTCAGTTCTGAGTCATCCCTTGCTGAAGAAAGAAATGAAATTATAAGAGTAGTGGAGAAGGGCTTGTTAGGATTAAGGTGGTCTGCAGAACCTATTTTCTGAGAAGGGACTGGGGTGCATGTGTGCTTATGGATAGTGACTGGCCATGCAGAATTAGGCTGAGATAGTAGTGAAGTGAATAGAGGAAGAGAAAACGCTGAGACAAAAAGGACATTTTTAAGCTATAGGCCAGTGATAGAAGTAAGTGCAGATAAACAGTCCATGAACGTTAAGTTGGAGGAGGATTCTTGAAGTTGTGAGGAATTTTATTTCACAGTATTGAATTGTATTTCACAGTAAAACACTAGAATGTTTGTGGGGAGGGAATAGAGCAGGTGCTTTTTTTCTTTTGGAACTTGATTGGCTTTTGAAAGAAATTCATGTGATTTGTTGTTTCTGACAGCAGGGGATTGCTGCTGATAATGCAGCAGATCCCTTGCAGCCTAGTGGCACTAATACTGTTAGAAAAAAGTTGTTTTGTTGTTTATACTAAATAATATAAACATCTACAAGCTTAGCTGGGCATGGAACAGTTCCTGGAAAATATTAAATCTGATGTATTTAAGAGCCATTAGATATGACTACAGCTCTTTCACATTGATTACACTGAAGTAAATATTTTTTACTATATTACATCTTGTGGATTCATTCAGCCCATGAATGTGGGTGGGATATTATGTTCCCAGTGGATATATGTAATATATATTTATATAATTTAGGCACATAAAAATTTCACTAATTCATATGCGGTTTATTTGATTACTGGGAAATAGCCATGCTTGCTTTTTGTTTTGTTTTGTTGCTTTGTGTTTTTTTTTTTCTTGTTAGAAAAAGACTGCAAGTTTGAATACCTTTTTACAGGTATTCAAGTAGACATGGCAGAAGGCTAACGCATGCGATTTTATACTTCATAAAACTCTGTAAAATCTAGAAATATGAAACAAGGTTATAATTTAAAACAGTGTAGTTATAACTGTTGGAATACTTGCCTGTCATCTGACCTCTGAATGCTAGTCATAAAGCTGAGGAGTGGTAGGAAAGTCTTGACGAAGTTGAATATAGATTCTGGCTATTTTCTAGTACAGCAACTTGAAATTCTTCAGTAATTTACAGATTTCACTTATAAATAAGAAATAACATAAGGAAAAACCTACAAGTCTAGTAAAATCAATTTTATGTACTTCTCCCCCCCTATCCTCCAGCTAATTTATTTTCTATAAAATTACTTTATCTAGCTCAGTATTTAAAATTATCCTACAATAATAAATCAGTGCTTCTGATATAATGGTTGCAGCTATCCAGTGAAATGTAATTTCAACTTGGTAGAGGTTTAATTTGTATAACATGGAGAGTGAGTGCCTTTCCAAGATGTCTTTTCATTTATTTATTTATTTATTTATTTATTTTCTTATTAAGAATCTTGCAGCAAGGATATGTTTTGTGTGCTTGAGCCCCTTATTTTAAAAGCAGAATTTTCTCATTTTGTTGTTGTGTATATGTTTTTTGTTGCAGTTGTTGAGAGACTGTGAACCCATCTATTCAAATTCATTGTTGATGAGCTATAATGAAAGCTTGAGGGGGTGAGGGCCAACCACAGTGGTCTTACAACAGATTTTAAGTAATTTCACAGAATGGAAAGCAGAATAGTATCTATCTGAAGTTTAAATTTACATTTGCTTTGGCCAGTAATGTCTGGGCAGAGAAAGTTGTGTGAAAATTTAGTTGCTATTCAAATGAATCATCTACTTCTACTATGGTTGAAACTTTGAAATGTGAACAGTTCTTACTAGTACATCCCATTAATGGAACACCAGCCTTGTGAGCATGCAGTGATTCATAAGTAAGCAAGCTTGTCAATAAGGTTGCCAAATATTTATTATAAAAGTAAAAAAAAATAATGAAGTGTTTCAAATAGTCGTCATATCTACTTTTTTTCCCTAAAATGCTATCGTTAGGCCTGTCACATTATATGATAATTTGTTCAAAACCACTTCAAAAAAAGTACACACAACTTCCTTTTATATTAAACAAACAAACAAAAAACAACCTTGACACAGGTGCCTGAGTGAGTTCCAGAAATAAAAGGGGATCTTAGAATCACCAAGGTTGGAAAAGACTTCCAAGATCTTCTAGTCCATCTGTCCGCCTTCCACCAATGTTTCCCTAATAAACCACATTTCTTAGTACAACATGTAGACATATTTTACATTTTACAAACTCTTGTAGGCTTATTTCTAAGAGGTTTTAGTGCACTTGGTCTTTGATACTTCGTGGTGTAAGGTATAAACGCTGTGATTACATCATATGATGTTCTTATTAAAATCTACTCAGTTGGGTGAAACATCTAGACTCTGGAAGAGCCCACTAATATGTACTCTGGTTCTTTCAGTGCATTAATCGTATGTCATCTGCACAGTATTATTGTTCCTCTTCTTGTGGACTGTTGCATCTCTGTCTCAAGACTGTTGTGTATCTTCTGGACCTGGAACTAACTTCATCCCATCTGGCTCATAGTTCTGCACCTGGACATATGGAAGGAGAGACATAAGTCAAATGATAAGAATAACTTGTGGAGGAAATAGTGTAGAGAAGTCAAGGAGTTCGATGTCAAACCAGGGAAAAGAACTGTGTTTTGGATGAAAGGTGGCAAGAGAGGAAGAAAAAGGCAGCTGGGGCAGGCAGAGTTCTTATATCGAGATCTTATATCTCAAAGTGGTGGAAAAGTGAATCTTCTTTTTTTCTTTTCTGAAAGGAAACATTAAGTAGGAGTTAGAGCAGAAAACTGGGAAATGAGCACTAGAACCTGGCTGAAAGGAATGATTTGGAAAAGGAGGTTAATCTGGCCACGAGTTATTTGAAGGAAGTGAAACTTGTGTCTGAGTTTAGAAATGTTTGGTTTGAGGAGTTGGGCTTAAAGAGGAGCCAGAATGAAGGCAGATGACCTAGAACTTGTTAGGTGGTTATAAGGCAGCAGAACTGAAGTGGGATGTGTCTGTTCAGTGTATTATAGCACACTCTAAACTTTGAAACAGAATTCTGGAGTAAGCTAATGTGAAAAAGCTCAGTAGCCTATGTGGCTTCTCTAGCATTCACGTTTAATATTTGCTTTTTGCTTCTGTATCTCCAGATCATGTTTGATACATACGAACAATCTAAATTCTACCATTTTCTGTGGCGTGTTTGACTTGCAAGTTAAATGTCCTTTGAAATTTCTGTTGTGTTTCATTTGTGTTTTCAGAATAAGCAAGAGGCAGCATGCCTTGTGCTCATAGGCTATACGTGTTATCCCTTCTACTTATGCTAGGGGCTGTTAAGAGAAAAGCTTTTGACATTTTTTCTGGCATATTTTCAAGCACCCATTATTAATTTAGGTCCCAAATATGATTTCATATAAGAAATAGGGAATTATCTTTTGTAAGATGCCCCAGTACTGTCATGATGGATGTCTTAGGAAAAAAAAATAATAAAAAGAGATTATTAAGAAACAAAAGCTGCTGTTATTTCAAAGCCCAAAGAAATTATGTTATGGCCTTTAGCATTTCTTGTTATCAACATTAAGGATTTTTTTTTTTAAATCTAAATTTGATGCTGTTGTGTAGATGCAGAACCAAAAACAGCCTTAACATTTCTGTGAATATTGGTGGGAAGAGAAAGAAAAAAGATATAGAATTTTAAGCTCTGAGAAGGAGCGTGTTTTTAAAATAGTATTTGCAGAATAATCATTTTTGAGAAAAAAAAAACTGTGAGAAAAAGGAATAAAGAGATTATTACGAACTTATTTTTTTTCTTTATGTAAATTTAAAGTCATCATCCCTACTAATTATTTGTTTTGGTTTATATTTAGAATGTACCTGGATTTCTTAAGCTTTTTGGTGGAATTATTTTCAAACAGAACATGATCTGTTGATTTGAAGACTCAGATGAGCTCATAACATAAATCCCATATGATTTAATTGGCTAGTCTGAACATGATCACAGACTGTTCTCATATCTCCTCTATACTGCTAGTACTTAGGACTATTTAACTTCTTGATTTTGCATGCAGTTAACAAGAATATTAATTTATCTAAAACAGTTCATTTTCTGATATTATTGCGAGGAACAATATTAATTTGCTGGAAGAGTAATGAGCTTCTTATAAACATTATCTGGACTCTTTAATAAAATGATTTTAGTTTTTCCGAAGCACTGCTCATTGTGTTACTCTCACATACACTTATAAATTAGAGCTACTTCCATATTTCCTCATTTTCCTATCTTTCTATGTTAATGTGAAATTACTGGTATTTTTCAGAAGAAAAATCATTACTGACTTGATTAATGCCCAAGAAAAAAATGATAGAAAAGCAAGTGTGAGACTATAGAATTTACCTGACTTGTTCTGTGTTACGCTTACCTCTTTATTATGTTGCATTTGCTTTTCTGACAGTGTGGAAATAAATAGTCATTTTTTCCACTCTGTTTTCTTTTTCAGTCTGACCCTCCAATATTGTCATCACAACCAATGAAGCTAAATGATAGGTCTTGCATAGAAAGCCTTTGGCACCGTGCTTTGTTGCACATGTGGTCCTTGTGTTCTGCTTACCAGACATGTCTTTGTGCCTAACCAGAGCTGTCCTTTGCAAAAAGACAGTTATTTTGAACTCAGGATGACAACCCACAGTGTCATGTAGAAATAAGATATGGAGATTAACAGTATGGTTAAGCACATATATGTGAAAGATAGATCCCTCCTCTGTTCACCCCTGCCCTGAAAAAAACTCAAGAACAAGAAGAAGGTTTATGTGAAGAGGGCACCTTTCCAGTTACAGGAAACTTGTGGCTAGTGCTTTTGGAATTCAGGCTATTTATTTAAAACTCAGTAACAGTTTTACTGTTTAACTATGGCTATGTCTAATTCTGATTTTTTGTTTTGCTGTTGTTTCTGTCTACTTAATGATTACAAGGTACAAACAGGGATTTGAATTATAGTCGTCTTTTCTGTTTCTCAAGTCAGCTCAGAGGTTACATCCTTTCCTGTTTGTCACATATGGACATATCCTATCTATCATTTTGTGTGTCATAATTTGCTTGAAGGCATGTGAGTAGAGTGAAAAATTATCAATTTGTTATTTTCTTCCATTTTATCCAAGTGCTTCACTCTTTGAAGGTGTTTCCTTTATTGTAGATCTCCTACTAGTATATGTTCCTAAGCAACCATTATGGTCCATTGAATAAAAGCTGAACATATTAAAAAGTCCCTGAATATTTATATGCCATTATGTAATGGCAGTATTGGCTAAATAATGTATGTATTAAAGAACTTCTTAAATGTAAAAGAGTCAGTCAAGGACTATTGGGTAAATAAGATATTTTGAATTTTTCATGAACTTTTAAACTAAAACAAGGTGAAACGTATTGTAATGTTGAGTGTTCAAATGGATCAATGACTGGGGATTCATTTAAAGCTCAACTTTCTAAGTTTAATTCCAACTAGCAACTTTGAGCACAAGCTAACATATTGTCCACATTATTAAATTGTCTAGAATGGACAGACTGCATAAAAACAATCAACATCAGCATTTTGTGAATATGAGCTATATTGGCTTGTTGTCTGTGAGGTGGTATTGTCAGTATAGAGCTACACGTGTGGGATTAAAGAAGCCCAGCTGCTGGTTTTGTAATCTATACTGGAAAGCATGGGATGACATTATTCTTTTTGTGGTTAATTTAAGAAATATTCCCATCTGGCAGCTGTGATGTAGAAATTTGGAGGCCCACTGGGGTAGATGTTCAGAGGTAGCATCCTCACATCTCAGAGTCTTGATGTTTCTGAGCTGCAGTCTTGCTGGCTAAAGAGTTTGAGTTATACTCTGTTGGTAGTGTATAGTTGGTATATAATTCATAGTAAACCAGATGTCCGTTCTGGGAGGATGAGTGGTGGATCTTGAGCACAAGCTTGATATTACCTGTACACTATTGTTTGAATCTCAAAACTGGATATGATGATAAATGGAAGCAGGAAGAGGTACCCTGGGAAGATGGTGGTAGGGGTTTTGCTAGGCTCTGAAGGAATGGGGTGAGGAAGGCCAAGGCCTGACTGGAATGGAACTGGACAAGGCGTGGAGAGAAGAACAGGACTTCTACTGGCACATGAACCAGAAAAAAAGAAAATCCAAGAAAATGTACCTTCCACAGACAGTTATACAGTCATGCTTGTAACAGTGGAGGTGAAGGGTGAAGTACTTAACTTTTTCGCTTCAGTATTTCCTGACAGCTTCTTCACACACTACTCAAGCAGATGGGTTTGAAAGTGGGAGCTTGGAGAGCAATATTTACCTCACTATAAGATCAGATCAGATTTGTGACACCTGACAATCCTGAACATCCCTAAGTCCCGTGGGTCCCAATGAGATACATGCAGGAGTCCTTAGGGAATTGGCGGATGTGGTCTCCAAGCTCCACTCAATTATATTTGAAAAGTTATGGTGGTTAGGTGAAACACCTGGTGACTTGAAAAAAGGGAATATCACATCCATTTTTAAGAAGGATAGAAAGGCTGACACAGGGGACTGCTGGCCTTCCAGTCTCCCCTCTGTGCTGAGGAAGATCATGAAATGGATTGTCCTGGAAGATATGCTGAGGCACATAGAAGAGAGAGAGGTGGTAGAAAACAAGAGTGGCTTGACCAAGGGCAAGTCCTGCCTGACCAACCTTGTTACATTTTATAATGGCGTAACTGCATCAATGGATAAGAGTCACTGATATCATCTATATGGACTTCACTAAGGTCTTTGACATGGTGTCACACAACATCCTGTCCTCCAAATTGGAAAGAAACAGATTTGATGAGTTGACTGTTTGATGGATGAACAGCTGGTTACAAGACTGTGGTCAGAGAATTGTGGTCCGCATCTCAATGTCCAGTTGGAGATCAGTGACAGCTGGTGTCTGTCAAGGGTTAGTACTTGGACTGATGTCCTTTGAATATCTTAATCATTCAAATCAACAGTGGGATTGAGTGCACCTTCTGTGAGTTTGAACGTGACACTAAACTGTGTGGTGCCATTGATATGCCTGGGGGACAGAATGCCATCCAAAGAGATCTAGGCAAGCTGAGCAGGGGGCAGAAGGAAACCTCCTGATATTCAACAAATCCAAGTGCAAGGTCTTGCAGCTGGATCGCAACACCTCCTTCCTGAAATACAAGCTGGGGGAATATCAGGATAGAGCATACCCTGATGAAATGGTCATGGCGAGACTGGTGGATAGTAATCTGGACATGAGCCAGCAGTGTTCCCTTAACAGCTCAGAAAGTCAGCAAGATTCTGGGCTGCATCCAAAGCAGCGCGGCCAGCAGGGAGAGGGAGGGAATCCTGCCCCTCTGCTCCGCGCTGTGAGACCTCACCTGGAGCACCGCGTCCAAAGATGGAGTGCTCAGCACAGGAGAGACGTGGGCCTGTGGGAGCGCGTCCAGAGGAGGGACACAGAAATGATGTGAGGGATGGAACAGCTCCCTACGAGGACAGGCTGAGAGAGCTGGGGCTGATTAAGCCTGGAGAAGGCTCCAGGGTGATGTGATAGCATCCTTTCAGTATCTAAAGAGGGGGCTGTAAGAAAGAAGGGGGCAGACGCATTAGCAGGTCTGTTGTGATAGGACAAATAGAACCAGTTTCAATCTGAAAGAGGGGAGATTTAAATCAGAGATTAAAAAAAAAGGGTTTTTTACTTTAAGGGCTTTAAAGCACTGAACAAGTTATCCGAGGAGGTAGTGGGTGCCCTGTTCCTGGAGACATTCAAGGTTGGGCTGGAGGGGCTCTGAGCACTTGGTTGAGCTGTATGTGTCCCTGCTCATTGCAGGGGATTTGGACCAGATAACCTTCCAACTCAGTTCTATGAGTTGCACCTGTCTGAACTTTGCAAGGAAAACCTGTCATTAGAAATGTAGCTTCAGCCATGGCCATCTCATACATCACCATCAGCATTCTCAACAAAAATGCCTGAGGTAGGTCATGAAGAATGTATTTCCCTGTGGAAGCCATCCAGTGTCCGATGTGTGAAGTAGATCTTACTTTCAGGCACTCTAACTGACCAGGTTACTTACTTGCCTAGATTTTGACCCTACTCTTACAACTGCTGCTGAAACGTTGATCTTTATGTATGTGAGCTTTCCAAGTGATATTTTTTGGAGTTAAATTTTCCTTTATGACATTTGGGCTCATTTAGAAACAAAGACTGAGATCTCTTAAAAGGAGGCACAAATGGGAAAATGAGATCATTAATTGTTGAAGCTGGTACTGTAACAAATTGACTAGAAATGTGGATTCAGAGAAATTGATGTACTTTATCCTTCCAAACTAAATGAATTCTCCATCTGCTTCAGCTTCTCAACTATAATGAGGACGTTGGGCTGACTCTGCTATTGGTTTCTCTGTCTCCCTGAACTATTTAGGAAAGTTTAAACATTTCTTGCATGATTAAATACACTTTCAATAAATCAATCTCATAATAATTGTTGTTCAGGAGAGTTCATTATTCAGTTTAGTCTTTTAAATTACTGTTCTTCTTTAAAGGATTCTTCTGATGTAATGGCTTCTGCTAAATCCATTTGCCATACTCTGGCTTGTAATTACTTTAGATTTGAAGAACAAAATGAATGACTTTATTATTAATCAGTAGCAAATTTGTCTTACTGTTTTTAACCTTAGAGTGGCCTTCGCTCATGAAATAGTTTTAATGGTCTAGATAGCAAAACATTTCATATCTCTCTTTCAAAAGAGAATCGGAGAAAGCGATTGCATAGTTTTGTGCATTTTCTTCTGCCTACCTTTCTTCTACTGCCTACCTTTCCATCCCCAGATGTTTGTCTTGTTGCCTGTCATCATGTCTGTGTTTGCTGTTGTATGTTGTCAACAACTATCTCTGGAAGTCTAGTTTTTCTACCTGGTTTTAGGCTGTAATTTTTTCAGACTGAGCCAGTTGTTTTTGTTTATGCTGTGGAGAGTATACGACACTTAAATATAGTGTTAATTTAATGTTGGCTCTCAACTGGATGTTGATCTATATGAATTTTCTCAGTGTTCCTGCATGATGAAAATTTAAATGATTTCTTTCTATTTTCCTACTGTTGTGGGATTTCACAGAACTTATTGACAGTGCTTTTGGTATTGTGAGTCTGTGCTTTGATTTTTGATAGCAAAATGCCACCTTGGATTAAAGTTGTCTAGCTGCTGAGGTGTCATATATGAATCTCCTTTATTTAGCCCCATAAGTTTGGCATCAGTTCTCTGTCCATAGTAGAATTTTTCAAACCCATCCTTAATTTTAAGCTGCCAGTCAACGCAAACTAATATAAAAGCATTTTCAGCTTTGCTAAACTTGTTAGGATCTAGAAGATATTGCATTAATATCTCATTTTCAGAAACTGCTTGGATAATGAAAGTGGCCTAGTTGCAGAGTTAAAGACATTCAATAAATCTCAGCTTTTAATATTTGGAGGGATTCATTCCTGTAGCAGCTTTGTGTTGGTTTTGTTTCCAGTATCAAATGTAATGTTTAACCAAGGCTAAGAATCTTTCAAATAATGCTGAGGAATTGTAGCAAACCTCCAAAGAGTAATGAATAGTATCTTTGAAATCTTAATTCTCTGGCTCTCTAGGAGGTCATTAAAAGTGTAAGTGTGAAACAGAATGGAATTTGTCAAGATACAAGACCTTCTTAGAATGCTTTTGTCTATACCCTTTATTCTTAAACCTGTTCGTATTAACGCTTCCTTGTTGTAGTTTCAGGAACTGTACTTTTTCATTTCATTTCTATGTTTTCATGTTCACATACTTGTTTACATGTTTATTTAAAAGTATTTTTAATTGTAAAAATGGAAAGTTTTTACTGAGGGCTATATGGCCACTTTCATTGCATATATGTCACTAGTTTTATGTAAAGGGTAGCCCTTTCTTGGGACAAGAATACCCTAGGGTTGTAGCACAGGGAGTACAGTTGTAGTAATAAAGATTATGTTGCTGATAAGTTCCCCTCAAGGCCCCATGATGGTAATACCTCTATATTTTGTCTTTAAAGAAAACTGCTGAGAGGCAATAATTTTTTTTGTATGTGTCCCATTTTCATTAATGCATGGTAATTGATGGAGTTGCAGTGACTTGTAACAGTAATGAGTTCTAAACATAAGAATGCACTCCTTTCTAATAAGTGAGCACTGCTGGGGTTTAAAAGCGTACTAAATCAGTTGCTTTAGTATGAATTTATTAGTTTTTTTCAGCATTAGCTTTAATAGTAGTTATTTACATAAGCGTACATCCCATTAACCGCCATCAGGGCTGGAAAACATGCTGAACTGTTCATATTTTCATATAATTATTGAACATAATGGTTTCATTTGCATTTCTAAACAGTGATGTTTCTGTCAGGCTTGGAAATAGTGTCTTTACGCAGTCCCTATTTCACATCCACTTATTTGACATCGTTAAATTTTATGCTAATGTGCTTCCCTAGAATATCATCAGTAGGACAGATGCTTGCGCTTTAATATACAAATCAGAGATGCTTTTCCCTCCCCCCTCCTCTGAACTGCAAAAGAAATAAAAAAAGCATATCTGCACTTTTTAGATATAGTTTGTTTCATTCTAAATAATCCGTAAGAAATGAAACTTAGCTCTTACCCCTACTAGTCACTTCTGAATGTTGTAGTAGATACCTTGTTTATGAAAGGTAGGGAACAATCTCCTCCATGGAGGGGTAAGAGTCTTGTAAAATTCATCGTAGTGACGGTGTGAAACTAAATGTTGTAACCTTGAGATTGCCTTGTGTCTAAGGCATGGAGCCCTATGCAGCACGTTGCTGAACTAGGCAGTAGTCCATGGACTGGCTTTCCTGGTTGTAGACCATCACTGTACAGAAGGTTTGGGAAGGGAGAAGTTTCAACTTCGCAGCTGTTTAACTTTTCTAAAAACCTATTTTGCTGAGTCTGGTGACTCAGTGCTTGTCTGCAGAAATGAACTTGAAATTCTACATTGTTAGGTTGCTAGTTTTACATTTAAAATAGCCTTTCTTGGTTTTTATAGTTCTGCAGATGGGTAGAGGTATACGAGCCTTTGCCTAAGTACTTATTGTATGATCAGTACTGCATTGTACTCCTTGTATGTGTGTGTATCAGAGAAGATTTGATACTTGGCGTGGAGTTAACAGTGGAAGCAGAACATCAGTAACCTAAGAGAGAGTGCTGATAATTGCAGTTTTGTATGAGGAAATAACTGAGTAAAAGAAGCAAAGCGCTACCATCAGCAAAACCACACTGCTTTTCTTTCATTTAAAAAATGAAGTGAATACTTCACATCTTGTTCTGTTTGAGCTTTATCTTAGGATGAGTTTCTTAGTGTTTTGAGTAATGTACTGAAATTAGAGCAGATGAGTGCAGCTTGCAGTATATGGTTGTGGTCACGGAAAAAATTAAATATGAAGATGTATATGATGTTGCATAAGAACCAGTCATGACCTGAGTAAACAAGAATGGAAAACTAGTGAATTTCAAGCTCATGCTTTTAGTGAGTTCCTCTGTGTGACACTGGGTGACTCTTCCCTCCTATATATGTGTTTAAATATTTGGGGTGCTGCTTGCAGGCCTTTCAGTGCCATGAAGGGTTAAATGTATGCATGCTCATTCACGGCATTTCATGGATACCCCTGTCCTTCAACAATACCAATGGGCCAAGTCTCTGGAAATCTTAAATTAAAATGTTGGAGCCAAGCATAAGACTTAGATTTGTTACTTTCATTGTGTATTATATATAAAAACAAACAAACAAAAAGGACAAAAATGCCTCTCTTCTATGACATCCCCATGAAGAAGGCTTGAAGGGGGCACCCACATGCAGAAGGGTACTTAGGTTAAAAAAAAAAGGCATATTTTATGTATAAAGGACCACGTGAGCACACTGGAGATATACTCTGATGGGTTCTGGGCTTATGGTGTCTTTAATTATAGATGATTAACAATTTGCTAGTTGCTTTGCAGACAAGTATAGAGACAAAAATCCCTACTGGGAAATGCTTGCAGTCTAAGACCTCATTCTGGGGGCGTGTGAATCTCAACAGCACAGCTCTATTTCAAATCAAGAGAAGTAGCAATAATAAAGCAGCGACAACAAAAAAAAATCTATGTTATTTCAGAGAGAACCACTGGATGTTTGAAGTATATTTCTATTACAATTTTGAGCTTGAAACAGTGCAAACAAACAGCTTATAGCAAATGATTGGGAGTGCTTTCTGGTAAACCTTCTAATCAAGACTGAAATACTGTTTACCAAAGCAGGGTATCACTTGGTGAGGTGTGCTAACTTCATCTGTAGAGTACTGGGAAATTTAAAGAGAGCACCTCTGCCATGCAAAGTAGATTGTTGCCCTGCACAGATTCTGAAGTGACCTTTTGTCTTCTCATTTGAATCCCGAAAGGAAGACTCTAGTTAATTGTCAGTTATCCTTTTTTTTTTTAATATGTGGCCATAAAAGGGTGAAGTATGATGATTTTTAACATCAGAAGATTAACATTTTACCTTTAAATAAAATATGATTAACTGGTACAGAATTAAAAGTAATAGAACTGAAATATTTAAACTATGACTCTGTGGTGTCAGATTATGCATCAAGTGTGACAGTTTAAGTACTGAAGTGATTTAAAAATGAGCCAGCTGAAGGACGTATATCCCAAGCATCAAGAATAAAATGGAATAAAACAATTGTGGCTATCAAAACTTCCTCATACCCTTCTGGCTGAGGGAACCAAGTAATCAAAGTGTAGTACTTTTCACACTGACTGCATCTTGCCTGGTGCCAAAACAGGTGCAGCAAGGGAACTGTCGGCATGCTATGACGGCATCTCACACTATGATTTGAAGCCTGCCAGATGATGATTATGTTTAAATTTAATTGCCAGGCAAGACTATTGCTTCTGTATTCATCTACATCAAGCAAGGTTCAAATATGATTGATCCAGCTATGCATCTTGTCTTGCATTGTTTCACAGTCAGCCAGGCTTCCTATTATCCCTATACTGTCTCTTGTAAATTGGCCTATGTTTTGATAAATGAAACCATGTACTTACTATCAGAAATACTTAGTATTACTATCTGAAAATCTGAAAATGCCATTGTGAAGGTTTGTCATTTGACTTCTGTATGTTTTAAATCCTTGTTAGTAAAATTATTTTTTCTCCACATAGTAGTTTTGCAAACTCAGCTTGGAATTTGGCAGTAAAGTGACACCTTGCTGACACCAGAATTCCATCAAGTAAATTTTTGAGTGTAGATTGGGTGATAGATTTAGTAGATCTTGTAAATGTTTTCAGCAGGTTTGAGCACGTTAAGCTATGACATTTTTAAACTGCTTATGGATCCTCAAAAAGAGGAATGGAATATGGCTTATGTTCCTCAACAGTTAAAATAAAAGGAATGGTTAAAGGAAAAAAAAAGGAAAATATGAGGTCAAAATAGTTGGCAAGTCTAAGTGAGCAGGATACTGAAATAAGAGGCTGTTTCTTTCATGTAGTTACTTCTGGGAGTAGAACTTTAGTGATTATGTAAAAATGTGAACAAAACACTTAACAGCTTTCATGGTACATGACCTCTTCCAGTTACATTGTTCAGAAGTTTTTGTAAATTTATTCATATTTCATTATCTTCAGGGAGAACTCTTCTCTTGCTGTAAACACTGCTAGCTACATTAAGGAAATATTACATTAAATAGATCCTTTTAATGATATTGCTTATCATATCATAAGAGTGCAGAATAATACTCAAGTGAACACAGCTCTGGATGTCCAGCTGTCACTTAGGTAACTGGACATCTCCTGTGATGTTTTACTGCTGTGTTTCAGTTCAAGTGCTTGTATTTGATTCTCTTTTCAATACTCTGCTGTAACTCACAAGTATATATGCAGCATAAATTTGTCCTATGACTAGAGGGAATTAAAAATTAGAAATATTTTTCTAGTCACCTGCAGACAGAAATTAGAGTAAGAAATATAAACTTTCACTGAGGTAGAATTTGACTGTGGAAGGTGTTGCACAGTATATCTGATGGTATGGAACTGTGTTTTGTTACCTTGGAAAGCTTCCTTATTTCCCCGGAGAGCCATCTATGTACATGTCTCTAAGTTCATCGGGATCTGCACATGGCTCGTGAATCCTTAACTGATTTTAATGAGCCATTTATATTGAACTTGTTGGCAAAGTTCAAGTTGTTTAATGCACTTTTTTTTTTTTTTTTCCTGGAAGCAACCACAGGACAGCCCAAAGAATTTACCAACAATGTAATAACATTGTTCAGACAGTACAGTGAACATGCCAGAGATTCACCTGGCTCACCTGCAGGGGACATAGGACCATCAGGAAACTTCTGTCCCTCTGCAACAATAACATATTTCTGTTCATAAAGTGGTGAAAATCACAGAATCACCAAGCTTGGAAAAGACCTCCAAGATCATCCAGTCTAACTGTCCACCTACCTCTAATATTTCCCCACTATAAAATCTGCGCTGGTTCACTTGTTACTTTTCTGCAGCATATCATGTTTGAAGGATCAGTGTTTTACAAGATTTTCTATTTTTTGTTTGTTTGTTTGATACCTTTAAATTTCCAACCAAGACACAGTGACAGCTAGCTTAAACATTACTTGTTCTTGTGCAAGTGTTTTGCTTAAATATATATTTCTTCTACTTAGTGTTTACTGGGAAGGAATTCAAGCAATAGGCATTCCTGTTATCAAAGGGAAAGGAGAATGAGAGAAATTTCTCTTTGGCTTGGATGTTTGTTTTGTGAGTGACATGAACTGACTGATTTCCAAATTAGAACAGGCTAGAAATCATGGTGAAATCACAGAACACTGAGTAGAGTTGTATGATTGAAAGATCAGAAGGCTTAGTAAAGTCAGAACAGTATTGCCTGATAATTGAGATCTGTTTTGTTATCTTACTTAGATGTGGAAGTCACCTTTGTAAACTTAATATTTGCAAAGCTACATAGCAAAACTTTTATGTTGTTGAAGATAGTCCCCAAAGATCAAACATAAATTTTAAATGCATTTTTATGCTATGATTAAGGATTGGTGCTTCTAAGTAACGGATTACTTATGAGGAGAAGGTGGGAAACTGGGAGAGTATTGTCCTGTATTTTTTAAAGAGCAGATAAATTATGGTGTGACATTAAATGAGCCTTCAACTTCAGCCATAGCAATAGTGTCTATCAGTTTTTCTTGTCTAGGAATCTTGTTCAGTTTTACTTTCTTAATCAGTTAGCTCTGGAGGATGTGGGACACCATTGCAGACGTTCTTTTGGTAGTTTTTCTAGGACATCATGCTGTTGTGAATGGTTTAAATTTGGAGAGAGAAAACATAATCCGGCTGAAACTGCATTAGCTGTGTAGTGTCAGGTTCAAATCTTTTAGTGGCACTGTCCACAATAAAGTCAGGATCCCTGACATCATGAGCTTTCTCCCTAAAATACCACAATAAGTGGTGGTCAGAAGTATGGAATTGTGTTCTGCAACAGATTTATTTTTCCTACAATATATATAGGAAGTCACCTATTTGTCCCATTGGCATTTTTTTTTTTTTTTTACTGAGAAAATAAATGTGTGTCTGAAGCTATTCTGGAAAAAAAAAAAAAGCAGGAAAATTGACTGTTAATTCAGAGTTGCTAAATGCTGTCTTTGGGTGTTTAGTTGGGTCCAGTCTTTGTCTACATCTACCCCCTTTGGGGCTGATTTGTACCCTTTTTTCACTGACATAACTGTTTCTCACTTCTCGTTGTAGATGCTGAAATATGTTTTTAGCTAATTTAACATAGAAAACATTGGAAAGTTCTGTAATTGATATTGAAGGAGTCATTTTCTGCTTCTTCTTAAAAGTAGATTAAATTTGGGTAAATTTTGCATTGCAGAAACTTTGCTTTGTAGTTCATTTTTGACATAAAATTACTGCGAGCATGCTAAAACAGTGGCATTTTTATTTTGGTGAGCTTGTTGGCCTCGAGCAATCAAGATTGTATTTGTGAACTGTAACACAGGAGGATTCATTGTCTTCCCAGCTCTTCATGAGACCATATTGCTTGAGGTATTCTTTTACTTACTTTTTCAGTCAGTGTCAAGAATTTTATTGTAATGGGGTTTGTGAAATCTGTAGGCTTATGGAAGATTAGTATATCTGCCACAACTTTTATGAATGCTTTTGAAGAATGTATGAGTGTTTGGGCCTACTTGCCCCATGAAGTGAAACTTCATTTTCTAGGAAGGGTATTTTTTTTGCTTGTCTAGGATGTGATTAGTCGTATCTTCGACATGTTTTTTGTTAATGGATGTGGATCTGTTTCATTGCTAGAAGTTTGATGGAAAGGATTATGTTATGCACGTACTATAGGGTGATTCTGTAAGGCTGTAATGTCCAGATGTAGTGCAGTACCCAGTGATACCACTAGAAATAGAGCAATACATGGAATCATTCTTCTCTGCTAAGGTGACCAACCTATAAATAGATGCAAATTGATGTACAGTATTTATCCTTTTTGTCTCCCTCTTTTTCAGGATGGAATGTGCAATGAATTGAAAAACTATACATACTGAGTTCTGGCTCTAGTACTAGTGTATTGGAGTATATTTCCTCCAGAATTTGTTGAAGTTTTTTATTACTCTCTGGGATTTGTGTTCTTGGTTCTCAATTTTATCTCAGACAGTGTGAGTTTTCTAGAATTTGTCTGGCTTTGTGGTAAACAAGCAGTAATACTTCCATGCTTTTGGTCTTTTGAAGCAGAACCATCATCAGAGCATTTTTTATAAGACTACAAGCATCTATGTTCCATGTTTAAAAAGGTAATTTAAGAATCGATAGTAATACCAATCCTCATGCCAAGATAGGTCTTTTATAACAGGAGAGCAATTCACTTAAACATTTTCATACACTATGCTGCATTGGATGCACTTTAATGGAAGTGATGCATAGAGAAGATGGTGTCGCACTGCAAAATGTTTATCTGGTTGTTTTCAGTGGCCTGGCAGAACTCCATTATGAAAGGTTCTGAGTGCAGACTGGCTGTGATGAACTTGTGTGCCAGATCATCTGTCAGAGCCCTAGTCAGCTGGGACCAGACTTGCTGACAAACACAAGACTGCTAGTATAAACATGTGGTGCTTTATATTTTATTTAAAACTCAGTTGGATCCTTGTTGTGTAAGTTTAATACAGATGTAGACTCCACTGCTGCAATGTCAATTTTCCTATAGTTTTATGCAGGATGTTGAATGCTGTAATGCCTCACTCTGAGAAAAAAGATCAATTAGGAGCCTTGAAAAAAGTCAGCAATGCTAGAAAATAAATTTTGATTTGATATACATTTACATAAGGAGTTTCCCTCACAGGTTTTGTGGTCTTGTTTTGGTTAGATAAACTGACGTATGTAAAAAGTATAAGAGCAGGTGTAGTGGTTAGAATATCAGTCTCAATGCAGGAAATTGTTGTTAACTGTTCCTAATGTAAATTACATCTTCAGCAGAAGAGAAAACAACTTCTGATGTCTCTGAGAGGTTCTGTGGTCCTCTCTTTTAGAAGTGATCTATTTATTTATTTATTTACTTTATACACACATGAGTCTTCATTTGTACCATGCATGATATCTCAGTACTGGATGTCAACAGTCCTTTATGTTGAATATGTAGTGTACTTTCGACTGCTTCGGTATCTTTATAACCTTATTATAATGAGGAAAAAGAGGACAATTGTTATGTGTAATCACATAAAATATAAGCCAGCATGCCCAGCAAGTAACTGTGCATCTGATGCAAATGAAAATATTATTTTCTTTTGAACAGAAAAGATTTTAGTGTTTCAGAAGTTGTTTCTTTTTCTTTTTTTCTATCTTGTGGAAAATGGATTTGACAAAAGCTTGGTTCAGCTATTTATGTTCATGGTTTATAGAAGCAGATCTGAAAGAGATCTTTTAGGCCACCAATGCTTTTCAAAACAGAAGATGGGACACAACCTCTTTCTCTCTGACTTCTTGTTCTTTGCCCAGATTACCTGAATTTGATGTTCAGATTTTCATCCTGATTTGGAGGCTTTGCCTTAGCTGTAAGCCTTTCTCTGGGCTAGTAATTTGATTTGCTTCTCACTCAACAAAGTAAGCTCTACGGTGTCCACTGCTGATAAGCCTTCCAAGCGGGCACGCATTTGCTCAGTGTTCTCACCTGTGAGTTGTGAAATTATCACAGTTGGGGTATCCACCCCACAGCTTTCTGGCAAAGTTCCCAGAAATGGGGAAGTCAGGCAAATTTGAGAGACCCATAGTATACTGGGGGAAAGGTGGTGGCTATGGTGTTTGATCAGTATGAACTGCAACGCCAGTAAACTTTTAACTGAGTTGGTGTTAATGCAGCATGACTGAAATAGCATTTAGAGTTAATGAAACTAGTTTTAGCAGTATCTGCAATGCTTTTTGTGTGTGAACGTGTGACATTTTACAAGTGCATTGCAAAGGCTAAATTGATTCTTAGAAGAATACATTTCTCTAGCACAGACAAGACCTAATAGATCTTTTTCCTAGATAGCAGACTTAACTTTTTCTTAATTTTCTCTCTTGATTAAACTCCTGAATGGGGGTGAAGTTTCCACTAAATGTCTGCTCAAAACAAGCTTAGAGAAAATGGAATGTCAGCCTTAAAAATGTCACTTTAATATGGTTTGACATGATAAGGTCTTAAAAGTCTCCTAACGATATATGATGGAGTACATATGCTTGCTGTGTTTGGAATCAGTGTGTGCAAGGATGTGTATTCACAAAATGGATGAGACAGTGTTGGGCAGAATGCTTGGAATAAAGAGCACTGGCAAAGAAAGGGAGAACTGACTGGCAAAATCCAAATACAGAGGTGGGTGAAAGGAAACTGAACACACAGTATGGAAAACAAAAATTAAATCAGACTGCTAGGACAAAGGAGTGTGTCCACTATTAATGGGAGAATACGACAACAATTTGCCATTTAGGTTTTGTAAGTGAAATTGTGCAATTCTGACAAGTATTTATGATTTTTAGGTCTGGAATGGAACAGTTTCCTTTTTGTGTATGCACAAACTTTTTTTTATTTTTTTCATAGTGCCGATTGCATATTTAGTACAGCAGATATTCTGGTTTTGGTAAGTTGGTTTTTGTCTATCCATAAAATTCTGCTGACTTCTCTTTTGGGTCTAAATACTTGTCTGATTATGGGATTCCTTGCATTTGTCAGTACATCAGAAGTCTTATTGAATATTTAGTGTCTGAAAAATCAAGGAAAAGCACATGTCATGTATTTGCCACATGTTTATATTGAACTTTAAAAAAACCCATCTGTTGTAAACTTAATTTTTACAGACTTTACACTTCAGAGAAGTACACTTATTAATAAAGATGGTACAAAACAATTTTATATATATATTAGGAGTGAAGTTAATTTTATGCATGTGTGTACATACATGCGTTCATATCTACATATGAATGTATTAACCAGATGTCTTAGTCTCAACCTGAGTTTCAGAACATTGAATATTTAAGCTTGTAAGTAAGCTACAGTCTGGACAAAGGCCATAGTTCTTCACACTGGGTTGTGGACAGTAGGCACTTACACAACTTAAAATTTTTGTTTGTACTTGTTTTTCTGCCCTTGATTTTGAAATTTGGGTAAGATTTTTTCAGAATGACATATATCCACTGAAGTGTTCTACTGGTGTAACTTTTCGCAATATTGTGTTACGGGTTTTTTTTTTTTTTTCTTATTTGAAATTGTTATCTAAAACAAAGTTATAGGAACAATTTATTCTGTATTTAATGTTGGTGGGCAAATTCCCTCAGACCATCTAAACTTGTTTAATATCCCCCTACAGTGTTTGGACAATAGACTAATGTTATTAGATACTATGAATCAAAGTTAAATTGAGTGTATAAATCATGCTTAAACTGCAGAACAAAATCACATTGATGCGAAAATGCAAGTAAGTATAGGAAGCTATAAGATAAAATGATTTCAGATCCTCAATGAAAATGTGTAGAGACTTGTTAAACCTTTTGTGATACATATGAGATTTTCACAGCTAATGCCTGCTGTATTTCCCCATGGGTAAGAGTACCCCTTGTCTATTTGCACTTTACTGATGTGATGAAACTTGGGCCCAGTGATGTTGTGTTCTGAATGCATCTGTTCAGCAGTTCAGTATTCACTGGAGCTTAAAGAGGAGTTGTTGGTCCTGGCTCCAGTACTCTTGTGAGGAGAGGAGAATGCTGTTTTTTCTGCTAGGGTGTCATCTCTTATGGTGTGTTGGTATACAGTCTCTGCTGGTGCTCTTTATATTATGCTTCCCTAAGACATTTCCGAGAGTGACACTTAAAGGTTGCAGGAATTTGCAAGAGAGCAGTCACAGTTCTGTTTGTTGGATTGATAAGCACGGGGAAAAAGAAATTTAATAAATAGATGTTACTGAAATGAAACTTCTACTAAGATTTCTGTGCATTTGATCAGTGGAGGTTAAGTTAGAAGAACAAAAGTAATTCATCCTTGATGGATTAGAAACTTCCATACGTTTTTTCCCTTCAAGATAGAGAACATGATGTGAACATTTCTGAGCATTTTGTGAAATGTGCTTCTTTTTATTTTATTTTATTATATTTTTCAGATGAGAAATACTTTTGCATTCTGTTAGCAACTAAATGATGTCTGAGTGCCCACCTATACCAATCTTTGAGTCTTTATTTTTAGTGTTCCACTGTCTTGTTTGAGAAAGTGCTTTAGGAATTGGTTTGAGCTTAGGTAGATGTGAAAATGTGTATTTGAATACACAAGGGTACTTGTTCAAATACCTGGATACTAGGCCAAATTAGCAGGATACACATATTTCTGCATTCCCTTGGGTATGTGTATCTGTGCATCCTGCTATGGATGTCCAAAGCAGATGCATGTTGGTGTAATTAGAATTTATCTGAACAGCATAGGCCAGGCCCAAAGTTACCAATTTATTGTGTTTCTGACTGCCACTACACAGTATGGGAAATGTTTAATGCAAAAGCATGGGAGTCTGTCTGGTAAAATATTAAATCTGAGAGAGCAATGAGAAATGTAAGATAAGGTTGCTAAATGTAATTCAAATCCAGCATCTCTTAAAACAATAAAATTTCCCTCTCACAGTCTGTGTTATCAGGTTCTGTGATTTCCAGTTGAACTCTTTATGCGTGCGCTGACCTCTATGCAGGAGAATCTTTTCAGTAATCTGTATTGTTATCAGTGCATTGATTTAAAAATCTTAACTGCACACTGAGCAACTGGATAGTAAACAAGCCTTGTTACTTATCTTTACCTTAGACTTTATGTGCAAACTTTAATACCTTATTCATATAAGGTCTGACCTTTTCTACAGTTGCAAACAAGCCTCCAAATAAACCTTGAATTATTAAACTACCCTTTAAGTGAATGTAATGCAGTTCCTATACTATTTTAGATTTCTGTAGCTTCCATTGCTGTCTTACAGAAATGCATCCAAATGGCGAAGCTATTCTTCATAAGATAAGTAGCTTTATATTTTCATAATTAGGTAAAAAAAAAACAAACAAAACAGCAACAACAAATCAAATCAGTCAGAGCTTTTGTTTGAGCAGTGCTGAGATCTTATAATAAACATTATGGGCATGGAAGAAGCTTTCATTCACATGTTAATAGGCATATAAGGTTCTGTTTCAAGTCATATTACAGGGCTACTGCTGTAATAAAAATTGGAGATTGTATTCTAAATTAGTAGCATCAGCCTAGTGACAAGCTCATGTTCTAGTAACTGTACTGTTTCTATTTAATTGCATGCATGTGTGAAGCAAATATTGTCAGGTTGCAGCAGAGAGAGTATTTTTATTTGCATTGTATTAGCAATTCATGATAGTAAGGTGAAACCAGCAGAGATGGGCTGAGAATCTGTTATGCCAAGCATGACTGTATCTTGCACTGAAGATGTCTGTTCTCTGGGCTGGTGGTCAGACTCGTGAATTCCCAGGCTTGAATTGCTGAGGTTGAACAGTGGAAGTTTGGGTTTTGTGGGGGGAAGGAGAGAAGCTGTATTGTTCAACTGTGGAGGGTGGACAGAGGGGGGAGTGACTATGTGATGGTGGGCATACATATTCTGTCTTGAAAGCCAAAATTGTTGGAATTTAAAAAAAAGGCTGGGGAAAAGTAAAATCTACATTTCAATTTGTCATTTGAAGTTTGCCCTTAAGTACCTTAAGTCTGAGGTATATCTTCAACTGCTTCTGTTGAATAGTGTAACTTGTATAGTTTTCAATGGCTTTTGAAAGATTTCTGTGCTCTCTGAAAGCATACTGCATTCATTTATGACTATGGTGTACATACCGGAGTGGAGATGGCCTTGATTTATACTGCTTCACTACACGCACCTCCTGGCTTAAGTTGCAGTTCCCAATTTAGAATTTCAGTCACTCTTCTGATTATTAAGGTGCATAGGATGGCAGAAGAATCATGCTTAGTGCTTTCTAGGATGCCATGACTTGTGTTAAAGACTATAGGAATTCAGAAATTCAACTCCTTTAAAGAAAATGCTTGAAAGTTTGGGGCAGATAACACTACGTAGGAGTTAACCACACTGATAATGACAGAATTGAGATTACTGAGCACAAGTAGTTGGTTCTTCCTCTAAGTATGCAGTGACATTAACTGTCCAAAACGACTCAAGTGGTGGGGGAGCTTGCTATTCAAACCACTCTAGGAATTTTCATCCTGTTTACAAGTGACATTTTTTGTTTGCAGCTTTAAGACATCTATTATTTATTTTGGTATGTTTCCATTTTCAGTTAAATGTTCATTTATTTATTGTTTATAGTGAACTGCATGATCTAAAACATACTGAATATGAGGCATGAATAGGGTAAAGTTTGTTTTGAAATCTTAATTTTTGCTTGCCTCCCTGCTTGTTACTTTTTATTGTGAACCTTAACAGAGGATTAAATTTTTTGCATTTATTTTGCCTTAGGTTTTGATGTATTTCAGTAAAGTTGACAACCCTTACATTATTGCCTTAAGAGCCACAGAAAAGTATTCACTGTCTTGAAAGAGACCACTTTACTGTGTCTCGTTGAAATGCTTGAGAATATACAAGAATTTATATTCTAAAACTATAATTCTAGGCTTGTCATTATTGCTTGTCTAGGCAATAATTCTAGGCTTGTCATTACGGAAAGGCACCTTCACACATCTTTAATTTCTGTAGCTAGTTTTAATAATTTCCCTGGGACCATCTTGAAAATAGATCTTTTCTCAGTTATATCTTGGTTATGCAGGTCAAATTGATTTATTTTTTGCTATCACTTTTTTTGTGATCTGGATAAGCATACATAAACATAAAATTGTGGATATTAAACTGTACCTAGCATTTTATGTTCTTTCCTGTGCAACTTCTTCCTTTTTGAGAGGATGAACCATAAAAACAACCTGATGCATAACTTTACTTTTAGACATAGAACTATGTAATTTAGTCTTTTCTGTATAGAAACTCTGGTAATTCTGAGGAATATTCCAGCTGTAATAGTGTTGTATAGAACTCTGCATGAACTGGGAAATTATAGTGTGTTGTCAAATGTAAAACTACACTTAGTTCTTTGAAGTGGGGTGCTGTGGAAGAGATTAGAAACCTCAGGGTTTTATTTTAGTTTGCAGGCTATGAAAAAATAGTACAAAACTTTGATTTGTATACATTGTGTTTTTTTTTCCCTTTCAGTGATTATAAAACTGAAATGATGATGGCTTTCTCTATAACTCTTTTCTTGCTTTGGTAACATACAGGGTTACTGAATTAGAAGTAGTTGAAATCTTGTTGAATGGTCAACTTTTGAAATATGATCAGGAGGTGCAGTAAGTCCTATATTGCATGTGCACACAAAAAATGTGTGTATGGAGTCAACGGTTATATGTCTGGTTAATTGTTGTACATGGCCTGTACTCAAATCTTTTGACTATGTTTGAATTGTCTTCTTCTAATTTCTACTTTCTTATGGCTAATTTACATAATGCTGTTTCCTGCTTAAAATCATTTCATTCTAAGGTATAATGTGTTGTGCTAATCTAGATTCTTTCATTGCAGGAGATCAGCGTGGTTGCGAATGCTCATAATTCTGTCCTCATTCTGTGAGTTAAAATGTATTACTTCCATCTCATCTTCGTAAAAGTGAAGAAACCAAAGTAGAAATTTAAGAATTTGTTCAGCATATTAAATGAAAGCTTTAGCAGGTCTGTTTAAAACCTGCATACCTTTATTCTGGCACTTGTGATTTTCTTTATTGTTTTTTTTCTTAGTCCATTTTCAGAGTTTGCACGGTAAGGACTATGGGTTAAAACTGTCCTCACTGAAAACAGATTTCATTTAAAACAGTTTGAGAATGAGTTTTATTGCTGATTAGGATAGTCAGCTGTAGCCTGAGAAAATACACTTTTGCTCACAGGAAGAGTAAACTGCAGATTCTCCTTTCCTTATTATTATTATTATTTTTTTGTGTCCCTAAGTTCTAAAGATGCTCTGATTGTATGAAACCTGTTTGTGTCAAACTGTATCTGCCTGTAAAAACTCAGACAAAGGTTCTGGCAAGTAGCTGCTGCCTTTTGTCTTGGTATATTTTCATTTCAGACTCAGCCTTAATCTCCTTGTGAAACACTTAGGCATTTTCTGTTTGTCTGCCCATGGACATTAATTCCACAGACAGCTTTAGGGATTCTGCAAAATCAAATGGTGAAAACCGAAGCTGAGTCGTTTGCCATTTCCATGTTAAGTATCTGTTTGTATGTGTGGATACTGATATTTTATCATGCTCTTGAACAGCTTTAAATTGCAAACTTGATTTGTTATCTAGCTGAGACGCAGTAAGGGCAGTATGGTATCTGTCACCTTTGGCAACATGGCCTTCTGAATAGGTGTAGGAGTTCACAGCAGAGAAAATGTCTTAATATCTCTCTGTTGAAACTTTCCTTTCCCAGGAAGAAAGTTGTTTTAAAGCACAGAGGAAGCCAAGGGAAGTCTTTTCTGGTTTGTCTGGAGATCTTTGGCAACTGTCCTTAACTGAACTAGATTCAGTGTCCAAGAGCAACTCTACAATAGTTCTGTGTATTTTTTTGCATTAATCATAGTGATTTTTTTACTTTTGCTAGGAGGGCTTTGTCGTTGATCATTTGCAGTCTGAAGTACAGGTTGCATGCAGCTGTGCTCAGGGATTTTTTTCGAAGGGTATAACTGTCCTTACCATTTTGATCAATTAAGAGTAAGACTAGTTTTCTCTTGCTACTTCTATTTTAGAAAAACTGTGTTCCTAACTGTAGAAAAATAATGTGGGATGATGAGCTTGCTGATAATTACAGGTACCTCACTGAGTTGCCACTACATGTTCCGTTTTTCCAACAGAAGAAAATTTTTTCTTTTCAGAAAACAAATTTGTGTATGACAGCGATGAAGTGTTGCTTTCTTCCCTTCTGCCAAGGCAAAGAAATAAAAGACTTGCATAGCAGCAGAGAGGTTTCTGACGCTGCCTGCTTGGCTGGTGTGGGGTACACAGAATTCTGCTTGAGCTGTTATTACACAGTGGGAGAATTAATGGAATGGTTAATGCTGAGGGTATTGTTCTCAAGTTCCTTCTCAAAGTGAACTACCATTATGTAGACTTGGATGCGATCCATGCTGAATTGAAGACCTACACTGTAGCTATCTAAATTGGAGCACTTCCCTTAAAATGTAGTTTCTTTTTCATCAGATGGAAAGGTACAGAGATTTTTAAAGCTTATGGTGTAAACAGACTGTCGAAGATGTGAGAAATTTGAGTGCTCTTTTAATACGGGAAACATATTCTCAGTAGGACTTCTTCACAATATCAAAACTTACAAGTGATTAGTTTGGCCTGCTTCTCATGTGTACAGGGAAACTGTTGTGCATGTGAAGTTAATCTGAACAATATTCCCCTTCCCTAGGCTTCAGGGATAGTTCTTGTCTTCGAGTTGTTGAAACTAGTTTGTATGTGGGTGACAAATCAGTTCCTCTTCATGTTTGCTTAAATCTAAGAGGATGAAAATTTTGGCAAATAAAAGTGGGCTTTTAGAATTAAAATGTCTGAATGCTTTTGTTAGCAGGTTGTTTGCCCAAATGCTGGGGAGGAAACCACCCAACAGATCTCTTTTGAGTAGTGGCAGCCTGGTGTTTTTAGTGCATAAGCTGTGTCTAGATGCTGAAGAATGTGGAGTTGCTTGAAGTTCCATGGAGTCTTGTTTTGGTAGAGGAATTACACCAAATTAGACTTGAAGTAAAAATGGTGAGGATGAAAGGATATTCTCTTAACAGCAGTAGGTTCAGGAGAGCAGCCTGTCCACGTGTCTTCAGTCTTTTGTGTAGGCATTTCTTCAGGAATGATAAAACACCAGAAGTGGTTAGGGCAGGATGGGTGCAATATTTTGCTTACCTTAGTTCAAAAAAAAAAAAAAAACAACAAAAAACCATAATTCTTTCCTGAAAAGTATCATCTATGTTGTTGGAACAAAAATGCAGTGTTGTGTGCTAGTAGCAGGACGTATGGTTTGAAGGAGCTGTTTTGTTTTGTTTAAAGCAGTCAGTTATTGTGAAATCACAATTTAAGTGATAACTTGAGAAGGTCTATGCTTTCTTTTGGTGAGTGTTGAGAATAAGCATAACCTGCTTTGGCAGGGGGGTTGGACTCAGTGATCTCTTGAGGACCCTTCCAACCCCTATGATTCTATGATTCTGTGGGATATTTTTTCCCTCTCTTAAGAGGACATGCCATTCTTTCTAAATGTGCTTTCCCTTTGCAGATGGTATTTAAGAAAAATAAGTGATTGCAAGATATTTAATAATTGTCCCTGCTATAATTTTCAAGACAGTTCTTTACTGAAGAGTAATCTTTACCATTTTTATCTCATAGTGGAAGTTAAAGATGAAATTCATAGTTCAGGACCTTCTAATACTCTAGACTGTCATAGTTGCATTTGCATTCATACTTTGAGCCAAATCTCAGTTGTTCACCGAGTCCTGATTTCCCTTATTTTGTGCCCTCATCTCTTAATGTGGCAGATTCTTTTCAGAGTAAACAGCTTCAACATCATTGCTGTGGATGATGGTGTCTTTTATAAAAGAATGAAAACTGCCACTCTTCATGCCCCGAAAGTGAGCCCTGTGTGAACTTAACTCAGTTACTGTCTTCAGACAGCGCTTAGCTTTTTATTGCAGAAGTCTCGACAAAGATGTGTGACGCTTTCTTTTGTGGATGTATTGTCACATTTAGTCAACATAGTCAACAATAAGCCACACTTAGTCAACACTGTCCATGCATAGTGTTAAATTTGGAAAAATACAGAGTAATAGAACTGGAAAGAATAATCAAAGCTGTAGAGTATGTGTGTATTAATGGTATCAAAGCTGTCAGGCAAATCAGGTTGTTAAGAAAGCCTGAAGAATTCATAATCAAAGTACATACTGGAATTGAAATCTGAGGGCTGAAATGCAACTGAGTAACTCAGTGTAGGTGCAGATATTTATGATGGATCTAGTTAGTTCTGCATTGTAATTATGACGTTTGGTGATACTTATCTTCCTGCCTAAGTATTGCAGAAATCTTAGTAAAAATCTGTATTTGTGGAGGAACTTGAAATGGGATGGTTGTACTTTAAAAAATCAGTTACAAAAGGGATGCATGAAGATACAGAGTCCATGAAGATACTCAGTTGAAATGAAATGCAACTATAAATAAGCAATACTGGAATATGTGAAATATATTAGTCATTAATCTTGAGTATATACATAATATATAATTGTATAATTATATAGTATATATAATATAAAATTGTGCAATCTGTTATTGCAAGAAAGAGCATATTTTTGGACCATTCAAGGAATTATTCCACTTGTGGAGTGGTGAGGTAGTTCTCTGCAATAAATTTCACATTTGTGATAAATGAGCAGGTAAAGTAAACAAGCAGAGGGAAAAAATACAGAGAAGATGGACTGACAAAAACAACAGGACAAGTAGGCGTTTTTATCCTGTTAGGATAGCAATTACAGCTCTGTGGACTGTTGTTGGTTTGCAATTTACTGTACACATTGAGGGAGAAGAGAATTTCTGATCTTTGTAATTTAGAATCATGATGGTGATTAGCCACAGAAGAAATCAATATGTTTCATGTTCAAATTGAGTTTACCAACTTGATTATTACACCCCCTACTTGAGATTTATTTTGAAAGCTGATTGGAATATTCTGCTAGAGCACTGCTTGCTGCTTATTGTAGCAATGTGAGCTATATTGAGCATGGCACACTGGAGATCTCTGATCTACTGCCTTGTTCAATCTGAAATTTAATTCAAAGCACTGGTGTTTTAACTTCTGCAGCCTTATATTTTCTAGCTCAAATGTGACTTGCTTGGAACTGTATTGCTACTTTGGTGTTAATCGTGCATGTTTTCAATGTTTTAAGTACACTTGCTGTCGAAAGATCTTGCGAACCAGTATAATTAAAAATGGCATCATAATAGATGGGACTGTAGAGGAGCCATTAATGAAGAGGGCAAACTAATGTTAATTCCTGTGTCAGGTTTTGTTTGAACCCAAGGAGCACTGAGAGTAAAGGCTGAAAACAATATCGACAACAAAGTAGGGAAACAGAGTATGCAGTAAGTAGTTGGAGCAAAGAAATGACAGCTGAGATGTAGACACAACCAAGACCAACCAATAGACTGAACTGAAACCGTGGGTTTCCTTAGATGACTTAGTTCAGGAAGAGTTGGGGAATGTTTTTCAGAGAAAACAAAAATTTCAGGAATTGCCTTTTCAATCATGATGAGGAAAGAAATGAAATGGAGAGTTTACTGCAAAGCTTACATTCAAATGTAAATTGTTTGGATCAAGTACCTTCTGTCCATTTTGTGTCTGAATTTCTAGAGTAGTAGGTACTTAAATCGAGAGATACAGGCAGTGAGCAGTGATAAAAGTGTGCTTGTCCCTGGCTCTAATAAAAGAGTAGATAGGATATAGGAGAAGTCTGAGTGAAATGATTGTGACCAAAAAAAAATGATGGTGTGAACAACTGCATCAAACTGACAGACCCTACTGAGTAAAACACTCAGTAACAAGCCCATAGTGATGCTGCGTTCCCAAGAGTTACCAAAAATGTGAGAACAATTGCTTTTCTTGTGGTTCCAATTAAAAACTTACAAATTGAAGAGAACATTACAGATTTAAAACAATGGAAAACACAGCAAGCTGAATGTGTTATGAAGACCTGCTGAGGGAAAAGTGATTTGATTTTGATTGGCCTCCTGACTTGTGACATTTTTGGAAACCTATGTGTGCCTGAATGAGGACACAGACACAGTATTGAAGGATGCCACAAGTACATAAGAAAAAAGGATTTTGTTTAGCTTAGCCAATGGAAAGATTTTAGTGACCAAGGTCAGCCAATTTTTGGAGAATTAGAAGAAATCTGAACTAAATCTGCTCAGTAATACTTGCTAGTCATAAGGAACAGAAATCAGAATTAGAAGGGCCTGTATTGCAGCAACATGGCCTTTCATATCTGCAATATTTAAATGACTCATGCAGATTTTTCTGTTCTCTACAAATCCCTCCCTTCCATACAGTTAAAGAAATAAGCCGGGCGTAAATCATCTTAATTGTGGTTTTTTTTTAGAAGCTGGATCTAAACCACAGGATCTTCTTTTTTATTATTATTTTATTTATTTTTGATTCAAAGTGCTTCAGGCATATCAAGCCCTTTCACTTATAATTGCTGAACATAATAGTCGAAAATTAAAAGCGATAGCAGCTTGGAGCCAGGCTTCGAAAAGTTTTTTTTTTACTTCAAGGCATTGTTGTTCCTGACAATCTTTGTGACACCACCACTGTAAAACTGACTGCATCGGTAATTTTTAAAATCTGATAATTCATCTGAGGTATTTGAACACTTGTTCTAAAGCATTAGTCTTTGTTGGACAAAATAATTTTTAAGGAACTAGCTTACAGATTTGTTTTATTTTACATGAAAATGTACTCTCAAGAAAGAGGGAAGTGGGACTTAAGCATCATGCAGGGACTGAGGATGCTGTTTAGCTGTCTTTTAACTGAGTCTTTATTTCATTTCAAGCCTGTAGTACATTTTACTAAGCCTTCATCAAGTTCTCTATCACTCTCATATATTTCTTTTTGGTAGGTTTTTCTTTCTCACTTCCATGAACAGGAAGGACATGGGTGCTGTGAATGTGGGAGGGCTGTATGCCCGAGTTTTGGAATCAACAAGAATGACTGCTTCAGCTTCTCCAGAAAGTCTCTGCATCTGGACAGGGATTCTGCTGCTACTTGGGGAGATGTGATGAGAGGAGCAAGTGTGCCATTGGAACACAAGATCATGTAGTGGACGAATATATCCATGCGTCTACTTCTGGCTATGTGGGAGGCTAGTGATATGATGAACAGTACAATGTTCAGTTAAGAGTGATACATCTAGGTAATACTTCTGAACTTGCCCTTCATAGAAAACTAAGTACACTTCCAAGTAGGAGCTGTGCTTTGAGGGTTATCAATAGGCAGGATGGCAATGTGCAGCCTCACTTGCAGGCAATCTGAGAGTTGCTGTTCTTATATTTACAGATTAAAGGCTAGAACCTGGCTCACAATTCCTGCCCATTTGCTTTCTGATTTGCAGTGCTCTCTGTTCTTATTTACCTAATTTTTTGCAGTGTTGTTTATGTTTCTCTTTCCTGACATCAAAAAGAAATCTATTTTCCCGGCTTGTTGTACTCCTAAGGATTTGTTAAATATGAATGTTAAAATATGGAGCCCTTTCTGTTGGTTTAAACAGTTGTTTCGCCTTGCCAAATTTGATGTCTGTGTTGGTATATATTCTCTTGAAAAAGCTGTACTAAATTTCCTGGCTTGTATTTGGATAAGCTTGTTCAGTATTATATGTGACTTCGAGGAATTATCGTGGCTTGATATTGAAGCAGGTTTGGTGGCGTTAGTTGAAATTAATTTTAAAATTGCTTTTTGTCTCCTTCTCGAAGAGGTACAGCACTTTGTTCTGATGGACATCTTGCTTTTTATTTCATTTTATTTTTTTTATTTTATTGGTTTTTGTCTGGAAGAAACAGTTTATTTTAAATACACTGGTACATCTATTTGTAAGGATTGTGGAAAGCCATACATATAAATAGAAAAAAAAGTGGAGAGGCTTTGATTTTTCAAAATGGTGATCCAGGAGATACTAGTTGTAGAGGAGAACAGCCGGGATAATACTCCTGAAAATTGTTGTTTTTGTTGCCAGAGCTGTACAGCTACTATACAAGGACAGCAGATGGCAGCATTAGACAACATGTGCTCTGTCCAGGTAGCTGGAAATCATGACTGCTTTTTGGGTTTCTTTTGTTCTCTCCCCTGCCTTTATTTATTTATTTATTTATTATTTCTTCATGACACAAAGTAAGCGTGAGCTCCAAATTTGAGCAAACAATAGGTTTCATCCTTCTCTTACAAAGTTAATTTGCAAAAGGATCGGTGTTTCTGTGCTTTGAATTTGGGTAATGTGCTAAGAAATTGTTCTTTGGAGTGAAGACAAAATTTCTTTGAAGGAGGGTTCAAAGGGAGGGGAGACGCTGCTATTTCACTTGGCAGAGGAGGTTCTGTCTTATCCCAAATCACATCTATCTGTCCTTCTTCTACCTACTTACAGTACAAAATGTCATCTGGAAAAAAAAAAAAATTAGTCATAATGTAGCGGCAAAACTGTTGCCTGGAGAGTGTGCCTGCTGAGAGCCAGACGCAATTTGGAA
Source organism: Cyrtonyx montezumae (assembly GCF_038088225.1). NCBI lineage: Eukaryota > Metazoa > Chordata > Aves > Galliformes > Odontophoridae > Cyrtonyx > Cyrtonyx montezumae. The sequence continues at coordinate 16,704,654 of NW_027071992.1, forward strand.
ACAGTAATAAGTTTCCCTTGATATGATTATTTTCACTCTGCTTTAAGGGGGAGAGAGGATGGAGAAGTGTTTGTTCCTAATGGGAATGCCCTTGAAAGAACAAGTAGGCGCAATCAAGGGAAAAATATACATATTGTGCAGTTAAGATTACAGTTCTTCTACAGGCTGGAATAGATTCTAGTCAAATTAGAAAAGAGAGGTGGATTATGTGCCCCAGTTCAGTGCAGCAGTACGAGCCCTGCAGCAAATGTCAGCATCTCAGCTGTGGTGACTGGTGTGTGTTGTTTGTGGCGTGAGGTTATTTTAGGATGGTTTAGGAAGTGTTCATTAGTGTGGTGAGAAATCCAAGCCATTTCTAACAAATGTGTACAGAGAATGCATTTAAGCATCTTTTTTTCAGTACTGCTTTGTATGGATAAGTTTCGTTGCTTTTTGAGAGCAAAATGAAAAATGTACCTATGTGGTACCTATAAAGCATTATCTGCTTTGGATGTTGAAAGTTATCTTTTATTTTTTCTGTCTCCCCTGTCAATGTCCAGTACCTCCTGCCTTAAGGAAATGGAAGAAAATACTGTCGTCCCTTTGTGGCAGTTTATATAGAAGATTGCTGCAAAGATAATTTTCTGATGCCCTAGACTGTGTAGTTTATTTATATTTTCTCAACCTGGAAAGGGTAGTTGGGGTGCTTCCTTGTGAACTTTGGAAATATTCCAAGATGTGAGTGGTCTTTGAAAATCTGTCAGAATTGTGAAAAGGCCACTTGTCCCTTGAAAGAATGTCCAGGTAGATGAGAAGAGAGGTGTAAGGGGGGTAAGTGACCCTTCCCCAGGCCGGTGAAAGAAAAAAAACGTGGAGTGATTTTTAAACATCGCATTATTCATTCACAGTGTAAATTCCAGTGCTAGAGCTGTGGTATTGTCAGTTCTGTACCAAACCTGCTGGTAAGGCATGTTTTAGCATTTTATCTTTGCTTTCACTTTTTTAATGCTTTTTATACCTTAAATAATACCTGATGAGAAAGCCCTTGATAAATCAGGGCTGCGTGTTCCAAGCTGCACATTGCATTAGAGCATGTCTGATGTACTATTTAAGCAAATCAGTAATAAAAGATTGAAGCCTTTGTGGATTACCTATAATGAGTTTTAGCCAGATTTGTAACTGTAGTCCACCCAATGATGTGCTAGTCTATTTTGTCTTCTTTCCTCCAGGATACAAAGGAAAAAGAAAATAGGGAAAAGAAGGTGAGGAAGGTTTTCTCTCAGCCACAAGGAGGGATGAAACAGTACAAGTGAAACTTGGATTTTTGTGCTAGTTATAGTACTGGTTTATAGTGCAAGATAAGCAAACTGTGGTATTGAATGTGGTTTTGTGAATTTGCATTTATCCCATATGTGACACATGGAGCTTATATATGTTCTGTTGCAGTCTTGCTTAGTTGGTGTAAGGTGTTAGTCTGGTTCCAGTTTGCTTACTTGCCTCTGTTCATTTCCTTAGGCACAGAGACCCTGTGCCTTCCCAGCTGAATGCCAGATCAGGTGCTGTGAACTGCCAATTCAGATTGCTCCCAGTTTGGGGCTGGTGTTTTGAAGACTGTGCTGAAAAGCATTCATTCTATCTCTGCAATGCATTTTCTTTTAATTTGACTTTGCCCAACTCTTACTTGTTAGTTGTAAACATTTTTAGAGTTCTGTCATTGCCTGCGTATGTTTCTGCAAGAGTTTTATTTAGCTGTTTTTCATTGAAAATGGAGTGCAAGAGTATATTATCCAGTATCAGTACAAGGTTCGCCGAATTAGTACAAGTTAAATTGTATATCTCTTGTATATTCTGGACTTTAAGAATATGATTTTTTATTTTGTGACATATTCTTTCAATTTCAGTATGGGCTCTGGGAAGCAAGGAATAATTTTTAAAAACTTTCTCAACTCAGTTCAATCATTGTTCAGTTGCACGGTTCTTTTATGAGTTCTATCCTATATTTATGGCCTTCTTGTTTGTGAATCTGTTATCTTGGCTCTTGCTAGGAAGGAAAAGATTATTGCTAGTTCTGTGTTCAGGATCAGGCTCTTCCACAAAAAGTGATCATGTTTTTTTTGCAGGGGTGAGAGATTTATGAAGAACAGTGAGGAGAATTACATTCCTTGGATAGCCATAAGTAAATAAATAAATTGACACTTGAATGAGAACACATTTAGATATATTTTGATCAATTTAGATTCTGGGTTGCATGTTGCATGAAAAGCTGGAAGAACAAACATGCTATTGACATCAGAAAAGCTGGGCAAATGTAGTTAAAACATAAAATAAAAATAGCCTAAACCCCCAAATGCTAATGCTTTCCCTGTGCAGTAGTATACAGACTTAAACAGTGTCAATGAATATTGTTCTGCTAGTATATTTCTTATTTCATGCTTCATTTTCTCTTTTCCCAGAGCTAGAAGTGTCATAAAGTATTTTGCATTGTAAGTACTGGGGATATTGTGTAGAGACTGTATTTGCCATGTTCTAAGATACAGAAGGTGCGTAGTGAAATCTAAGAAATGGAATAGACATTTCCACCACCTCTACTATTTTTCAAAAGAAAAAGGCAAGAAGTAAAACCAGGCATCGGGAAGGAACTGTGCCTGTGTGCAGATTTCTCCCAGCCCTTTGCAACAAAACGGATGGATGCACTTGCTTTAGATAGGTCTGCACATAGGCTTTGCATAAGAGTGTGCTCAGCAGATACCAAAATTGAGGTCGAGCCTTGCTATTAAGAGGCATCGAAAGGAAAAACACAGTGAAGTAGTGGCCTGTATTCTCTCAAATGGGCTTTAATAGAGCTTTTTGAGATGAGAAGCTAACGCTCTCTGTTTCCTAGAGATGACTAATTCTGTGTTCCACTTAAAAACAGAAGAGATGGAATTGGAAAGCTTCTAACAATATACAGGTGCAGGCATTTGTTTATTGACAAGATATTTTAAATACATTCAGTTATTCTGAGGAAAAAAAGCCATCTATTTCTTTGTTACAGCTTGTACACTTGAAGGGAACAAATACAAGTGCAGTGGTTGATGCTGGGCAATTATTTGTAACAGGGCAGTTTCCTGCTGTAGTTTTTTGAACAGGAAGTAAACATCTGTATTGGAGAGGATTGCTTTTACCTCTGATAATCGCTATGAATCTCTTTTATGAAAGCTACTTAATTCCAACAACATATTTAATGATGGTGTGCATACAAATAGACTGTATTTTTGGTGGTATTCTGTACCTCTTTTCTGCATTGATCAGCTGTAATACATTCTGAGTACTTCAGTATATCATTGAAATGAGAGATTTTACTGCATTTTAAGAAAGGATGTTTAGCTTCTAACATTTTTTTTCCTTGAAGTTTCTAGATGTAGATACGATGAGGTAGAGGTGCTAAAAGATAGCACCAAAGAGCAATGGTGCTCCAAATACCAGTGCCTGAAAATGTTGCTTCAGATAGGTAAACTTATTGAAGCAGAACAGATGAGACCCAAAAATGCAGATTCCATCAATAAGTCTGCACTTCATGTCTCGACGAAGCAGGGAACACTAATAGACCTACTCATGTTACTCTTCCCAGATATTAGCTATATCTGGGAAAACAAAACAAAACAGGGCTTACCTACTGATGAACTAGGGGGTGTTGTGCTTTAGCAGTCATAAAGGAAACATAAATTAGTCGGGCTGTGTTTTCTAACCATTCTTATTGTTTTTATTCTTACTTGAATAAAAGCACTGAGATGTTTATTTGTGAGTACCTTGTGTGTAGTGCTGGGGAACTTTTCTCCTCCCAAGAGTTCCAGTGTAGGAGGTGGTAATGTTGACAGTGCGGCTTAATTTGTTCTTTTTCTCCAAACAGTGGAAAATATTTTCCTCCTAGAAAACCACGCAAGTGTGTTTTCTGTCGCACCTCCATTTTCATCTTGGAAAGTGAGGTAAATTAATCGGGGAAAAACGTTTAACACAAGTACGGAATTTATTCAATTGAAGGTAAGTGGAAGTGATCTGTTAGTGAAAATGCAAAACGCCTTAGAGATCTTTGTATCGCTTCCTACATGGCCAGTGCTGTAGTGATCTTCAGAGGTCTGCTATCTGGGGAAAATGTTGACATGAAGAAAGTATTCAGAGTGGAAGGTGATGTAGAGATCAAGAGAAATGGAAGTCAGTGGAAATAATATCTCTAAAGAAGGACTTGTATAAGTGAGAAAATAGAAGATAAGTTGGAAACTGTCTAATGTTAAAGCTTTTAGGAACAGAAGGCATGATGGTGAGAGCTGAAGGAGGAGCCAAAAGTAATAGTTAAGGCCATAAATACATGATGATGACTGTAGCAGGATGTGGAGTGAAAGAGAAGTGGGACTTCAGAAGAATGTGTGGGAGTGGATGGTGAATTTCCACGTGAAGTTTGGGGAAGAGAAGGATTAAGTTTTTGTTAGAAATCAGAGGGCATGTATTTGTAGCGGGACAGCTCTGACATTCCATGTTGTGTTTCTCTTAATGAGACTGTTTACAAAGCCTTTTTTGGTCGTTGCTTATGTCAATAGAGGTTTCATTTGTAAGCAAAACTCTGCATCGTTAGTCTTCTGGCAGGAGCCAAACCTCACCAATAAGTCTGTTTCAGTGCTCCAGGTTGTGAAGAAGGTGGTCCTTGCTCTCTGATTCAGTATGCTGCTGAGATGCATGGCCCTATGGCTAGGTAGACTGAAACAGTAGTGAGTAAGGTGGAACTTCAGCACTCATCTTGGAGAAGTGACTAACCTCCTTGTCTCTGACTGTCCATTTCAACACCAAAACTTACATCGGAAACAAAAAATTGTCTTCAGCATAATCACAGCCTCATAGTAAAAACATATCACGTGGTTAACCTTTAGTACAATGTAACATTTAAAGAATCGTTTACATCTTTTGCTGGCAAATTACTACATAAATATTTAGATTAGGTACCAATAGGAATGTGGCATTATTTATGGATCTGTGTTTCTTTGGCATTTAAGATGCATGGTTGTTTTGCTCCTTAATAAATGCAGACATTAAAAGAACATGCACACACAAAGTGCTAATTCTAAAGCTTTGCAGCTCTGGGGAGAAAAATCTCCACATGTTTTGTTAGAACTGCTTGTTGTCTCCTGTTTCGTGACAGAGAGAAATCATTTAAAACACAGTTGCAGTTTCATTAAGCTCCTTTATTTCTGATACTTGTCACGGAGTGACATGTCTCACCTGCTAGTGCAGATCGGCAGCAGAGCAACCTGTCAGATCTGAAGATGTTTTGGTGCTGTCTGTTCCTCTCACTTCAGAGGCAGATGTGTTAAGGTACAGTTAATGCTTTAATTTTTGCCCCTAACTTGCTTCAGTTCTCTCTCATCTTAATCCTTGGAAGGACAAGAGAGAGAATACATGAAATGTCTCACTGGGGAAAACTATGAAAACAGTCAAAACAATCCCCAAACAAACAAACAAAACAAAACAAATCCACAACAAACATGGGTAAACACAGATCCTTGGTTTAGCTAGAGATTAGACTATGAAGTGAGCCTGGCCACAACTATTCATTGCTATTGCAGGACACATTAGTTCAGAAAATAGTCCTGAAACAACAACATTACAAGCTGTAGTGGAAAGTGCTTTAAGATCTGATGCATGTGAGTTCTCTTACCTGCACTCACAGACTTCAGCAAGGTTTCCAAAATCACATAAGTGTTCTGCAGCTCAGTTTTTCCTTTAAGAAATATCCTCTCTTTTAGGCTGACAATGCAGGATGATGCCTAACAGCCTTCTCCATTGATACCTGTAAGGTTTTCAAGTACTGCAGGGATGGATCTTCCTAACTGTTAACATCAGACAACATTTCCATTAGAGATGTAAAAAGCAAAGAGTGTTTCCTTGATCTATTGAAATTTAGGAAAGGTACTGAGCAGCTCTGCTGCAATCCTGGCTTCCAAATTAACTCTGCACTTTTGAAGTTAATTCTTTGGGAGCAATCACTCCTCTGTGGTCTAACCAATGCTTATCAATGAGAACACTTTGTTTGCTGAAAGCTTTTGTTTGTGCCTGGGATATGGCAGAAATATCACCTGAGACCTGCAGGGTCTTGTATTCCAGTTTACTGATGCAGAACACTTTCTTGTCTTATATTTTGAACTTCTGTGAGGAAAGTAAGTAGTTCTCTGGATTTATTATTTTATTTATTAGTACTCTTCTTGAAAGCCAGAGACTGTGCCTAGGGCCCTTGCAAGGCGGTCTTGTACACAAATTTTCCTTTCCTAGTTGTTGATGAGAAACAGATGTTGCAATATGCCTTGGTATGCAGGTTACCTTGATGACCTGTTGATCTGGAAAATACCCATGATTTATCAGATATTTATAATCCCTTAATGTTTAAAATCATTTAATGTTTCTTGAGCATTTTTTTCCATTTCCTTATAGTGTCTTTGGTTTGATGGCTCAGAAATTTGTGACAATCATGGGAATATATTTTATAAGAAAGCCTTTTCAGTAACTGACTTGACTGAGCTCTTCCAAGCATCTATGGTGAGTCCTGCATTATCTGCAGATGCACTGGATCACAGATTTCCCATTTTTATTTTTATAGAGTGTGGCCGTATGCATGGAAGCATCTGACTGTGATTCTGTCTGTATTCCAATAATAGAAGAATTTGCCAAAGAGCTATTTGCTTACTCAAATATTAATCCAGTGGGAGAAGGATATCTGAAAGTATCATTTCCTTGCTGCCAGTAGCTGTCTTTGTGCAAACTCTTTTCAGCTATTTTTAATTCCAATGAATGCTTCTTATTTTTTGGTGTTCTTAAATTCTGGAGCAAAGGACTTCCAGCACTGATGTCCTAAAGGCTAACACTTACTAATGTTCTTTTAAGAAGAATGTGGGAAGAAAAATAGCCCTACCTATGGAGAAGTGGTTCTCCCTTTTCCCCACCAATACATTAGACTTCCTTGGCTGATACTCATCCAGCTGCGTATCTTGGCATGTTCCACATAAGAAACTGGGAACACCTCCAGAATGCCAGCTATTATCCTGTGGTAATAAGTGTAAGGATATAAGGATGAGAAGTTTATGTTTTTGTTTTTTTTTCCCAGGGGATTGTACTTGTAGAGCTTCAGGATGCTTGTTTTTACCTGAAAGCAAATAAACTTCCAAAAAAGTGTGAAGAGAATGTGGATGGGTCACTGTCACTCTGTGCATAGGTTCTCCTGGAAAGACCCTTTTTTCCAATAGAAAACTAATCAGCATCTTAGTTCTCCAAGAACGGGAGAAAATCACAAGCGTTGTACTTGGGGCTCCTGGAAGTTGTCTTCGCTTCCCAGTGGAATCATTCCAGGTCATTTATTTTATTCCTCTCAAATAAATATTAATCATTTGATTTGAAAGTCTTTTTGTTTCCCAATGTGTATAAACCTGCCATTCAGAAATGGAGTCAGAATATATCACTCTATTCAATAGCACCAAATGTTCTTTTTTGTTACGAATTTATGTAGGGATGTTGATGTAAACATTCAGAGCCCCCCATGGAGAATAGTTTCACAGTACAGGTGAACTTTGTAGAAAATCACCTCCTTTTGTTTGTCTGGAACCTGGTGGGCAGGAGTACAGAACACTGTTGACATCTGAACCCATTTGTTCTGTTTCTGGTCAAATGTATATAGTTTGTCCTGAAATGCTTCCAGTGTAAGCAGAGCGTTTGTATCTTAATGAGCCCTTGTATTTATATGGCACAAAACAAGTCTCCCTTTTGTGTGGGAATAAGGACCAAGCTGATACTTTTAGCTGTGTGGGAATGTAAAAATGTCTATTTTTTCCTTATCTCACCCACCCCCCATAGTGCTAAGGTACATGTACTGCTCTGTCATGGCGTGTTTTGCAGTGTAAATATTTCTGTGTGTTTAACCTGGGACAGTGGTGTGCTGTTTGCATGGCATAGCTTCCTTCTCTATTCCAGTGATCCAGATAGGAAGAAACGTGAATGCTTGTTAATCTGAGGAGCTGTGGTTCACTTCCTAAATCTTGAATTGTAACGAGGAAAGAATGTCATCCATTACACAGGGAAGGTGGAAGTTTCTTGTCTTACTGTGTTTAGTTGCGTTGCCTTTTGGTCTGGGTATGAGAGAACCTAAGCCAAGAAATGAAATCCAGACTCTAGGCAAAACAAATTACTTTTAATTTATTTCAGTTTATACAGCCCTGTTCAGTTTACCTGGTCATGTCCTCTGTTTTGAGCTGTGAGGCTTATTTTGGAACACTGTTATTGGAAAAAGAGACAGCCACCAGGAAAAGCAGCAGAACACACCCTGTTTCAGACAATATTATTTGAGACCTTAGCGCTGTAAATGATGTAGAAATGTGCATGTATTAATGAGGGGTATAATAGGTTTCAGTGAAAGTGGGAGATAAGATGTGTTAATCTTGTATATTAAATAGTCCTACAACAATGAACCTTATAATGAGGCTGTTACTAAATCTTTTCTTCACTGGCTTCTGTTCAGTGAGACCAGTGTTCTTCAGTTTGGTGTGTTTAAGGGCAGTTTTTATGGGAAAGAACTAACTTTGAAGCCTTTGATGTCATTCTGGAACACTTCTATGTGTAGAGATGTGTACAGCATATGTTATGCAGAAGAAAATCTTTGCAACACTCTTACATGGAACTATCTCCTTTTTATTTATTTATTTTTGTTTGCAGACCCCTTCTTGAAAATTACCATTAATGCTTGTATGAAATTTGATTTGACCTCAGCTGCCTTTTAGGAAAAGGAGCGCTTGCGTTTCTTTCACCAGCAGTGCTGCAAACAGATTGCATTCTAACAGGGTTAGAAAGACTGTCAAAATAGCAATAGTTCTGAAAGAAAGAAATTAAATTATCTAGAATGATCTGTGGTTTTTACATTCTTACTGTTCTAGTTACAACACTGAAGGCAGTTCCATAAGGACAAGGTTTCTGGACTTGCTGGTATTTTTTGTATTTCTGTCCATCAGTTTCTGTAGATTTTAATCTCACCTCTTGTACCATTTGCAGTAGTCAGATATGCTTCTGTCTGAGTATGTTCTGGCTTAAAAAGAGGGGAAGGGGTGGGGGAAAGCAAGTTGAAATATCCACGTGTTGTGATTTAACCCAGCAGGCAGCTCAGCACCACACAATTGTTTGCTTGCTTCCCAGTGGGATAGGGGAGAGAACTGAGAAAAACAAAGTAGAACTCATTGGTTGAGGTAAAGCTATTTGGGAAAAGGAAAGCTATTTACAGGGAAAAGGAAAAGGATAATAATTACGACATATTTATTATGCATGTATGTAACAAATGATGCAAAAGAAATTGCTTACCACCCCCAACCAGTGCCCAGCCCTCAGATAACAGGAGAGAGCAAGGTGGATCCCATCCCTCTCAGAAGTGCTTTGGCATGATGTCATATGTGGGGAATATCCCTGTGGGCCAGTGGAAGTCAGCTGTCCTAATTCTGCACCCTGCCAGCTCCTCGGGCCCTTTGCTGAGAATGGCTCTGTGCAGCATGGCTTAGCAGCGAGTGTAAGCATCTGCATGTTACCAGGATTGCTTTTTCTCCCGGAACCAAAACACTGTCATTCCAGGCACTCAGAAGAGAACAATTCCTGCTGAAACTAAGACGCCAAGCTTGATGCAGGCTGTGTAAGATACAGAGAGGCAGCCATGTGGGATAGAAGCAAACAAAATAATTCTCTGTCGTTGCCAGGTTTCCTTCCAGTGAGGAAGGAAAGTCCAAGGAATCTCTTGAAAGTGGTGGGATCTGCCTACTTTGCTGAAGCAGAGTCTGCTTTTCTCTGTCAGCATTATTCCCATTTGAGAGTTGCAAGAAAAAGGTTCAGCGAGAGACATCAACTATATAAAATTAAGAATGCTGATTGATTCTTTCCTGCAAAGGAGCAACAGGACAGACACCACTGTGTATTCTCAGGTGATCCTCATTCCGATAGGAGCTGAGACCAAACATGATTAGCTCCATTATAAAAAGAGTTGATGCTTTGTGGTCTTATGCCCTCGTTCTGTTTTTGATATACTGTGCATGTTCTTTATTTGAGATAGAGGTGCTGTAGCTGTGCCTTCACTAAGTTCAGGTCTTACATTCAATTCTCTTTTGCCTTTTCATCCCCTTTTCTCCACACATCTGACTCCAGCTCACATTTATCCCGTTAAATAACTCCTGTTACTGTGTCTAAACATAACAGGTTGAGAATCCTTTCTCACATACCTCAATTCACACGTAGGCTAAAAGCACCTTATCTCTCCTCGGGCCTCTGCCAGGAGCTCCACTGTCAAATTAGAGTAAAGAACATGGCTGCTCTAATATCAAGGAGTATTGATATGACAAACGGCTTTGTGTAAACAGTAGCAGTGGCTACTGGAGATTTGTAATTCTCACAAAGGCCTGCCACTGAAACAGCAAGTCTTTCCAGTGATAGGTACTTTATGTAAAGCTGCGACCGTGTGGATGGAGGAGTGTAATTTGAGGAGGATTGCACGGCGGATTTTCGTGTTTCAAAGCGAAGTGTTAGATCCCTCTATGTAAGAAAATTCACCTCCAAATTTGACAAGCTCTCTGTGCAAGTTTGGTCCCACAGGCTGCGCTCTCCGAGATGGCCGCTAGGTGGAGCGACAGGTCCAGTTTTGCTCTCTCAGGGGCTGACCAGTGCTTTTGTCGGCTTTGCAGATGCACATATGGTAGAATATTATCATTTTATGGTTACAATTATGAGCAATTTGATAGAAAATGAAAGCTAAATTATGCAGTGTTCCTTTTATTTGTTTAATTTTGTGCTCTAAATATGTAAGAGGAAAAAATAGCTCTGTTTTTGTGTGGATAGTGATAGGTGCAATACCTGCTTATTTGGCTTCATATTCTGAAACTGTGCAGGTTGAGATTATTTTCTGTTGTACATGATAAAATGTGTGGTGCTGTTCTCTGGTGCTGGGGCTGTTTTGCACAGAAACTGCGTAGGGCTGAATCTCCAGGCTCCTTTTTGCCACAGAAAAGGACCATATATTTACTAGCTGATACACAAATGTGTAAGTAACAAGTTCCTTAACAGTTTCTACTGGAAGAGGCTGGGTAGCTGTGCCATCTAAGCAATTGCCAAGAGAAATCTTTGAATTCAGAAAGTTGCTATTGACATTGGCAAAGCTCCCCTAAAAGGAGCAGCTGTGTTAGAACAAACTCAAACTTACCAGAGAGGAAAATCTCCTGCCATCACAGTTCTGAAGCCACACTAATTTTTTTTTAATGACTTGTGCCAGGGCCAGTACCTGCTTACAATGATCTGCAGGGTCTGTATGTTGCACACTTAGGTTCTTAATTGTTCTGTCATCAGATTCTTTGTGTTAGTGGTTATGAAAACACATTTTTGCTGGCGTGAGTAGTAGTAGCCTAACTTATCTTGTGTGTGTGTTTTATTCTTCCTTCCTTTTCATTAGAAAAAGTCATTAACACAGCTGGGCTTTAGAATAAACCTTTATTTCCCTTTTTCTTTGCTTGTAAGTATCCTTTTGTTTGTATTAATGAAGATAAGACTGAAGATGAGTTTTCCACTTGAAATGGAAAGTGCAAGCCCCGAGATGGTATTTGCATTTATTGATCGAGGCACATCTGCTGGCACATGATGGCGTGTGATGTTTTTGTCCTTACCCACCTCTGAACCAGAGAACATGGCAGATAAGCTGCCCAGTATGATTGGCATATCCTGTGGAAAGGATTTATTATGCACAGGATCAAATCCTGTACCCTAAAGTGCTTTTGCATTTTTGAAGAATGACAAAGATTTCTCTGAGTTCATATGTGATGTTGGGAATTAGTTTTCATTTAAATGCTTTCCTTCCTCTCTTTAAGTCCTACTTGTTATCTTTTTGTTTGGCCAGGTTTAGATACAGCATGTGCATGCTGTTGTATCTCAGTGTTTTTCAGTATGTTTAAAGCAAACTTTGGAACTGCATCATCTGGGTGGATTTAACCTGGGTAGGAATTTTTCTGATTGCTTTATTTTAGGATCAGTTTTATCAGTTGCCCTACAGGTGGTATGGGTGGAAACAGATATCTCTTTTTTCCAAAAACAACTTGTTCAGCTTTACAGGAAACTGTCTTTTATTTCTGTTCCCACCCGATGTCATTAAGTCCAGAGAATAGATTTGAATTTGGTTTTGTACGTATCTTTCAGGCCTGATAGGTCTGAAGGACAGCCCTGGCTTTGTCCCTAACTTTGTTCTGAACTCTGTGGCTTTCCTTAAGGTAGGTAACCATAACTTAACTGATTTGTATGCACCATATGCAGTCTTGGCTCACTTCAAAGTGTAATCAAGTCATGAACTAATTACAATACCATATTCCCAAAGAATGTAAATTTAATTTCCCTTCAAACAGAATGGAAATGTATTAAGCAATTTCTTGATATGAGAGCTGTGGTATTCACCAACATAATGCTGATGCTTCAAACAAAAGTGAAGTTCTTAACTTTTGTGGACCGTACGACCTTTCTCTCTGTGCATCTTCCATTTGTATTCTTGCATCTGGAGTTAATTTACTGACTGGATAACAACATTAAAATATTCAAGTGGAAATTAAAACGTAACTGTTGGGCTTCAGATTGGAGATCACTCTATCTTATTGTATGTGATTTGCTTCTTTAAAGTGTTTTCAAAAATGTGCTTCCTGAGGATTTTGAATCAGGAGGAGATTGTGTTTTGAATTGAAGGCTTGTAATGCTCAGACCTGCACCAGATGATTTCTTTAATACATTGAAAAGTGGCTGTGCAGAAAGTTCCCTACAGGTTCTTAGCATCGCTGTGCCAAACAGTCCACATAAACTCAGTTATATAAGAACGAGTGAAGTGAAGTTGTTCATAAAACATTTTATTACCTTCAGTCTTTGCAGCATCTTCAGAGTTTAGATAATAAACCTTCATAGAAGTTACTAGTCTTTACCCTTTCACAGAACAATGATTCACATAGGTTCAAGGCACTTATTTTATTTCTCTTAATTTTAAAGGCTGAGGAAATGTGTTGGTGTTGACTTTCATCTGTGCCTGGATGGTTTAGTTCCTGAAATGCAATCCTGTTGTTACGTTTGTGAGACAAGATTGTCAAAATGCAGGACTGTATGTGCACTGAACACAAATCGTATATTAAAATTAAATGTGGGTCAGCTTGCAATAAAGTATGCAATTATGTAATGCTGAAGGAAAGAGCTCAGAATATATCTTAGTTTATATTTTAAAGTGTCCCTTTTAGATGTTAATTCATTAATATCAGCAGTTTATTTTTATTCATATGACTTTTCATATGTAAGTAGTTGAAGCGGCATTATTTTAATCCTTTCTTTGGTTAGGAAGAAGAGAGAGCCTGCAGGTGGAAATCAGAATGACATACATATTGCTTCTTTCCCAAAAGGCATGGTATATCTCTCCATTGATATACAAAATATTAAGGTAGAAAATAAACCTCATTGCCTCACATCAAAATACTGAAAAGATATATGCTTGAATGATGCATGGAAAAACGTGGGTTCACTTCAGACTGAGCACACTTAGAGCGGAGTTTGCCATGAGGCTTTTGTGGCCCTTTGGGGTTCTGCAGACTCTGCAAACTCTACTCCCTTGTACTATAAGCATTTAAATGAAGCATGAGTCTTACTTGTCTAAGGCATTTTCTAAGGCATTTTCAGGTTATTGGGTAACTATTGCAATGCCACAGTACTGAAGGTGCTGAAATTATAGATGTAGAGGTGTGTCTATCCGATAGATATGAGCTTGCTTTGACATTGTTCATGTTGTCGGGTATAGTCCAGCTGCACTCTGGAAATGGTATAGTGCCATTTTCCCAACCAAACTTAGAACATCAAAGCAAGTTAAATTCAGTTAAGCATGATGTGATGGATGCTTTGTTGTTGTGGTTGCACGGTTTCTTGTGGCTTATGTACACCTAGTTGGAGTGCAAATGGACAAACCCATATCTTCCTGCAGCTATCTGAGTAGAATTTTCTCTGGGGTCTTTCAGTGCCCAGCCTAGCTTCAGCAGCCTTGTGTAAGTGATACTTTGCAGCCTCTTGTCAGTCTGTTTTTTTTCACAGCCTTTGTCTTCAAGGGACTACCTGAGGCAGTGTAGAAAGTTTGGACTTTGCTGAAGCTGCTAATATGATAACTAGTCAGCTTTCTAGATGCATGTCCTTAAGCAGGTATTAAAAATACAACCCTGTTTTGTGGCATCTGGATTGTGATTGCAGATGTCAAAAATCTTTCTTTATCATGTGCTGAAATTATATCCCTGAAGGTTCCTTGTATCTATACTGCAAAGTGGAAGTTGTTGCTGATTTACTTAAATTTAAACTTGTGCCTGGTTTGACTTTCTCCTTCCTCTCCTTGCCTTACTCATCTTTGCATATCTCTGTAATAGCTCTTAGACTGTCAAGAATATAGGGGCTGGAGGATCATGTTGCTGAAGATGGAGATGTAGTTGCTGATTTCTCCTCTATATGAGGATCAGAAGGGGAGAAGGCTCTAAGTCAGAGCTACAGTCAGGAGCTGTTGGAATCTGTGATTCCTTGGTATCTTGTTTGGAGCTTGGGAAGTCTCTTAAGACACATCTGCATGGGTTGCTGCAGACAAACTTGCACTCAGAGCTAACCAGCTGTAAGATGGATCTGGGCTGTTAGCGCTGAGATTTACCCTACAACTACAAGACTTCTGTGCTGGAGCTGGCGTGTGTAGGGCTGCTAGTCTGCACCTGTGTGTGCAGACGTGCCCAAAGGCTCCCTGTGCCACAGTTTCTCCAGGTATAAAATGTGAGTGCTGGAGCTCATGCCTTTCCCAGAAATGCTTGTGACAAATAGTTGAGGAGTAAGTCACTAGGTGAGGAGTACTCTGAAAGTACAGCAGGGCCTTTGCTACTAGTTTCATGGCCTGAAAATGTCTTTACTAGTAGTGCTCTACTCTTATGATAATATCTTGTAGAAAAACTTTTTCCTGCCTTAAGTTCCCTTGATTGGAATCTGCTTAAATGAGTTTGTTCCCTTAAAATAAAATGTGGTAAAACCAACTGCTTCTTACATGGCATAGGCTTGTAAGAATCAAAAATCAAAATATCAAAAGAAAAAACCCCTCTATTTTTAATTTTTTTTCCTAGAAAAGGTGATTTGGGAAAGGCAGAACTTCAGCAAACAGCACACCCTTGCAGAGTGACCTGGTGTTGCTACTTTTCAAAACCTCACTCTTAGATGAACAAGCCACTGGGTGTCCGAGCTGCTGGATGGTGGAATTTGCCAACAGAAAGAGATGGAGGTTGATCTGGAGCCTTCTGGGAAGTTTCTGGATGCTTTAAAAAAGAAAAACTACTTCAGCTTTTAAGCTGGTCTTTACTGATAGTTAAAGAGGCAGTGGAAACACTGTAATGGGGATGCTACAGAAGGGTGGTGTGTGCTAGAGACTAACGTTTCTCTGCTGCTTTTGATTTTTTCTAAGTTCTGGGAAGCAGAGATCTGTAGCTGTCTATCAACTTGTGAGCAAGGCAAATGTGCACAATGCAAACAGGGTGAATGTGGTTGGTACGGTTTTAGCAGACACAAAAGCCTGAGGCTTAGCAGAGGAGGAGCAGGACCAAGACATTGCAAGGTGGAGGGACTCCACCAGACGAGTGACCGCCTCTTCCAGGCAAATGTTTCCCCTGCTTCTTTTGTGCTAGTGCTTGTGCTTAACTGACCCTTGGATGCACTCGTTCGGTTCACTAAGCCCCGGGGATTAGTGAGGGGTTTGGGAGAGCTCCAAAGCTGGTGCAGATGGAGGGGGTGAGGCTCCTGGAGCAAATTGAAGTGTGCCTTTGGCAACAACTGAGCGCTAGTTTGGCTGTGCGTTCTCCTGAAGCCTCACCCGTAAGAAGCTCTTTGTTCCCTGCCCAATGTTTCTCTCCCTGGAAATCTGCAAGCATGCCACCGCTGCGTGCTGGCGGTCCCTCTTCTCAAAGCCAGCCCTGTCTCCACTGAGGTTATTATCTCTTAAGAGCCATAAATGAACTCTTAATTCTATGACTTACGTTCAGTGGTGAAATTAACTAATTTATTCTATAAAATATGTAGTACTTGCCGTGCGACATGTAAATGTGTCTGTTGAAATCTTAACCTTTGCATTTATGAAACAGTATTTTTTTTGTTCCCTCCCCCCTCCCATGAGCAACCTTAATACTTTATTAACAAACTGCGTGAAACGTATTACTGGGATATGTTCTGATGCGTATTTCTTGGATATAAAACTACAATTTAGTGAAATGCCAAGTACCACTTCTCCCAGGTAACTAACATCTTGTAAATCCAATATTTGTGCTCCTGAAAGCCTAAAGAAATATCTGACGTGAGCGTTTAGGCACACACTGTTTTCTGTGGAATGCAAATCTGTACTACTTGTTGTCCTATTGTTTTTTTTTCTCACCCATATATCATTTTCTATTTATTTGTTTCTTTCATAAAGCAAATTGTGAAAATATTTATCATTACTTCTGCATTTATCTAGGGATTGCATTCCAATTGTACGTGTGCCCCCACTAAATCTGAAGGACGTGAATATTTTTGTTTATTGCCTAGCTAATTTGTAGGGGGGAGGGGGTGAGGGGAAAATAAGAAAGATATAATCTTGCTGCTTTTAGCAAAAATTCAATAGAATAGAAGAGTAAGATCTAATGTTAAAGCTTTTCTTTTTATTTTCTTCTTTTTTTTTTAAGGAAAGTATTCAGTAGTAAATGTACCAGCACATTATGGAGAATTATCTTAGTTAGAGCTATTATACATGTGCCTGCAACAACAACAACAACAAAAAACCCTTCTTTTTTTTCTCTATTTGAAGCTTGATGTTTACTTACTTTATGAGCAAAGCAAGGCTTTGGACTCTGGTGGCTGTAACAACATGTTTTTAGTGCAGAGTCATTGTCTGACTGAACAAGATTTTAATCTGCCAGTACAGGAAGTTTTAACCACAGTTGCATTCCTGACCGAGTCTGTGAAAATTTTTGGGAGTATCTTCGCTGCCATTCAAGCTCATGCTGACTTGCTGCTCTTCTCACTTTTGATCACATAACTTGCTCTTGGATGATTAGGATTTGCTTGCATGCTTTCCTTATGTTAATTTTTCATGTCATGTTTTTAAGCAGTGTTTTAAATAAATTTGGCAGCTGTAAGTAAAAGGTGGCAGCATCACGTGCACTGCGAGTGCTCTGCGGTCCATAAAACACGGTTTGGGCATCTCTTTTATGGTATGTTTATGCCATGTATGTGAGGGCAATCTCACCTGGCTTTCAAGCAGGGCTGGTGGGAACATTATGGCAAGAGTGTGAGAGGTGCACCACCATCACTTGTGTCCCCCAGGGCCATCAGGGGACTTGACTTGTTGGTGTGCCAGCAGTGCATCGCTGGAGGGAGAAGAGGGTAGAATCCGTTTGGTGGGGAAGGGGCTGCTGGAAGCAAAGTGAATTAAGAGGGCTGTAAAAAACTGATAAAGATACGACTGTCTGTTTTTATATTCTGCCACATAACATGGGTTTAAATGAATTTCTCTATAATTTGTCTTCAAATACCGACATTTAACTCTTAGGCTGTATAAATGAACTGGCTTTTTCTAGAGTAAAATTCATGCCCTGCGTCCAGGCTAATATGTTCACCTACTATAAACATTACTGCCTATGGTTACAACCGGAATAAAAAATTCCTTTTATATACATCATAGCTGGCAGAGACTCCTGAGACCACCACAAATCACTTCAGCCTTTTGGTGCTCTTTGACGAAATGAACTGAAATGTAAAACAGCCCAAGCTTCAGGCAGGCTGACTCTGGAAAGCAATTAGCTTGTTTAGACCGTTGTTTGTATCCTCTTCTATTTCCAGATGCTGAACAAATGGGGACTAGGAACTCTCCTGACTGATCTTAACACTGGGCTTTAAAACCCAACCATTCCTTCCTTCCGAATAGGTTTTGCTTATTCTCTGTGTAGCCTTTCACTTAAAACAAAGCAAAACAAGCAAGCAGAAAATCCTGGCAAGTGTCCCCTTCCCCCAAAAGAAGATGAAGGAAAAAAAAAAAAAAGAAAAAAAAATCCAAGCAGGGTCATAACAGGGAATAACAAAGCAGTGAGTTATTTATGCAGCCATGATTGGCAAAAATGATTGCAACATGAATTTGCCCAGAAGCAATGATTAGATCATAAAAATGTTAAGGAAATCTGTAACTCAACACCATTTTATAGATTGAAGAAGTTTTTGTTCCCTACCTTAATTGCAGTGACTTGTTATTAAAGTATTTATTCAGAGTAATCTCTTTGGACAGCGAGCCCTTATCCCATCTGCATGCATAATTAAAAGTGAGGGGGGAGAAGAGGGAGCATAAATGGTTTACCATGGTACATGAGCAAGGGAGGGAATTACACAATGACAGGTGAAGAGCAGATTTATCTCCTGTTGGAATTTCAATGCTGCAAGCAAGACAGGACACTGTTGCTTGCTAATATCCCTGCTAACACCATAGTTGCTGCTTCTCCAGATTACTGTCCAAAAATCATTGCTGGTCTCTAAAAGGCCTGTAGCGCTGCATCTGCGGCTGCGGGTTTTTGAGCTGCTGGTGCTCAAGCAAAGAGATTGGATTTGGGTTTGTGGGCTTGTGAATCCATGTCTCTGCTTAAAAATGGACTATTTACTTACTTGGCTGGCTATTTATTTATTTATAAATAAACACTGGTAGTGTCTGGCTTTGCTGAATACAAATCAGAGGGCTGTAATTGTTCCAGCTGAAACAATGTCATCACCTGCCTCCTGCTGTCCCTTTTCCAATGATAAAAGAATTTGGTACAATACTTCTTTTTCCATTCTGAATAGAAAGAACGTTGTACTTGAACATTCATCTCTAGACAGATTTATCATCATTAGGCAGTACTCAAACACACAGTATCTGTTTTTAAATTGAACTGTTATGGATCTAAATCGGATTTACACAGGGTAAGCTGTTATATGTTTGTGTCTAACTATTCATGAAAGAGTATTTTTTCCTTAACTTCTGGTGTCTCACCTATGCAGCAGCAGTACAGAGAATGCCAAGAACTTTTGAGCCTTTATCAGAAGTACCTAGCTGAGCAGCAGGAGCAACTGTCGCTCTCCCTCTCTCAGCTCAGTGCTGCCAAGGAAAAGGAGCAGAAGGTAAGATTGTTTTTTTCCCCATCTTGCTTTTTAATGACATTTCCAAAACTTTTTTTCTCTTTTCCTAGAACTAAAACTGAATTGTGTTGTACTGTACAACATTGATAACTATTCTGTGATTGGTGTCCCATGGCCTTCTCTTAATATGTGGATTGAAGGAAGACAAAAAAGGAGGCAAGTTTCAGATCAATGAAATGGGTGAAGTTAATTGACCATGCTGTAATGCAGTAGAAACCATTGGAACGCATGCTTTTGCTGGGGAAAAAGATGCTCCTCTGTTTTCTTCCCTTGTTTTCTTAAGCAGTGAAATAATTGCATTCCCTATAGATACAGCCTTTTAAATTTTCACTGTAGCTTTTGATGACTGAAAAGGAGATTACAGATGATGTGTTTGGTCAATAAGAGCTTTCTCAAGCCTGTAAGGCAGCCCATCTGATTTGAGCTGTTTATAGAAGACCCATAATTATATATGCCGTTTAAAACCAGAAAACATTGACTAGAGATACGTGTTAAATTAAGTGGTAAAATGGTTCTCAGATGTATATGCACAAAGACTTGAAAACATGGTTGCCTGAGATTTTTTTTTTTTCTGATAACTAGGTACTTGATTTGTATCCCTGCTGGTAGCAGATGGTGCCCTGGAAATTAAAGCAATTTATGCAAGTGCTCTACCTGATGCTTTTACTCACTATTGTCTTTCAGTGGTTTCCATCAGTACATCTCCACTCAGAGTCCATCCTACTGAAAAAAGGCAGTGCCTGTTTATAAATTGTACACTTGATCTTTTTTTTTGCTGATGAGTGTTACACACTCCTAATATGGCTGGAGGTGGAGTCCCCAGTGCAGTGTCCAGAAGGTGGCCTGACCCATCTTCTCAGTGATACCTACTGACAGAATTGCAGATCCTACTGCTCAGAAGGCTGTGAAGGGAGAACTACATTTTTAATTATGTTGAGGAGGTAGCACTACTGACTTCACTGGCAGGAGGAATTGTTTTACACATTTTTAAAAAAATATGCTGCTGTTTGTCAGACTTCTGCATTTTACAAGCATTTTGTTTCCATTCTTTTGTATGTTTATCTTCTATCTATTTTGTGATGTTTTTGAGCTCAAAATAAGGGCCTTTATTTTGTCTGAGAGTGAGTGATGCCTGTGTTCCACCCTGTGACACACAACTCTCTGGGTTTCCTGCTGGAGAACTGCCCAGAGGAACTCATGCAGTTCCACAGAACCTTGGCAGCTGATTTTGGGGTGATACCGTTACTTCTCTGGGATTGAGTTCTGCTAGAAATCTTTCACCTTTAGCCTTCCAACTTCAAATATGTGTGTCTTGTAGTAGGTTAGCATGCTGCTGTACAGTCTACTCCCACCTACAGTACTGATACTTAGATGTAGACAGGAGGAAGCCTTCAGCCTATTAACTATTGTATCAGCATCTGGAGTATAGCAATCCATGTTCATATCTTGTTTTTATGCCTTCCTAAGCACTGTCAGTGTATACACAGACTTCTCTGAGCTCGTTTTCTGACTTCATGTGCAAGTTCTGTCAAGCTAATCTTTAATCCCATTATTTCTCTCTACTTACAGATACTTTTGTCCACAAATGCAAATTCAGATATTCTATCTAGGTTTGTCGTTACCTAGTCTACAGCTTCAGGCTAACTGGTCTGAAATCACCCTAGCCTTCTTGCTCTGCGCAAAGCTTTGCAGGCAAAGATGAAAATTGTCAAAGCAAGCTTTAAACAGTCTGTCTGAAGGCTTGCAAAATCTTTCTAATGTTTCTAGCTTCAAATTTCTCACCTGTGCAATCCTGGTGGACATGGAGTTTATTTCTTCAGTATAGTTTGCTTTATTATTTGTTATGCTCTTCTTTTTTTCTTTCTTTTCTAAACAGACACCTCGTGCTATGTTTCTCTTTGCAGCTCAAACTGTGGAGAGATTCACAGTCCTGCTTCATGGCTTCAGTTCTTTCCTTAGCATGCTCCTTTACATCAAAAAGCTATCAAAACCAAACTCTAATAGGCTGGTGATTGGATGACTGGGCTATTTGCGCACATTTTTTTGGTTTTGTCTTTTGTCGATTGCCTTAACTGAACTGTGAAGTCATAGGATCATTGTTGGCCCCTCTCTCTTCTGTTTGAGTGTTGTCAACAGTAGTTTAGACAAGCATTTGTGTCCTGCCTCATAGGGGAATGTCACAGGAACACAGCGTGGATTTTAGGGAGAAAATCCCCCAGAACTTTCCACTTGCTCCAAGTGCTGCTCACTTCACTTCTCTCTGTCCTGCAGAAGCTTTTAGGCTCACAATGGTATTTATTCTAAGCTAGAGTTTGAAAAGGTCCACCTTGTTTATGCTAAAGGAAGCCTTCCTGAGTTTGAATCCTTGGCCGTGGGGAATCTTTTCTCTATTGTTTGTTTTGACTGAGCTAAACAATTCTTGGCTACATCTAGCTTTAAATCAATAGATACTAGCTTGCTACCTAGTTTTTTACTTCTTTGAACTGTCTGGGAGAGGTAATCAGCGTTTCCTATTTCAGGTCTGATGTTACAGGGGCATCTGTGTCTCAGTGTAAGATGTTGCACTGTTTTTTCCTGTGTCTTGCAGAAAGATGGGTCTGGACTGTTATCCTGTGAATTGAAGCACTTCTTTGTTCTGCCTGTTGTATTTCTGTTCATTTCCCCCCTTTTTCTGCTTGTTTGTTTTAATTCATTCCTAATGCTACATGTGTATCTGGTCATCACTTGCCTTTTGCCTGTCTGACTCCCTCATTCTTACTGTACAATAATGCTGACCAAGAGCTGTCCCTTTCCCTGGTCCTAGGTAAGAATTTGAAAGCGTTTCTTTTTGGTGTTTAAATGCTTGGCTTTGATGTTGGAGTAAGACAGTTAACAAGTCAGGAGAACTGCAGTGTTAGCAAACTGCTGTGGCATTGCTTCAGAAAGATGGAATTGTACGGGAAGGAAGTGGCTGCTGTTGGTCTGCACATGTGTCTGAAATGCAGACCTAGTTCTTAGCTGGATGAAGCTAATGCAGCTACTTTCGTGTTCACTTTGCTTTTGTCTATTTTAGCATCACATAAAGGTAACAATTATTCTGAAATCACATTTTCCTCTGAGCTGATATTGCTTCTTTATAACAGAAGTCAGCCCTCAAAATTTAAAGAAGTATTCTGGTAGTAGTGAAATAAAAATGTGGGGAAAATGGTGGTGAGATGATTTAAGACAGGCTCATGGAGTCAATAGTCAGTAACTGGAACATGGAGCTTTCTTTTTTTGTGTGAGATAAAGTTAATTCCATTTGAAAAGATACTTAAGGTGACATGAATTGAATTATTCAAACTGGCCTTCTCAGCATTAACTCTAGGTTAATATCTCATGATGCCTCTGGTTTCATTATAGGAGTTTTAAGTACATAACTTTTTATAATAAATTCAATACCTAGAAGCTGAACTGAAATTGGTTTACCTTCTACCAACCCATAAAAAGAAGCATTAATTGCAAAGTGAATATTAAAGTGGTCACTAAAGTTGACTCATACAGATTCAAAGAGATAGCTCTTGTGTAATGGAAGTGAAGAGCTCTACTGAACAATAGGCTTCTGCCCTGATGTTAATAGAAAATATCATCCATATTAAAATGCAGTTATATCTCTTCTATCAAGAGTGATTTTTTGGATGTTCTTTCTGCGTCTCTCAACTGTTCTATCTGTGCCATTTTCAGAAGCTTTATGTGGAGATGAAAGGAGAATTTCCCTTGTTCTAGGTAATCAGGCCTAACCTAGTTGTACAGTTGCTGCTGCACTGCCATCTCAAATCATGGCAGGAATCCAGTTTACTTTGGCAAGTTTCTCGCTGGTGAATCTGAAGATGTTCTGAAGCCTAGGGCAGTGTTTGAGTCATAAGAGCTGGGCATAGTCTGAGTTTTTACAGGACTTAGATTCTTGAGCTACTTTGTCTAAAAAAGTGATAATATTTGTAGTCTCAGCATTGCTTATTAATCTTTGGATTTAATAGTACAGCTGGCAGCTTTTGTTTCTTATTTGTAGAAGATTATCGACACATCTGCTAACTTCCTAGATTTACATAGATTCTTGTTATGTATATGTTTAAAGTTTCAGTTCTTTTTCTTGAATGTAGAAATGGAATAGGCATGGAGTGCATCTGTAGACAGAAAGGAGTGATCAGTAGTTCATTTTTGATGGGATATTTGCTCTTCCCCCTTCCCATATATGATATTGTCTGTCTCCTTTTTAGTGTTCATATTTCAGTAATGCCAGGGGCCCTCACTAGGAAATGGGTACTGTTGTGTACTAAACACAGTGCCAGAAAATTATGCTCTGTGTTGGGAAAACTGTAAAATGTAAAGATGACTAGCTTTTGGGGAGGAGGCTAGATTTTTTATACTGGTTTTTTATTATTGTTTTTAATAACATTTTTGCTTCTTATGAGTCACTTGTTCATCCTAAACATTATTTACACAATTATGGTGTCATTTCACAGTTAACTCCAAAGGAAGTCTTGAATTCTTTTCATGTCCATGACTAAAATTCATGTCCATATCATTGTCATTTTTTGCCTTAATAAGGGCAATTATATACTAACGCTTCAAATATTAGTTCCATTTTTAGTTTTGATAAGAATATTGAAAAAAGTCAATCTTCAGAAGCCTTTTTGGTTGTGCCCTTACTTCTCCATTCCTCTTCCTTCATTGTGGGTCACCTTTAAACACATTCTTCATTTGGTTGAAGAAAAAAAAAACAAAACAACCCACGTATGTAAAGGGTTTCAAGTGTTATAAGGTAAACCTGCTTGATAGAATTTACTTTGTCTGTTTACCCAGCTGTACAGGAACAATGGATGAGCCCATCTGAAATATACTTGAGAACTGGGATAATAAATAAAGAATTAATTTGACCGTGGACGCAAGGGTATTGGAATAATTTTAGGAGGCCAGACAAAGAGAGACTTTAGCATGAGTAAATATCGGGAATAGCCTTGCCTTACCTGTGTTACTTTTGGCAAATCCCCTGATTGCTTTCTATGCCTCTTTTATCTGTGAAAGGGAGATAATGCTTTTTATCCTCATTCTTTCTGTTTTCTGCTGAGAACATTAGGGTTTGGGAGCCACTTCATGTATGTTCTAAGCACTTACTGATATTTCAGGCTCAGAATCTGGAACAGGATAACGTCTATAAGGAAAAAACTCATGTATTTTCTGTTCACCTCTAGGTTACTATGTCCTACTGGATTTACCTGTCTCTGTTAAAAATGTGCTAACACCTGACATGAATGCAGATGAACATAAATATTTAAACTAAAAGGAAACATCAATACTGAAATATCAGTTTATTGCTAACATTGACAGTATAACTACATTTGTGCACAATCCCCTAGAAAGCCATGCTATAATAGGACCACTGGGCATCAAAAAGCCCTGTCTATTTGCCTGCTGTGAATGATGCTGCACTAGTAAGCAATTTACTCTCAGCTCACTGCTTAAGTGAGGTCTGATTTTGAGATCTATGCCACTTCACTGTCTCTTTCCTATTATTCTTTTGTCTTTATTTGAGCTTGATTCTACTCTCTTGATTTTGATCTTCTTTTACTTTGAAGATTCCTCTTTCAGTATCATACACTAGGCTTTAAAAATTTTACCTCCTATGGAAATATTTTCCTTGGGTGGGCACCCATATTAGCTATGTATTTTTCTGCTGAGGGATGAATTTGGGAAGAAGACAATGCCTTCCTTTCTAGCAAAAAGTTCTCTTGGCCTCATAAGCTTTTGTTTGTATTGCTGCTGTTGTTAGATGAGAATTTCCTTCTTGTTTGAGGACCTCCTGTCTTTAACAACCACTTCTGTAACTCAGATATTGCAGTTTCTTCACTTTGACCCCCATCGTGGGTCTTTGGAGAGAGCTTTATGATCATGTTCATCAGCATCTGCTACATCTCAGTTTAAAGTGTGGGTGAAGCTTCATCAATGAGTGTTAGATTTTGTAGGACTACATTTCCAGTCACAAATACTGTAATACGCTGCAAGCCTCGAAGCAAGCTCCTGTTTTGCCCTTTGCTTTGTGCAGTTAGCTATGCATGTTCTTATCACTGTCAAGCAAACCTCCCAGCTGCCTAGCAGAATGCTGGCACTTTTATTAGCATAGTCCTTTTGACCTATGTATATGCCTTTAATTCTGCTGTCTTTGGCTTTTTTTTTTTGCATGTTGAGACTATTGGCAACCTGTTCCTCATGTACATCCAACTTCCTTCATTCACCAGTTTCTGGTAATCAATAAACCACACTTTTTGCATTTCTCTAAGCATGCCGTGTCCTGTACGTTATGATCAAGATTACATTATATTCCTAAGTTTCCCAACTTGCTGGAAACTAGTGCTGGAGACGTTCAGGTTGATTTTGACTAGATGACTTGCAGAGTTCCCTTCCAGGCAGCATTCCTGTGTAACTTTACTCTGTGTTCTCTTACCCATTCCTCTTTAAGAGAGATCCTCATGTAAAAACCTGTTCTAGTATGAAGAGAAAATGCTTCTGGGCTAGTTATACAACTAGGCCTTTATTTCTTAAAGTGGAAATGATTAGAGTTGCTTTCTGACTTTTTAAAAGAATTAGAGTCTCTAAACTCATCTGGGACTACAGAACCTGAATAGTTTTATTCAGAAGTTTATAATACTGATTATAGTGTAGGTTGCATTGAAAGTAATGCCTCCTACTTATTTCCATGGAAACTATATAGAACACAAAAACACTATTTGATACAAAAAATTCTCATCTACAAAATGCTATTTTTCAGCACAGTCACCACCATTACCTACACATTTTTGCCAGCGATGACCATGAACCTGCACACCATGCTCATAAAAATCTGCATCAGTGGAGATGATGCATTGTTTCACAGCTGCTGTGTTGCCTGCATAGTCCATCTTTCATCAGCCTGAGCAGATGGAAGTTAGAAGGCAGCAAACCTGGACTTCATCCTGTAGAGCTGACACATGTCTCATTAATGTCAATGATTTTATCCAGAAAACTGTTACCTTCAGCCTCATATTAGTTCATCAAGGGCAGATCTTGCCTGACCAATTTGGTGTCCTTCTATGATGGAGTGACAGCATTGGTGGACAGGGGTAGGGTAGTGGATGTCATCTACCTGGACTTCTGCAAAGCCTTTGACAAGTTCCCTCACCACATCCTTCTCTCTAAATTGGAGAGGTATGGTTTTGAAGGATGGACTGTTTGATGGATTAAGAACTGGTTGGCTGATCGCAGCCAAAGGGTTGTGATCAATGGTTCTATGTGTGGGTGGAGGCCAGTCATGAGTGGTGTCCTGCAAAGGTCAGTCTTGGGACTCTTCAACATCTTCATCAGTGACAGAAATAATGGAATTGAGTGCATCCTCAGCAAGTTTGCAGATGACACAATGCTGAGCAGTGCAGTCAATACACTGGAGGGAAAGGAAGGCATCCAGGAGGACCTGGACAGGCTGGAGAAGTGGGCCCTTGTAAACCTAATGAGGTTCAACAAAGCCAAGTGCAAAGTGCTGCACTTGGGCTGGGGCAGTCCCAGGTATTTATACAGTCTGGGGGAAGAACTCCTGGAGAGCAGTCCTGTGGAGAAGGACTTGGAGGTCCTGGCGGATGAGGAGCTGGACATGAGTCAGCAGCGTGTGTTTGCAGCTCAGAGAGCCAACTATATCCTGGGCTGCATTAACAAAGGGGTGGCCAGCAGGGAGAGGGAGATGATTGTCCCCCTTTTCTCAGATCTTGTGAGGCCCCATCTGGAATACTGCATCCAGGCCTGGGGCCCCCAGCACAAGAAAGACGCAGGGCTCTTGGAAAAGGTCCAGAGAAGGGCCACTAAGATGATCAGAGGGCTGGAGCACCTCTCCTATGAGCAAAAGATGAGGGAATAGGCTTGTTTAGCTTGGAGAAGAGAAGGGTCTGGTGAGACCTCATTGTGGACTTCCAGTACTTGAAGGGAGTGTATTAATAGGGGGAGGAATGACTGTTTATATGAGTTGATCGTGATAGGACAAGGGGGAATGGTTTTAAACTAAGACATGGGAGATTTAGGTCAGATGTTAGGAGAAAGTTTTTCACTCAGTGTGGTGATGCACTGGAACAAGTTGCCCAAGGAGGTTGTGGATGCCCAATCCCTGGAGGCATTCAAGGCAAGGCTGGATGTGTCTCTGGGCAGCTTGGTCTAGTGGTTGGCAACTCTGCACATGGCAGGGGGAGTTGAAACTAGATGATCTTTGAGGTCCTTTTCAACCCAAGCCATTCTATGACAGTATGTTCATTCTATGACATTCTATGTTCAGTAACTCCTAACAAACTTCTATATAGTGTTCTTTTTGTTTCTGTCTGAGCATCTGTGGGACTCACATGGTGCAAAGTTGACAATATTTCAATATTACACTTCTGTGTCAGACATTATTTGTTTGGACTGTCCCTCTGCTGCTGTCTGTCCAATGGCAACAAAATGTAATGGAGTACTGGCTGGAAGGTTCAAGCTCTACCGCCATACTTCCAACATAATTAAATAAGAGGCATTACATTCAGAGCAGCCCTCTTAAATTGAAAGAGACACTGGTTACCATCTCGTGCCTGCAAAGCACAAATTTTCTGTGAGTTGATCAGGTTATTTAATTAGAAAGGTCTTTGTTTAATGAAGGCCAGGTGATTATCAGTTCAGGACACTCAAGGTTTGTCTTCATAGACAGAAAGATTTTTCATGAGAGCCATGGCTGTAATTTTCTGTCAGCTAAGAAGGTGGAAATTTGTTATCTGTCGGTACCAGGTTGATTGCCTGCAGAAATATCTCTTGGAGTTAGTTCTGAATACACTAAGATTTAGCTTGACTTTTTCATTTTGAGCTACAAAAAGTTCAAACTTAAGTTCGTCTGATGCACAGCTTGCCATTTGAAATTTATGAAGACCCTCCTGGACTCTCCTCCTTGGAGTTTACCTACTATAGGACAAGTTTTAAATTCTTGAGACAGATCATGTGTCTACATAAGCAGAATATATTGATGCGGTTGCCATCTCCAAGTGTGCATCTGTGGCAATCTTACTGCAAGACTGCATACATTGCGCATGTGTTTATGATTTAAAACATCCTGATCTCTTATACAATTAATGCATTAAACTTTATTTCATAACTATTTTTTCATTCTCATCTATTAAAGTAAGATCCCAGTAATATCTGAAATGCCCTACATTAAGGTTTATAGTAATATGTGTTTTGAAATTCACTCTGAGAGTTTCAGAGTTTGGAATGTCTGCAGAGAAAGACACGCAGGGTACAGTACTATAATTTAGTAATGATGGTTCATAGTACCATCAGCACAGAGATAAATGACTGTTTTTTCATCATGCAAGAAAGCTGACAATCTGAAACTTATGTAACAGCTATCCATGCAGATTCTTGGTTTCTTAGAGTGGCAGAGCCATTTCCTAAGACTTGAAGTAGGAGAAAGTAAGTGATGCCCTCTGACCCTTCTCTGAGGTCTAGATAACCCTGAGGTTGAAATGAAGTCATTTGTAATCAACCCACAATAGATAAGTTTGATTCCATGTTGTCTTTCCCTATCTGTTCTCGTCAAGCAGCAGTTCCAGTTCCTGTTGGCTGGAATGGGACAAGCAAATTCTCAGCATCAATTCTGTTTTCCAGCATATAACCTCAAAAGCTCCTCTTAATTTTTAGATTTGTGTCATAAATAACAGTACCTTAGTTGAACATTATCAGCTACAGTACATCTGATTAATGTCTCTGTTCTAAAATTTCAGATGGAGGACTTTTTACAAGTATGTGAGGACCTTAGTTGCTACTACAGGCTAAGTCAAGGACACTTGCAAGCTAATGTTACTACTAAGTCTCATCAGAAACACTTTTACTTGCTGTCATATCAGGAGAGCCATTTGAATCAGAACGCATTCATGTTCATGGTTGCAAAGTTAAATTAAACAAGCTTGGTTAACTACAGAGGTAGAGTAACCTGTGAAGTCTTCTGAATTTCAGATTGCAGCTGTGGAGAATGCTTCTCTTCCTGAGATCCATATGTTCATAACATAAACCTTTATTTTCATGGTTCTCCGCTGTTACTGCAACTTCTTGGCACAAGTATTCTTTGGATGTTTGTTCTTCAGTGCTCGTTCAGTTGAGCACTCTGTGATTTGAAGACTGTGGTTTGTAGATAGCTGTGACTACTGAGTTGTGGAGTTGAAGGAGACTGCACAGTTCCTTTTGTCTGTAACTTTTGAATTAAGTATGTGTACTCTGCATTTGAGATCCTAAAGTCTTTGTGGCTGAGAGGAAAAGAAGACCTAGGCTGCATGGTGCTGTTCACTTACCTGCATTTGTATGCATGCATGTGTACTGCTATTGCAGAAATCTTCCTGTTCTGTGTGCCCGGGAACCTGTCAAAACATCATGTGAATGTGTATGCAAACTGGATGACGTGCAAGTAACTTCTTCAAACCAATATGTAGCACCTGATGAAGGCAGAAACCTGTGGCTGAAGCACCTGTACAAGTTCAGTGTTCATATTTGATAAACCTGTAGGCAAGCTTTGAGAAAAGTACCATCTGTCGCTGTGAAACTGTATTAATTTCTATTTTTTCTAAATCTTAACACAGAGATAAGTGCCAGTTTTTGTTTGTTTGTTTGTTTATATGTTTTTCTTTCCGTGAAATTTCTCTTGGATGTTCTAGTTCACTCACAGACATTAGCTTTTTTCAGTGCTATCTTAGGCCCTTTGTGTGGATTCTGAAACTTTTGGTAAAACCAGAGCCAGTGATACCTCTGGTGTAAGTCTCTTTTAGTATAAGAAATGAGAGAATGGTCTTTAAATACTTAGGCCTTTCTTTTTCGTTTTAGCCATGGGAATGTCAGTAAAGGAACATGAGAGGTTTTGATTAGTATTTTTCATTACTTTTGCTGACCATGAGAATTCTGCATACAAGTGACACTGGGACTGCTGCTGTGGTCTTCTGAGTTGCTGAGGGCTGGCAAGCTCTGGAATTGGTATCTAATTCTGTTCTGTTGCATCTCTTGTCATAAAGCTTTTTAGTTACTGTCTGGCTTAGTTCCATGCTCTTTGTATAGAATATGATGCCCACTGTTTGATAGATCATGTAAACCCGGTGCATTTAAAGTGTATGTATTAAAGATACCATAAGGAGAACTCCGCCTGGGACTTCTCCATACATAAGTTAATTCATGTAAAAAGACAGCTGTTCTGATTGTGCTAGGGAGAACAAGTGCTTAACATGGGGAGAACCCTCCAATGCTGTATGACACAGGGCAGATACACATATTGTATGATTTTCTTCATGGGCATGTTTATTCATCAGAGATAAAAGGGATCACATAATCTGAAGTGAAGAGACTGCAGTTCTGCAAGTAAAACACAAGAAGAAAACACAGGAGTCTTCTATTAGCTAGACACACATCTATGCATTCTTATCAGCTGCTTTTTAAGCATTAATACTATTCTAATGGCTTAACCAAAGTACTATCATTGTGACAACAGGCCTATTTATTGCTATAGAAATAAGTGTACAGGAGCACAGGATTTTTTTTGGTGCTTTGTTACTCAGACTAAGTAGCTCAGTAAACACTAATATATTAGAAAGTTTCCTCTTGAAACGTTCTTCATACCTGTGTGTGTGATAGACTCATACAGTCTTGGGTCCTTCTGCAGAAAACAAGGGTGAGGGTAGATGAGTGACACCTCCAGAAGATGACTCAATTGCTGATGATGATTCAGGTTAGATTAATCTAGGTATTTTAATCTGGAATCCTCATTATTTGTTTGAATATCAAGATATTCCTTTTACTGTTTTGTGAATGATAGGATGGCATTCTCACTAAGACATTTAACACTTTAGCATAAAATTTATCATTCCCAACCAATAAGTAAGACCACGTTTTACTTTGAGCAGCTTGTTTTTCAGACATATCACTGATGATGTTTACATGTTGGACTAATCCTTTGTGCTAAAACTAGTAAATATCTTAAGTAGTCTTTTTAATTTGCCTTCATCATTTTGGACCTGTGATTCTAAACTAATGCGTTGGAGCATATTTCAAATGGCAGGCTACCAAGCAGGCATGGAAGAAATGGGGGTATTCATCTTGCCCTTACTTTTTTTCTTATAGGAAAATGCTAATGGTTGGAAATAAGAGACTAATATTTCTGTTGCAGTAAATGAGTACGAACGAATTTAAGATTATTAGGAAAATGTTTTGAAATGTCAGAAACATTGTGAAGTGATGGGCATGATGCTTTAAAAAAAATAAAAAAAAAGAGTGAGCAGAAGGCCAGCAAAAACCCAGTAAAGGTCCTGTTGAAATCACCACATTTTATTTCCAGCAGTGTCAATACAGTGTTTCTGTACTATTGGCCCATGAGCAGGAAGGTTTGAGGCACCGGAGCTGCGATCTGAAGGGAGACTTCCCAGACACTATGCTAGATGAGTCACTTCTTGGTGATAGGAGGAAAAAAAGGTGTATTCTACTGTCTGCTGGGGGGAATTGAGATTTGGTTGTTTGGACAGGCAGATGTTGTATGAAGCTGGAAATGTCTCGCTATTCATGCTAACAAATATGAGCTTGGGACATTGCTGGTATATTGTCACAGGCCTTCTGGGGCCCGAGGCCACTTACCTTGTGGTGCCTGCACAGTCAGGTTGGGAGCTGCAGTCATAGCACAATCATGGGACAAGGAAGCTTCCTTCTTTGGTGGTCCTACCCACGTAACAAAGGATTAGATACCCCAAACAGAAAGCTGTTCCTCCCAGAAGCTCCTTACAGTTACGTTTTTTACATGTATTTATCCCTTTTCACAAAGGGGCAATTAAACTCCCATAAGTCTGCCAAATTTATTACATTCTGTCTGCCTAAATATTTCCTGTCATTTCAGTTGAATGTGGCATTTTCCGGTTCTTTTTATCTTACAACTGCTTAACTGTCACACGTTCTCTCTGAGCTGGCTAAATGTCAAGGGTGGAATAAATTATTATTCACATACTGTTATTTGTACAACTGTAGTATTTGGGTTGGGGACCAATATTCTCTTCTCCTAGGTAGGCACAGCAGAGACCTGAATCTGAATGATGGTCAGTGTTCAAAAGAAGTCACAATGCCAGCATGTTGAAGCCTTTTTATTTTTTATGGTCTGAAGATGAAAGCTGCTTTAAAGATAAATGTAGGATGATTATATTATTACTTACTGATATATATTTCTTGCATAAATTTGAATTTCTATTTACATTGCTTCCCAAAAATGCCATTGTTAATAGAGTTCTGACATCTTATTTCCCTTATTGCTGTCTTGGTAGCATTTTATTTCTGATGTTTTAATAACTCAATGTAGACTGAAAGGATAAAATAGAGGGAATTGACTGAAGTAATTAGACCCTGATTTGTCTGGCTGTCCAGCACCTGACAAACATGTCTTTGACATAAACAGAATGAAACATTTTTGCCATTAGCCACTAACAAATAGCTATTTTGGCAGGGCTTTGAAACTATTGAATTCTCAGGGCATATTGTGCTGGGTAAGGCTAAGGCACCAATTCAGGCTTTTTCTTTTGCCATCACAACTCCTCCTTCCTGTCTGTGTTGAAGGAGAGTCATATTTAGTAGCTTCACAAAAACTCAAAAGCAGTTAGTGTAGTTATCACCCTAACAAACCGAGTATTTCTGAGAAAGTGGAAATGTTCCCATTTCAATTTCTGGTTAATGACACACTTGAGTATGGGATCTGAAATGTCAGTCTTTGTATTTTCAAACCTGTAGAAACTTGAATAAAGCTTATACAT
This sequence comes from Cyrtonyx montezumae, assembly GCF_038088225.1. Classification (NCBI taxonomy): domain Eukaryota; kingdom Metazoa; phylum Chordata; class Aves; order Galliformes; family Odontophoridae; genus Cyrtonyx; species Cyrtonyx montezumae. The sequence continues at coordinate 16,737,686 of NW_027071992.1, forward strand.
AAGAGCAATCAACTCTAATAGCAGTAGACTAAATATCGGTTTCTGAAAATAAATTTTATATGAATCTATTCTCCAGACAATTTGACTTTTAAATGTTTAAAAATGTGACATCTTTATATAAGTGAATTCATATTGAGGCAGGAGCTATAAAAACTTGAAGTTTCCATGCATCACCTACTTTTCACTATCACCTGTTAAACAGCACAACTAAGTACAATGTAGGCTTTACTACTTTCCATTGCAATAATTTACTGCCCTCCTGACCTATAAACAGATAACCATTACCATGACTTGATACTGTTAGATGTTTGGATACATTCTCGAAGGTAATTCATGGTTTTAAATATTGTATGTGTGAAAGGTTTTATAACCAAGCATTTGGAAAACGGCAGCATTACATTTCTTTGAGCAGTGTTCTGGGAGTAATGATTTGTCACCGTTGGCCTTGTTACATGGCTTCCTGAGCAAACGTCCTCTCCTTTCACCTCTTCCTTCAATGCTCCATCATTATGTAAGGACCACTGAAAAATTCATTATGCACCGTCCTCTTTGTCAGAGCTTTCTTAGAGAGTGACTTCACTACAGTCTGCAAGAAAAAAAGTTTTCAGTGACCTCAGTTATTGATTTACACTTAAAACTTCACTGCAGTGAGGAGAGGATGCTCCATTAGAGGACTGGGGTGTGAACGTTAAGTGGGTACTTGTCCCAGATCTGCTGCTGACTCACTCTGTGACCTTTGGAGAATTGCTTCAGCTGTCTGTGCCTAAGGTCACTCATTTGTATGACGAGGTTAACAGTGCTTCCCACCAATGCTTGCAAAGCTCTTCAAGTTCTGTGCATAGAAAATATGAGTACAGAGTATTGTCATGATTCATAATTACATACTCCTTTGTACCAAAGTCCTTGACTGAAATAAGCACAGTTGAGCTGAAGTAAGAGTGGTGAACCCAGTCCCTTAGTATTTTTTTCTACTGGTGAAAAATAAAGTAGCCATACACAGGTCTTATGCAAATTAGCAAGCCATTTAAATGGCAACAGCATCATTAGTCTGCTTGGACTGCTGCCTTGGAGGCTTCTTTTTCTTTTGGTCAAAAACAAGCCCAAGAACCTCAAGTGAGAACTGAGGTTTTCACATCTCAGCAAGCTGACTGTGCAGTAATATGTCTGAATAGGGCCTGTGCATGGAAATACAAGCATTAGCACCAGGTAGTGGTGCCAGCTAGGTAGTGAGTTAATGACCTGCAAGTACTTGATGAGGTCCACTCAATCATTGTCACTGTTGCTATTTAGAGAGGGCAGCAACAGTGAAAGTAGTCCTGGAGCAGGCAGGCTGAAAGAAGAGTGCGTGGAAAAATCTTGCATGACTTACTGAAGACTCAGCAGTTGGTGGGACTTAAGGTGCTTAATCCTCCCTTCTTTTATTAACTTAATTTTTAAAGCTTGTTTTAGAACATGAGTGAGAATCAGGCTAATAGTAGTTGGCAAATAATTTACAGAGTAAGCCAGTATAGATGGAGGATGAGTGAAGATAAGCAGAAGACCTCTAGTATTTATGAGGGCTGCTTCTATTTTATGTTTGCCCCCTGTATCAGAGGCAGATGTTGGTGGTATGGCAGTAGAGATTGAACCTTCCCACCAATATTCCATTTCATTTTGTTGCTGTGTGACAAAATGGTGTCTAAAATGGAAATGTTGATAAAACAAAGATATGTCATTGAGTTCCTCCATGTGAAAACACTTGCACCCATTGGCATTCATTGACACTTGCTGATCATTTATGAACAGTAGATGTGAGCACAGTGATGTACTAGACAAGCCATGTTCTGGAAGCCATGCATGGCTGTCACGCCACAAAAGGAAGAGTGTCTTTATCGGCTTTTTCAAGCAAATTGGCAAATTATGACCAGGGAGATGCGCATGGAGCTGAATATCAGCTTCAATGGATTGGAAACAATGGTGGCCCTGTTGGATTGTCTCAGTTTGCAGCAGGTAGGACCCAGGAATGCTCACAAAGAAACAGAAAGAATGCCATAGTTTGTCAGGACTTATTGAACTAATGCTGGGAATAGTGGGCTGAAGGTTTCTGCTCCTTTGATAGCATTGTTAACAATGGTGAGATGTGGTGTCACCACTATCAATCCATGGAGCAGCGACGTGAATTCTCCATTGCAGAAAATGTTCAAGATGCAGCCCTCAGCGGGTAATGTGATGTGCACTATCCATTGAGATAGGGAAGTGATTATCCTTCTGGATTTCCTGGAACATGAATCTCCACATTGCATAATGACCAAGCTGAAATCTTGAACTACCAGAGTGAGGCTAGAGAAGACAACCTTTGTCTTACAACATGATAATGCCAAGTCCCATACCAGTTTTGAAGGCTGTGAATCACATTGCCAATCTTGACTAGACTGTCCTGCCACACCCACCATATGGTTCACATTCAGTTCCTTCTGACTTTCACCTGTTTGGACTGATGAAAGATGGACTGTGGGCAACATATTCCTAGTAATAATGTCATAGTATCAGTTGTGAAACAGTGGATCATCTCCATTGGTACAGATTTTTATGAGCGCAGCATGCAGGCTTTTATTCATCGCTGACGAAAATTCATAGCTAACAATGGTGACTATATTGAAAAATAGTATTTTGTAGCTGAGAATTTTCTTTATTGATTATACTGCTATTGTGCTCTTTGTGTCTGTTGTATTTTACATGGAAATAAATAAGAGGCATTTCTTTTGGAGTAACATATGTGCATACTGTTCACCTGGAGCACTTACAACTTGCTTGTTACAGAAGTCAATATCTAGAGATTAACAATAAATTATTTTCCTGGCTTGTATCAGAAATAGTGTTGCCAGCAAGAGCAAAAAAGTGTACATCCCTCTGTACTCAGCCCTGGTGAGGCTGCACCTTGAGTATTGTATTTTGCACCCTTCACCACAAGGAAGTCATTGATGCCCTGTAATGTGTCTGGAGAAGGGTGGTGAAGCTGGGGAGATGACTGGAGCATAAGTCCAATGGGGAGCAGCTGAGGTAACTGGGATTATTTAGTCAGGAGAGGAGGACACTCAGGGGAGACTTCATTGTTTCCCAGAACTACCTGAAGGGAGGTTTTGGCCTCTTCTCTCATGGAACTAGTGGTAGGACTAGTGAAAATGGCCTCAATTTGTGCCAGGGGAAATTCGGGTTGAACATTAGGAATTACTTCTCTCTGAAAGAGTGGTCAGGCACTGGAATGGGCTGCCCAGGGAGGTGGTGGAGTCACTGTCCCTGGAGGTGTTCTAGAAACATTTAGGTGTTGTACTGAGTTTAGAGAGGAAATATTGGGTAGAGGTGGACAGTTTGACTGGATGATCTTGGAGGTCTGTTCAACTTTGGTGATTCTGTGTTTATATGAACAGTAAATAAGGGAAGTGAGACTTTAAGACTATAATGAGGTAAAAAGCAAAGTGTGGAAATGGGAGATGCATTTGAGCAGAAAAACAAGGAGAGGATGTAGCCACGCTGTTTCTAGCTTTTATGGACTATGATAATGTTATTTCAGTAGAAGCTTGTGGGAGAGGAAGAATTCATCCAGGTTCTTGTTTCTTTCGAGGTTAATTTTCATTGATAAGCATCCTGGAGATTATCCATAAGTTTGTGTAATGTTGGTAAGAGAGCATTGTGAGATCTTGATTGTTGATACTTCTCTCAAACTTAAAAAAGCCTGACATTTACTTTCTTGCACTGAAACTGTCACGAGTTTGCTAAGTAGTTTCACACTGAAGATGAGAACTCTGTCTTAGGGAAAAAAAAAACAAAAGCCAAACTCCTGAAAAATAGCCTTCTATGATTTTGTGTTCAGCTGTAGAGAGGATGTGGGTAGCAAATACAATCTCTGGAAGAACAGCATAAAGTTTGCAATACAAATCCTCTTCTATGATAATAATGGCTAGGAACACTTGCAGACATTTTAGAATATATTTAATCAGCATTGGGTTTATCAAGACTTATTATTTGTCAGACTGAAATTTTGACATAGCTATAATTAGAGAGCTTGTTTAGGCTGTGGGAGATCTCTGCTAGGGTAGTGAAGGTTAGAGCGTGACCATGGCCCTGTTTTACATCTTTTCTTTTTTTTTTTTTTAAGTTGAAGGCATGGTGGGATTAGAGGGTGTAGTTAGCTGGATTACTGAGATGAAATGAGTTTTTTGTACATCAGAAGCAAATAGTTTTGCTATCGCACTTATAGTTTTACTGAAGTATCAAAAAAAAGTTCTTTCATTCCTCAAACACTCTTAAAATGCTCTAACAAGATAATAACTGTAACCTAACAATTTTATATGCATAACCTTTTGTAGGCCATACGGCATCTTCAGGCAGAAATGGCAGGTTGTAAAAAAGCACTATAGTGGCTTATATTGTGCTAGTGCTTAGAAGCCCAAACCCTATCTTTTCAGGTACAGTGTGATTTCTGTCCCACACCACTCTCCTGCAAATGCGTGAGTTGATGCTTGCAGCAGCAAGTAGCATCTATTCTAGGCAGCCAGTAGTGGCACAGAATATTTTGACAGAGGAGCGGTGGAGGTACTGGTTTGGGTGATAGCGTCCTGAGCCTAGAAATTTACACAACCTACTGAGAGATCTGCCAAGGTTTATGAGATGCTGTAATAAGCTAAAAACAGCATTCAGAGACTTTGTATTTTGTGCATTTGTATCACTGCAGTGATGTTGGGCAGTGGAGGGACTGCAAACATCAGTCTTGGAGTCATAGAGGCAAATGCTGCATATATATATAAATATATATACGCACCATTATATATAATTATATATAAACACCATTCCTGTCCAGTAAAGCTTACAGTTTGGGCTACAGACAACAGAGAAAGGAAAGAAAATCTGTAGTGATGATAGCAGAGATGGCAAGACAGGGTGACTACAGAAGCATATTGCCATACGTGCTTGCTGTGTGCACAGCAGTGCTCTGTGCCTGCCTTGCTGTTATCTTCCAGCAGTAGTAACCAGCAGTTGTTAGTCCTAGCAGGGCTTGCTATTCTGATTACAATCTTGCTTTTTCCCCTCTGCTTGGATTCCCATGTAATTTTAGCAGTATTCTTACGGAGAACTGTTAGAGCAAGATAGGAAGCAAATGTTTTATGGCAGCTGAAATCCTTGCTGGAAAATGGCTTAAAGCATTCTCTTTTAACCTGAGCACTTAGCACGATATTTGTTGCAATCAAAAACATGGAAATGAGGAGGCTTTGTTGCAGAGTTAATGAAGAAGATTTCATTGTACACAAACCCTCAGTCCTAGCATTGCTTGCGATCAGAAGGCGCTTATTTTCCCATCTTTCACTAAGTTCTTACCTGCTTGTGCACTCTTATGAGAGCGTTTTCCATACCTAACAGATGAGGCACAGAGGAGGGGGCCTGTGGGAGAGAACACTCTGTGCCCCGGGGGAGGAAACAGGATCTTTGTTTGCTGTTTGATATCAGAAATGAATTACTTAAGGGCATGCCCCTGCCATGCTTTGGTTGGCTACCTGAGCCTGCTCCAAATGGGCTGATATGTTATACCGCATAGTGGTATTAGCTCGGCTCCCAGAAGCAGTAGAGCTGCATCAGTAATTAGTTCTTCTCAGCAAGCTTAATTAGCAGGCTCAAGCAGATACTGCACTGACATGGATACTTACCTCCTGGTTACTGAGCCAGCTTAAGTATGCGTGCAAGAGCCAAACGCTGTGCAGTGTGAACTTAAAGTTTTTCCATCTCTGTTTTATTTCATTTACAAAGCAAAGCTTTTAAAACTTTTTTCTGTGAACTCTAGCTACAATCATTGCCCTTAAAGCTTCCTTGTACCTGTGAGAAGGACTACTGCTTTAAACAAGGACAAAACATGTTTGATTAAAGAATATTCCTTTTGATTAAAATCCATTGCTTAATTTTTCAAATGAGTTTTCATTGTTTTTATTACTTTTTTTTAAAATCAAATCCCATTTCAGTCATCTTTTTAGGCAGGAGATGATTTATAGGAAATGATCTGAGTGTTTATTTGAACATCCAAATGTAATAAATCTGCTCAGTATTTCAATAGCATGCTTATTAATAGAACACATTATTCTGTTCAATATTGCGTTGTCTTTAAAATTTAGCAGAGCATTGGTAGTAATGAAACTACTTTAAATCAATATATCCCTGTTATGAAAGCATCTACTTGAGGAATAAAAATTCAAAAATTTCCCTGTAGCATAACAACTGGGTGATAATTGCGTAAAAAGATTTTAAAGGGAGACTTTCAGGGAAGTTCTAGCTTCTAATTTAGGATATATGTAGATCACAATGTGTTAATTGTAATATAAACATTTTCAGGACTAAAAAATTCACCAGAAAGTAGTTTGATTGCAGAGAATGAAATTTTGATCTTACTGGCAGTAATGAAAAAGCTTCCATTCATCGGAGCAGGCTTTATAACTACACAAAATGCAATGGCTAAAATGAGTATTGTGAGTGTGGTCCAAAAAATATCACAGATATTTCTCTATTCAGTTGCAAAAATGGTGTGAGAAAACAAATATGCAAAGAAAAACTAAAATTAGATTTAACATTCTCAGCTTGGCAATCTCGCGTTTCCATTAAATGTATGGGCCAGAATTCTTATACTTAGACATCTAAAATTAGAACCCCAGATAAAAGACCTGATTGTAGAAAATGCTTGAGCACGATGTTTGTAGAGATGCACGTCCTAGTTCTGATAGTTTAATTTTAGTTTTGTTAGTGATTTACTGTCAGTTCGTTTAATTTAGCATTGACACAAAATATCTAATTCTCTTGACTTTAGCATGGTAAGCATAGGAACATGCCCTAAGAGATGTGCCCTTGCAGACAGCCTGTGAAGTGAATGGGAGTCCATGGCATGGAACCTGTCTCACTTGTGGAATAACAAAACCCAATCCCCAAACACCCCTTTTCTCAAACTTTGCAGATACAGCCAAGCAGAGGAAAGAATTTGCTCCTCTGCTCTGTGCCATCCGCTGTCTTTGAAGCTGGAGCTCTTCAGAAAACATTGTCTTGGGGTGCTATCATCAGGTGTGTGAGTAGTAAGCTGCTGCAAACGGGTATTTTGAGTCGTAGAGAGGATGAGTGATTTACTGTTGAGATATCAGTGGAAGAGACAGATGAGTGACAGCATTCCTGCTCATGAACTCCCTAGCTCTTTCCCTTCCCTAAGATGTTGAAATGTAATGAAACTTAAACATTTTTAAACAACTTCCAGATTAAATTTTAATAGGAATGAAAAATGAACAATATTCTTACAAGTAAGAAATGGTCTTCATTATTTTTTAAAGTCCGTATCATAAGGAACAGCACCATTAATAAGAGCCCTGAGTTTTTTTTATATTATGTACACTGTTCAGATAGAAATTTAACAGGGAATTTTAATGAAATGATGGCAGAAATCACATTTTTATTACATCCCTTTGCAGAATATTTCCTGTGAGACCAAGATAGAGAGAGGCCAAAATTAATGGCTTTTCATAGGAACTGAGTGATAAGTTATGGAAAGCTTATAGAGATAATAATTTTAGGCTGCTGTTTGGATAGCTAAACAGTTTTATGGAGAATTGCTGCTTAATAGACATATCATGGGAATTAAAGACATTTGGATGTTAATTTGTATACATATTTTGGTGTAGGACCATGACGAGAAATTCAGTTTATGCTTTGTTTGCCACTCTGCTGAGAGAGGTAAAGGATTCACTCACTGGGTTGTTCCTGTTGCTTGACCACGAAGGAGAACATGGAGTGTTGTCAGGAGGCTGCCTCTCCCCCTCTTTCTCCCCTCTTGTGGTTTCTAATCTCAGTGTAAGAGAGCACGATAAGATCTTAGCACGGTTTTGTTCTCATTAAAAATTAAAGAAATTGTTATTTTGGGAAATAAGAGTTATGTTTAGGGAAAATAAGCACCAAAAATATTTATGAAAATCTAGGCAATCTGGCATATTATGTTGACTTAAAGTCGAACTTGTATTGCCCACTTGGCAAATATATTTTACCATATTGCTGTACAACTATAATAATAAATGAACATATACAGAAGCCCCCTATCCTCTATGGCAACTGGCATTTTAGAAGCACTTCACGTGCTCGCTTTCTTGTATTTTAAATGCAGATGTTCATCCAACTTTTAATACCAATGGGAGGCCCTGTTCAAAACCTGCATTAGACTGAAGCACAAGGTGGCAATAAACTTAATTCGGGCTTTTATCTTTCTTGGTTCCACCTCAAAGCTTTTAAATATTGCAGTTCTGAAGTGCGAATTTCTTTTGTGTGAGTCATTTCTGCGAACACCTGTGAGCGGCTGGGTTTAATTGGGCTACAGCTGGCGCTGATTGTGTGTGCAGGGGCTGGGGGAGGCACCGCAATCGGCTGCCTTCGCGGCAGGCATCATTATCTCCTTCCTTCTCAGCTCCTTTTTTTCTTATATGCAGGTTAGCAAGGTTTAGGGATTAGGGACTGGAAATAGAAGGGGCTCCGGTGAGATTTGATGCTTCGTGGATGAAGTCATTTCGGCAAATATATCTGCATGCATCAACACCTTATTGAACAAGTCAAGCGCAGATTCGCTAATCTTGTTAGTTAATTTGCAGTAGTTCTGGAGCTTTCCTAGAGGTGACTGTGCCAGGAGATGGGGAGGCTGAGGTGCACAGCAGTGACAGGGTTTGCAAGAGGGGAATCAAGGTTTTTGGTTTTTCCTCTCCCTGAAAACTGTTAGCATTTTAGTGGAAGGTACCCACCTCTGTGTGGTCAAAAAAAGTAACACAATTTTGTGTATAGATGTTTTTGATCCGTGACCTGTGTTTAGTCATTGATGATCTCATTTGCATCCTAATGTATATATGGTCTTAATCATAGAATCATAGAATGGTTTGGGCAGGAAGGAGCCTTAGCGATCATCTAGTTCCAGCTCCTTTGCTGTGGGCAAGGGCACTCCCACTAGACCAGGTTGCTCAAAGCCCCATGCAATCTTCCCATCCAGGCAGAAGGCACCCACAACCTCTCTGAGCAACCTATTCTAGTGTCTCACCATCCTCACAGTGAGGAATTTCTTATATCTGGTCTAAATCTCCCCTCGTCCGATTTATAGCTATTACCCCTTACCCTCTTGCTGCATGCCCTTATCAAATGTCCCTCCCCAGCTTTCCTCTAGGCCCCTTCTAGTACTGGAAGGCTGCTGTAAGGTCCCCACAGAGCCTTCTCTTCTCCAAGATGAGGAACCCCAGCAACTTAATAACACAGTTTAACTTAGGAGCCAGTTATTTTCCTTCGCTGTCTTGTGCGTGTCATTATACTCTGGAACAACTGTTGCTCTGATTTTTATTTTATTCTTTCTTTATTTATTTTTTTAAGTTTAATTCAGAATTTGGTCCTGGAAGTACGGACACTCTCATTTCATACAGACCACTTGTTTAGAAAATATGCATTTAAGAGGAAATACTTTTTTCCCTGTTACTGTTGTGTGGTAGATTAGTACAGTTTTCTACCTGTAGGTTTCACTGTACTTTGCAGGTGAAGATGAATTATACAGCATTCATAGGATAAAGAAGGAACAAGGGAAGAGAAAAATCTAGCCAATCACTTGAACTAAGCCAGAGCATCCTAGAGGTCACACTTCGTAATGCTGAGAAGAAAATAGTCTCTGTATGTAATATTTTATTCTCAACACGAGCAAAAACGAGACCTTCTAAATTTTAATTGAAAATTGTGAACAGCCCTGAGCATATACATATGCCTTTTGGATTATAATAGGCCTTGTAGTCTTCTTCTGTCCGTTACAAATGGATTGTAATTTGGAAAATTGTGTAATTTGTGAATCCAGTGAGTTTGCTTCATCCTCCCGTTTCCAAGCGTTTTCCATTAAGCATTCACTGTGTGCTGCCTGTAGGGGCCCTTCATGCCATTGTATTGTCAATCATGTGTTTTGGGGCTTAGCAGTCAGTCTTCTACAAGGTGAGATTTGCTTTAAAACAAAAAGACCTTTTAAGAGACCATGAAAAGTAAGGAAACGACTTTCCACTTTTGTATAAAAGCAGCACTGACTCTAGCTAGATTTCTCCTTTTATATGGGCCACACACAGTCTTGTTGATGATTGATTTTGTTCCAGCAAGAGGAGCAAGTCTTCAGCTTTGAAGGGATTTTTTTCACTATTAACTTCTGTATAATGCATCATGTCTTGCCTCCTCGAAGTTTTCGTTAAAACATGGTAGGTGTCACTGACTACGTTTCCCAAAAGGTGTACCCGTAGCCCCCTGACTTCACTGCAACTTGTTTGGGTTTCCTGTTTGTCTTACCCGATTTTGTTTAATTGGAATACATTAATATAGCAGACACTTTGCCTTCCTCTAACCAGATTTAGGGCTGAGAATGAGTGGAAAGGTCTTACCTTAATGAAAATGAATTTTCTTCTGTCTGAACAATAATGCAATAAAATGATCAGCCTTTAGAAAAAAAAAAAGTTAATTGCCTGCATGTGTAATGCTACCTAGCAACATTTCCACCAGGCCCTGGTGTTGGTCAGAGGTTTTCTGGAGTGCTGAGAGATAATGTTATTAGTAACAATTAAAATGAATGTTTCTTTTGTGTCTTGAAGAAGGCTCGTTTAGCAAAATCTCTTAAAGGTGAATCATTGAATGTGTACCGCTGTTTTAGTTGTTTTGCAGGGAAGAAAATAAGTTGAGGGAGGGACTGAAGCATACCTTAGACCTTGCAGAGCAGTGCCACCAGAGGTAACAGCAGCCAAAAGCATTCAGCAGCAGGGCCAGTACAGGTTTGAGTGCAGACAAGTGGGCTGTGGGCTTTGTGTACTATAAGGGGTGAGAAACAGCCACCTCCAATATATTTCTTACAGTAACTGAAAGCCTTAGTTCTTGAATTAATTAATCAAAGGCCCAAGACTGCAGTGTTGTTATGAATAGTCAGAACGTTTTCAGCTTGGTGCTTTGGCTCATCTGTCTGGCAGGCACTGAACTCTGTCAATCCCTATTGAAGTTGTGCCAATCTTCTTAGATGAAGCTGATTGATGTGAGACCTTTCCTCACTATTCATTTAGACAGCCAGACTGTGTGTGACTAAATTTTTGGCCATCATAGACATTCAGATGAATTCATTTTGATTAGTTCTAGTTGAGACTTCGGGGAAACATGAAAAGTGAATTGCCATTCTTCTCCTCCCTTCCCCCATGTCATTCTCAAGCTCTTCCTGTGTCCATCCACAACTAGTCTGCTTGTGTGCGCATGTATGTGAATACACTTGCAGCCATTAGTTGTTGCTAGGCATTAATCCATGGGTCCAGAGAGACTTCAAGAGCTTTTTTATTTTTTTATTTTTTATTACTAATTGTCTTTTGCCAAACTATTTCTTTTCTTCATTCAGCACAATATTGGAAAATGATGCTGTTTTCTCAGTGGCAGCACTTTAATGCTTGCTCTGTCTTCAGTAAGTTGCTTTGCTTTTTCTGCTATCTGGTACAAATTTAGTGTAAATTAAATGACCAGTTCATTTTTTGCGCTCCATAGGCTGCAGCAAGTAATAAACAGCTTATGTAATCTCCTAATCATGAACTCAGCCAAAAAATGTCATAAAACTCAGCAGTATACAGCACCTTGCAATGATTTCTGTAGCCTGCGGAAGCCATATATTATGAATATTATTTGCTGTGGTTTTTTTTTTTTTTTTTTTTTTTTCATTTGAATTGTCATCATCCTCCATTTGCTGGAGAAAGAAAGACTTTCCTTTTTCCTTTCTTATTTGATCTTCCACTTTGAATCCATATTTGTTGTCTCTTCCTGCGGTAGTTAGTTCTACTTTGTGTTTGTGACTTTCTTTCATCAAAATGAAGAAATGATATACAACTTTGCATTAGAGACAGAGAACTTCTCTACACTTCCCTCTTTTCCCCTCTACCCTCCCCATTTTTATTGTCGTCTCCCAGATTTCTGGTTTTACTCTCAGTACTTTGTCTAAACATTGCATTTTCATTGTGTGTGGCCAAACCTTTTATCTTCCTTCTCTTGTGCCAACAGCAGATGTTTTTTTTTGTTCCATTAATTAAAAAAAACAAAACAGATTTTTTTTCCCAGCCTAACTGGTGTTGAAGCTAGCAAAGCGCAGAAGTCTTGTACAAGAATCTTACAATCACAGAATTGTAGGGGATGGAAGGGACTCCAGAGATCACTGAGTCCAGCCCCCTGCCAAAGCAGCTCCCTAGCCCAGGTTGCACAGGTAGGCATCCAGGCGGGTCTGGAACGTCTCCAGAGAAGGAGACTCCACCACCTCTCTGTGCAGCTGTGCCACTGCTCCGTCACTTCACCGGGAAGAAGTTCCCACACACATTTGTGCAGAACTTCCTATGCAGTGAAGCAATGAAAGCCATCAGAAAGTGTTTTTATATTCAGCCTTTACTTCCTGTTTCATCATATTACATCTATTTTTAGTATTCTGTGTAACTGTTGTCTTTTCCTTGGTGTTAACTTCAGTGAACACTATGATGCTTTATTTCTTAAGTGTTTGTCTTTTAACACTCTCATTGGTGTTGTAAATTGCTATCATTATTACATTTCAATTCTTTTTGCTAATGGTAGTACTTTGAAAGAGCATTATAGAAGAGCATGCTGTGTTTCAGGCTTAGTGATATGAAAGTGTTGAGCATTTTCTTCTCAAACCCTTTTAGAGGTAATTTTTCAGTCTTCATGGTGCTGTCATTAATACCACCTGTATCTCAGTCTTCCTTTGTGCAATGTGTTGAAGAAAATTGATTTGAACAGAATGATAGATGTAGTCTAAAAGTTACTTTGAGAAAACTTTGCAAGATCTTATGATATGAGGAGGGTTAGAAGTAGATTTGTGCTTTCACGTGGAAGGGAATTCTGACCTGGGATTTTTCTGGAGGGCTTCTTGGTTAACCTTTGGAAGGTAATCAACCTTACAAGTGATGCTCTGCCCAGGAAAAACAGTCTTCTTAATTCTGTTCTTTGCACTGTGCTGTTTCTCTTGCATTTGTAACTTACTTTATATGATATTTATCTTCAGTTAAAGTGACTGAAGATGGACTTGAACTAATATTTCTACTACCTAGTGTTTTGACTGTAAAACTCATGAAATCTGAGACCCAGGCTCCTCTACACTCTCCTAAAGTATTAATTGCTCTAATGTCAGCCGTATGTTTTAGATGGCCAGCAAAAACTGTCTCCTGGTAACCTTGTAAACATATAAAAAGTAGGAATCTTTTGTGCTAAGCAATTGCTAAGAGCATTTTGATAAAAATGCACTGAATTATGAGATTTTTAAGTGAGAGGTAAGCAGGCTCTTATAGCAAGCTCAGATGCAGTACAATGTAGCCAGGATTTATTGAAGAGAAGTAATGCAACATGCATTAAGGAGAAAGAAGTGATGGGAATCTGAAAAGGAATTGCAAACTTTGCCTATTGAAGATGGAGGACAAAATCCTGGGCACTATTGTCAAGCCATAGCTATGAGCAGGGAAATCCACATATGAATTTCTGAGTTTTCATTTCCTCTGCTGCTCTTGATAAATACCTTAATAGAACAGTGTTTGTAAAAGGATACAGTTTTAAATGCTTTAGTAATCTAGAGAGAAAGACTGAGAAGTACAGAATGTGAGTGTTGTAACTACCTTCAGTTTTGGCGCCCTGTCTACTTGTTTATTTACTGTAACACATCTGACACACTTGAAAACTTTTGAGTTAAAATATGTGTTTGTTTGTTTTTTTCTTTTAATATGGAATGATGTCTTTTATGCTTTTTGCTCTGAATTGATCAGTTATTTTTATTTAGATTTGATTACCATAATAGAACTGCTGCTTATTTTTCTTTTTAATGCTTAGTCCTTGCCCAAGGTGCCTTAAGGAGAGGAGGAATAGATCCAAATAATAATAATTCTTCTTTTCTTAACACTAAGACATGAGTTTTTAAATAACTCAGGCCAATTTATTGCAGGGTAGATTGATTGTGGATACACTCAAAATCTATTGGATTGATTGATGATGCTGTTCTATTGACATGTCTGTTCCAAAAGAGAATGTGGGAGAATAGGTTGAAGATTTGATGAATATCATATTATTTAGAGAAAATTATGTTTTGGTGCATTTGGTACATCTGTAATATGGGAGCAACTTTGAAAGTTACCTTCAAAAAGGTGATTGTAGGAAGGCCTCCATTGCTGGAATGAAGCCTTGTGAGAACAGAAGGTTTGGGCAGTGCTCCAGTTCCAGAGAGATTCCTCTGCTGGGAAAACACAAGAAAAATACATTTTCATGGGTTGTGTAGTTGTGTTCCCTGAAGGTTTAAAAAAAAATAAAATCCCCAAACTTTAATTTTAATTTGGCTTATAAGTTATATGAACTCTTTTGTAACCTGGATGAATTAAGTTGGTTGTAAGATGTTTTGGTTTTTTTTCCCAAAAATACTTGTAAGTTCTTAAATCTGTATTTAATAATGGGTAGCCTGGCTCATTCGTTGCCCTTGTGAAATGGAAGTTTATGCTTACTTTCAAATTCTTCCAGTTTATGTAATTATTTTTGTAGCTTTTATTAAAGAAGTGTTGTGGTTTAACCTCAATATTCAAAGCACCACACAGCTCCCTGCTCACTCCACCCTCCAGACTAATGGGATGAAGATTAGAATTGCAAGTGCAAAAGCTAGCAAAGAAAAAGAAACAAGGAAAATAAAAACAGGAAAAACAAAAGGCCGAAAAAAACCCCCAAAGCAACAATTGCTTACCACCAGCTGACCTATGTCTTGCCAGTTCTTGAGCAATGGCAGCCCTGGCGATCTTTTTGCTGAGCATAGTATCTAATGGTATGGAATATTCTCTAAGCTGGGGTCAGCTGTCCAGGCTCTGTCCCTTCCTTGCTCCTTGCGCACCCCAAGCTTCTTGCTAATGGGGCTGTATGAGAGGAAAGAAGCAGAAAATGCCTTGACTCTGTAAGCAGTGCTCAGCAACAACTGAAACATCATTGTGTTATCAACAGTTTCCACCACAAATCCAAAACATAGCACCATACAGGCTGCTTTGAAAAAAATTAACTTAATCTCAGCCCAAACTGGTATAATAAGTCATTTGAAAGTAGATTTCTTTGAAATCATGTAGTAAAATTTCCAACGATAGATATGAAATCCTAAAATCAAATGGAAAATAAGCTAATAGATTTGCCTCACTGTGCCACACTGCTTGTCTGTTGAATCAATTTATTTGTTTCTACTGCTATGCTAGAATGCATGTTAAAAGTTCTTTTTGATCTTTTCTATGTTACTTTTACTTTCTGAAGCAGAATGTCTGCACGTTTAGTTTGTAATTTAGAGCAGAGGGATTTTATGAATGCAGCAAATAAGGTATAAGAGAAGGGAAAGGTTAATTTCTAGTTCTGTTTTCTTTATGGATAATATATGGCAAAAATTCAGGTTATCTCCCAAATTTAATTTGCTTTAAGGATATCTCTTTCAAGTGATTTAGAGACAACTTGCTACTTCCCAAAGTAAAGCTGGAGTCATGTGTGGCTTGGCCTCGTGTCCAAGCTGGCTACAGTACATTGGCACTAGGATCTTCCTTCTATGTTGTGAAGGTTCTGTTGATGCCTTAGGACTTAAGAGGTGAGTAAGAACTAACAGTTATTTCAGAGCTCTCCATGACCAGCTGTTGGGCCAGTTTAGTAGCCTTACCTTCATGGAGCACCTAAACTATTGTTTAATGTGCATCTTCCTAAGTGCTCATTTTGGAGTGGGCACAAGAAAGCTACAGAAGTTGTGAGGTTACATTAGCAAGCAGAAAGCAAAATGCTTTATCTATTTCTAATACTCTTTCAGTATGCATTAATAACAGCCATAGTTTTGTCTGAAAAGTTGATCCAGTGTGAATAAATGACTTGCATATGATCCTGTGTTTTTATCTGTCATCTGAGCAGGAATTGTAGCCAATTCTTCAATGTCCTGAGGAACAGGGTGTGGGTTTTCATGTCCAATTTTTATTTTTTATTTTTTTTGTCTCTTCATTTACATAAATGGGTTGTATTTGTAAGCCCTAAGACCCTGTCTTATCAGCACTGTTCTGAGGTATCTGGCAGGCCTTTTTTGGGTGACAATAAATCTGCCAGTGAGTGGGGTTGTGGCACCTTTGGAGACTGCAGCAGACTAGAAACCAGCTCCACAGCTGTGCCAGAGTGGGCTCAGACTTGCTTTGGCAATCTTTATGTTACTGAACAAATGTTTCAGTAGGATTATCCTTGACTTGTGCAGAAGTTTAGGACACAAACAGCCGTGAGTCCACACCTGTTTTGAAGGTATTGGTTGTTGACATAGACCTAAGGGATATTATAAGTTAGATCTAACAGCTACAGAGAAGCCAGTCTATGTTAGAAGCTTTCAACCAGGAAGAAAAAAGTTGAATAATACTAGGCAATGCTGAAAGACTAGTGAAGACTGCCCTTAAGTTCAGCTAAATCAGGCAGGACTTTTGAAGCACAAACTAAATGCCTAGAACTAAGGTCACATGGAGATGGAACAGCTCTAAATAATGGCAGGAAGCCATGTGTAAAGATTAGGGAATTGATAGATGTACATGTGCATTGCTGTAGTTAACCAAACATTACATCTATCTGAACATAAACTGGATACGAACCAAGGTGTGTACATTCTCAATTCTTGATGCGTTGAAGCTCAGACAAAACTTTCCTGTTTTATGATACCTTGCTGTTTATTATATATGGGCCAAAAGTAACTGGAAAGATGATTCCAGTAGCAAGATGAAGTAAGGCAAGAGCAGTCAAGGGACCTGAAGGATGAAAAGTCAAATCTTCGAAATACTTCAGTGGTCAAACAAAAAAAGGCTACACTGCTCCTTAGCCTCCTTCTGTCTTGAGTGGGCTGTGCCAGGAGAGAAGTACTTCCATTCTGCATATACATGGGACAGTGGAGAATTTGGGATGAAATCTAGCTCTCCAAGAGAGAACAGCTTCCAAGTATTATTTAGCCCTTGCTGCTCCCTTTCTCGAAGTTGTCATAAACCCATTTATTTCCCACCCAACTCTGATATGAGGCTGTAGTTTTCTGTGCTAAAAGAAATTACAACTATTACTTTGTGACTTAGGTACCGTCATGACTACAGTACAAGCAGGTGCAGGTGCCAATTTTTTTTCAATCAGAATTGAATTCAGAGGTTAATATCGATGCAGTTGAAGACAGAAATTTCAATACGAAATATGAGACTCCTAGAGTTCTAGTTAGTTGCCTTTGATGAATTGAAATAAATTCATATTCTCTTATTAAAAGCCTAGAGAAGAAACTGAAATTCAGCTCTGTATGCATGATTCTTTTTAAAATGAAGGCTAAGAAAATCCCAATTGATACATATAAGACATAGCTTTTTAATTTATTGCTCAAGCATATGCAAAAAGGCATTAATTTTCAGTAATATAAAATTCTCGATGTGTATTGCCTGGAGCTATGGTTTTGAACCTAAATTGCATGTATTTACTAAGCCATATAGCTCTGCAACTTGGAAAATGGAAGTGCATTTCAAATGTGTGCAGAAATTGTTACTGTTAAAACCAGTTGTAATTTATAAGTGAGAAAAATAAAGCTTCAGATGGCAGATGAAGAGACACCTATATTGACTCCATATGCTTGACTGCATGAGGTACGTTCCTGAAAATAGGAAGCAAGTGCCATATTTTAAGGAATTTCAGAAGTCAAGCATCAAGGGGTAATAGAGTTGACCTCCAATTTCAGAAATCACAAGCTAACATTTGAGAGCATTTCACTTCCAAACTTTATTTAAAGCTCTGCTTAGCAATCAGTTTTATTATAGTAAGGATTTTTGTCTGGGAGGCACATTGGTTGTACAGGTACCTAGCTGACTTTTCCCTTCAGTAGCAGATACCAGTGGTCTGGTACTTCAGATGCTGTGCAGGTATAGTTGTCCGCGGTTTCACAAGTGGGTTTTTGCATTCTCTGCTCTTTGAACCTTGAGCAAACGGTAGTGTAGCTAGTTTATGTTTCTAACAGAAGTTTTTTCATTTTCACTTTATTGTCTTCTCAGTGTTGAAAGATTTTAACTGGCATTTTTCTATCAGCCTCTTCCTCGAGTATCCATTATCTGTTGCTGTAGTATGTTATCTAAAGGCTGCCTCTTGGTATTCTCAGTGGGTAATTGTCAGCACTGGCGCTGCTCACACTACAAAGGTGTTAAGGAAATACAGGTTTTGGTTGTACATTTAGTGTAGAATTGATTCCACCCTGTGTTTCCTCCATCTAGAAGTGAAGATTCAATACAAACACTATGCTATTCTTTTCAAAATGATAGAACTTTGCTTTCAGTGTAGATTAGAAAATTCATAGAAAAATGAACGTTAAAAGTAGCAGTGTTTTCCTATTAGATGAGAAACATTAGCATAAAATGAAATTAAACTATGACTTCCATGACCCTTGCTATCTGCTGTTAACTTGACAAAGTTATTGTATGTCTGTTGGTTCTTGTATGAACAGAAAAAGCTTTGAGAATGTGGTAAGTGCCATCAGTGAGACTTGAACACAGTTAACATCAATTAGCACATTCAGAGCAGTTACCTGCAAGCTGTCTGCTTTTCTTCAATTAAAAAAAAAAAAAAGTTTTTTTTTGATCATTCATAAATATCCGTACTTGCTTTCTGAAGATAGAATTTCAGTCTTATTAACACACAGTGTGCAAATTTGTACAAGAACAGAACATTATTTTACCAGCTGAACTGCGAAAGTGACAGGTTTAAAGAAAATGCTCAGAAACACATCCTGGATGAATAAGGCTTCTATTTTAGGAAATACAGAGTAGTTGTAAAAGCAAGTGCAGGACAAGATTTCTGAGCAGACATAATATCTCTTATTAAACTGGACTGGCATGCCTGGGAAAATTAGTAAGGTTCTGGGCAGCCAAACCTTTTTTGAGAGCTGAAATGGAAGCCTCAGATTTCAAAGCTAAATGCAACTTGAGAATAGCTACAGTTTGCTTGATATGTAGTTTGGATATTTAGGTGTTTGCCCATCAAACTGATATTCTAGGTTACCCTAGAGTCATTCAATTTACTTGAAGTCACGAATAAATGTCATACATAGTGCTTGGTGTTTTTTCAAAAGTAATTGTGCTGTACAGATATCCAGACTATTATGTGTTGTTAGCAGTCTGCTCTCATGCCTGTTAGTGCTTAAAAGCTAGAATGTTGTTTATAGCCATGCTTGTATTTGCTTCAGATTTGGAGGAAAGGAGGGCTTGCTTCCACAGTGTAAGGTGATTATTGGCAAAGCTGGGAAGTTTTTCTATTGAATTAACTCCTTTGTCAAATGGCACATTTATTTTCAGGAAGACTGTTTGGACAATTCAATGAACTTGAAATAGTCCGGTTACTTTAGCACTGCAGATTGGAGAAGGGAAAAATAAAGAGACAGAAGGCACAATTTTCATCCTAAGGCTCCTCCCCCGCTTTACTGCTCAGGAAATGAGCTGCCACATCTGCTGTGCTGTGACAAGGTCTGGACAGGCTACACCCAGAAGTCTATATGGAACTGGAATACAGGCAGATGATGGAATTGTTTGAGCTGTAGGCTATCCATGCTGTCACATTTAATGGCATACACTCAGCATCATCACAGGCAATACTGAGGTGAAACACAAGTATGTGGAGCACCACCTTTTTTGACTCTTCCAAGAAATTGATTTCTTAGATTTGTTAATTACAGTGGTGCAGAGACACAGATTTTGCTGGTATGGGTATATCAGTGGTGCCAAGAACAGGGCCATTTAGCCAATTTACGATTTAGCACTGCCTACTCAAATCTGAATAAAAAGAGAGACTAAAAATGGAACTGGAAGAATTTCTGGGAGATGTTTTTTTTTGCAGCAACATTACAGTGTGAGCAGTGTGAGTGTAGTCAATTGGATTTCTCCTTATGTGTAAAGATTCTGTTGTTTTAGATCTGAATTACAGTTCTGTTTGTTGTTGTTGTTGTTGTTGTTTGTTTGTTTAATTACTTTTGTTGTTGTTGGCTAAATATTGGCTTTCAGATTGATAGCTAGAATTCATTTCAGAGAGATTAATTTATGAAGGAATTCTTAATATAAAAGCTACTCCTATTTCTGTTAACCCTTTAGAACTGCTAATGCAAAGAGGCCCTTCTGTAACAGCCTCCCATAGGACTGTACCAGGATTCTATGAGACTTTTGTCCTCTGAAAGGTGGGCCACTTCAGCTTTGATTTTTTTCTTGTTTTTGTATGTTGTGTTTGCTGGGATTCTGCAATTCAGTTGTCACTAAGATTCAGGGAGACGCCTTGTCATTTTGTTACCTCAGCATCTTCACTGACAAAACAAGGATAATGGTGCTTAGTTACTGCCAAGTATATTCTGGTATAATATTTCTAAATACCTCTAATGGTTACCGGTTCTTTCCAAGTGCCTAGTATTTCTGCTGATTTCATTTTAAGTAAAAAACTGCATGTTTATGTGGTTGGGGTGGAGTTTCAATCATCTGGTGTCAAGTTTTGTTTTATTTTTGCAGTGATTTATGCAGTGGTTAATCAACAGCAGAATCCTCCGAGGAAACTTCGGGGAGATCATGCATTTAGAAACAATCCTGCTTCTAGTATTTTCTCTCCATTGTATTTTTCTTCCTTTGTTCTTTTGTTCTCCATTATGAAGGACATTTGCATGAAAACAAGATTTTTGTTTCTTAAGAGTTCATCTGCTCCTGCTGCTTATTCCCCACCTGGCCATAATCCTCTGTTTGTGACATCTCAATTGGTGGCTGTGCAAATGATTATGATGTCGAAGACAGGATTATGACTTCAGGTGAGAAACAAACAGCAGGAACAGGTGAACTCAAGAGAAATACAGATCTCAATTTTTCTCTATTTTTATGCTAAAAACACGAGCAAAATGCTGGCAATGCATTACATATGCATATAGAAAATAACTGATATGGAGGGAAATTGTATCATAATAGTGAGTAACATGACAAATCTATTCTTAAAATTTCCTTCAACTTATTCTGTAATTTCAGGTACAGAACACTACAGTAGTGGAATAATACCCAATGCACTGTGATTAGGACACGGGATTTTGTTTTTTGTTGTTGTTGTTGTTGCTTTGTTTTACAGTGTTAAAATTCTTGTGAGCAGCTCCCTCTGTGTACTTGTATTGTGAGGTGACATCCTTAGTTCACACTTAGTGAGATTTGATTAAAAATATAAGAAGAGTATGACCCAAACTGTTGACGATAGGTGAGCTAACTGGTGTCCTAGAAGAGAGTGTGGTATTGAAACAGATCCCAAAGTCCTGTGATACAATGTGAGGTTCTTGGTACTGCCTGATTTCTGTTTGAGGTTTTCTTGTCCACTTACTGTTGCATGTCATTTTTGTTCTGAAGGAACCCCACTGCCACTGCAACCCATTTCTCTAGGAGATTTTGCAGAATACCTCCTTTTGAAATTTCTTCCTGTCAGCTGATGATAAGTAACTTCTAAGGTTATGCACCAACAAGTGAGAGAAAAAGACATTTGCTAAAAAACTTTGCAGGTATGAGTATAATGCAGGATGTGTGTGTGTGTGTTGTAATACTGGTGGATTTAACAAACATGGGATTATTTCTTTGGAAAGTTCCTAGTTGGCTGTGAAGGTATTGCTTAAGAGAGACCTCATCTAAGGAATCAGCTTGTGGACGTGAGATCGTGCTCACAATTTTGTCTTGATATATATATTTTTTTCCATTCTGTGGTTTTAAGAATACCTGCTTATGGGTAGATTATAAATTTCTTCAGAGATGTTGGATAACTGTTCTTTTTTTTTGTGTGTGATAGTGTAATGAAATAGAAGAAATTGTTATTCTGTATTTATGTTACTGGTCTGCATTAGGATGCATAGATGAAAATAGGATGGAAGGGAGGAGTTAATATTTAAAGAATTAGACATTAAAAGTCATCCCGTCCATAAGTTTGATATTTTAAGTACTCCCAGCTTCAGAGAAACCACAGGAGGGAGTGGGCTGTTGGTCTTTTTTTTGTTGGTTTTTTTTTTTTGTTTGTTTGTTTTTTTTAACAGAATTGAAGTAGTTATCTTCTGGATCCCAGTAATTAAAATTAGAAAGTTGGTAGCCTTTTTATTGCAGTCAATTCTAGTGGTGAGATTAACGCTAGATAATCTTATCATAAAATAACCAGACACCCTGTGATGATCTGACACATGAGAGGCTGCACAGAGCTCTCAGTCCCCTAAGGGCTGTGATTGTTTTATGGTTTTATCTCATGATAACCATGCTTTGGTTTTACCCTTTTCTAAGAGTTTCATATAGTACCCATCACGCTGCCTCCCCCTGTAAATTTGTAATTTAACACCACTTTAGGAAATGGCAAATCAGCATGAAACTATTAATCTTATTTCATATCATGAAACAGACACTGATCCGAGAGATTTGATTACTTTGCTTCTGGTCATTATCCAGAGTAAAAGCTGAGCTTGGGCATTTGTATCATCAACACTTCTGTCATCAGAAAGCAAAAGATTTCAAAAACAAAGTGAAATTCTACAGTCGATCTCATTTAGTGTTTTGGGCCACAAAAATACCATGTGGCACCAAACTCCTTTAACTGGTCACTTTGCAATAAACCACAGCATGAAAGCCCTAATTTCTACCTGATGTCTCGAGCTTCATTCCTAGTCATTAAAAGCATAATGAAGGACCTGAATGTCAGGTATGAGGGCTCTAAATAATCTGTAGTGATTTTAATGAGTTCAGTTTCAATTGCCACAGGTTTGTCTTGCCTCATGAGTATTTCTGAGATCGAGCTTGCAGTCAGACTCTGCTGCCAGGTTGCTTTTTGATCTTTTGAGAAAGATTGAAACTTGCTTCTGTTCAGTCCTGCAAAACTGAGCCTGCGTTAGCTTGAACTCTGGAAATAGCCAGCTGCATCCTCTACCCTCCAATGAATATATTATGAACAAGAAATTCAGTTTTAATTTTTATTACAATTTAGCTAATTAAAGAAAACACATCTTAAATGGCTGACTGAGACAATATGATTTGACTTTATTCTTTTCTTTACTCTTCGCCCTAAATCTTTTTTGTAACTAGAGTTCTTCTGAATGTCTACAACTTCATGTCTTTTTCTCTCCCGTTATGCTTGTGACACTAGAAAAGTTGCAGTCATTTGATTATGAGGGAGACTCAATCTCTCTTTTTTTTTTTGCTTCTCCAGTAGTGTAGCGCTTTCACTTGTACAACAAAATTTGGAAATAAAACTATTTACAAATCTTGAGGGGTTTTACAGATATAGAAATACATGGTAGGAATTTCTTCTGTGCTCAGCTGGATGGTTCAACTCTGTTTCTTAAGGGAGTGAATTTTACTGCTGGCCTAATTTTTCTCCTATCAAAGTTGGCACTGAGTGATTTTAGATTGTCAGCATCAGAGCTTTACTATTCTTTGCTGAATCCAGAGTTTAGGAAGAAAAGCTGAAATGCAGCTCTTTCACATGGAATAAGGAAGGCTTAGGCTTGATATTTAGAATACTTTTATTAACCAATTATATCCAAAGGAGTGGCCAAGGATCCCAGATAGAGAAACTTTCCTCACTGTGTTAGAACTTTATCATAACTTCTAAAATCCCTTTGACAGCATGTGCAGACTGTTACTTAGATTGAGCTCAGAAATGAGGGAGTGATAAAGCAGAGATGAATTGAAATACAAAACTATGAACTTGTACAATTTTTCTTGATAAAAAGTTCTGTTGATAAATTTTTAAGATGGACAACTGTTAGGGTACTCGCTGGAAAGAGAACAGAAGAGGTGTGCAGTGTTAGTTCATAGCTATAAAGCCTGTGCTCTTAGATTGGCACAGCACAATGCATTTATGGTTCTGTATTGAAAGGTCTGTGTCTCCATTCTGACTTGTGGAGACTGAATTATAGGGGTCTGTAGTTGAAACTGTCCTTCCCTGCCATTAAGACTGCAAGCAGGGCATGTTGTTTTGTCAACTATTAATATACACTATTAATTTCAGGCTCTGTGAAGATGTTTAGTTCTTCCACATATTTTTCTGACTTTGTAACAAAGACCTGTCTTTTGCAAGGATTTTCTCTCAAGCACTTGAAAATACTGTCACTTGTGAGCTTTTCTATACTAAACTCCCATTAGTAAACCTCAGGATGGGTTTTACTTGCACTGTCTGTCTGTCTACAGTGGCTCAGAATGTAGGCGATTGCCTCACAAGGTCACTGCTGTCCTGGAGTAGTGGAAGGCCTTTCAATTTATGCTTGGTCACGCCCTTTTAACTTAATGTTCTCCTTCACACAAGCTGGTAGTGATGGATGTCCGTTCAGATAACCTAATGGCCTACAGTAACTATAGAACAGCCTTTATATCAATATTCTACAGCTGAGACCCATCAGAACAGGCCGTCATACTGCTCTACACTACATCTAGGACCATTTTATGCAAATAGTAACTATGATACCGTTGCTATACTTCACCATTTCAAGTAGGACCTTAAAAATGAGTCAGGGGGAAGTTGATTTTTGTGGCTTGATACATTGGAGGTCATTTGCTGCTGTCAGCTGTCTACCTGTAACTACTAAAGCCACATCAGAATGACTGGCCTCAGCTCTTAAGAAATCTCACCCATAGAAAGAAAGTCTTCTGGGACTTCCTCCATGACATTTTGAGTGTGCTGAAACTATTCTGAAGGCAGCATAATCACGATGGACTTCAGTAAGAAGTAGATGGCTTACCCCTAGGGAATTGGAGACTGCTATTTGCTCTATGCCTCCTCCTGTTTGATTCAGTTTCTCCTCCATGCTTTCGTTAGTTAATTTATGTATCTGTTTGAGGTACCGCAAGTACCACAAATAGAAGACATTTCATTTCTCACTAAAATCATGGCCTGTATGACAAGAGGACCTTAAACTTCTGTGTTCAGAGAGCCAATCCTTCCATACTCAAGTGATATAGTTTGCCTCTGTTGCTCAAAGGACTCAGGACATACCAGTCCCATGCACAGGTCATCAAAGTAGGTAACCAGCTGAGATATGCACTGTTCATCAGTATGGGGGGATCTTCTCCAGAAATCATTGTATTCTGGACAAAACTTCTAGATACATTGCTCTTAGTAAAAAACATCCATGTTGTTTCCAAGTGGCCTTTTCATTTCTATGGATTTCCTATCTATGTAAGAAAATGTAACTGTATATTTCTCTATGACTGCAAACTGAGAGGTTGACTTCCAACAGGAATAGAGTACTTGTTAATGAAAGGAAATCTGACACAGCTATCTAGTTAAAATAGTGTATGAGCTATGGAAAAACTGAAGCAGGAACAGGAAGCATAATGTATATGTTGTATCTGCCAATGATAGAACTCTGCCATCATCCAGAGAAGACAGCGCTTTAAAGTCAGACTCCTTGGCAGCAACTCCACAGCTACCTGTCTACCAGTTCATCCATCCATATGTTGCACTGTACATGTCACTGTGCTGAGAATATAAATATTTTCTCAATATTAGTGTAAAATAGAAATAGTATATGCTTCCATTTCTGTGTTCTCTAGCAGGTTGATTCGCAGTTATCCCACTCTTGTTTAAAGAAGTTATTCCTGGTAGTTTAGTCAAATTTCTGCCTGTCAGCTGCTCTGGACTGGCCATTTTATCTCATAGCTTCACTTCTAGTGACAGAAACATAAGATATGTAATAAATGCCATCTTGTGTTTACTGGGGGATAGTGTGGAGTAAAAGCATGCAAGCTATTGTTTTAAAGCAGATGAAACAATGAGCAGTCCGCGTCTAAGCCTTCAGAGAAAGATTTTCTAATATATGGTATATGTATTTTTGAATGTGGTGAGGTGAAGTGCCATGGTTCTGACTTGACTATTCTCAAGGACTTTATTATAATTTTTTCCTTTCAAGACCGCTTAACACAATATCATTGGGCTGCCTGTTGTTCTATCTTGTGCTAGTTTTTGGCTGGTTAATACAGAGATATGCACTAGCTAGATTTTGTTGTGAGTATTACTTTTGTTCTGAAGAACAGCATCATTTCAAAATGAGAAAGTCCTTCTTGAAAGTTTTTACTTTTTTCTTTGTGAGACTACTGCTCTGACAAGATGAAGTGAGTCAGCCTGTCTTTAATGGTATTGCCCTAAAATGTCTTCTTCCATGCAACTTTTGTTGTCATTCCTCGGCATGATCATTACTTGCGGGGCAGCTTAGAGGTCAATCAGGCAGAGCCACGGGGGCACCCACAGCTAGCCTCAGGATACTCCCTACAAATGTAAGATCAAAAGGGCAGGCACATGAAAATTACTGTTTACTTTTTATGAATTATTTCCCAGAGATAGGATCATTAGCAGAATCTAAATGCTGTCTGGCTCGTATTGCAAGGGCACTTTTGACAGTATATGCTCACTTGGGCACACCTTTCCATTTTTTTTAAAGTCAGAAAATTCTGTTTTTTGTCTTCGTGGGACTTCTATACTATTTAAATAACTTTCTAGTTGTATGCTTTCCCCCAGAACACTGTCTCTACTTCTGCACATGCTCTTAATTCTTAAATGTCTGCCATTTTTTTTCCTTTGTTCATGAAGCAAATTTCAAAGCCTACATCCATACCCTGGGGAATCTGCAGGAGACACTTATCTACTGAAGGAAGTAAAACTTTCTGGTAATCTTTCTGAGTGAACAGTGACTGGTATTTAAAATTCATCTCTGGCCAATGGGCACCACAGTTATCCCTACTGTAAATACAGGGGAAAGGTGATATTGGCTGTCATGGTGAGGTACATGTTGGCAAATGCTGATTCAATGTCTGCTCCTGTGGTAATCTTCACACATCAAACTCTGCACATTCTTATCCACATAAGTATCTGGCTTCTGTTTGATCACAGTAATCAGGGCTATTTAGAGGGGTCACGGTATATTTGCCCTTTTGTCTTGTGTCTGCAGCTGTGAAAGCATGACTTTAGAGCAAATGTTGATTGAATTCTAAAGAGACTGGCAGTGGCTGAGAACATGTGTAGATGCTGATATGCTAAACTTCTGATCCCAAGTAGAAAACTGTTTTCTTTATAAAATAACTTTGAAAAAGTTACCTTGAAGGACCAAATACATGGTGGACATTACTTATTAATGAAAACTGATGTGAACTTCCCTCCTATTATCCAACATGTTTGTACCCCTAATGCAAAATAATCAAATGCTGCCCATTGTAGGAATGAAACTAAATCTGGCTACTAACCAAAATAAAATCCCTTACAGCTATTTTTGTACATTCTTAAAATGTGTGCTGTGAGATTAAGCAGTTGTCTTTTTTCTCCTTCTGTTTTTTTTTTTTTAATTTTAAAAGAAAACACCTATATGTTTATATATAAATATATAATTAAATACCTATATATGTTTATATATAAATATATAATTAAATATGCATATATATAATTACAATATATATAGTATACTCTTTTACAGCCCCTTCACATGCTATGCTTGGGGAGCAGATGTCCAATGGCATCTCTTATCTAAATCCTTACTCTTCTTAGCCTGGCTAGACAATTTGCATAGGTGTGCTTTTTCTTATTTGGCATCATGTTTTCTCAACATTATTGTTGTTTTTTTTTGACAGCAGCAGCTAGAGAACTTCTTGATAGTGTTTAAAAAGAGAATTTAAACTTTTCACGTTCCACCTTTTCCTCTTGCATTTGTACAGGATGTTTATGAACTCCTGAACGATTAGTGCAAAGAAAGCATGTTATGTGTGGTTGAGTGGGGTCACTGGGTTCTCCAATATATGGGTCTATGAGGGGCCATCTGCAGGAGTGTGTCTGGGGTTTAAGCAGTACTGTTCATAAAGCTGAGCAGAGATGCTGGAAAAACAAACCAGTTGGCTCTAGGCACAGTTTTGGCTTGTGTTGAGCTGCAGGCACTCCCAGAAGATTTCAGCTGTAGATCCTGGACATCTGAGGTGTAAGAGACTAATATCTTATACCATTGCCTCAAAGGTTGCTGATGAACATGTCCAAACATGTCCAAGCTTGACCTGGGCAAGGGTTGTGAAATCCCTTGTCTATGAGACAAGCTGATGGGCATGTCCTGGGGCAGCCTAAGCTGCAGCTCAGTGGCCACTGAACACTCTTTTGTGGAACTCACTTCCAGGGGGAGATAGCCATCTCAGGTGATACTCCCCTGACGCTGCAGCTCAATGACCGGAGAACACTCATTTGTGGAACTCATCTCTAGGGGGAGATAACCATCTTAGGCAATACCCGCCTGATGCCCAAGCAGGAGGGGTTCGAGGGGTTCTATTAAATCAGCAAGTAGATAGGGGTCTCTGAATACTTCCCTTCTGCCTTGAAGTGATGCTTGGAAGTTCATGAGATGTCTGGGGACAAGTGCTTTGGAGCCATGATCTGGCATTCTTTCTGTGCATTTATTGCAAACCTTACAAGGCAGAATCAGATATGTAATTGTGCTGTGCTGTTCTTCTTGGTAATCTTTATTGTTGAGGTCTTTTGTGGTCATGGAAAGCGATGGTTTTAAAATGTCTTCTATTGCACTTAATGCTTTTAGGCTATCTTCTGTCTCTTAAAGAACATGCTATACAGGTTCCTTAAACCTTTCTTCTGAGTTTGTACATTTTGAAGATGATACCCAAGTTCAGATGGGTTTCTAGCAGAAGCCTCCTCACTGCTGCTAGGGTAGGAGAGTGGTGGAGATACTTTTTCCACCCAATTGCTAATGGAGTGTAAGGTATACCTGTCAACTGATACTGTAAAATGAAGATTTCCATTTTATTGTGTATAACCATACCTTTACAGACAGGTGTAGATGCGTTGGGAGAGGGGCTATTTTTGGCTATACTGTAGGAAACCCTGAAGGTAATGAGTTGTGTATAGTAAATCTTGCTTATTCAATAATTTCCACTACATTTCAAATTAAGGTCTTAAATTAGGGTTAGTGTCAGACTTGCTCTTCTGCTATGCCCTAATTCTGTTTTAAAAGCACATAGCTAAGGACTTTAATATGTTTTAGATTCAGTGCTTGTAAGTTATACTGAAATCCCTAAGGGAACCAAAATAACTTATTAAAACCTTGCAAATGTTTTTGACTGCTGCATTCTATTATTTTCTATTCCAGCGGTAGCATACAGCCTCTGCTGATGGGCGGAGGAACGCAAACCTCCAGGGCCCATTAGACTTAACTTGTTTACTGCATTGATATCTATATGTTAAATGACAAGAGAGTTCAGGTTATTGAATAATTTAAAATTCAGCTCTAATTGGTGTCATATGACCTGGAAAAGGCCATGGATGACGCCAGGAGCATGCTGTGAAATTCTTATAAATAATTCATAAATTAGATCATTCATTTGCCTGGATGTCTTGTTAAATGCAGAAGTTTGTAAGTAATAACTGATGATATAACACCTGTAAGTATTTAGTTCATATGCTGGAAGGTAATCTACCTTGATGATCTTCTAGCAAAACCTGCCAGAGTATGAGAGTTAATTGCACTAGGGAGAATGCACTACATTTATTTGGGATGGGGCTTTGGCAGGGCTTACTGTGCAGATGTTGCATTACGCATTCTCTATCAGCTAGACAACTATTCTGTGTATGCCCATGTTAAAAATGCAGCTCATCACTCTTCTGCCCTTATTTCACATGAACTCCAAATGCACTGGGAAATGGTAGTGACCTGCTCTGCTCACAAATAGTATAGTTTTTGAAATATTTATCTAGGTCTTGAACTACTGATTCTTCAGTAAAATAAAGGGCATAAGTAAAAAATTGAAGTCAGAAGATTGTGATTTTTCGTTTTTATAATGTTGGCAGCACACTGAATGTTAATAGTTAGACCTGGTGCTGTCAAGATTAGTATAGTGGCATTTTTTCTGTGCTGCAAACAGGTCTGGTACAGTTTTGTTTCTGAAAGCAAATATGTTTGCTTTATTTTTAGTGGTCAGATATTGCATTGCCATGTGTAGCTACTGCTTGGGCTTAATGGGCATTCTGCTCACAATGACTTCCCAGACTAAATGCGCAGACCCTGCACTTCAGTTTTCTTGGAGCACTGTATTATTAATGAC
This sequence comes from Cyrtonyx montezumae, assembly GCF_038088225.1. Classification (NCBI taxonomy): domain Eukaryota; kingdom Metazoa; phylum Chordata; class Aves; order Galliformes; family Odontophoridae; genus Cyrtonyx; species Cyrtonyx montezumae. The sequence continues at coordinate 16,767,832 of NW_027071992.1, forward strand.
TGCCTTATTGGCCAGGGTAAAACCAGTTTGCTGCTCTGAAATGGAAGTATTTGTTAGAGATTATCTACAGTATTTGTGTAGCTGGAAAGAAGGGTGGCATGTTTATGAATGCAAAATATACACTTAAAGCTGAGTGCCAGCAAATGCTCACTTGCCACTTTGAATGCAGGTTTTTTGTGCACCTGGCATCCCGACTCAAACCCTAATAACTAAAGGGAGAAAAAAAAATTAAAGGCAGTGGAAACAGAGGAGGTGTTCCTCTGCTGTCAGCTAGCAGCAATGGATTCATTTTTTTTGTGATGTGATCCTATTTTTATTTTTGTTTTGCTACACCTGTTCAGTATATTGAATTCAGTAGACTTTTACAGGAAAAATATAGGCTTGTGGCTGTCATTCATGTATTGTTTCTCTGATTTGAGACCACTTGTTTTATTCAGTGGAATGTGGCAACCATAGCTGTACATAATTACTGCAGAAAATGGTGCTCAATTTCTTTTTTTCTTAAAAAATGGTCAGTTTATCTTGTGAGTTATCTATGGACTCTCTATCTTAGGTACTAAAAGAGGTAGTTTCTGTAGTATTATCTGGGCACCCTGTAAATGATGTTAAGTTACTTGTGTTAGAGATTTTAATAAGGATTTTATGATTTAAAGAAAAGAAACTGATAGACTTCAACAGGTCCTGCTAATTTACTTTGAAATATTTACCATTTTACATCTTTCTTGATAAATTCTTATGGATTCTTGGAACGAATAGCTTCTTAATCACTAGTAATGCATTTCAAATAGTCTTATCATTTTAAATAGTTGTTCTTATAATGGCTTTTCTGTTGCCCAGATAACACACTCAAGCTTATTTATAATGTATTCTCCTTTTTTCCAGTGACAAAAGCAAGTGCTTACACTGCTGATAGATCTGCAAACCCCAAACCAAGCTTTATTCAGATGATACCTGTACATCAGCAGTGTGTAGTGTTGACTGAGTTCCAGGTTTAGGATGCATACCATAATGAGTATGCCAGCAAGGTCACTAATGCATGCCAACGACACTCTTCAAGGTGTCCCTGTATATGGTAGTCTCTCATTTGCCTATTTAGAAACTGTTCCTTTATCTTGGAACACCATTAAAGCCCTGTTGTTTTTTTTCGGGTTGCTGCTTCTGTTTGTGCTTGGCTCCCCCAGGACTCCTTGCTCTGTTCTGCACAGTGATGTAGTTCTGAACTTGCCTGTTCCGCACTGTGTTTCTCCCCTATCTAAAGAGACCCCAAGGCTGAAAATCCAGTATAGAGAAATGTGCTCAAGATGCCATCAGGAACAATTTCACTTGATTGCCTCTCAGTATTCAAGTGTATTTCAGCTATGAACTATAAAGCCAGGTGCTCTGGGTTAAACTCTGATCTTGCTGACATCTACAGGAGTTTTCCTGTTCACCTTAATGGCTCTGTATTTTTCCCAGTACATCGACGGACTGAGGCTTTTGTCCAATGAGTGAAAGACTTCTCAAGTTAATGATTGGAATTTGTTTCTTAAACATGTTTTGTGCATGCATATCTATCTGTGAAATCTGTCAGGACATTGCATGTATGGAGATCATAAGATCTGATCTGCTGGTAGCCTAGCCCTGGTCATACAGAGCCCTGCATGCTGGAATCAGCTTTTAAATGTCTCCTCTACCAGTGCTACACGTTAACACTGCAGAGCACACAATCTGCTTTTAAGAATTTGCAGAGCTGCCAATGCTGCATGCATAAAGCTGGTGCGCTGTTTGTCTGTTTGTAGGAAGTTTTAAGGTCTGGATGTTTGTTTAAGCTTTGCTCTGAATCCCTGAGCAGAAATTACTGAGATTGCAGTGAAGATTTCTTAGAGCTCCCCACCTGTCTTCCCTTTCAGCCCTCCTGAAGATTATTTGAACTATTTTTTAATATCTCCTTGTTTCCATGCAAGAGATTCACACCTGTCTTATCAAATCTTATTAACTCCGTCTGCTGCAAGGAGCAGTCTGAATTTTTGTTTGTTTGCTTAAGCCTCAGTTAAAAGAAGTTGTATCTTTAAATACTATACAGCAAGCATAGGAGAACTCCAGAGAGGGGAAAGCACAGCTGTTCCATCATGGTCCGTCATGGTTTTCGTGCATCCCATAGGCAATATCTTTCTTAAACTCATCTTTTAAAATTACTTAATTCCATATGCTTATGAGTCTTTAGACTCAAGGTATCTGTAGCTGAATCTTCACAGTTGTTTTTTTTCTTCACTTTTCCCTTTCACCTGGCCAGCATCTTACAGATTTGTCCTGGCATGTTCTGGTTTTATGATTCTTTGTAAGTAAAGAATTCGGGCAATTTCCCCTGCAGCCTATATCCAGCTGTAGTTTTCAATTAAAGCATTAACAGAAAAACACATATTACTTACAAAAGTTGCTGGCTCCCAGTAGTTCATTTTTCTTCAGTATTAGAATTTGCAAAGTACTGAGTAGCCTTCAAAGGCATGTGAAATTGGAATTCAGTCTTCTACCTAATATGACCTCCTTCTTCTAAAGGAATGAAAAAAAACCCACTCGCATTCGATGACATTAATGAGAATTTCCCCCCCTGCAAACATATTGTAACTGTGAAATAACATTAAAGTTTCTCTGCCTTGTTATGAAGTCTTTAAATGTCAATGCCATTACTGAGACCATCAGGGCAGATTTAATGGTGGCCAAGGTCAACAAATGCTAACTGGTACCTCTCTTTTAGGGCCTTCGGGGACTCCTAATGGAGTCTCAGCCATGAAGTTAATTTGCGATGTGGGCCTTTATTCTTAAATCTGCTCCGATGATTATTTTGTACCATCTCCATGTGCTTAGATTTCTTAACATTTTCTTGTCTTCAGTCAATAAAACAAATTGCTAAAATAAGGAAATTAAGTCATTCCATGTTTTGCATCTTTTTTGTTGTTTGTTCCTTTTTACTTTACTTTACTGATGAAGGTTAGATGTATTCGTTCTGTAGATCACCCTACTCTGTCATCTCTGATAAGATCCTCCAAAAAGTCTTTTGGATCTGCTACCACGTGCTGTCCTAGAGGTCTGGTCCACTAGATACATCGGACTCCTTTTTCTGTAGTTGCTCCTATGTGCTGGGCTTGCAAAAGCAGATGAGGTGGGGAATGAGAGAATGTAACTGCGAGATTCTCACCCTTTCCCTTTTCCACAGTATTTCTTCCTATTGCTGGTCATCCCTTTATGTATTGTCTAATTCGGTTGTTTGAAGTTTTGTAACCTTTATTTGCCTAGAAAATACTGCAGACAAAGATGGAAAGATGCAAATAATAAATAACCAAACTTTGTCTTTTTGGCAGCATGTTGCATTTCTGCTCACTTGCCCTGCCAGCCCCTCTGACTTTAAAATATTTTAATGTCCTGCACTTTTCACCCAGTCCAAGCACCAGACTTTCCTCAGACATTTAGCACTGACATTAATGCAAATGCTTCCAACTTACTGGGCCCTTTGGGGCAAAACATGGCATCCTTGGCTTTCAATCAGTTGGTGGACAGGATGCTTTTATATCCACAAAATTGGAAATAATAAAATATCAGTATTCAGGTGCTAATCCACGTTAATTTACATTCTGTGAAGTCTACCCAAAACTTGTAATCAGTTGTCTTCAAGAACAGCAGAATATATTTGGTATTTTGTTTATTTATAAAAAGGAATTTAAATTATAGATATAAACACTGCATAGATTTGGATTGTATCTCTCTTCTAATCATCACTGGACACTTACCTGCATCCCTAAGTTTTTCTGTTGTAGAGCTTGCTGACTGACTTTCACTGCATGTTGACCATACCTATCTTTTGTAAGCACTGCTAGAATGCAAATAATACTTTGCTCACTATCTGTGGATTATGAATTTCGCTGCTGAAGCACTTTCACTGAAGTGGTTTCATTATCTTTAACAAACCTGGTGCTTATAAAGAAAACAAAAAAAGATACCAAAAAAACCCAACAAACTTTGTGAGAAGTCCCATAGGCTGGAAGATTTTACATTCGGTATATTATTGAAATTAATGCAAAAGAAGTCATAGAATCATAGAATGGTTGTGAGTGCCTGATTCACTATCAATCTGATGTGCATAACAACTCAAATGCTTAACTGCCTAGATGAACCATAGTGTAAAGATACCCTGGGATATAAGTGGGATTTTGACGTGTGTTGCATAATATCTGTGGTATAACAAAACCACTAGAATTTGCTTGCCCTGAGTTGACAAATGTGAATCACAGTTGCTTTCTTTCTTCGGAGTTTTATCAGGGTATAATCACTTGCCCAGCCTAATTGAAAAATCACTTACGTTTATAGCTGAATTTAAACATGTTTTGTATTTAAATGACAGCTTTTGATGTACAACCATTTTTTACAGAAAGTAGTTGGTTTTTATCTGTGTTTCTGTAAAGATATTTCAAAAACTCTCATCAAATTTCCAGCGATAAGTAATATCCCATTCAGTGCAAGGTGAAATGTTTTACATCAAATCTCCTGCTGTGTAATGGCCAATCAAAGAGTATTTATAGTGGCTGAATGGATTTTTTGGCTCGGTATTCAAAATTAAACATTTTCAAACATTAACATTTAATGTTTTTTGCCACTCTTCAAGTTGATTTTATGTAACCCTAGATGCTCACAACTACTTGATACTCTGAAGCGACTCATTTTATGCTGAAGATCCTGCAGGCAGTAGTTTTACATTTATTACACTTGTGTAGATTGAATGAAATGTATATTTGATAGCAGAGCCGTGTCCATCTTTTGATAAACATTTTGTCAAGGCGACCTGTATGTCCATCAGCAGGATGCAGTGAGACTATTTCTGAGTGAGAATGTTTAAATTGTGACACTAATGAGTAAAGATGCATTTTATTAACTTGGAGGAAATTGTTTCTCTTATTTCAGATGTCTGCTAAGAAGTCCCCATGCCAACAACCTCCCTCAGTACTAGATGGTTCGTACTTAGCTGTTGCAGGACCTCAGACTTCATATAAGAACAGTAGAGCATCAAAGGCTGGAAGCCCAAGCCATGTAGTATTGTCTCAGCTATGCAGGAATAATCACGATTATGGGACTGAAATTGTATACAACCATCAGGATCGTGTGAAAGAAAATCTGTTGGAAAACGGCTTGCATGGGAAATGTAACAATATGGTTTCTGCAGTCAAGCAGAGGAGCCCTCACCATGTAAAACCAGCTCAGGAGATGGACCAAAAAGCAAATGAATTTCCAAGCTCATCCCCTCCACAAATGAGTCACGGCTGTGCCTGCAAGCACGTAGGGAGCTCAGGTAGTGTTCAGAGAAGCCACCATGCAGGCCAGGTACCCAGAAGACATTCTGGGCCAGCTCAAAATACGTGTGATTATTCCAGGCTCTCTCGAGTTTCTGGGCTGAATGACAGTGGGGGTTCGGGGTCTAAAGAAGCAGAGCAAGCTAAAAGTTTGTCTGAAGAAAGAAGGCAGCAGCTGCTTCTGCAGAAGATGGAGCTGGAAATTGAAAAGGAACGTCTCCAAAATTTGTTGGCTAAACAGGAAGCAAAACTTCTCCTAAAACAACAGCAGCTATGCCAATCCCGAATGGATCATAACAGGTGATTTCAAGGTTTATATAAAAAAAAAAATAAATTCTAGAATTTATAATGAACATGTGAGCAGTAGTTATTAAAAAAAAAAACGGAATTTATAAAATAAGATAAGGCAATACCTGTGGCACAATTTCTCTGTAACAGTGATTTAGAGGAGAGGAGACTTTTTAGTATATTAGCATATACTGTTGGGAAACAGCATGACAGCTGTGGAAAGCAGCAGAGGAAAACAGTATGTGGTAGAAAGAAAGGCATAAGAAAAGCAGTTCTAAGAGACTGGGTAGGAAAAGAATAGTAGTAGAAGAAATTGAAAGCTTGATCTTAGTGCAGGCACTTCAAGGAATATAGACATTTGGTGAGGGAACAGTGTGTGTAGATGACATAGATGTGGCATTCCTCTCCTTTGCTTGGAAGGGTCACTTTTGAAATATTGCACCTTCCTAGGTGGTGACTGGAAGAACTATCTTTTGCAGAAAAGATGAAGACCATTTTATATGTTTATTACATACATGTGGCAAAAGAAGGGAGCTCTGTGTTGCAGGGGTGTTTTCTTTCACTGATATTTCTGCAGACAAGGATGCCAAGACAGAGGCACAAGACCTGCTTAAAAATTAGAAGGGAAAGGCAGCAACCACAGAAATACAGAATGTGGCTTGAAAAGCCATTGAGATTGTTAGAAAAGGTGAGAAAACACCTTCCTGATGATTTAAATTGGGTCTCTGGCATATGGATAAACTGATTTATTGGTATCAATAAGCCTAGAAGGGGGTCGGGTTAAAGCCACAGACCAAAAAGTTAGACTAGCTGATGTAACTCAATTGGGTACTAACATTTCAGCAATACCAGTCTTAAGCAAGGGGAGAAATCTATCAGTCTGTTAGAAGAAACAGTAGGAAGGTTTCACAGGAAGGCTTATTTCAATATTACTTCGATGTGGCAACTGCTGGCAGCATCCCACAAGTGTCTGTAATGCTTGACCCACTTCCTACTTGCATGCATTATAACCACTGCAGAGGAACATACCACTTTCTCTTCTTAATAACAGCCCTCTGGTTACATTTAAAACTCTATAAGAAGATACAGTAACTCTTTTGTTTGACTTCTTGGACCCTGTCTCACATTGAAAAGAGTATGTTTATTTAGGCTCTAAAATGTCTGTTTTATCAGAGTCAATCATAATTGTGTGTGTTGAAAATGGCTGAGGCTACAAACAAAGAATTATAACTTAAGGCAAAAAAGAAGTGGGAACAGATGGATTCCTAATCATCAAATACCTTAATTCTATGCATGCAGACCTCTAAAGAAAAACAAGTAGAATGTGAAGGATATACAGACTTAAGTCTTTTGCAGTTTTGTTTCTAATAGATAATTTTGACACTTAGTTGAGGTATCATCTGCTCAGGAAAATAACTAGACCTTAAATATATCTATGATGTTGTGCTTTTTAATAACATTGTGCCTATTTTAGCCTTTTTTTTTTTTTTTTGTCTGAAAAAGGATAAGATGGTTTTCAGGGCTATAGTTACTTAAGAAAAAAAGTAGAAAGAAAAATTGCTATGAAAAAGATCATGTGATCAGTCTGAACACTAGATCTGTTTTTGTGATCTCTTCAGAGTTCGGATGAACGCACATTTGCCATTTTTGACCATATGAAGCACAACTAGACTATAGCATGCTTACTTTTAAAAATGCTCAATCTCTTTGGAAGGAAGTGTTTGATATTTACAGACCAGTCTCATAAGCATTACAGTTCTATTTCAGTTCTGGCTGTGTTATTCTTTTGCACTTTATAACAGGGTAATTTTGTGTACTACAAACAGTAAAAATTTGTTTAGCTAAGCTCAAATACCCTTGCTTCTTTGGCAGGAGACTCTAACCTAGTTCATCTCTGAGCATCATGGCACTAACAAAATACAACAAAAATCCATTTCCAAGTTGTATTTATTTTTATCTGTCCTTCTGCATGGGTGGAATGCTTTTTAAGGTCCATCCTGAGCTGCTGAAAGTATCATAATTCAGTGACAGATAAAAGGTCTGACCGTTTGTAATAACTGGCTATTAACTCTTCTTCTTCTCTTATGAAAAGTATGAATCCATCCTTTTTTTTGACAACAGTATGTCATAACCGCATCTTAACTTCCCACATTTCTCTGTTTAGGCTCATGTGTTCATAGTACCTTCACTCTGCAGTTTATCAGGATGTGAAGTAGTTTCTTGGCTATCAAAAATGTTGTGTTTGCCAGGAAAGTGGAAGATCAGTGACTTCTGCTTTAATGGCCTCAAGTTGTACCAGGGGAAATTCAGGTTGGATGTTAGGAAAAATTTATTCTCTGAAAGAGTGGTCAAATGCTGAAACAAGCTTCCCAGGGAGCTGGTGGAGTCACCATCCCTGGGGGTGTTCAAGAAATTTTTTTTTGTTGTATGAAGGGACATGGTTTAGTGGAGAAATATTGTTGATAGATGGACTGGATGATCTCAGAGGTCCTTTCCAATTTTGATGATTCTGTTATTCTACTGAGGTCAACCATATCAGAAAATTAAAAATTAAAAATTTCCATAAATGGCAAAATAGTCTTTCTTGGTTATGTAAAGAAATCTATCTAAATCCTGGAAACAGCAATTTTATATAAGTGGAAAAAAATCCCTCTATTACTGACTTCTTTCAGTCTTCACTAGAAAGAAAGAGAAAGTTGGGGTAGTATATTAAAAATTGAGCTTTATCTCTATACATATAATTTCAGAAGACACAACCATTCTATGTTTTGGGCAGCTTATGTGATGCTTTTGAGCTCTGGTGTTGATGAAGCTGTAATCTTAGCCAACTCAGAATGTTTGTTATTGGATATTATGACCATTTTCTCAAGGAGACAGATAATTTGAAAGCAGTAAATGAATTTTTTCTAACCTTTTTCCCAGTGCAAACATACAGAAGGAAAGGCACTGCACATCAGTCAACCTTCCAAAACCATGTACATCAGTCATCCTTCCAAAACAAAAAGTACATTTGAAAGCATGAAAACAGTTGTGAAAGCTTCTCCATTTAACATGATTAAGTGCCTTGCTTGTAGACACAAAAGTGACCCTATTTGTGGTGAGTTTCTACTTTGGTGATATGACCAGCTGCATAAACAGCTATTTCTACTTTTTCAGGTTTAGAGGCTGTCCGTTGGGTTCAGGAGATGTGCTTATTGATGAAACACCTGGAGAACTTGCTCTGATGATGAACGGCAACAGTATGGGGCTAAGGTAATTTTTTTCTTCACTTCTAAGTACTTCACAGTGTCAGTGCATCTTCTTGACAGTGTAATATTGGCTGCCAAGCGTATCTGTTCATGTGTTTGTTTCAGATTAATAACTTTTTTCCACCAGAAAAAATAAAACTCCTTCTTTGTTGAATTTTTGGGGTAAGTGTTGAACTATTATTACCTAAAGTTTAGGTGTTGACCTCTCTAATAGTCGCAGACTGTATCGTATCTTAAGGACATTAATATAGCCCATGACAAATTGAAGTTTTCACAAAATCTTGGATTTCTTTCTCTGCTCTAGGTTTTACTTCCTATTTTTCAATTCAGATTAGAACATCTATTTAGTTTTGATTTGGACCTGATGTAAAAAAGTACATCAGTCTTTACCTCTGAGATAAAAACAATATGTTACTGTTGGTGATAGTTGCTTAAACAGCACTGTGTTGAACCTCTGCTCCATTATAATCAGTGCTAACTGCAGTTAAATAACTGGAAGTATAGTTAAGCCAATGTTTAGCCCTTTATCTCCATTTTGCAAGCTATTTAAAACTTTAATGAAAATATGATCTTATTTTTCTCATGTTCCATCCAGTTATATTTCATGTTTCCATTGGAAGAAGGGTCAGGCCTATTAGAAAAACAACGAATTAAAACTATGGACTTGATAAGATTTTCCTCCGATTCTCAAAAATAAATAGCATTATGTTTTATGTTTGAGAAGTTTCTGTTCTTTTGACCCAGCTTCCTTGTCTGTATACAAGAGGGGCAAGTGACTTTTGAGTGGCCCTCTCTTTAATGACAAGAGAAATCTTTAAAATAATAATCTCTTCTCTCCACTTCTGGTATGACAGAAGAATTGTTAATTTATTTACAAACTAAGAACTCAGTACTTTATTCTTATATTTTTTAACTTAATTGATAATATGTTTTTTAATGAGATCCCTCTGCACTGAAAAGAGAAGTCAGACAATAGATAACATTTCTTTCTCTAGAAGAACAGAAGTTGCTAATTTCTTTGGAATGCTTCATTGCTAAAGCAGATGTTTTGTTGCTATGAGTTACTGACATATCCTTCATTGTATTTTGATGCTTTTTTGCTTTGTTTTCATACAGACTAGAGTGATCAAAGCGTGATCACTCTTAAGAAAAGAGATACACAGTCATGATATTAATATGCAGTAGCATTAAACCACTGAAGGAAAGATGTAACCTAGAACATCTGCAAAGCTTCTTGGCAACAGATTGCCAACAAATGCAAAAATCTACATAGCCTAGCACATAAAATGAGAAAAACCTGTAATGTTTACAGAATGAGAGTTCCAGACTTCAGAAAGCTCCCTCTCTTCAGTCCCCTGGTTCAATTTACTGTAATTTTTCAAGGTTAATGTGTTCGCGCAGTCTTGGGTTGGCATGCCACCTGGTTCCAAAGTTTGGCAGCATAATGCTTGGAAGTTTGTCTTCCTGTATGCCATCTTTGGTTTTGCAAAGGTTACCAGATGAATGCTCTCTAAATAATTTAATCTAATGTTAGGCTGAAAGAGGCTGACAAAGACAAGTTCATTCATCTTTTTTATGTGTTTGAATATGTAAGCGATGTTTTCTTCAGTATAGAGTGTGGATGTGTAAGTCTGTGAATAGGGCTAAGAAAAGAGGCAAAGATGGTAGGAAAGTATTTGTTTTTTAACAGTCTTTCTTTCCCCCCCCCCCCCCCCCCTTTCTTTAATTGATCTGCCAAACGGTTCATTTCTATAGCAAATACTATCAGACCTATCATGGAAAACCCTCTCTCATACACAAAGCTCCTCTAGCAAACCTCACAGCATGAAACTTCATTTCAGTCCTAAAATAAGCAAAACTTAGTTTAGAAATCTCCTGATGTTTGAAAGGGAGAAAGTCTCTTAAAATACTAAAATTGCTGAAGTAAGATATTAGAGTTTAGATGTAAAATAAATAATATAATCAAGAACTGAAAAACATAGCTTTTTTTTTATAATTAACAGCTCATTTTGAGGTAATTATCTACAATTACGAAAATTTAATTGCAATTTATTCTCTGCTATCTGTGGGAAGAGTTGTAACCAAGGGAATGTGCATCACTGCCAGGCATAAATACTATAGGATGGGTACAAATAATAGAGGAGCCCTTAATGAAAAACAAAAAGCAAATAGGAGCATGCAGCTGTGCCAGGCTATTGAAAGGTAATTGTAGTCAGAAATGAGATATGTACTTTAAAAGGCATCTTGTCATCTCCTGTAGGGATTAATTTTTTCCCTGCTTGAAAAAAGCAAAAAAGATTTCAGGAGCAAGTACAGCGCAGAGTTTGATTTCTGTTGTAGTTTTTGGTTATAGTGTGTCTGTGAAAAGACAAACTTTCACCTCAGGGAGTACTACATACTATAGCCAAATTCCCATTTTCTCTACTGAATGTGCCATTATGTTTGCTTCATTAATTATCAAAGTCAGCAAGTGTTGTCCTTCTCCCTCTCTTTGGACTGTCCCGATATGAATTTGCAGTGCTGCATTTTCACTCTGCTGTGAATGTTGAGGAGCTGCTGGGAAGAACTGTGCCCATCCATTTGCCTCCCTACAGCTGGGCCTGTGCCTGGGACCTGAAGAGTCTTCAGATGCAGCATCTCTGCGGCGCAGCAATCAGGGCAGGCTTTATTGAGAATGGTTTTCAATAGAGCGCTCCTGAGTGAGTCCACAGCTAATTTTCAGCTGTGGAGATAGTAACTTCTAATAGCAAGTTCTCTCTTTCTCTCTGTAATTTCTTTTGCCCCGATGTGCACGATGCTTTAAAAAATTCAAAATAAAAACATAACCTGATGCATTTGTTTAGCATAAAACAGTCTTTTGCAAAACACTTTCCATCTCCCAGGCACAGATGCTTGGTACATGCTCAAGTACCCACTCCACACGTATTCAGTATGATCAATACCCCCAGCACCTGCTTTTGTGTGTGCTCCTGATGTCTGCATCTGGGAGAGGAATTTTAAAACAAGCCTCTCTTCTCTCCTTTATTTATTCTCAACTTTGGATCAGAGCACCGTGGAAATAAGACCTATTCAACAGCACAAACTCAAGAAGATACGGTTTGCTGCTTTGCAAGTAGCCCTCACCAGACCTGTGTTGTGTGCCTAAATCTTGGTCGACAGTGTTCCCTGCTCATCCAGTTCTTAGGCTTCCTGTACAGCTCTGCCATGCATCCTTTCCTCAGATTTCACACAATGCTGCCACTGCACCTCGATGTGGACCTGTGCAAAATTTTATAAATAGGAATGGCTGGATACAGCAGCTATCGGAGGGGTTTACGATTATCTGCAGGCACTACGGTGCCTGATTAGAGGATTTCTTTCCCTGAGTATTAAAGGTTTGCAGGTGTAATTTGCCAACTTTAATTTCACTGAAGTCTTTTCATGTTTGTGTGCCTCATTCTTTATCACCCGTGTGGATTTTCTCCAGCTTATATTTTTAGTTTGAAAATATCAAACATAGAATTCAGTAGTGCTTCCCCTTTATTTGAATGCTCATTGTTATGGTGATAGTTCCAGGAAGGAATGCTGTCAAGGGTCCTTTAGAAGATCTTTATGTTTATGGTATAACTATTTTTATTATCTTGTGAGGGAAGGTGACAATTATCTTTTGCTCCTTGTTTAGTGCTTTGTTGTGTACTCAGGTTTTTTTTTTTTTTTTTTTGCAGCTTGTTAGACATACAAGCATCTTTCTGTGAGACATACAAGCATCTTTCTGTGGTGGTGCACAAGCATACTTCTGTGTTTTTGTCCAAACAGCCAATGCAATTAAAGATAAATGCAGGGGAACGCAGACTCGCAGCTCCCCCTGCTGTTCCAGGCATATGCTGTTTCCTTTGCACTGTCCTCCCCCCATATGTTTAAAAATCAATTAAAAATTACACACAGCCACAGGATGCTGCCACCTCTGACCTGACTGGTGCTGTCCCCACCACTCCAATTTTTGAAAGGAACTGGTGCTTACAGTGGCAAAATGAGTGTTCTTTTTGTTTCATATTTGGAGTTTCTTGCCAGCTCTTTGTGACGGTGTGCATCATCTCCTGGGAAGTCTGGAGGAGAAACTGTCCTCAGGGCCAGAGATGGTTGTTGGCCAAGAGCTTCCTTCAGCTTATCTCTGATCGTCTTTGGTCTCTTGAGGTGCACAAAGTAGTATTCAGCCAACATTTATGAATGTGTTGAACACAATTTGTTGGATTTTTTTTTTATTTTATCTCTTTACTGCTTCGACAGAATGGCGTATTAAATTGGACTGAAATCAACTGTGCTTGCAAATGGCCAATAAAGTCTCTGTGTCTGGAAACTGCTTCCCCAGTTGTTAGCACTCTTTTTAATACCTAAGTTACGTTCTTGTTCCAGATTATTTTATATTGAAGTTTGTATCATTTTTAGGTGTGATATTTGCAGAGCAAACACTTGCTTGAACAGTGGAGAAGGTGCATACCAATCTGCCAGTAGTGTAAATGGTGAATTATTGTGGCTATGAATTTCCCTTTCTGTGGTGGAGTTGTCTGGTTACATATAGGATGAGCATCTCTCCAGCAGATGCCTGCTTAAGTCAATTGTGCTGCAACAGAATCATGTATTCAGAGCTGGATGTACATTTTTGCTTCTTTAATTCCACGTACAGGCTCTGAAGATAGTAGGCTTTATTGTTCAGTGTGAAGGCTTTTGTTCTGATGTGGTGACTAATAGCTTATTGATAAATGAGAGGAGTTTTATATATATCTTTGTGTGCATGATTATATTTATATATACTTCTAAGGCATTTAGTGGTATTTATTGAACTGGAGAGTGAGGAGCTCATTTCCTCTGACCTGGTTGCTTCACTGATCTAGGGTTCAGCTTTACTCTGAGCTGTGACAGTAGGCTGAAACTCTCTTACATTTACCTGAACTATGCTGATTCTGCTCTTATGACCACATATACTGCGCACATATTACGTCCTTACCATTACAGTCCAGAGTAACCTTGAGCACAAGCCTGAGGCATAATATGTAAGTGGGTGCTACTATTGTAAGTGGGTTAGTCCAAAAGGAATGCCTCCTACTTATTTCCATGGAAACTACAATAAAGTGTATAATAACACTATTTGATAGAGAAAATTCCTAGCTACAAAACACTGTTTTTCAACGTATTTGCCACCATTAGTTCTGCATTTTCACCTGCAGTGAACAAGAGGCTGCATGCTGTACTCATAACAGTCTGCCATACCACCACCATCTGTTTCTGACATCACTGGCCAGCATAATAAAATAGGAGGCATTATTTTTGGAGCAGGCCTTATAGTTTTCTTGGACAGATGGAGCTAACCTGTAGTTGAGGTCTTCAAAAACCATGGGAGTTCAGCTGTTACAAGCACCTCTTAGGACACGATGGCAGTCAGTGAAAACAAGCTTACTAAGACTTCAGTACATTGATATTTTCACGAATCTTGCATTTTCTGCCTGTCTTTTGGATGGGCATGGTTCTGTAATATCACATATCAGAACTGAAAATGTAAGGATATATTTTTTCTTTTTTTTTTTCTTTAGGTTAAAATATTTAAAATTCATGTATCTCCTGGAGGAGTTTGTTCCTTGCTAACACTTGCAGACAGCGAGAGACATTTTTGCAAGTCATTTGCAGATGCCTCCTTTACAGGAAAACGTACACAGTGTTAGTTTATTGCCTGAATTGAATTTCGAAAACCTGAAACCTATTTTTATAAATTGGAGTGGATTGCCTTTTCAGACATACCATTTAGTTACTTTTTATTTTTAAATGTAGTCTTGGATGAAGAGAAAATTATGTTTATTCTATATATTCATATGTTAAGCTATATATTCATAGGTCCCAGAAATTTGTGAGTTGGAAAAGTTAAGAAAAATCTCATGGAGCAAAATGCTCTGGAGTGTAGTTTTAAATTAGGAGATTTTAAACCCACCTGAATAACTTTCACTCCATTTTAAGGCTTTTATCAGAACTGATGGGGCAGGACTATGAACAAAAGCTATTGGTATTACAAAGTTAAGCAAGAAATCCTCTGTACCGTGCTGTTCTGGTCATGATTGCAGCTGCACTAAGCTAAACCTGCTCCTCTAACCCTCTGGTGACCTTGGCTGTGCTTCAGCACACAAAGAATTGAAGCAAAAGGCAAACTCTAGTAAATATTAGTTTCTGTCACTTGCAGATATACAGACTACATATATAGATAACAGCATGCATGCTCGTGTTCCTCTCTAGCTCTTGCCTTCTCTGAAGTGGACTTGGCATTTTTGCAGCTGAATTACTCTGACATAAAACTTTCTGGACTGTGCTGGTGGCTGAGCTGAACTCTGCAACATTGCATAGGTACTGAGGCTTTGCAGAAGTACCCATTACATTTGTAACAGTGCTAATTTTTGAGAGCCACACAGAGAAAACTTCAGATTCAGCTTGGCTGATTTGTTTTTCACACTGCTCCCGTGGTGAGGAGGATTGATTTTTGTGTTTCTTTTGATATTTGGCTTCCTTTCCTCTGGTACTCAATGCTTCAGGCCTTAATCCTTTAACCTTGAATCTGAGCATCAAGGCTTCAGGAGGGATCCTGCCTTTTGATGAAGAGAGAACATCTTTTGTTGTCGCAAATGGTTGGGAGTGGTATAAAGCAAGGCAGATCTCCAGACAGTACATATTCCTCTGTTGCGTTAAAAGACTATAAACAGAGGATGGGTTTAGTGGGGATTATAAATAATCTAGAGGAAGGTGGGGTATTAGGAGCAATAGAAAAGAGTTAATGACTTTTTCTTTAACATTTCACCAACAACCAGTCTATCATGACAGATGTGTACTGGGTTGCCAAATGCTAGAGTCTGATTTGGGTAACGGTTCAAAGCTCAGCGTATCGTGGAAATGGCAATGTGGTCCCTGATGGAACAGGGGAAAAAAGCTTTTCAGCTTCTCAAAGGGCAATATTTGTGGAAGCAGATGCTTACTTTGCCCTACCCAGCATAAAGAACAGTTCTGTGGGCAGCCGGGAGAGTTCGTACTGCTGGATTTTTATAGGATCATTAATTATATGTTATAAGGCAGCTAAGCATGGCATTCCTAACTCGATGAATTCCATTATGAATGGCCTTTTCATATTCTTCATCTCATTATATTAAATGCATGTGACCTGAAGTTTAGCTAAAGTTATTGTTCGGGTTAACTTTCATTTAGTGGTTGCCCTAATTTTAGAAACAGTGTGATCTTTAGATTTTATGGAGAGACGATTTTTTTAATGCATGTTTTTGCAGCACTATTTTAGATAATTTCTTTTGGATCTAGGTATGAACTTCTGTGAGATGGCAGGGAAGGGATTTAGTCATTCCTTGATTTGCCTGGAGATTTCCGTGCCCATATCCCCGGATGACAACATCCAGTTACACGGATTTGGCTATCATCTCTCTGCCAATAACTCTTAAACCCTCTGCTCTGTTCTGTCTAGTCTTGCATATCTGACTGCCTCCCTGACACATAATCCTGGTTGTTTTGCCTTCAGATCATTCCTAATCTGGCCAAAACAGAACTCCTTACTTTTTTCTTCAGAATCTCTCTTCACTTCTGATTTTGATAACAGTGCATCCTCTCTGTCACTCAGTCTTGTAACCTCAGGGTCATTCTCCTTCCCATGTGCATCAGAGCTGCTGACAACGATTGCAGCTTCTTTCTCCTCTGCAGCAAAAACATACCGGTAGTGTGTCAGCATTTAGAACACCATATAGCCCTTCATCCTGCACCTTGACTGCTGTAAAATCTTTTTTGGCTGCTCAGTATTCACGTCTTCCCTTCAAAATAAATTATCCAAATCAGCATCTTTGCTGCGCATTCAGATCTTGTCCCTATCGCTTCTCAGAAACTCTCCACCAAAGCTGGTTGCTGACAGTATCAGTCTACAGGGCTCTGCAGAAAGTCGCACTGACAATTTTATTTTCTCTGCCCTCTCCTCATATTTACTCTTTTGGTTAAGAGAAACTCAACATTTTATTGGGCAATGTCTGAACTCTTTTGACCATGTAATCCTACCACATTGCCTAATTACTTCTGGCTTTTGGACTCGTTGAGTTGCATCGTGTGGTTCCTGCCTCCACCTGTCTGTTCTGACATCTTTCCTGTCTTGCAACATCAAACTCTCTCTTCAGAGTTTACTGTGAGTTTCAGACTAAATCATTTCTTTCCATAAGGATGGTCTCTGCCCAGCAAATCCACATAAAATTTGAGTCATATCCCAAATATCTCAACAGTGACCTAGGGAGGGAAATATTATAATTCAGCTGAAGTGATATATTATCAGTTTTTGAGTGTAGAAAAGCTTATGTATTGCTTCTGGAACATGCAAGTTATAAACAAAACAATATTCAAGTATCTTCAGTTGTCTGTCAATAATGTCTAGCTTTGTCTCTTTATGTAACTGCATGCCCTTCTGTTTGATCGATGCCTCATTAATCCTTTTTTTCTTTTTAACTTTGTGCTCTTAATCTGCATTTATGTCCTGCATCCTTTCTGAGAACATAATGTCTCTGAGAGAAAGGCTAAATTTATACACTGGCTTCACATGCAGTAGGAGTGAGATGGCCAGGCAACACAATGCAAGCCTCTGAAAACACACCTCGCAGTGTCAGAGTGATACTGATGGGAGCAGCTCTGGACAGACATTTCCAAAGAAATTCTAACAAACGTCTGCAGACTTTTAAGAGCTAAGTTCAATTTGTTTCTTTTGATTGTTGAAGTATAAACTAGATTTTATTTGCCAGTGGTAGCTATATGATGACAAGAGAAGTTGTCCTAGCAAAAGTACAGAGCCCACAAGGTTTTACCAGTGTCTCTTGCCCTGGATACTGGACATCAGAGCATGCATCACACCATTTGATTTTATAAGAGCTATTCACCTTTCATAGAAGCAGTGATTTCTGTCTGGTTTAAATTTAGTTATGTCTGTTTATTTCCTGAATATGCAAACACATAAGAAGTGTTAAATCTGCTCAATAAATACCCTGGTTAAGCCAGTGCTCAGTGATGCTGTCACATTCACATAACCTTGTGTTAAAAAGAAATCTTTGGTGTTTGTTTGTTTGTTTGTTTTGTGGGGCTCAGGTCATGGTTTTTAGAGCTGTATGCCATCAGTTAAGCATCTCAGTCTGTACTGTGCTTGCAATAAGTAGCTGATTTTTCTATTACTATCTGTCAAGCACAGTTTGAGGAATAAGTAACTTCTGTGCAACATAAGTGGCCAGAAGTGATTTTTTAAATCTTTACCAAGAGCTGCTTTGTCCAATATACATCTGTTGGATATGGTAACCCACTGGTCTGAGGAAACTCCAAAGTATATTTTCTCTGTTTACTTCTCTTTGAGCTATAAGTTGTTTTTTTTTTTTTTTTTTTAAAGCAGATCAATAAACAATCTCAGTGTTTTCATTTTAGTAAGCAATATAATATAGATGAGTACTAGTGTAGTAGTAAATCATTAATACACTACTTCATCATAGAGCGACTATGTCCCACAGATGTGATTTAATCATGAGAAAAAATGCCAGTGAAGTGCAAAGATGGATCAGAGGGGGTGTTTCCAACAGAATGGGGTAGCCATCATTTTAAAAGATCCTTGTATGAGAACATCTGGGCATGTTAAGCGTGGGTGGAGCTCACTGGGAGGGCTATAAACTAGGTCTTATGGGTGACAGTGGAGATAGTGAGCCTTCCCATAGAAAGGTATGGGATGGCATAGCCATATTAGAGGGACAGGATGCTAGCAGAAGCTTTATAAAGGACCCTCTGCCTCAAGAGGTGCTGGCAACACTACAGCACATACAAAATCCTATGATGAAGAGGCAGTGACTACTGGGACAGTGGCTGCTGTGGCAATAGGATAAGTCATGGGGGAAAATTAAGGGAAATAGTTAAAAGGAATGAAGGAATATACCTTTAAGGAGGTGACAAAACAAGCTGCACAGATGAAATGCCTCTACACCAATGCTTTAGGAGACAAACAAGGGAAGCTGGAAGCTACTGTGCCACTAGAAAACCATGATATAGTTGCTGTCACCGAAACCTGGTGGGCTAATTCCCATGACCGGAATGTGGCTATTGATGGCTACAAGCTGTTCAGAAGGGATAGGTGAGGAAGGAGAAGCTGTTGCTATCTAAATCAGGAAAGGAATAAAATGTGAAGAGCTGTTCCTAAAGAATAGTTATAAGCAAGTCAGAAGCCTGTGGGTGTCAGTTTATAGATCAAGGCAGCAAAGGAAACCTTGTGATGGGTGTCTACTGTAGGTTACCCTCAAGCAGAGCCTGTCAATGAGGCCTTCTACCTCCTGTAGCAGGAAGCATCACGATCACAAATGATTGTCCTGCTGGGGGACTTCAGCCACCTGGACATCTGCTGGAAAAGTGGAATGGTGAGCTGTAGGCAATCCAGGAGGCTCCTGGAATGCACTGAGGATAACTTTCTGAGTCAAGATGGCCCTACCAGGGGGGTTGCAACACCTGGTGCTCACCAGTGCAAATGAACGAATGATGACATTAGAATTGAGGGCTCCTTGGACTATAGTGACCATGCTAAGGTTAAGAGGGGTATAAGACAAGCAAAGAGTAAAATCACAATGCTAAATTTTAGGAAAGCTAACTTCCAGCTCTTCAGGGAGTCAGTCAACAAAACACTCAGTGAAACTGTCCTCATGGGCAAAGGTGCAGAGCAGAGCTGGCAGATCTTTAAGGAAGCTTTCCTCCATGTGCATGAGCTCTCCATCTCCAGTGTAGCAAGTCAGGAAAGGAAGGCAAGAGACTGGCGTGGCTGAACTGGGACCTGCTGGTCAAACTGAAGAGCAAGAAGAAAATGCACAGCCAGTGGAAACAGGGACAGGTACTGTGGGAAGAGAATAAGGAAGTTGCTAAGCTGTGTAGGGATGGGGTCAGGAAAGCCAAAGCCCAGCTTGAATGGAACGTGGCGAGGGATGCCAAGATGAACAAGAAAGGCTTCTACAGGTACCTCAACCAGAAAAGGGAAGTCCAGGAGGGCATAATCCCCCTTAAGGAGTGATACAGGCAACTGGGTTACAACAGACAAGGAGAAGGCTGAGGTACTTAACAGCTTTTTTTTCCCTTGGTCCTCTCTGATAACTGCTTGCCCAAGTGTCCCCAGATGTTTGTTTTAGTAGGCAGCGACTGGGGAAGCAGTGTCCCTCCCACTGTAAGTGAAGATCAGGTTTGTGAGCCTGAACATCTGTAAGTCTATGGTCCCAATGAGATTCATCCCAAAGTCTCAAGGGAATTGGCTGGTGTAGTTGCCAAACCACTCTCAATGATATTTGAAAAGTTGTGGCAATCAGGTGAAGTCCCTGGTGATTGGAAAAAAGGCAATATCATACCCATTTTTAAGAAAGGTAAAGAAGATGACCTTGAGATCTTCCAACCGATTAGTCTCAACCTCTATGCTGGGAAAGATCATGGAGCAGTTCCTCTTGGAAGCTATGCTAAGGCACGTGGAAGACAGGGAGGTGATACAGAGGATCCAGCATGCCTCACCAAGGGCAAATCCTATTTGACCTATCTCCTGGCCTTTTATGATGTGTCAGTGGATAAGAGAGGAGCCACTGATGTCATCTATCTGGACTTCAGTAAGGTCTTTGACACAGTAATGCACACCATCCTTCTCTCCAAATTGGAGAGAGGTAGATTTGATGGGTGGACTGTTTAATGGACGAAGAACTGGCTACAGGATCAAGTCCATAGAGTGGTGATCAAAGGCTCCATGTCTGGATGGAAATCAGTGATGAGTTGTGTACCCCAGAGGTCACAATGATACTCTTTAATGTCTTTTATCAATGACATTGACAGTGGGTTGAGTGCATCATTAGGAAGTTTGCTGATGACACTAAGCTCTTAGGTACTGTCAATACACGAGAGGGATGGGATGCCATCCAGGGGGGCCTAACAGTCCTAGCAGCATTCTCAGAAGTACTTCATGAGGTTCAACAAATCCAAATGCAAGATCTTGTGCCTGGATCAAGGCAACCCTCACTATCAGTACAATCTGAGAGATGAAAGAATTGAGTACAGCCCTGCTGAAAAAGAGCTGGGAGTACTGGTGGATGGCAGCTGGACGTGAGCCAGCAGTGTACCCTCGCGGCCCAGCCAGCCAGCCGGATCTCTGTTTGGGAGTGTCCAGAGGAGGGCCACAAAAATGATGTGAGGGATGTAACACCTCTCCTTCGAGGACAGACTGAGAGAGAGCTGGAGCTGTTCATCTTGGAGAAGAGAAAGCTCCAAGGTGACCTGTAGTGGCCTTTCAGTATCTAGAGGGGAGCTACAGAAAAGAAGGGGACAGACTCATTAGCAGGGTCTGTGGTGAAAGAACAAGAGGAAATGATTTAAAGCATAAAGCAAGTAGATTTAGGTTGGATGTAAATTGATGATTTAGGTTGGATGTAAATTAAGGTTGATAAAAAAGTCTGTTAGAGTGAGGGTGGGTGGCACTGAAACAGATTGCCCAGTGATGTGATTGATGCCCTGTCCCTGGAGACTTTCAGGATGAAGTTGGATCAGGCCTTGGGCAACCTGATGTAGCTGTGCCTGTCCCTGTTCATTGCAGGGCAGTTGAACTTGATGACCTTTAAGGGTTTATTCTTACTCTTAGAATTATATGATTCTATGTATAGTTTTTACTGCAGACCTAGCTGTATTCTAACATTTTGTTTTGATCGCTGTATAAAACAAATAAAACAATATAAAGTTTGTGTTTGGTTGGGAAAGCCAGAGCAAAGGTACAGTCAGAATCATGTTAGGGCTGTGCCTTGTACCCAGGCTTAACCTGTTCCCCAACACTGAGCTTCTGGTGGCTTTTTAGAGTGACAACAGCATTAAAGCCTTCAGACAACCAATTTGCTGGCCCCAAGATTTGTTAAACTGCATCAGTAAAAAAATCTATATAATCCTAAAAACCAATAACAATCTGTGCTTAAAATGATTAATTTAATCAACATGCAACACAGGTAAAGATGATTAGAATAAGAGGACAGATTTTCTGTGTATTCATAACTCTTTGTAATGCCTGTACACAAGAGTGCAATCTTAAATATTTGTTGGTCTAATTAGGCACCTCTTCAAAATGTCTTGTCAGTAGAGCACTTTGGAAAGCCTCTGAGTGCTGGGTTTCCAACTTGTAGAATTTCATTCCTTTGCTGTATTGTCACTTGTCTTCAACAAATGGTCACTCTGTGATGTGATGCATGGGCAGAAAAGGGGTAATTGCTGCTTATTACCTTATTAGTAAGGTCCTGTTGTCAACACCTACTAGCTTGTCAGGAACTTATATGGAGGAGATAGTGCTTCTGCATGGAAAATCAGTGAAGGAAACACAAGGACTCTTGCACTGGGCAGGTGCACTCAGGCACACTCAGCCTGAGTCCTGCAGCAGCCCTGAGCAACCTAATCTAGCTGTAGATGTCCCTGTACAATACAGGAGAGCTGGACCAGATGGCCTTTAAGGATCCCTTTCAACTCAAACAATTATTTGATTGTATGATTCCAGCCTGTTTTGCAGTGCGTCCCATTGAATGTAGAAACTCTTTTTTCTGGGTGAGCCAAGTTCAGAAGGGACAATGCAAAGTTCATCTGTGTCTTTATCATAACAAGACTGCACTCTAATTATGAGGGTGTTTGTTCAGAAGATGGGTTGCAGTTAGCTTTTTGATGGGTACGTTATAAATGGGGCTGTCTCTCAGCCAAACGATAGTGATTCTGGTTAAGACACTCCGAAGAGCGTATGATTATCCTGCTGAAGGAGAGAGTTCTGCAGTTTGTTCTACTGGAGAAGTTTGGACTCAATTCAGAAACTTTATTTGTCCTAAACAGGCTTTTGCATCATTCCTCATGGTACTTTCATTGGTGACAGCTAGGCAGGCTTTTCAGATATATACAGACACTGTTTTGAAGGATTGTTTTTATACCTATGACTTGACATTTACATGACTTTCTTTTGTGAAGTCTGACAGCACTGCTTGCTGGAACGACAGCTGCTTTACTCTGCTCTATAAGAAAGGCCAAACACACAATCACAGCATTTTGTCCTGTTAAGCTTTGCCAGTTTGCTTTTTGTGGGCATTTCCCTATAATTGTCTGAAAACCTTTATGTTGGAATTTTCTGAGGATTCAGAGATTAAGAGAGAAAGTAATCAGAGCTCATTTCAATGTTTATTAGCGAAACTGTAGAAGTAGTGTAGGAAGGGTGCTGGTGGGAAGTTGGAACATAAGCTAACTTCAAGCAGAATGAGGACAGATCTTCAAAGGAAGGGCATGAATTTAATTTTAGGAGGAATTTAGCTTAGTACTTCCTGCAAACTGACCTTAACTGTGTATATTAAGCAAAATCCTGACTTCATTGAAGATAAGGGCAGTATTCTGATTGATTCTATGAGGACAGGTTTTCACCTATGGCTAGTATGATCTAATAGGTCATTGATAATTAAGAGCATATGCAGCCTCAATTCTTGCTAGTGGAATTAAATGTCTGAGTACCAGTTATTGAAGGAATGGGGAAGAAACTAGTTTCTGCAAGAATGGTCTGGAGTAGCTGTGCTGTGGATTATATTACCCTGGCAGAACTTGTACATAAGAAAGTTTTTTGTTTTCTTACCCATATGACTCCTCCAAGATGAGGAGAAGTGTAAACCAAAAGCAGTAGGTTCAAGAGAGATGATTCAACAGAAAGAAACAGCAGAAACCTGATGCAACCTTCCAAATGCTATATTGGATTCGGGGACACTGAACCTGAAGAGGTCTATAAGTTCTGAATAACTCCACAGCAATATTGCATGCGTAATAGCATGTAGATTGTAGGCAATTGCTGTGTATTTTCTGTGATGAAGAAATCTTTAGTTACAGACAGGTTTGATAATATTTATATTTCAGTTACAGAATTGTTCTTGTCTGCTGAGGTGTTCTCCTATTTGTTGCTGACTTCTGCCTTTTACATTGAGAAATACTTAAGAAAGGAGATGGACTGTGTCTTGAAGATCTCCAAAGTATAAAAGAACGTGCTCTTTAGAAAGGAAGCAGCTGTTTCTTATTAACATGCAGTAGATCCCAGCAGTGTCATTAACATGCTGATACATCTAACATAAGCCTCAAAATGCCAGGTTTCATAATTGGGCCATGAAATCTCACTCTAGGCTTGAATATGGTCTTCAAGATCTGTATTAGAACAGGATATTTTCCTAATTTTTAAAGGAAAGGAGGAGAAAATGTTAAGCTTCAATTTTTTTTCAAGCACTTGGCTTCAATATCAAATAGGCTTTTGATTTTTAGCAGTATGTTTTGAAGGTTGTCGATCTTTTGACATAAACAGATTGCTTTTGTCATGAGGAATGCAAGGGTGATGGCATTCAGTGATGAGAGACTGTCCAGAAGTTCCTGCTGTGCTTCTCATGTGCAACACTGTTAGCTCTCTTCCAGCTCTACTCACCCCACACAAATCATGAGTGAACAGGCCATCTCCCACCTTTCCCCCATGCACTGCTGTGGCTTTTACATCTTGACGTGATTCTCCCCAGCTCTGCTTTAAAAAAGGGGCAGGATGTGTTCCCACAGAAGTGGATTTCACTTTGCAGATGGAGATGCTCTAGCGAGGGCCATAAGTTGTACCTCTTGTTGGAATTTTCCTCATGACTAGCTTTAAGCAGATACGCACAGAGTATATACCTGCTTAATTTCACTAATTATGACACTAATTTCAGGTGTCTTATTTTCTTAGTGTTTGAAAGTAGTTTCCAGTTCTCTTCTTCCTCTCCAGACCTGATTAACTTCCAGGGTCCTATCTTTCTTACCACATCTACTGCTTGCCTTCTTTACTTTGTGAATGAGGGTAATACCATCCTGCCCTACCTGACATTATCAAAGCAACAACAACAAAGCGCTTCAGAAGGATAAGCCACTTGGATTTTATAGAAGTGGGAGCTTTTGTGAAGTAGAGCTACATGGTACACCTCAGAAGACTGAATAAGTTGTGA
Organism: Cyrtonyx montezumae; assembly: GCF_038088225.1. Taxonomy (NCBI): domain Eukaryota; kingdom Metazoa; phylum Chordata; class Aves; order Galliformes; family Odontophoridae; genus Cyrtonyx; species Cyrtonyx montezumae. Next base: position 16,792,723 of record NW_027071992.1, read on the forward strand.
TTGGACAGAAGACCACTGATGTTTCTTCTAAGGGCCACTCATCTAAACTCTACAGACATACTTTTCACCCAGCAAATTGCCACTTGCCAAAAAGTCCCTCGTTGGAACTGGTGGTTCGAAAGCTGTGCTCTGATAGCTTGATTTAAACTGATCTAAATCCACACCTCTGCTGAAAATGAAGATCTCATCATCTACTGTCACCCCTTTTGTCCCAGCACTTTTAATACTCTTGCTTTATGCTGAGCTGACTTAGGAAGCTGATCTGGCTGAAAACTCTCGCAATCAAAGAGATGGGTTAGGGAGGAAAAAATAATTTTCAGACTACTTGTACAATGGCATCTGAAATGGCAATACAGGTTCCAGCTACAAAAACGTATTGCTTGGATTTGTCTACTTGTCACCAGTTTTGCATCATTAAGTGTTATGCATTCTTGGCCTGATATAATTGCAGCAGATAGCACACATGAACTGTTAATCATTTTATTTTTAAAACAGAAATTGCAGAACAGGAAAATAATATTCCAACATGTTAGCTTTTGGAGCTGACTTATCACAGCAATCTGTTAGCTCGGTAATGGTTAAACTGTCAAGCCCTTGTCTCAACAGGGAGCAGCAGAGTACCATTAAGGCAGCCATCTGTTGCACATATATACTGGAGGCATGAATTGTCTTGCATTTTGGTTTTCTGACTAGTTATAACATAGTTGTGTTCTCTGGGTACCACTGATCTGCACTGAAAAAAGCATGGAAAGATCATAGTTCAGTGAAAGGTGAGAATCCAAATTTGATGAATGGGAACCTGCCAGATGATCTCTAGCTATGGAGTAGTAAGAGATTAAACCTCTTGGGTGTACACATACTGATGGAGAATGCTACTCTGTGACAAAATTCTTAGCTGCTTCAGTTGCTTAGAAGTTCAACAGATCTGTAAATTTCCATTTGCAGACCAAGGCTACCATTATGTTGGACTGATTCATTAAGATGAGCAGCTAAAACAAGTTAAATTCTATCAAGAGTTTTCCTGCATTAATTTAAAAATTAATTTAGTTGGCTCTAAATGGACATTTGTTTTAGTATCTTGAAGAACTGACTTTCCTCTATTAAAGCAGAATAATGTATCTATATGGTGCCCTAACTTGAACAGTACATAAAGATTAGTAAATAAGACCCCATTAAAAATACTTATAATGTAAGTAACATGGGTCCCAATAGCCTTTCTAATGTCCATTAATGCTTATTCTGAGGATCAGAGCTCATTTTACTGAGCCATTTAGTCAAACCGTGTGATTATTTAGAAAGTTAATTCATGCATACTAAAATCTAGCTTAAGTAATGCAGAGGGTAGGAGGTAAAACTCTATGGAGACGATAGTCCTTTTTGTTATTTAATGATCAGCCATAATTAACTTGCAAATTTGAAATAATTAGAACAAATTAAAGGTATTTAACTTTGCCTCCCTAAAGAAAAATTCAAATTGCACCAAATGCAGCTTTAAATTATTCAAGTCTCAGAGGTCTGTGCTGGGTTTTTTTACAATGCCTTTTCTATGATGAGAATACCAATCTGCTTTTTGTCAGAAAGCATCCTATCAAGTAATTGTTCTTTGTGTCTAATAAATGACAGCTATTCTTCTTTGTAAAAGTATTTCAGTCTCTGAAGACTACATCAGCATTTCCATGGCATTTTAATTCAATAAAACAAAAGGTTAATGTTTTTCTACTTTTTAAGGAATGCAAATACTAGCAGTATTCAATAGGTCCTGAATGACATTTAAAATTTGCCATTCATGCTCAGCAGGGATATCGCGATATGAGGCACAGACAAAATGGAAGAATGTTCAAGGTGTGTTCCTCTTTGTTGGTGATGTACTTCAATATTCATAAGGAGGCAGTGATGCTGAGTCTTGCTTCTTTTCTGATGATGCTACGTTACAACTCCTGCCCTAGTTAGGTAGGTTAGGTAGGTTAGGAAGGTCTTCACTTAGACAGGCTTCTCTGTTGTGTCGTTTTGGGGAATGCTGTGACAATTCATCAGATAACATGGTGCCCTATGGAAGTCCTACTATCCAGTTACCTGTTCAGTTTACTGATTATTTCCTTAAAATAGCTTTTTCCTTTACATTTTTATTTTTATGTGTTGTTGACTTTTTACTTTTCTGCATTTCTCTGCATTATCCTTTTTCTTCCTTAGGAATGAAATTCCTCAGATTGTTTGTCATTTCAAGTTTTGAGTCTCCGTCCTTACTTGAACAAAATTTTACTGTCAACCTTCTTTGATTGAATTATGAAGCACCAAGCTCTAATTCACTGTTGAGTGAGCTATAAACGCAAATATGTTTGCCTTTGTTATTTCCTTATAAATTAGCATCTGCAGCTCCTTCTTAGCATGCATTTCTGTTGGAATTTCCTCTGACATAACATTATTTAAATCAAAATCTGGTATTTTTGGGATGACCACACCATGTAAGATATATGGTAGTGAACTAGTGGAGCAATTGCTTCCTTCTCGGCACAAGGGTCACTGTCTTCATCCAGACAATCGCTCATGTTTTTAAAGTGTTAATCATTAAGAAACAGACAAAAAAAAAAAAAACCAAAAAAAACCTAAGTCCTGTTTGATCAGAGAAATCTGGTCAATGATTACACCTTTAAAGCCTCCTTAAATGATTATTAGGGTCCAAACCAACTTTTGGCTATACTCTGGGTTGCAGGAATTTGAAGATTAATAATTCCATAGAATTCAAATATGATACTAAATTAGTCTGCCATTTTAAAATTTTAAAAACACTTTGCAATGTTATTGAGTCACCATAGAGCTTGAAACCCTAAAGTAAACGGAGGTTATTTGGAGAAGTTTTATCCAACACTTCAGCCAGTTATTATGGGTCATGAGCCATTATATAATGTTCTGCATTAATAATACAGGGGAAATACTAATTGTCAAACAGGCACAGTGGACCCTATTAAAGAGCGACTTTTACAGCACACTGATTTGAAACTTTTAATTTAGCTATTTTTTTCTGATAGGAACACTGGATATCTGCTTTTTTTTTTTTTTTCCCCCTTGGATATGCACTAACTTCAGTAATGTAAGCTCTTATGTAAAAGGTACTTGTGAATCATCCTCTATAAAACTGTATCCCCAATAATGCTAACTTAGTGGCAATATTTGAGTTATCCGTGCAAAATTGGTACTTAAACAGGAAAAAGATTTGTTTTATCTTCTGCTAACTTAGGAAAGCTGTATGTCAGTCCCACACTAGCAAGCAGAGCGGTTTAATCTTGGGATGACTGTCTTCCTTCCTGTGGATAATCCAAAGGTTTAAAAAATATTTTTAATTGCTTTCTTTAACTGCATAACAGTCATGAGTGTAGTGACGTATAAATTTGGGGAATCCTTGTCTGAAACAGTAGTCTTTTTCTCAGAACAGAATTTGAAAGCAGTCTGTTGCCTTTACTCAGAGAAAGACAGTCTCAATGACCTGTCTTCCCCAAATGTTTTATGACTGTGTATGTCTACAGGGACTGAAATCATGCTTACTCTATATCATCAAATTTTCATCCTGGCTCTGTTTATGGAATACTTAAAATCTTGTGTAGAAGACCTTCCTGGAACATGCTTTCCATTGTTTTTTTCTGGCTAGCCTTCTCTTTTCTTACTTTCTACTTAAGGTGTTACACTTGCTACACCAGGTTCTCTCCCTGCATTTTGTTCATACATTTGCTGACCTGCTGAGAATGACCTCTCACAACTTTTTGCCTCTCATCCTTGTCTTTTTCCTTTAATCAACGTTCCCTTCTGCAAACTGTGTTTCCGGTTTTTTCCCCTCTGATTCTTTTCTATTTTCCCTTTTTCCTAAGGAAGTAAGCATTTTTTATTACTTTTTTCTTTCAACCTTGCTCAGTTGTACTGGGCCTTTCTGTATCTTTATCCGACTTGTCCTGTTATAAACAGAAAATCCAAGACCTAATGCTTTTGGGAATATCCCAAATACTGCAAAACTCCAAATAAAATTGTCAGACTGCTGCCAGTTGCTAATAACCAATGACTCCCATGGAAGTTAAAGTAGTTGGTACCCTAACCCTTCAATCCTCAGGCAACCTGCCTTCAGAAATCATAAATGGATTGAGCAGGAGCTCAACCAGCACTGTGACAGTTATGCTTCTGGGGAAGGAAGTGTTAAATAGTTGTGCAGTGTTAAAGAGATTGATATCATGTAGTTGTGTCATTTTTCTTTCTTCCTAGTGTACCAATGTCAAAACGTGAAGATTATTATCCCAGGACACCACCAGTGAGCAAAGCCTCCAGAACATCACGGAGCAGTGGTGGGAGCAGTTCAGAGAAGAAGATGGCCAGTTTTGGTGCAAATGTGGAAGATAAGCGAGCCGCTCTGATGCAGTCCAAGAGGGAAGGCAGCAAGTCAAGGAAAGGTAAGAGAAAGCATAAAGTATTGCAGGGCTGTGATTGTGCTGTTGGCATTTAGAAATTGTATATGTGTTCAAGAGCAGATCAGCAAAATGCACAATTAGAGAAGATTGCTTAAGTTGCTTAAAACAACTCAACAGAAGCTAGCTACTTTTAAAGTGAAAACATAGAAAATGTAAATAACAAGTGATCTTCTTGGTTGGTGTTCCTGATAAAAGAGAAAAGAATAGCCCTTTAATCTCAAAAAGTTACTTCAACAGTTCTTTTTCCTTGCCCAGCAAGCAGAGAATAAGTGCTGTGAGGCTTGTTCTTGAAATGTAATCTTTGCATTCTTTTCGCCCCAAGTAATGGCTCCACCATTACAACCTGATATTTTGCTACATGGGGATGTCCATTCTGCTAGAATCTATCCTGCTCTTAGCGTAGTACCTCCACTTACAGAGCAGAGAAAGCTTTCTTTCTCAGGAAGAGAATATGTTGGGCATAAAAGCAGCTTGGATGTTTCACTGCTGAGCCTTGAACATAATCCTAGGTTCAATTATGAGCTAGCTTTTTTTTTTTTTTTTTCTTAACTTGTCAGCCAGTTTGCTGTATATGTCAGCATAAAAATAAAGAAAATGGCAAAATGAGAAGAAATGTGGTGCAGTTCTCAAAGGAACAAATAACTTGTGTTATTGGTTAAGACCGTACCAACATTAAAAAGCAGTCCCTGTGAAGAAACTTTCAAAAGGGTATCATCAGCCTGGACCCAAACAGTGGCTGAGGTTAATCTCTTCCAAGGCACAGCTACAAAAGTTGGAAGCCTGTAAAGGGCTTGTGTCCAAAAAAAATCAATTTCTAATTTGAAACAAAATCATTTTTGACTAACAGGGGTTCAGGACCCATTACTTTTGCTGTATAGTCTGCTGACATTTCACACTTTCTGTTGTGCACAATGAATCCTAATAGTCATTTTATAACATTGCTACACCAATCAATTTAAGCAAGAGAAAGCCGTTACAATTCTGCAAAGTTTCAGGGGCAATTTTCACTGATGGTTTTCTTTTATGTTTTTTTCAGCTATCATTATTTTTTTTTTCTTCTCTTTTCCTCTTCCTTCTTCCCTCTTCTTCTCAATACTGTAGTGATGAAATTGAGATTTTTCACAGTTGGATGATGGGTTTTGTTCCTTGGATGGGGATAGTCTCAAAAAAGTAATTTATTTTCCATAGATTTGGGGGAGAAAAAAATATCCAACCTGGGTTCTCCTGCATTCATTCATTTTATTTTCTAGTACTTAGAAGAAGTTAGAAGCTGCACCTGGAGATTGTATGTAGGAACTGAACTGCACCTATGCTGATTTAGTGAGCATAGTGGTCAGCATAATGTCTGAAGTGTTTTTTGCATGCACTTATCAGCATTACTAGCTTTGAGTTGCACGGCAAAATTTAGCTTATAAACATCGGCATTTGCTGTGATACCAGATAAAGTTCAGAGAAATGCTTTCAAGCTGTGGAACTACCTCAGGTCTATTACTGATTTGAATAGCTTGTTTATCACAAGGCAAATTACCTAGCACTAATCACTGAAGTTGAAATCTTCTGTATTTAGAACCTTTTTAATTGGCTTCCCTCTGTTATATGTTTGGACTCCTTTAACAAGCATACACACGTACTTGTATGGTGTTTTTTCATCTCAGGATCATCAGGGCACAATGTTAAGTTTCTTAATTCCAGTTATCCCTGGATGTAGCTGTTCCTTGTCCTTACTTCTCCTAGATATTGCCATTGGTTGCTGAATAGGGATTTCAGAGTTTATTTTTTTATTAGCAAGTGGTTATGTAGCATCTAGCAAAAATAAAATGGGGGAATATCAGTACTGGTTTTGTTGTGAATTCCTAAGAGTGTAATTTGTCATACGGCATCATTGTTTGGAGCCACCAAGTCTGGAAGACCCTCTGAGATGGTGGTTGGTGCCTACTGTCTCAGTAGAACATGGTCCCTCTTCACTGCAGTCACTAAGCCGCAGCTAAGCCGTGCTATGGGAAAGGGGTACAAAGTCAGCAACATGTCCTTAGACATAAAACTTGATGTTAGCTAGCTGCAAACTTTCACATGTTAATTTGGTCAGAAAACAGCAGTCTAACTGCTGAGAGCTTCCTGACAGTCAGATGTTACACTATTGCTACAGAGGTCTACCTCATACCTCCATCTGTCTTGTCAGCTTAAACTGTGAATGTTTGAGGAAGGGGAGGGTGGCTCTCCAAACACATCTTATTGTAGTGCCAGGTCTGTTGTAGGTCTTTAGGCTCTTCTGCAGTATAATTTTCCAGTACTTCTGGGAGAAGCAAGTGTCTTGTGGCACTGTGTAACTCATGGTATTGTCTCTCCACAGCAACATATGTTTTCATAACAGATTTTGATGTTGTCCTTTTTCAATACTTTTGTTGTCTTAGATTTTGTTTTGAGAAGGTAAATTGACTAATAATCAGTGAACCAGTTCCATGTTGGAATGAAGGAGGGTTTTACTGCCCTCAGGATTGCTTACTGTGAGTGCAGTGTGTTTGGAAGGTGTAATTCCTGACAAGACAAGTTTGCCTTTCTTGCTGAAAAGTTTAGTAAAGAAAGAGCATTTTTAATCTGGTCCCTTCACCCTGTGGAGTGAAAGGAGCACTTTGGCCCTCTTACAAGCTGGAGGGTTACTGGACCAACCCCGCTTAGGCAGTCGGTGTTTATTCTTTCACTGAAAGCTTTTTGCCTTCTGTTTGCTCCTTAATTTTTATTCCTCTGCTTTACTAGGTGTTTGTGTCTTGTAGCCAGACTTTTTTTTAGTTCTACCAGCAAAACTTTAAGCAGACGAAGCAATCCTCAAGTCTTAGATCTTTTCAGCAGTAAATTGTTTTTATTGGTGTCACCAGCAGCTATGTCAATTTGTACTAAAATCTAACAACTTGTCTAGTTAAAAAGCACTGAACTACAGAAATGTGTGTTTCTCTTTCCCTCTGCCCTGGAAAATTTTGCTGTTGGGCTGGGAAAATAAGCTAGATTGTATTCTGCAATACTGGACACTTTGCTTCTGTACAACTTTTTACAGGGCTTTCTCTTTACCTCCTTCTTAAAATCTCTCTACACTGAAACAAAGAACTATTTTTCCATTTGTATCACTTCAGGGGGTGCAGCATCTGCATGATAGTGTATAGCATATATAGCTTTCTTTTCTATATGCAAGAGAAAAAGTCAGAGAGAGAAAAAATATTTTAGCTCACATAATCTGTACTTTTCCAGGGGCTGATTTTCCTACAGTGTTTGTTTTTGGTAGGTTATCTAATGGAGCTTCTTAGGGATTCAGGATCTGGAACATGTTCCCTTGAGGGAAGACTCTTCCCTGCAATCGAATAGAGCAATTAGTTAATATTAGTGAAGTGCTTTGAAGATGTAAAGTACTATATAAATGTTAAGCATTATGAATATTACTATTATTCAATTCATAAAGATTTCTTTCATGATTATCAACCTAGATTTCCCATTGCTTACTTTCATTCCATTGCTGCTTGAACCAGACTCAACAGCTTTTTTACATTCTTAGTATTCACACCTTCAAAAATGTAGGCTGCTTTATTTCCCCACTCTTTATGTTTTAGTTTTGTTTCTGAAGTAGAAATATTCAGCTATTAGAATTTTCTCAGAAGTATATTTAACCTACTGTAAATCATTCTTATACCAAGTTAACAAAATTGAAAATAGTATTCTTAGTGTTAGCAGTTGAAGGCATCAGTAATTGCTTTGTGGGTAGCTAGCCTTGCAAGCTTATATCTAGTTTATTTTTTGCTATTCTTTGCTACTCCAGGCTCTCTTTGCATTGGTATCAGAATTTAGATTATTCACTCCCTTTCTTTTTTTCAGGTGAATTTGTCTATTCTTTTTCCATGTCCCTTAGTTCTCTAGGTCATCTGTAACTTTTCCCATCTCATACTGTCTTCCAACACCTGGAAATCTAATTAATTTGCTGTCATTTGCATCACCCCAGTTCTGTATGACTTTTCATAAATAATTACCAGTCACTTCATAAATTCATTAACTAATTCTGTTTAGCCATGAAATATATATCCTTCAGACTAAAGATTTTCTATCTTTTTTCCCCTTGATAATTTCTTTTCATCAGCTTTATATAGCAGTTTTTGCCAATATTCATTTTCTTTATTTTTTATACTATATTTTAAAATTATTAGTAGTTTGACCATTTTAGGATCATTATTGATTTAATCTTCTTCATATATTAATAAACCTGCTTTCTCTTTGGTGTTTCCTTTCCTTCGTTAGACTTGTCTGCCTTTTCTGAGATGTATTTTAAAACTTTTTTTTTTTTTTTGTATATGCACTTATTCAAGATTTCTTGCTACCTGTTTTTATCTCTGTGTGGTCTAAGGGCATCAATATATTATTACTTAGCCCCTTTTCTTGTTTTTATTTTCTGCCCTTTGTAATATTTTCAAATGTAGGTCTTTGAACAGTCCCCTTGAGGTTGTATTGGCCACTTCTGAGTCGGTATATTTTCTTTTTCAGAGAAATACATCTACTTTGTTTTGAATGTAGTATGTTGACAAGGTGCCAGCCTTTTCTCATACCAGGAATTGAATATATTCTCTCATGGTCTCCAGGTTTTTATTACTTCAGTATTAGTTTCTTAAGATCCAGCTGCCTCATTCCACTGTCACCTGAAATGATTTCTAAATCTCACTTAGTGAATCTTGAAGACAGAAGTCTAAGCAAGAGGCTTCCAGTCTTTTTATGCATACCCATTCTTATTATTGTTTGGCACACTCTCAAGTTATTAGGGACACCCTATCAACTTATATCCCCATGATATTTAACAGTTTCTTCACTGATAATTAACTGTTCATTAGGTGAGCTTTTTTCACTGCATAGTGTTGAAGCACAGTGCATTGTATCAGGACAACAACAACCTACCTCTTTGTTAGCCTCCCTAGAATATACATGAAAACATGTTATTTTACTAGAATGTAGACATGTATTTGTATACTTCTTAAATCAAAATTATCTCTTTGATGTCTGTAAATTTTGTGCTAAACCTGGAACTCCAACCTTGACGCATTGCTTCGTATTTCAGCATGAATGGTAGATAAACTTGCTGTTCACAGGGCTGAGAAATATTTAGGCATGACAAAATTACTTAAAGAGCTGAATACTGATTTGATTTTGATTTTTGTTTAGACTTGTACTTTTCCCCATATTTACTTCTTATTTAAGTTATGTTGGTTAGTCAGTGCTAGTTAGGGCATATTTTTAAAAAGAAATCCCAGAGGCTTTTACATACTAGATCAGATTACCCCTAATTTGTGTGTTCCAGTTATCACTGGCTACCTGCATGCACACAGTCTAGCTAAATCTTACCTTTAAAACTTAGTTCTGAGGTGGATAGATGAAGTCTGTAATATAGGGGAAAATTTGTCTGGAATGTCATCCTTATAGAGTTGCCATCAGTGTGGCTGACAGCCAGTTGCCAGTGAAGTCCATCAATGCTTTGTACCAGGACTGATGCTGTTTAACAGTAGCAATCTCAACAGTGGTACAGGTTGCATCTTTAGCAAATTTGTAGGCAGCACCAATTGGAGGTGTTAAGGAGCAGTAGTTTCAAGATGGATCCCTGGAAAACACCACTCTTGTACAGCATCCACCTGGACATAGAGCCACTGACCACAACCCTCCGGCTGTGATCAACTAACCAATTCCTTATCCATTAAATAACCTACCCTTTGAACCCACACCTCTCCAATTTAGAGAAAAGGAAGTAATGAAGGAGTATGTCAGAAGCCTTGAAGAAATCCAGGTAGATTACATCAGTTTCCCTTCCTTTTTTGACTGATAACTTCACTCCACTGCAGGAGGCTCCATGTTGGTCAGGCATGATCTGCCCTTGGTGAAGCTGTAATAGGTGTTTCAGACCACCTTCTCATCTTTCATGTTGCTTAACATGTTTTCCAGCAGGATCTGTTTCATGATCTTCCCAGGCACAGAGATGAGGCTCATGAGCCTGTAGGTCCCCAGGTCTTCCTTTCTCCTTTTCTTAAAATTAAGAGTCATGCTTCCCATTATCCAGTCACTGGAGACTTTATCTGATAGCTATGACTTTTCAAATATGATGGAGAGTAGCATGGCAACCACATCAGCCAGTTCCTTCAGGGCCACGGGCTGCATGTCACAGAGACACAGAATCATAAGTGACAGAACTGTAGGAGTTGAAAGGGACCTCCAGAGGTCACTGAGTCCAACCCCCTGCCAAAGCATCTCCCTAGCCCAGGTTGCACAGGTAGGCATCCAGGCAGGTCTCAGACTTCTCCAGAGAAGGAGACTCCACCACCACTCTGTGCAGCTGTGCCAGTGCTCCATCACCGCACTGTGAAGAAGCTCCCACACACATTTGTGCAGAACTTCCTATGCCTCAGTTTGTGGCCATTTCCTCTCATCCTACCACCACACACTGCTGAGAAGAGTTCACCCTTGTCCCTTGGCTTCCTGCTCCTTAGATATTTATAGACATGGATCAGATCCCCTCTGAGTCTTCTTTTCCCAAGGCTGAACAGACCCAGGTCTCTCAGCCTTTCCTCGTAAGGGAGGTGTTTAATGACCTTTATCATCTTTGTGACCCTCCACTGTATTCTTTCAAGGAGATCCCTGTCTTTTTTGTACTGGGGAGATCAGGACTGGACACAGTACTCCAGGTGAGACCCCACCAGGGCAGAAGAGGGGAAGGATCACCTTCCTCAACCTGCTGTCCATGCTCTTTTTAATGCACCCCAGGATCCCATTGGCCTTCTTGGCCACCAGGGCACAGTGCTGGCTCATGGCCAACCTGTTATCCACCAGGGCACCCTGGTCCCTCTCCTCAGAGCTCCTCTCCAACAGCTTATCCCCTAGCCTATACTGGTGCATGTGATTATTCCTCCCTAGGTGCAAGCACAGCCTTCTGGCGTGTCAGCCATTCCTCCCAGCTTTGTATCATCAGCAAACTCGCTGAGGGTGGACTCTGTCCCCTCAGCAAGGTCATTGAATGTTATCCATTCCCATAGATTTGTACTCATTCAGTCCCATGCGGTGGTCTTAGATTTGCTTTACTCTTTCACTGGGAAGGACTTTGCTCCCCTGACCCCTGCCTTAAGGTTTTGTAATACCCAGTCTTTTCCATGTTTTTTGAAGCCAGACACATGAAGTAAAAAGAGAGGCTGAGAAAGTTGGTTGTGTTCAGCCTTAGGAGAAAACCCAGCACAGATCTTCCAGCTTTCTTCAGATTATGATATGCTGTAGAAAAAGAAGGAATGAGACCTTTCTTGAAGTTGCTCATCAGCAACAAGCAAGAGACAGCTGTAACAAGTTATAACTCAGGAAATTATGGCTAGCTATTACAGGAAATTATTTTCACACTGAGGGTAGTGGAGCACTGGAACAAAATGCACAAATGAGCTGACTCATCATCAGTGGCAAAACTCAAAACCTAGCCAAATGGGTCCCTAGAAAACCTGTTCTTGGTGGTTCTGCTTTGAGTGGAGATTGAACTACAGGACCTCCAGGTTTTATCTTTCAACCTCAACAATTTTATAGTTCGAGGATTTCCATGGAAAGAAAGGAATGGATTAGCTGTTCTATTTTATTGAAAGCAACATATTATTTTAGTAACAGTTATACTCACACACACAAAAAAAGTTTTCATAAGAGGTTATGAAAGCTGTGTCTGTGAAAAAGCTGGATCCTGTGGATTAGTATATGAAATTGTAACCTTGCAAGTCTGTCAAATTTGGATAGTAAGATGAAAGCTTATTGTATGGACCTGATTTCACATGGTGATCTTAAAATGAATGCTATGCACAGTATTGTCAACTGGTGGCAAATTCCTTGATTGCCATTTCACTGAGTATATAACACTCCAAGAAAAGTTGTTCCTTTTAGTCCTGACGTTCTTCAATAATGCAGAATCACGAAATGGTTGTCCTAAACTAACTAGCCTCTCATGTCTTCACTTTGTTCTACAGAGGCAACTTCAGGACCTAGGGGGGATGCAAGCACATCTCCTGCACTGATAGGCAGCAGCAAAGAGCTTGTAACCACAGCCAGATCACCAATCCAGCATGACATTTCACGGTAAGCTTCTGTGTAATCTCTAGTTTAAGATTCTGCAAATGCAACTATCAAATTCTCCTGGATGCAGGGAAGTGGCTGAATTTCTATGATATTTCATGTTAGCACAAGATGGATAATATAAACTAAAAACTGATGTATCCTTTTGACATTTATAGTAAGCCTTAAATTGCTTGTTAGAATAAGAAAAGCAGGAACATGCCAAGTTCTAACATTTTAATTTTACTTAGAACAGAAAGTATTTTATGTTCCGAGTACTGACACATTAGATACATTTATAAATAATTTGAATGGATGGTGTTAACCCTTGTTAGGCTTTAAATCCACTTGAAGATTTTAGTCCCCCAGTACTCCCCCCCTCCCCAGTACTTCATCAAATGGCATTTCTTTTAAAATATTTTATACCAGAGTTATTTCTTGTTTAATGACAAGCAACAAAATCACATTAAGTCAGCAATTCCTGATTGTGCTATATATCTGCACTAAATGTGCTGGAAAAGCAGCATTATCACTTCTGCTCCAATGAAGAAACAGAAAGCAGCATTGTTGTTACACTTTAGAGTCTAAGAACAACTTTCCTTTTAGGACAGGATTACAATTCTAGTGGTAAATGACCAGAAAAACAACACACAGTCCTTGCTTTTCTTTAACATATCCCATATTAGCAACAGAGAAAATGCAGATTAAAGTACAAATTTGCTATATTTTACACAGTTAGTTAGATGATTCTGTGCAGTGATGACAAGACTCTATGACCATTCATAAGAAGAGTTAAATGTTTCTTGGAGAATGAGAGGGCTTGAGTTAGATTTAATCTTTTCTTGGCCCAGTGGACTAGGAAAATGTATTCTTCATATCATTCCTGTATACTTGGCAGCAGCTGGCAGTTTATTTCTATCTTTTGAGAGAACTTGCGATATATAATAGGTGAAAAACCACTATCAGTATTGACAAGTTTGTACTTACTTGCTATGGAAACACTTTTTTTTTCTTCTGAAGGAAAAGATGATAATTCTGGGAGGATTTAAGAACTGAGATAGATTGGTCTCTGTTTCCCACAAGTAACTGTGTGTTTAAGCAAACAGAAACTGCAAGATTGCCTTAGCATTTCTCTTAGAAGCAAGGGTTACCTTTGCAAGCTGGTAATTTTGGATAAAGAGTGTGTAAAAGTTCTGCTTGATACCATCTAATAGTGATAAGTTAAGATTCTATTCAAGCACTAAGGAGTAGATATAATTATTCACATCATACAACAACTGAGCAGAAAAAGGAATTTTATTCAAGAGGATTGATGGTCCATTCATTTCCACAGAGGGGAGTAAAATAATTGTTGAAATATGCTGTTAGAAATCATATCAGATAAAGCAATCAGTAAAAAATCTGATTAGATGTCATTTTTAGAGGTTTATTTTACCAGCTGATGGCAAATTCTGAAAAATTCTGTATTAGGGGCAGCTCTCTCCCATGCTCACCAGCTTGCTTTGTCTCTGTTGGTGCTGCAAGTATAATTGACCAGCTTAAGCGGCCATGTTGTGCTTTCCCTTACTCATGGCCTTCTCTAATTGAAAATGGTAAATAGACAAGTATTTTTGTGGAGACCTAAAGCTGATCCTATCCTTCATCAAAAAACCTGCTTGACCAGCAGGTCAGTCTCAATTTATCACTGAATGGTTATAAGCTTAGACTGCAGGTTTAACTAACTAAATTAATCAATATTGAGAATTATTGCTGCTTTTGTGCTACTAAAGTTAGGGTTTGTCAGCATGTTCGTTGTAATCCATGATTTGGAGAGGGTTAACAGCTTAACCACAACAGTTGGCATGAGATGGAAACTTGCAGCACAAAGCCCAAGCCGAAGAGCAAATTTATTTATTCGGCAGTACATGTAAATCTAATTACTTTTGACTATTTAAATTTATAGGAATAGATTCAACTCGTATTTGTGCCAGCTTTAACTAGCACAAACCCTGGCGCTCGGCAGTAGCAGCACTGGAAAGTTTGCCAGGGAGAAGGTGTTGGAAAGTGACAGAAGCTCCCTGCCAGAGCGAGGCTTTAGGGTGCTCACTCAGCTTCTGGGAGGGCATGCTGGATCAGCAGGCATGGCAGGTAGAAGATGTGTTGGCTTGATAGCCTTTCTTGGCAGAGCTCAATGGAGACTTCAGCATGTGTTACAGCTACCTTGTGCTTCACAAAAAATCACTGCAGTACTGTCTTTATCTCTCTCTTGCTGAATCACCTCTGGGTCAAGAAGTAAGTGAACTAAGAAAGTAAATCTGTGTGCTCCAGAATTCTTAGTGCTAGACCAGTGGAAGGGGAAGACTTCTAAGAAGGAATGTACATGAGCTCACTTCAGTGCTGTCACTGAAAGAAAACTTAGTATTTCTTTATCTGGCTTCCTGAGTTAGGCTAATAGTGAATTTGTTTGCCTGTCATGCTTTAATGCTTGCCTGTGGCTGCTTTTCACAACACAGCCAAGTATTACATGTTTGGTTATCCAGTATTGTTAAGCCAAGTCTCTACACCTGCACAAGCCCCTTGAAAATATGCTAACAGCAGGTCTGGAAAGTTTTATTTTATTCCATGTGCTTATTTATCTAGATCAAAGCCAGCATATTTGGAAAAAAATCATATGAAAAGTTCGGACTTTGAAGAGAAAGTTCTGTTCTTCACCCCTAAAGTATTGTTCCTCTGACTATTGGAAATACAGGTTTTTGGTGACAATTGAAAATGCAGGATTTTGGTAACCAGAGACATCTCTACAGTGACTGTTGTTTGCCTAGAAGCAAGGCTCTGTTCTTTGGGTTGTGATGGGGGCTGGGAAGGGTAGGTTGTGGCATTTATATGCTTTCATTCAGTAACGAGAAAGTTTTTACATGAACCGGATCTTACCTCAGGTAACACCAGGTAACAGTTTCAGCAAAACAAATATTGTGTTGCAAAACAGAATTGAAACTGTTCTAAATCAAAATATTAAGATATGCTTTTTTAGGAAAAAAAAAAAAAAAAAGTACTCTAAGTTGTGCACTTTGAAAGGACATTTAATTAGATTACGGCCCTGGTGCAATTGTCAGACCCTCCCCACGCGGAAACAGTTGTACTGTCAAGTTTGGCACAGTACGACCCATAACACCGCAGATAATCAAGCACTTAAAAAGACACAGGCAAAGGCTGTTCTGCTCCCCATGAAATGGATAATTCTCCTGTAGCATTTTTCACTTTGGGCATCTAAGAAGTAAATTTAAGAACAGTTAAGTAAATTAAGGGATTGAGTGATAGTCTGGGACTCAGTATTAAGCCTATGTTTTCTTGTTGCAGTTCTAAATCAGAGCTTCAGCAGTACCTGAACACATTGTCTTGAAGTTTTTTGTAGCCATTAAAATAAGTGATTTAGAAGTTCCTGCAATAGGAATACTATATTCAAACTGTATTATTATCTGTAGACTACAGTGGCCTTTTGGAGTTCTTATAAACAGATTGTATTGTGTAAATTTGTGTTTAGGGACATTTTAAAAACAAAACTGTTTACCCAATTGCCCAGCACATCTCAGGTGAATGTGTATTCGGGGACCTTTAAGCAAATTAATATCTGAAGTAAAATATAATGTGCAGAGTTATAAACTTAATAATGCACACTGGAATAGTATTGAGCAGATCTGTTATGCTGAATATTAGGAAATATAACAGGGACGAGATTTAATCTTTTGTCTTACTTATGCCTCTCAAATCTGTGCATGTTAGATGCTTGAATGTGGTTCTGCTTTTAGGACAATGCAATGGAGTTTCTTCTCTTGTAGACTCTAAGCAAGTGCTGCCAAAGAAATAGATTATATTTCCCCTTAGAATGATTCGATATTCAAAAGGAGGACAAGGAGGGCAAAACTTCCATTCCAGATTTAACTAATGAGCATTTAAGGGAATTAAAAGTGTGTTTGGAGTAGGGTGCTGAGCTAGGTGATGAACATGATAGGATACACAAGTTTTGCCTACTCCCTGCGAGAGGCAGCAACACAAAAAGTCCAATACAGTTGCATATGCAAGTGATAAAACCAGACGTTGGCAAATTAATCTCTCTTATTCACAGTGTAGGTTGTTAATTGTTCTCTCTGCTGGCTGTCGATATAATGTGAAATTTTCATTCCCTATTCAAGATGGAAAAAGTTGTGGCTGAAAATGTTAACATTTGCATTTTTATTTGTTGATTTATTTAAAGGACAGCCTCTCTTACAGCAATCCATCACTCAGTGACACCCCAAATATGAATAATGTATTGTAGACTTGCGGTTACAATGTGTAATAAGTGCCAGAGACAGTAGAAGAATGTTAACTATGTTGCAAATGTAATATTTATCGACTCATAGTTTATTGCTTTCGAGGTTCAATAATACTGACCACAGGACATTAATATCACTTATCTTGATTTTAGTTGGGCACCTCTGTATGTAGAAATAACCCATCTATCTCATACTTACAAAATAAATGTGAAATTTACAGCACTTTGTAAGAAGTGCATTATAGGTTTCTTTGCTTAGTGCTCACAATTCTCCTTTTCTGCCTTCTCATTTACTTACATCTAACATTGATCCCACTCCAATTGCCTGACCCAGCTGGTGAGCACCTCAGCACTCTTCTGGAGGCTTTATTTACTGGCTGTATTACCATCTTGTGCATTTGCTGGTGTTGGGCCGTCTCTCTCTTCCTGCTGAAGATCAGTATGAAAAGAGACTGATAGATGGTGTTCTTTCTGAAAAGACCTTCGCTGAAAGGCTAAAACGAATGTAATTTCTCTTTTGAAACCGTGTGTGTACAAAATGGTCTCTTTTAGAGGGGCGTGACTATCAGTGAGAGAATTATTTAAGGTGGCGAACAGTTGTCCTTATAGACGTGGAATATATTTACAGAGAAATGTTTAATCAATGAATAGAAATACATTTAAAATAGAAATACGGGTCAATTGGGGAATATTCTGATTGGAATTTCATTTTTAAAACCAATTTTTTATTTATACTTTACATGAAAAAAAAATTGCAGTAGTGTTATTCTGTGGTAGCGAGTCAGTTTGTGGTAATCATTCGTGTCTTCAGTCTTTGCTCTGGAATTTTACTTCAGATACTGATACAAACAGGAGGAACTCCTTATCTAAATTCTTCTGTTACGACCACAGAAAGCTTTGAACTTTCAGATGTGAAATGCAGATGGGAACCCAGGACTAGGATCAAAACCAAATTTAACAATGGAAGATTTCAAACTTGTGTTGAAATCACATTTTACCTGTGAAGCTTGTCTCTTGGGAAACTTAGAATTGGGTTCAGCCTTGAAAACGATAAACCTTGATTATATTTCATGTAGTAGACATCAAGTAAATTTTGAAATGACATTCTGTATTTACATCTGAGGTTGTCAAATTTAACACATCATCAGATTCTTTTTCTTTACTGTGTGTAACAGGAGCACCTATTTGTGTCAGTGTAGCCCCCCTCATAGCTGCTCTGCGATTGCTGTTTTCTATGTCCGTTGCCTACAATGAAAATCGTATTGGGAAGTTTAGGCTTGCAGTGCAAAGGGATTAATGTTAATTAGCAACTGTTGGCTGTAATTGTCACCCTCATTAAAATGCAGAATTATGTATTTCTTAGTTATAAATAACCTTTCTAATTGTACTTGATGTATGCCAGTTTAATCAAAAAGTACACTTGCAAACAGGTAGATATTTGCATTAATCTAGCACTGGATCTTTCAGTCTCTTTTGATCGTCTTTTATTCCAAAGTTGAGTCGTTGGGGGAGGTCTACTACTGCTATGTATTCTTCACACATTTTTTTATTTAACTATGCAGATCTGACAGGATTTTGTATTAAAATGGGGGGAAATATCTTCTGGGAATGTTCAGTGCAACAGAAAATGTGTCAGTTTTGAAGCAGTTGGCAAGGTCTCTATCATTCAGTGGTATGACAATAAGTTGATTCTAGTTTGAAAGTAATAACAAGCAGAGCAAAATAGACTACAAATCATATTATGAAACTAACTGAACTTCTTAGGTCTGTTTCTTACCATCATTTCCATTGTTATCATAATTACTTTTTGCATTTTTTCCCCCATTACTTTTGCAGATTCTCAAATGCCATGTTAAATCTGTCATGAAGGTTGGTTTGTTGGATGTGACTCTCATTTGTACATGTAATCACAACAATGAAAAGTCAGTCTCAAAATACTCAATATTTGCAGATTAATCCTGTGTCTTGCTTTGCCCCTTTGTGAAACAAACAAACAAACAAACACAAACCAAATCACCACAGTCTTTTGGCTGTTTTTTTTCCTTCCACTGGAACTCGGATTACTCAGTGTTGTAGCTTTTAAACATTTTCCAGGAACTGCTGTCATGGCAGTTTCTGCAGAGCTTGACAAATTAAGACCAATCTTGGTTACTCTCTTATGACTCTGTAAGGAACTGTTCTGCATGATTCCCTTCCTAGCACTGCATTCACTTCTTCTTCAAGAGAGACCTCTCTTTTTTTTTATTTCTTTTTCATTCTTAATTTTTTTTAGATAATATTAAATAAAATTTTGTGTAATAATAACATATACAAAATAGTCACATCTAGCCATTCTCCCACAGTATGACTCTGTCATACTTCCATCACATTGCTTCTGTGCTTATCCCCTTTCTCTCCCTCCTTTTCCTGCCTGGAATATTCAGGCTGTAAACTCCTCAGGGCAGGATCCTGGCACAGTGAATCTCTGTGCTTGGTTGGTCCACATAATAACGATGATTAACTGTGATGCTAGTATAGTTAAGGTAGAATTCATCTTGCTTATCTTGAGATGACTGAGCTAGTTACCCCCAGCTCATTTTATGGCCGATGACTTATTTTAGGATCAGTTAAATCACCTTTTGGTGATGCCTGTCTTCCTGCGGACTGTAAAATAAGCCTAGAGTAACACGCACTGACATCTTATTCCTCTTGTAGCTGAATATGTGGAACTGAAAATAAGTTGTTTGTCATTTATGTGTTGATTATGTATTGGAGGCAAATGCAGGGTTAACCTATGTGCTGCATGGTCTGTGCCTTGGTTATTAATACAGTTTTAATACCTGTGTTATAAATCAAAGGGCTTAGGTACTGAGAGCTCTGGGAGAAGGAGCACGGGTGTACAGCACCTTCCTCAGTGGCACACGAGCTTGTGATATGATAACATGTTCAATAAAAAATGTTGCATCTCTGTTGCTTAAGGACATTAACCAACACTTTATACTGTTAGATGTGCCCCATTTCCAGGGTTGGTTTTTAATGTACTTTTTTTTTTCCTTCTTCATATTCTAATTCTCTGCCTCAGCAAAGATTTCCAGTTCTTGTTTTTTGTACCATGAACAGTGTAGTATCGTCATCTCATTAGTTGTCCTTTCTCTAGACCACTTATGAATGCATTAAGGAGTTTAGTCCCAATCATATTTCTGTGATGCTCCACGAGTGACCTATCTGGCCACCTTCCCATGGACAAGTTTTAATGTTATCTCTTTATTTCTCCTCTCTGAAACAGTTATCTATCTGTTAATGGATTTTTTTTCTTAGATTACGACTACTTTTGAGCCTTTGGTGATAGATCTGATGAAAATATTTTGAATTCTAGATAAAATTTATAAACTGTATTTTTCTTTTCCAGTTGCATCATGATTTTACAAATCTAGTAGAGCTTTTCAATGGATTATGACTGAGTTTATATTATGAAAGTTTCTTTACTGTAGTTTCTATCTATCTGCTTGTCTAAATACCAGAGTTCTTCATTTTTCAATATATATATTGCTGTGGATCGTTTTAAAAAGAAACATTATATTTGCCAATTCTCACTGCCTCACAACTGAATCAGTTTTAGGCAATTATGTCATAGTTAATACTAGAATATAATACTAATAGAAGTTAATACTTCAGCTTATTACATACCTAGGCTCCCTCAGAAGTTTGAGTGAATACCAGCTGATCCCAGCAGCTTATTGTCATTCATTCTGTTGATTTGTTCTATAATGTATTTATATAACACTTTCACTTGTGATAAATTGTCCACCACATCCTCTTTGGCATCAGAAACTTCACGGTGAATAGCCTTTTCTGCTATGGCTTTGTCACCCTTAGGTGGTCCTGTATAAGTTTACATCCTCTAGGTTTTAACTGACACTCAGACTTCCTATTTTTGTGTATTGATGCTTTTCACAGAATGTTAGAATCATAGTGCCATAGAGAATCCTGAGGTGGAAGGAACCCAGAAGGATCATTGAGTCCACCTCCCAGTGCCTGGTCACCCCATGTTGTAGCAAGGAGATCGTTAAAGTCAATTTACAGGTCTTTGCTGCAGCTGAAAGCTCCAATTTCTGCTTTAAGGTGTGACTTTTATTCTCTTCCTGGAACACATTTCCTTTTCAAAAACATGTGCTATTGAATGTTGGTAATTTTGGCTTTGCTGCATGCTATCACTGTAAAAATAAACTTAACTCTCAAATTTTAGATAATCTTAAAAGTGTTGTTTGTTTGTTTTTTGTTTTGGTTGGTTTTGTGTGGGTTTTTTTTTTTTTTGTTTTTTTTTTTGCACTTCAGATTTCATTATAGATACTGATTAGTTTTAGTATATAAATTTCTTATTACAACTTGCTTCTGGCTCCTAGGTAATTTAGGGTTATGTATAATAATTTTGATCTGTTTTGTGTTGTTTATGAGGTTGTACTTCATTTATGACCCCCTGCAAGAGAAAAATGCAGAATCATTTCTTGTGGTCTGATTGCGCTGGGGAGAAATAATTTGAAAACGTAATGGAAAACTAAGCATTCACTGACCATAAATCGTCCTGTACAAAGTTATCTCTGTCTGTTTTAGTAGCGGTGCCTTAAGTATTGTTTCTCTCCTTCTTCATAACCATAGGCCTTAAAGGGTTTTGTTTTGATACGTACAGCTGGAAAGCTGAGTGAAAAAGTTTGCTTTCAAAGTTCTTCTTCTGCTAAAAAATAAATAAATAATAATAACAAAAAAGGCATTCTAGAGTACTAATATATAATTTATGTATTTAAAATCTTTTCAGTGAGATTCCCAGAGCCTCTTAATGCCATTGTACTTTTAACTTCCATTTTTGCTTCATCTGCACTGAATCATCTTTTACTACTTAAAACAGAAATTGAGTTTATTGAAACATTTCAGTTCTGATTATTTTTTAATAAAGATGAAGAAGTCTAACCTAATGAAATCACTGGAATGAAATGAGAAAAAATTAAAAAAAAATTAATAAGCTGGAGACTTAAAGATTTTATTAAGTTGCGTTTGAGTGTATGTTTCTCTGTGTCTTTCTACTGTCCCAAATCATTAAGGTGAGAAACATGCCATGTCAGGAATGACCTCTGCACTGTTACATGGACTTTTCCTGTTCCATTTCCAGGAGTATGAGTGGCACACACCTCTCGCAGTACCACACTGGTACTGCGAGAGGTGTGCGCCTCTGATCATGAGATCGTGCTTCGAGATGAGCTGCTGTGCTGAATGCAGATTTTTTTCCCCTGTAGTTCAGATCTATAGATATGTTTTGTCGAATGCACGCGCGTCTGCCAGTCTACCAGGTATCTGTGAAACATCATAATGTACAAGCAGCTTTGTGATTTATGAGTTTGCAGACTTTTTCTTACTCTTGGAAATGAAATGCTTCCTGCTCCATGCAGATTATCTGATAATTCAGTGTTGCAGTGTGTATGTATACGACTTGCTTTGCAAATCTCAAGTCTGATGTATGAAGTTCGTTCGCTGTGTCCATGCCCCTGCACGTGGATCTGCCATGGAATTTTACAGGCCCCGTTTTTGTTCCCATGACCTTGTCCTTTCCAGATAGCCTGTGTTGTTCCAGTGCTGCTTTCCCTTTTTTATTCTAAGAGGTGAAGCAACTCCTAGAAGGACTTTAACAGTGCTCCAGCTGCTGCTTGCTCCAGCTGCTGCTCATCCCAGCTTGACTCTGCTAATTGCTCTGTGCATCCTTGCTCCTATCCATATGCTTGGAATTTGGAGCCTGTACATCCACCTCATTCAGAGACAGCAAACTGATATAGTAAGAGAGATGTCCTCTCCCTTCCTTGCCAAGCTCAAATCCCTTTCAGTCTTTTTCCTATCTCTTAATGGCATCTTAGCTCCTGTATTTCTAGGTGTGAAAGAGACGTATTCTTTCTTACCTGAACCTGCAGCGTCAGCACAGATGCGGCTGTGATGAGCAATGTGAGGAGCGTCTGGATCACCAGAATATGTAGCCCTGCTGTAATTACCCATACCATTTTCTTGCTTTCACTCCTTCTGTTTTGTTATGAACTTCTTAGCAGCAGGCCATTCCTACCAGTGCACAAACCGTAACTTCACATAACTTTACTCAAACCAGAAGATTTTTGTGCCAAGGTTGTAACACTGTATCATTACTTCATTGTATCTGTGTGAAAATTTTAATTTCACGCCCTGCGGACTTCACTGTCTCTGTGCACTCTGCTTGTGTTGTTGCATAGAAGGGTAAGTCCCTGGGTCACATTCATTTTGTAGTGTGCTCCTTTCTACTTTTTATTTTATTTTATTTTATTTTATTTTATTTTATTTTATTTTATTTTATTTTATTTTATTTTATTTTATTTTATTTTATTTTATTTATTTTTATTTTTTAAAGCAAGAGTTCTGTTTCCTTTGAGAGATCTTGCTGTAAAGTTAGCTGGAGATTTCTCCCAGAAAAATATTTGCAAGCTTAAAGTGCAGATACTAACCGCATTTTTACTAAGTTTCTTAATGTGTGAATGTGAATCTTCTTAAATATTTACATATTTATATATATATTTATATGGGGTTGTGTGCTTACACTGTGATGCATTTGTACTTGAATAGATTCAAATGGTTCAGTAAAGTATGTGGGGAAGAGAGCGAAACCCCAAATTTAAATACATCATCATGTTTCTCATGCAGCCAGTTTGATTTTACTGAATTGCAAATCTTTCTGTGCAGAAGCCCTTGGTTAATGCATGGATTAGTTCATGGGGCTTTGCAGTTGCAGGGGCTGGCAGTTTAAGCTTCCTTGGTTGCACCATGTCCATACTATATGGGCAAATCAGAGTTCAATCCTTGACAGTCCATCCTCGGCATTCTCTCATACACTGTCATGAGGTTCGATATGCTTATGAAATGAAAAATAGACCACTACAAAGTCACAGAATGTTTCTGGGGATCATCTAATCCAACTGCTTGCTCAGAGCAGGGTCAGCTTGTGTTTTGGTTTGCAGCCATTACATCTCATCTTTTCACTGAGAAGAAGCTTTCCTTCCCCTGCTGATCAAGTATTTGTATGCATGGTAAGATCATCTGAGTTGCCTTTGCTCCAGGCTGAGCAGTTGGAGCTCCCTCAGGCATTCTTGGTATGCCATGTACTCCAACCCCTCAATTACCTTTGCTGCCTTTCAATGGACTCTCCCCAGTGCATCCATGTCTGTTCCATACTGGGGAGCCTACAACCAGACACAGCCCTGCAGATGTATTCCACACACCCTGAGGAGGCAGGAAGAATCGTCTCCTTTGACCTGTTGGTAGTGCTGTCTTCTCTGCTGGCTTAAATTCATTTCTAAATATTAAACTTTGGACTCTACAACTCCCTGAAAGGAGGTTGTGTGAGGTGGTGGTGAGCCTCTTCTCTCAAGTAGCCATGGTAGATGAGTGGCGAAGGCCTCAAGTTGCTCCAGGTGAGGTTCAGGTTGGATATTAGGAAAAACAGCTTCTCAGAAAGAGAGGTGAGGCACTGGCACTGGCTGCTTAGGGAGCTTGTAGGGTCACCTGAGGGTGTCCAAGAAACTTGGAGATGTGGCACTGAGGGATGTGGTTTAGTGGCATGGTGGGGATAAGCTGACAGTTGGACTAGATGATCTCAGTGGTCCTTCTAAACTTAAAGATTCTATGATTCTGTTTGAGTTTTTGTCCAGTTCCTTCTCTGCAAGGTTGCCTTTCAGCCAGTCAGCCCTGGCATATACTGGTGCCTGAGGTTATTCCTCCCCAGCTACAGGACTTTTAATTTCCCATGGCTGAATGTTATCAGATGCCTGTGGGACTACTACTCCTGCCAGCTGAGGTCCTTCTCTGAGTACTTTCTCACCATTCTCAGCCTTGCATTTATTCAGAATGATATAGGGACTTAGTATTATTCCTGTGAGCCACTAAGCGCCCTGCCTTATTTTGCGGTGTATCACTGACGTTATGTAGTTTCTGACAGAAGCGTGGACTATCCACAGGCGTATGGTTATCGAAAAGTAATCCTGCAGAGCCCAAGATCATCTTTGCTACTTACTGCTGGGAATGAACAAACTAAAATTTTACCTCCCTGCCCATCTGTTCAGCAACCAAAAGTAGGTAATTTATCTCAGTGGGACACCTACCACCTGTGTAAAGTTTTTGAAAGAGGTTGTTAGCGTGTGATGACTACGGCCAAGGGACACCAGGCCTGAGTGCCTTATACTCTGTGCTTTACTGCTGGCTTTTTCTATAGGGTGCCTTCTAACTTGGTACTTGCACAGTGTCAAGCCTATTGAGTTCCTGTGTCCCTATAAACCTCATGAAGACGCCACCCACATTGCCACACAGCATGCACTTGTGCCAGCTGTGTGTAACTCCATGCCAGCGGTCACCGCTCTTTGACATGCTAAACCAGGCACCAGCACCACACTGTGCTTTTTTTTTACAGCTGTTTTATCTCAGTGGCTTCTCTTGAATTATGTATCCTCATCTTTGATGTATGAAATCTCAGCTGATTTAGAGATTACCCCAGAGAGTTCAGCAGCACACCTGGAAATGAATGGAGCATCAGATAGTCCCAACCTTTCCACCACAGAACAGGAGGTTTAACAGTGCAAAGCAGGAGGTTTTACAGTGATTGGGTGCTGGAATACAATTTTTATGGGAGCGTTGTCTCATCTTGTATGGTTTGCACCCAAGCAATCAATACATTAGGATGCTGAGAGTTCAAGCTCAGTTGAAATGTTTGCTCACAGAAAAAGAAAAATGGAATGAATGTGTTTTAAGAAAGAGCTGGTGTGTAAGGAGGTTGTGGGTGGTTCTGTTTGGGGTAGATACCAAGGGTTTCATTAGATAAGGAACCCAAAACTCTGTGTGCCTCTGACTGGGAGGTGAGCAGAACAGTGCCAGTGAATGCAAAGCTGTCTGGAAAGCAGCTGCTGTCTGATGTGAGGCGTCTGAGTACATTACGAAAGAAAAAGAAGCTACTGAGCGTAAACTGCAAATATAATGTCAGCACAATACAGAATCACAGGGCATGCAAAACATAACCACTGTACCCTCTAAAGCATACTGAAGTTTCTTCAGAAGGAGTTGTGGACACCCTGCTCCCAGCAGAAATTACTTTAGATGAACTGCAGTATTCTATTCATTTCTCTTATCTAACATAACTGTCATAAAAGATTATGCCAGTCACTGTGCCATTGCAATTAATGAAGTAATGTCAATTAAGAGCTCAGAGCAGCATGGAGAGCTCAAGTTTGTGTTGTAGTCTGTCAAGAAAATGGGCTTTTCACAAGGCAAAATATGCCCATTCTCTGTATTTTGACAATTACTGTACTTCAGATTTAAATTCCTCTGAATTTCTGGTCAGCTTCAGCCTCAATAGCTCCGAATCACACTAACTTGTAGAGTGCCCTTTTACTTCTGACTCTCCTGCTATGCACCCAGCTCATGATCAGAGAGGACCAGGACACTCTATTTCTGATAAATGTGCTTTTTTCAAGTCAAGTCTCTGACCATCCACTTTAACACTCACTACTTGGTTACTTCTGCCCTTTCTTTTTTTCTCACTGCTCCGCACTAAAGCACTGCTAGCACAAGCACAGGGGCTATCGTCATGGCCTTGCTGGAACAAGTTTGCATTTACCTCTGGAGTACAGTTCTGACTGATAGGTTCTTATCAGGGTTGCCAAGTCCATCCATCCAATTGTCTATTTCTGTTTTGAACACCAACCTACCATAAAGTTGAAAACCACGTTATATTTTTGGAATCCGAAATTTCAGACAATGCGTTTATGAATTATTTATGGGAAATGTGTTTTCAGTAATGTGCGGTATAAAATGGAATGAATGCGTATCCATACTTGCCCTGAACTCTGCAAAGTGCATGCTAATAAACAGAATGATAACCTACCATCACTTTTGCCCTGCAAGATTTACAGTGCAAGCACTTTTTTGTGTGGTTTAATTCAAGTCAGTTTGTCAACTTAAAGCTCTAGTGTTTTGTTTTAAAGTACAACTTGGTGAGTGATTTTCTATTACTTAAAGAAATCTGACTGTGTTTTTTCCCCCTATTTCAACCAGAGTTAGTGTCTGTAAATTTTTCTAGTCATGCTGGCACGAAGCCATGCTAAGTTATGCTTTAATTCACAATTAGAAGGAAGTGGCAACTGTGCAGAGCAGCAAACCTCTCATTTAAAATGGCCATTATACAAGATCATGATTCTTCTGAATGATTAAGATATTGAAGAATAATTAAGATATCTGTAGATTTTCAGTCATTTAGAAGTGCTGGGCTTATTTAATTTTTTCTAACCTCTCTGAAGCAGCTTTTTCTGTAATGACAGCGATACAGGACTCTATATTATCACAACTTGGTGTTTACTGGTATCTGAATTGTCTAATGGTAACTTGTTTTCACTGATACAGCTGACAGGGCAGAGATAATTAAGAAACAAAAGAATTTGAGTGCTGGATTTTGCTATTAAACACTTCATGCCACAGCAGAAGAAATTAAGCTGACAAGCAGGAGGTGAAGAATAATACAGATCTGCAGGAAGAGTTGGTGTTTAGGTACAGCAATTGACTGTAAATAAAATATTTCACCAAGATAGAAGGAAAAAAGAAAAGAATAAGGTAAAATAAATAATTTCCAAGCATTCACTGAGGCATCTCATTTCCAAGGTGTAGAATAGAGGTTTTGCAGTGCCTATTCATCCTGAGACTACAAATTGCAGCAGACAGGGAAGTAACCCAGCCCCAGTGAGCCAGTGGCAGAACTTCCCTTGGCTTCCATAGGGTCATGATTCCACCCCAATATATACTTAAAACTACCACAGCCTGATTTTGCTCCTCTGCTCAATGAGGTTTTAAATCTTGCACAGCTTGTAGCAGTTCTTGCCACAATGCTTAGAAAGTCAATGAAAGCTCACAGTTCAGTAACTAAATGACAAAGTAAGAAACTTTGGAATCATAAAATGGTTATAAATGCTTGACCTAAAACTCTGCAGATCTTCCAGTACTGTACAATTGAAGCAAAAAGTTGATTTATTATCTGGCAAGCTGGGAATTTGGACTGAGCTTGTGAAGAAAGGCAGATAGCCAATCCATGTAAATGATTGTGGACTTTGCAAGCTGATTTTTTTTTCCATTCTTTCCCCCTGAGCCATGCCCCTTAAAATTATTTTGTTAAAAGTTATTTAGTACCTACAAAGTACCTGCAAAGTTCTAGCCACCGTATGGGGCATTTTCCATGCTATTCTGTCCTAGCTTTGCTGAAAGCACAGTAGGAAAAAGAGATGAAACATGAAAAAGAAATCAAAACCAAGGAGCAAGACCTGGAATGGCAGAGTAGAGGTGCAGAATTGCATTGTACCATACATATGCAAACCCTTTGTCAGAGGCTTTAGCACATTATAAAAGAAAAAGCACAGTTTTAAAGATGATTCATTGAATTAGAGCTTGCTTTGAGGAGAAAAATGCTTGGGGCCAAACTTGTAAGAGCAAAAAAAATTGAGAAAAAAGGCTGTTAAGTCAGGAGAAGTATGGGGATGAGGTATGGCAGAAAATATGATGACAGCTTAGTTTTGGCCCATAACAATAAAGGGTGAAGATCTTGCTGGAGATATGCTGTGATGACAGAGTGCTTAAAGGGAATAAAAGCTAAGCATGCTCTGAAGTGCAAAGTTATTATGTAATATCATGGCAGAATCAGGGCCTCCAGTGCTCTACATAGGCTGAGGTTCATTTTCTGATCTGAAGAGCTTTCAGACTTGATGAGACAGAAATGGATGTGTGGGAGGAGAGAGAAGGACAATACAAACAGGGTGATTGTAGAGGTGGTTGTTAAACTCCATGGTAGTTCCATGGTTCTGTAATTTCTTTCTTTTATACTAAAACTTCATTCTAAATTATTCTTCTGTCACTAGCAGATATGATTTAAAAGGTTTCTTTACTTCCCAGCACTCAAGTCTTTGTTCACACTCCCTGTTCCAGAATTATTACAACCTCAGTTATGCCGATTCAGCTGCCTGCAGCTATACCTTAAAAGAAACCATCTGTGTTTTTTGTTGTTTTTTTTTAAGTACTAAAAGCATGCAGAGACAAAAACAATAAAGAAGTCCTTTCAGTTTGACAGGTTGGTAACATGGCAGCAGAGTCTGAGTGAAAGTCCAGTGAAAAAGTAACATAAAGAGGCTGAATTGCCAGGAGTAAAAAGGTAGGGGAACGGAGGGTTGGGAGCACTGAGGCAGACTATGGAAAGGTGAGGAAAGCAGGTGTTAGTCTTTGACTAGTGGTAAGTGAAAATGACCTGTTTAGCAATGAGAAATGAGAGCAGCAGTAACTCTTGTTTCAGTAATAACAGCCAGTTGGGTGTTACCATAGGTGAAGCCCGGGTGAAAACTGCAAAAGAAAAATCTCTTATCAGTTCTGACTTAGGACAAAAGTTTGAGATGCTGATGTGGAACTCAGCATCCTGTAGCACACTGTCTCTGGCTGGTGTGTGAAAGACAGGGTTAAGCCAGCAGTGCTCAGCCTCTTTAAAGACCCAAGTCCTCTTTAGCCCTTTACTACAGTCCCATAATGCCGCTGAGCGTAGCTCATTTTGGTTAGTGAGGACGTATGTTGCTACCAAATTCTCCCTGTTCTCCCATACAAAGGCTGCCATCTCTGATACCATTTGCCTCAAGATGTAGCAATAATAGGAACCCCACAAAATGAGGTATTCCTTTCACTGATTTGCAGGTCTTACTGCATAAAGCAGTATGTTACACTGCAGCGTGTCACACAAATTGGGAGGGGCACAAAAGCTGTGAAATGGCTGCAAAAAGGCCGTTGTCATCTGAGGTGTTGTGACTATTGGAGTGAGGTTGTCTCCTTTTGACTTCTGTGCAACCACATCGAGGGAATGTGGTGCTCTTTCCTGGGTGATTGCTTGCTAGAAATATACTGACGAAGATGGGAAAGTGGCAAAATCTGTTGCTGTGCAAGAGGTATTGATTTATGGGAGAAGACTTAAATACGTGTGGCTCAGATAAATGTTGACTGAGACTGGAGCAGAAGGGAGGAATGTAATGTTATTCAAATACTTAAGGAGTATTTGCACCAAAATTGGAGATGGCTTGTAGTGTGAAACTAGGAGGAAGAAAAAACCTTGGCTATCTGTGGCTGAGTATCAGAAATGTGTTCACGTAGCATGTTCTTGTTTGCAATGCATAATTTTTCCTCCTACCAAACTCCGAAGCAAAAATTCATGCAACATTTGAGGTGTTTTCCATGTGATTCTTATCTCCTTGATGGTGTATCTTTCCCACGGACTTTGTCTTAGACTGTATGCTCTTTTGAACACTTACTCTTACAAGGAATTGTGCAGTAGAGCCCCTTAATCCTTACCAAGGCCTTTTAGGTTATGCTGTGGCCTATAAATAAATAATAATGTTAATGATAGCGTGAGATATATTTGACTGTGGAATGGCATCCCAAGGAGAATAGCAAGGGGCTGATTGTTAGCAAAAAGTGTTAGGAAGCACACTGTAGGGAATTGTTCTCCGTCAGCGGGGAGATGGCTGGATGATCTAATAAGTCTTTTCCTTCTCTAGGTTATGATTCTGTGAAAACTGCCTCAGAGAATTCTTTAAAGTCTCTGATACCATAAGCTCTCTATTATGTGGGTGCGGGTTTTACAGCACTCCAGGAGGCTTTTGCTGAGGACATTGTAAATATATTCTGTTTTACATTGTGTGATGTATTTTAAATAAAAGACTTAGATCTTTTTTTAATTGCTTTGAGGTATTCTTCAGTCTGATCTTTTTCTTTAAGAATTGAGAAACTTTGAGATACTTTCGGAAAATACAGAGTCATTGTAGGCAATCTGGAGTTGTCCTGGCCTGGAGTTGTTTTAAATACACACAGGACTGCTTAATTTGCCTCCTCCTGTTTCCCATGGTGAAGTGTCAATTCTGACTCCCAACCTGCATGAACGTGAAATGAGAATCTCGGGCTAACTGGTGCAGACCCTTTGTCTCTGATTCCTTGTTTAATCTTTTATGTTTGCTTGATGTTTTAGGGTCAAAGATTGTACTTCACTATGTTCATTTTTGGGAGTTTTCAGCATCATGAGAAGTTAGTACAAGGGATTACCTCCCAGGGTGTTTGTTGGTCACTGAAGATCAGGTCGTGTGAAAGGCAAGGTCCCCATATCCTGACTCGTAGGCTTTCAAGGAATGACTGCAAAATCAGATTCTCTTTTCAGCTTTCATTTCCTATCCCAGTAGTTTCTGATGTCCATTGATACATGTTCATCTCAGGCTTGCTGGGCCAAATAGTATGCTGGCTAAAACCTGGATTATACTCTGCATATCAGAGAGGGAGAGAAGGAAGAAACTGAGATATCAGGTAAGACCTCTGGATCATGAAACAGGAAATCTAGTGACACAAAGAGGATCCACTGAACATAATATATTTGGATTCTCAAAAGGCCGTTGCCAAGACTCAGCACCAAAGGTTGGTAAAGCATCCACGTTTATGCAGGATTTGAGGAAACTCCTTCTATGTATTTACTGGTGATTTTATTGTAGTGGGCGAAGGGACTTAAGGTTCATTTTTCATGGTGGAGAAGAGTTGGTAGCAGGGTCTCTCAGTATCAGAATGGTTCTTCATCGGTGTATTGGAGCAAGAAGTGAACAGTGAAATCTTCGATAACCTAATGTATTTGTAGATGAATAACCTAATTCTGTAGAGTTATTTCAAGTAGTCTAATGTCATGTGTATGGCAAGAAACTCCAAGAAAGCATAAAAACTGATGGGCAAAAGCATAATCTACCTAGGGAAGAGCTGTCAACAGTTTGCCTACACTCAAGAGCTGGTTTTTACCATTTGTGAAGTCAGAAGTTCCACAGAGCTTTACAAAAGCTTGTAGATACAAAAGCCTTGGTGTACTCACACTTCAGAGTACTTTTGGTGTCTGCATATCCTGAAAGAGACAGTGGATGCTAGAAAAGGTGCAATTGAAGTAATCAAGGAGATGAAGCAACTACTGCACAAAGAGGGACTGAAAAGCTATTGGCACTGGATAGGAAAAGACTGAATGAGAATACTGACAAAGTTTGCAAAACAGTGAAGGTGAGGGATAACTTTAAAGTGGAACTGTTGTTTGTCAGATGTTATCACATTACTGCAGCCAATCCTCAAAAAGCATTCAATGAAACTAGAGGACAAACAAGAGGATGTCTTTCCATAGTAGCAAACACCTTGTGCTTGCTGTCATGGGATATTGCAGAAGCTGGAGGATGAAAGGTAAATCAGACAGATATGTGAACAACACGTTGTTGAAATGACAGGCAGGAATGTAATGTCTATCATCCCTAGTGTGAGAATTGTGGACACAAGTATAACAGTGGCA
This sequence comes from Cyrtonyx montezumae, assembly GCF_038088225.1. Classification (NCBI taxonomy): domain Eukaryota; kingdom Metazoa; phylum Chordata; class Aves; order Galliformes; family Odontophoridae; genus Cyrtonyx; species Cyrtonyx montezumae. The sequence goes on from NW_027071992.1 coordinate 16,824,947, forward strand.
GAAAGCTAGGACTCCTGAATTTGGGTAAAGCTTGGCCTTTTACCTATACAGCCGGGCTTGGCTTCTGGACGGGTGAGGAGTCATTACAGCTAGTATTTTCTGTACAACCTCTCACTTATTTACTTATGTATTGCTAGTGTGTTGTCTTCAGGTTTTGGAGTAGTTTGACCACTGAAGCCATTTCCTTATCTGCATATGTATTGTCTGCTGTGGAAGCTGCTTTTATTTGCCCTGTTTGTTCCAATCAAGTAGGGATTTGACATTTGCCTTATAATAGCAATAAGCCTGGTTTCCTTTTCTATAAAATGGGTCTTTTCCTTACCCCTTGAATATGTTTTTAGCTGTATTTAGCATTTGTAAAATGCTTGGAGGCAGATGATGTTTTATGAATACAAAATAGTGTCGGGCTTTGTACTTGGGCACAATACTGTACCGTAATTCAAAGGCAATTCATGTAACATTAGTAAATCACTTTGAACTTTATGTTGAAAATATAAGCAGTAGTATAAAAATAAACCTTTTTATTTCCTCTGGTATATACAGTTAAATAAAGTAAGCCTATATAGCTACTAATCTCCAAAACCGTATTGCCAGCATGCTTTGTTGAAATGCCATCACCTTGCAGAAGAGACATTCTGTGTTTTGTACACATTTATGGTTGAAGAATAAATTTTCAGAGACTGTAAATGAAAAGATATCTCTGAACGTAGTGATCAAATAATATCTGACAGTGCTTGTTTAAAGAAATATACATATATCTCACTGCCAGAGTATTTATGACTCTAATAAGTTTAGTTATTTTGCCTCATGGGGAAATTCCTGCTCCTCCAAATATCAAGCTTGTTTGGTGTTGTGCTGTTTTTACAGGAAGGAGTGAATGATATTATTAGTTAAATGGGACTGCACAATGTAAAAATACAGTAGTGTGGTTTAAAATTTGAACAGCATGTAAGAAATATATTTTACCAGCAATGGGAAATAGGCAAATATTAAGAATTCAGTGACATATCCCAAAAGTCTAAACAGATGAATAAGCATCTCTGTTCAGCTGATTGATGCGAATATGCTCTGATGTTACCTTCAAAAACACTGTTTTTCCCTAATATTCTGATCATTAACTGAGTTCTGTGCATCGTTTTGCATAACCTGATCGTTGTGTAGGTACTCTGCGTTGTAGGACTGTTGCCTCTGGTTGCCCTGTGGATTTTTTTAAAGTAGAATACTAAATGGTTTCAGGTGATTTCTCAGCAACCACCCTTGGAATGAGTGGTCTTACGGTTCCCAGAGCAACAGCCACGGTTGTGTGTCTGTCATAAAGATGTGAGCACTCTCCTTCCCATTCAGTTCTGAAACATGGCACAAAGGAAGATGCACCTGTAGATATTGAGAGCTCTGTATCCCTGCTGCACAGGCAATGAAAGAGAAATACTGTGAAAGGAAAGGTCTGGCTCTGTGCCAGCCTGTGTTTATTTTTGTACTCTTTTCTTCTTTAAAACTTGAACATTTAGTGAGCTGCTCTGAACCTTAATGCTTTCTGATGTTTCCTGTTACCTTAGTGATGGACTACAAATCTCTGTTACATTAAGCGTTCATAAACTCTACTAGATACTTACTTAATTAGAAGCTAATGCTGAAAGTTTGCAGTAAAATTTCCTCAAGCACTTTAGCAGCTGAGGAGGCAAATTTCCAGAAACCTGTATTAATTGTACACAGGAGATTAGGAGAAGACTGTAATCATGCCGTGGAGTGCCTGACCAGGACGCAGTCCTGCACTGACACAGCTACCATGGGTAGGATGGGCATCTCCACTCTGCTCTGTATGGATCTATATTTGGGATTTTACTTCATACATTAAGAAAAAAGGTCAATTTTCTTCACTGGGAGAAGAGCTTAATCAGTTTCCTTGGTCTGTTCTCTTTGCATCCGCTGCTACCCTCTTTGTCCACTGTTTGCATTCCCTCTCCTGATGGAATGTATGAAGACTGCTTAGCACTATTTTCTCCAAAGCCTAGCAACTGTGAAACTTCTAACCCAAGCTTGTAGACTTTCACAAACTTTGTTATCCCACGATGAAACATACAAATTTTCAAGCTCATGAAAGTTACATGAAATAATATACATGGGGGAAGTGTCAAAGCCAAGCTTAGAAAAGATGTTGTTTTCCAGTCTGTTGCAATGTACTTGCTGACTTTCCAGTATAGTGGCAAATATAGCAAAAAGGTAAAAACAGACTGGATTATCACTGTTTTTGTAGGGACAGTTGCCTGTCTCATCTCCGTGCTGTTGAAAGGGCAAAACCTATGAAAGAAAATGTATATAAGCATCTAACACTGATGGGATGTTTAGTTGTTTGATTGAGCATCTCAATGCATGAGGAATTTCTGCATCTAGCTTACTATCTGGCGCTGGTGCTTCTATAAAACATACAGGATTGTTTTTCACTTTGTGACCCATAAACAGCACAGGGACACTCTTAACTGTTAATTTCAATTTAAAACAAAACAACAGCAACAACAACAAAACATTCAGTATTCACAAGCCAAGTTTCCCAGAGCAGTTTTTACATTTGAAACGTTCTGACTTTAGGGCACCTGATGCTGCTGCTTTGACTTCACTGAAACTACAAAGTGGGATCTTAATCTGTTTTTACTTACTCATTTATTCAGATCATGGAAGGAATGCATATGCACTTTTTAGAGAAAGTTTCATTTCAGGAGTTGAGCATTCAGGCTGTGTCTCTTTAAATGTTTGGATACAAATAAATGGAGAGAAAATTGTCTTTGCAAGCTTCAAACCATTCTGGGTTTACTCAGTTGCCTCCAGCCAGATGCTGTCTGATGTTGCCTAGACAAACTAGGGGAAGCCATTATCATTGGATTAAACACTAAATACCTGCAAGGAGCATTCTCTTTATCTGATAGAGCTCTGTTAGCAGAGTTCATTCACTTTATTGCATATATAACTGTGGTGTCAAATAGACTGATTTACAACACCTGGTCTTTTACATAATCTTTGCTATTTGCTGCTCTTGTAATCTGCCAAATCATTTAGCCTTCCTGATAGCAGAAATGCTGTAAAACTTAGATAAACTTGCTGAAGAAATGAACTCCAAGGTGCTGCTGAAATCTAGGGCCTGCACGTTTACTATTAAATGCACTGGCTGGCTTGGTTTCTCCCTACCTAATCTGTGATTAAATGTGGCTGCCGGAGAAATTGAAATTTTATGATAGCACTACAGTCAGAGGAGATAAGCATTTGTATGCTAGACTAGATTAATCTAAAAAGTTTTAGGTGTGGCTAATGAAACCAGTGTATGTGTTAACTGGTTTTCTTTGAGTTCAAAGCATCAGTGTGTATCTGTATAGACTCATTGCCAAACGTTTTTCTACATGGAAAGTCTAATATAGCTACGTGCTAGTTTTCACTAGACGTAGGCCTTCTGCCATTATACACTGGAGATATCTTGAAATTTTCTGTGTGTACTTTCTGAATGCTAATACGAGCAGCAGGGGTGTATGCAGTGGTTTAACATGGCTGCCTATGTTCTTCTGAAGTTCTTGGTAGAGTAACTATAAGGCATCAAGTTTGAGCAGGGTTAGCTGTTTACACAGTCCATTTGAAACAAAATGAAAGCTCAATTTTTTGTTTTGAGTCACTCATTTCTGGCTATTAGGGGTGATTTGAACAGATAGAAGATAGAAAGTCATGCAGACAAGCGCAAAATATGAAAGAATTTTGCAAAGTGGGTTTCTGATTGGATGAAATATAAGCTAGTATGTCTGGAGGAAACTAATGCAGACTGTTAAGTAGAAGAGAGAGCACTGAGATGCAGTTATGTTGAGTCAGGCTGTATTAGGAGTGATGACCACCATCAAATGGGAAGGAACAATAAATATTAAAGGAAATGAAAGAGTTGACTTTTTGGAGCAATAAGAGCATAACTAATGATTGCCATTAATGTCAGTATTAACCTATCAGTGCCATAGTTAATCCTCTGACTTAAGTGGCTCAGTATCTTAGGTTAACTTGGTCATGGTCAGTTTTCTGACAGTGGTTGACATGTAACTCTCACTGCTGGAGCTAATGAGATGTGCTTCACATGGCTTTGCCAGTTCAGGGAAGAGAGTCACTCTACCTCCTGCTGCTGCATTGGGCTCTGCTGATCTTTCATTTCAACAAACTGTTCTGAGTATTCATACTTGAGAATATTTGTACGTAAGGATCCCAACTGGCTGATTTAGTTGCACGGTCTTCCCTGTTTCCTCCTCTGCAACTCAAAGCAGAAAACAGCTTGAGATGTTTACTCACACTATGGATGAGTTTTTGCTGCTCACAAGACAAGGACCTTATGGAAACCAACCAGCTACACTGATACCTTAGATTGGGTGCTGTGGATAACGTTCTCTGTGTGTAAGTTGTTGAGTGTATGAGTTATTTCAGCATCAGAAACATCAGATGGATTGGTGCTAACAAGTATGAGAGGGATGAGAGGGACTTTTGAGTGTAACTCTTGAGTGATATCTCTTAGATTAGAGAACAGCTTCCCCAGGGGGGGAGCGGAACCGGTATTCTTTAAGACATTTAGAATTGGACAGGAGAAAATATAGTGTAATGATCAATCCCGTCTGGTATTTAGATCAAGTCTTGTGAAGTGTGAATATTAATAGGAAGTCTGTTTAAAGTAACTGCCATTATTCAGTGTGTTACTAGCTAACAGTGGCTTGCAACCTTCCCCCACATCTGTACTCACACTTAAAGGACAGCCTGAGGAATGTCTAGCGCCTTTGCCTTCTCTCTTAGTGCCTGAAGTGTTGTTTTTGTATTGCCTTGCTTAGATTATATTCCTTCAGTGCTTCCACCAGACAGACTCCATATAGTGCACAGAGATTTACTGGAAGCACGTGTAGTTTGTGGCAATAATAATAAAGTCTCCCGCTGTTTTCAAATCCCTGGGAAACTAAATCAAGTGTGGAGGTCTATTCAAAAAAGTGCAGCATGCATATAAGTCACTTTACCATTACCTGTGTGGGTCCGTCTTGTACCTGTTCTGTGTATTTGGCTGTCATATCTCCGGCTTCAGTCCTCAATCTCCAGGGTGTGACTAAGACATTACACACATCAAATGGAAAAGCTGATGAAATATCTTAAAATAACCCAAGAACCCATGCTTTGCTCACCTCTTTTTCACCACCTCTGTGTTGGTATTTCTCGCAGGAACTTACATAACAAAACTCATTCTGGGCTGATGGCCCCCATCAGACAAGTGTAGATCTAGTCTGAATGGTGAAGGTGGGAGGGTGAGATTCAGTTCCTGCATGATACTGTGATGCTTAAAGGAACTCCACTTTCTTTGTGTGTTTCTGTAGGTACAAAGCTTCTCTTCTTGGCACGAATCAAGCAATGAGTCCAAAATCTGCCCCGGGACACCGCTACGGAGGATCTTATGACAAGAACAAAAAGCACACGCCTGGTCGTGTGAGCCACGGGTCATCATCTTGGTGCCAGACCCCTCGTGGCTCCAGAAGCAGAGCGGGCGAGTTAGAGGAGAGACGGCTGCTCGAGGAGATTTTCTTCATTTGACACTGCTCTTTGGTCTACACCCCTTTTATAGAATTTGTAGTACCTTTCTATTTCTGATTTGTTTGTGTTTAAGTACCGTTTTTAAATTATTTGAGCAACACCAGATTGTCTTCCTTCTTCTAAAACATAGTTAATTAGCATCTAGCTTTGTTTTGGATTTAGTAGTCGTGCTGCAAGGATATTTTGGGGATACACCAATCAGAAAGCGTTAAGATTTTTTTTCTGAATCTTTCATGTGCCAAGTAATCATTCTAAAATAGAATTTTTTTCGTCTACAACATTTTCTAATAGATTGAAGTCACAGTTGTGCCAGCTTCATATCAGAAGTATATTTCATTATCGATTTTTAGCTCTAAAGCAGTTTGCAAAAACTGCCTAACATTCAAGAGCCACAATGTTCAAAGTAGATTATTTTCTAATTAAACAAGTCTGTTTAAAACCTGGCATATTACAAAGGTACAAGCACTTTACTACTTTTGTCAATGATTTTATGATCTGCTTTCCCTTCAGCATTCTGATATTTAACACGCTGCATTTTTAGGGGTTGTATCCTAAGCTCAGCTATACGACGTCTAATAACATGAATAGATGATGTTGCAGGTTGATGTATTAGGCATCCATTTGAAATACATTCCTCTTTAAATCAGTGCTATTTGACATAGTTTGTGTACTGGGAGACCTAACCCTGAAACAGTAGTACACGGTCAGATGTTGTAGTGGTCCAAAAACCTATGTGATGTACTTTTCAAGATGAAATATGCAGTAGTGGTAGGATAAGAACAGTCTTAAGACATTTTCACTAACTTGCACTATTTTGATCCGGTATCCAGGCTCCATTGTAAATAAGACAAATCAGTAATTATTTCCACCAGCAGCTTGCAATGCACATTTCCCTGCCGGCTTTAATTATTCATGCTATATCTATTTCAGTTTATTTAAATGCACTTCCATCTACTGCATGTACTTGGTTATTTAAAGAAATGTGCAGAATTGGTAAAAATGACTGCAGATTACAGGATTAATGGTCATTTTCTCCACAATGCAGTGTTCATATTTTATTGTAACAGTAGCCACCGGCATGTGTTCCTAGAAATATGAGGCTAAAATACTCATTTTGCACAGTAAAATTGCAGCGAGGGAAAGGTAGAATTGAGCCAATATAGGCAAGTTCTAGGCCATTTGCTCCCAAACACTGTTTCGTGGGCCAGTGTAGCTTTTTTTGACAGTCTTTTTAGGCAACTGTGCTTATCTTAAAGGCAGCGGGTTGCTGGCCTGATCCTTGGGGTATCGCTGCTGCCTGCTTCCCATGTGCAAAGCTCAGTACTCCTGTGCTCTGCAAGGAGCTAGCAAGGCTCAGCACTGAGGTCCACTGTGCTTCTTCGATGAGAGCATACACTATGCAGAGCATCAGGCATGCACCCCCTGGCTGCGCCCAGCTTTTGTAGCAGTGAAATAAAAAGAGAATGAAGGGGGAGATGAACCATAAATGTGAGGTGTTTCACTCAGGCTCTGTCTTAATCACAAATTAGGTGATATCTTTTCCATGCATCCCAGAAGAATTTTAAAGGCTGCTCGGAGGAGTTTGCAGGAGGGAAGCAGTATTACTGGACCAGGAAGTGACTACTGTGGAAAGACCCTGTGTGGTCTGTCCTGCTGTCAGTGAGGCATTTTTAGTTCTTTCTCATATCCATCTGCTGTCGAGTGTCCTCAACCTGTGAAGGCACAAGTTTCTGGTTAAAGCCCCAGAGACATCATAGGTGCTTTGACACAGGTACAGCAGTCAGGGCAGTAGATTTTCTCACTCTGCATGTTTCTGCTGGGCAAGTAGTCTGCTTCTTTAGAAAGGAAGGTGAAGGGTGGGGAAGGCAGAAAAAAATATACAAGGAGCAGCAGGAAAACTATAGAAAACCATGAAAGCTATGACCAAGACATAGATCTTAGGGTTTGGGGATTTTTGTGTGTGTAGTTTGTTTTGTTTTTGTTAAGGTTTGGCATTTGTAAAGAAACAGTTCTCTGATTTCAGTCCAATTGCTTCTCTTCTCTTTTCCAGTTTGACTGAAACTTTAATTGCCTTTTCTATGAAGTGCTAACTGACCTTTTGAAACAGCAAAAAATAGAAGTATATCTCTTGAAAGGTGCCTTTGTGTACCCAGTGGAGGACACTGCTTGGGAGCATTATGTTCTTTGGTTCTTTGTGGGTGTCGGTATTCAAACGCTTTAGGATTCCTTATGATCCATTCTGTCCATTAACAATTCTAATTCTGATGGTGACTTTTGACTCGAATCTGTATTTTGGTAGTAGCTCTTTTTAAAATGACACTGTCAGGGTTGTGGGTTCTATGCTTAAGGTGCTGTCCATCAGTCAGAGCTACACGCGAGGCATACCTTTATGTAGGCAAGAATCCTAGAATTAAGATAGTTGAAATATCTGATGGATGAAAAACTGCATGTTTTAACTGTCTGTGAGATATGAACCGAGAAGCAAAAGCTATTAATTTGGCGGACCCGGTGAAAAATCATTTTTTATAATGCTGGTTCTTGCTCTAGTTATCAGCAGTACATTAGGAATAGTGTTTAGCAGTCAGTGCAAGCAAAGATATTTTGCCACGAGGCACTACAAAGTTGAAGTTATTAAAACATTTATAGCCTTAGAAAAAAAATCAATGATTGTCAAATAGGAAAGGACAAAATCAGTATTTGGGACTGGGAGGGGAATTGTTTTCCATCTGCTAAAACAGTAGAGGAAATGCTAAAATTAAACTAGCAAAAGCAATCACTTGACAGTGTCCTTTTAAGTTTAAGCTCCTATATTAGGAGGCTGCCGCTGGGGAGGTAGTTCAGCCACAGAATGTTTGTTCAGACTGTTCCCAGTTAATACACTTCAGCTACATGTTGGGCTGTGTTCTACCTGAGACTTTGTGGAGTAACACGACTCGTGCCACGGCTGCTGCCCACGCCTTCATTTTGTGTTCTTCTCAAGTTGCTCGTACGTGTGCTCTGCCCGTGTTTGTGTACCCATTGCTTCTGTGCACCTTGCACGTGGTGGACCTGCAGAAATCATACCCTTTCCACTTGTAGCCTCTGAAATCTCACTGTTGAATGCCATCTTGAACGTATATTTATAAATGTGTGTGAGGTCTTAACCTAATAAATTATCTGGGGATTTCACTTTATCTTACAGACTTCTGTTTATCTGAATGATTTTTTGGTGTCCTTTGTCCAACTCTGGTGTAGTAGCTGTCGTTGATAACGTGTTCTGCTTTCCACACTATCATATCATGTGTATTCTGAGTCTTCTTCAGGTTGCTAGAACTGATGAGAAAGTAGTTTTAAGCCCTCTCTTTCTCTCCAGGACATGAATTTTACTGTGTAAATGAGCAAGGCTTCTTTTGCAGCTTGAAGTCTGTGGGACAGATCTCAGAAAGATAGAAGTGGAAAGCTAGCACCATGCACTGAGACAGGAAGGTGGAATTAAAAAGGAAGAGAGGATGGAGATAAAGGCAAGAAAGGACAAAGATAACAGGGAGAGAACTGAACTGAAGGATGAGAGAAGCCAGCTCTGAAGGCAGAGGAAAGTTGGTAAATGATTAAGTTGATGAGGGAGAAATTTCCTCCACCGCTGTTTCCCAAATTAAGTTTATGGCCCCCTCTCCTTTTCCAGATGATGTTTCTGCATTTGGGGAGCTACTGTCCAAAGGATCGATGGTAAATCAGGAAAGGAAGAAATGACCTAGCTTTTTTTGCTCCCCTGTAGAGAAGCTTGACGGAGAGACCACACAAAGGGTAGGAGAGTGAAGCCTGGATATAACAAGGCATGGACTGAATTTCATTGCTAGCAGAAAGGATGGCGTGAAATTAGATTACAGAAGAATGTGACACTGGATATAGCAAGAATCTGAATAAGGAAGAAACAAGAAAAACAAAATTTGCAGTGATCCACTGAGCTGTGGGGGTTTGGTGCTAAGGAAGGGGAGAAAAGGGCTTAGCTGTGCTTGAAAGAGACTGAGTCTGAGATATCAAAAAGATATCCCTTGAAAGCACACATGAGCCCAGGGTTAAACTCCAGAAGTTGCAACAGATTTTCTGAAATACAACCTCCAAGCAGTGTTTCAGTTTGTACCGTCTGAGGGCGAGAGAGCGCAGCCTGGTTAGTTAGTAACCTCCTTTTTCACTCTTACCAAATTTATGAAATTGTGTGCTAATTAGTGTATGATTTATAAATTTACATAACTGCCTGCTACATGAGACAACACAGAATATTGAATGAGGTGATTTAAACCAGTAGAAGCACTGAAGTTTGCTCTGATTGGGTGTCTGTCCTCTGTAAAATGCCTTCCCAATACAGAGCTGCTCCCCACATCTCTTGAAGTCTTAACTGCTCATGATGACAATAAATGTTTTACTCTAATGTGGCACCATATCGTTACCTTGAGGCTCTTAGTCATGGCTGTATCAGAGCTTTCACCACGGTGCTTGTGGAGGGTGTCAGGAAGCAGAAATCACCTAAAACAGTAGCAAGAAACCCAACTTGTCCTGATTACAATTAATGATTACGGTTAATGACAGCTCCTACTGTTGTTTAGAGGGAGTGCTTCTGTGTCCCAACTGCAGCAAGATCTTGTCTGGGGAACTGCGTTTGATTCCCAGATTGGAAAATCCACCTTCCTCAGCATGCTTTAGGTTCAGCTGGTGAAGATAATTGGGAGGTATATTTACTACTGTTCTCCACTAACAGAAGCTGAGACTCAGACCTCATGTGTTTTCAGGCAGGCCTGAGGGGTTCATTTCAGGCTTTGGAATACAAACTGGAGAAACTCAGATGTCACTGACAGAGGAAGCCCTGATGAGGTGAGAGATACCAAGATGGCTCCAGCAGGTAAACCAATCCACATGCTGCATAGGCAGCCTTGAATTCCTTGCTCCTTTGCTTTAGGAGTCCTTCTGAATGTGTGGAAATAAAACAACACAAAAAAAACCCCACTATATGCATTCATAGCATTCAATAGCAAGCCTTAGAGCATGAAGTCCATTCTTCCTGATCTGTCTGCAGAGAAGAGGAAAGTGAGAAGTCAGAAAAAGTTGTCTTTCTTGAGAGCTTCCTGGCAGATCCCTTAGAGCACTGGAGAGAGGAGGTGATCAGTGCCCTTGTCCAGTCACAAAGTGGTGAGTGCCATGAGCATCAAGGGTAATGTGGGAAACCAGCTTCTCCTTTAGAGCTGCTAAGGGAGGAAATGGTGAGGTGGGTTCACAGACACAGAAGCTGTGTGAGGTATTTGCACTGACGTTTTAGAAGCATCATGTCACAGTCTTCCAGTGTTTAATGATCTGCTATGAAACTGCATTATTTTGAGGTTGAATCTGCCTACTTTTAGTTTCCAGTGGTTGGAATTAGTTGTACCTACTGGAGCAGGACTGCACAGTTCCTCTGTTAGCAGGTAGCAAGTACCCCACCTGCAGCCTTGTTCAACCCCTGTGCAGCCTTCTTTGGAAACCAGAGCTCCTTCGAGCATCCTCCCATACTGTTTGTTGTCCAGTGCCTGTTTTTGAACTTCCTCCAGCATTTATGCACCTGGAAATGTTTTCGCTGTAGCAGGATGACAATTCCAGTGACTGTGGCTGTGAACGGGGATGAAGTGGCTTCTTTCTGCACAGTATTTCCCTTTTGACACTTCCGGGAGCCTTATTTGGAGGTGTTGGCTGGGTACCTGGTCTCACTGCACTTAAGATCTTCCTTGGAAGCAGAAAGTCTGAGAGTGAAACCAGGAGACTCTGTTATATTTAGAAGAGTTGAGGAGGAAGAAATAATGTGAAGTAGAAAAGTAGAAATACTAAGCAGGAAACAACAACAACAAAAAAGCATAGGATTCAATTTGGGGTGGAAGGTGAACTTGGGTCTTGCATTTGTGAAGTCAGTCACTGAGAAAACAATCTGAGAGACACTTGCTTAGTGGCATGAGGGAAAGCCAGACAGCAGAAACCTTCTGAAGGGGAGGAGTGAACAAAGCAGGAGGTGATGATACCTGATAGCAACACAAACACACAAGAAGACTTTTGAGCTGCAGGTGAGGAGGCGATGACACCTCCAAATTGCACAGGAAACGGCTCCTTGTCAGTGGATCTGGTGCCCCTGTATTTGCACGAGCGCCTTCAGCATAGGGATCTCATTACCAGAGAGTTTACTGGCAGATTGGAGGGATTTCAGTGAGGAGTAATAAAAATGATCAGGGACTGCTGGAATTGACATAATGAGGAAACAAGATGAGAAGAGTCAGATATTTATAGCTTGGGTGAGAGAGACAATTAAAAGGTGGGATGGGAGATGGACTGGGTGACCTGAAAGCCTTGTCTGTATCTAATAGCTTCTCATCGTCTGCTGTACAGAGGGCTTGAATTTACCAAGGCTGTCAATCTGGCTCTTAACAGCCCTAACTTCCCATGTTGAAAAGCTCAGGTGGGTGTGTTCTGGCTGTATTGACACTGTCAGAATGTCACTGGTACTGTGCTTTGTTTAAAAAAAAAAAATAGTAATCAGCCACATTGTGGAAAAAATTGACACTTTGACAGCAAAGAAAAAAAAAAAGTTAGACCTTCATAAAATGAAAAGCCATTGATGTCCTCGCCGGTGACTGAATGGAAAGGGCTCCCAGGGTGTTGAAGCGTTGACTGAGCTCTCCTTGCTGTCTGCAGGGTGGTCTGCTGAGGAAGATCTTTTTAGAGGCAAAACCCTGCTTTCCATCCATGAGCACGGGCTCTCGTCCTTGGGCAGAGATCCCATGCTTTGGTGGGCTTGAGCACTGCAGCGGCACTGGGGCAGCCTGACCAGACATACCCTGGGTCCACAAGCAAATTAAGCACTGCTGCTGTGCAGGAGGCACTCTGGGGAAATGGCAGGTGGTGTTGGTTGGGTCTGGTGGCAGTGCCTGTGCTGTTTTAATGATACCTGTGCGCAAAGGCCACCGCAGCTTTCATCCATTTCACATCAGTCTGACTTTCACAGAACAGACATAGCCTAGGGTGGTGGAGAGAAAGATGACCAAAAAAAAAAAAAAACCACCAGAAAGCCATCCACTTTTTACTACTTACTCTTTCCATGCTTCTGAGCTGTGATATCAGGCTGTGGCTGAGCAACAGTAATCTTATCCAGCATACTGTTGATTTAAGCCTCTTGGATTTATATAACTTTGGAAATGGTAAACTATATTAATTTGCTGTGTTTTCAAGGGAAAGTTATTTATTGAGAGACATTTTTAACTCAAGTGCCAGGAGCCTTAAATCATTATAATAAATTCATGCTATTCAGGGTTTCTTACATTGTAATAAATTTGTTTTAAACATGAATGAGGAGATCCATGATTTCTTTAATATAGTGTTATGTATTTCCTTTCAAAATGACACTGCTCACTATATCAAGTGGGAGAATAATAGTGAGAGATTTACAGTACTTAAGAATAACACAGTCCAGGAATGTGACATGTTAACCAACGGTGGGCAGGGACTGGCAAAGGGGACCCACCACTGCCAGAGGTGCAGGAGAGCTCACAGTGACAATGGGTCAGGGCAGGAGGACTCAGCGGGAAGCTCCCTGCAGGACAGCAGTCACATCCAAGTCTGGGTCACCTATGTGTTGGTGTGAAAAGTACACTAGAAACACCCAAAAGGTGATGCAGAGCACTTGCTGCCACTCACCCTCCCCTTCATGGCTTTGGGCACTCACCTCAGCCACTCCTCAGTCAACCCTTCTTGCAGACCTCCGAATTGTGGTACAGAGGTGCCTAGTAAGGGCTGAGATAAATCTTGGTCTCTGCTGTTAATCCCTGATCCCTCATTACACCTCTGCTAACCCTTCCGCTCGCCACTGGATGGCTGTGAGGAGCGTGAGTCCATAAAACACAAGGCTGGTTTGTGTCCAACCCGTGCTAAAGCAGGTTCGATAGAGTAGGCAGCATCCAAGTGGGTTTTGAGTGACTCCAGGGAAGGAGACTCCACATCCTCTCAAGGCAGCCTGTTCCTGTGCTGTCATCCTCACAGGAAAGGTTTTTCCTCATGTTCATACCAAACTTCCTGTGACTCCATCTGTGCCCACTGCCCCTTGTCCTGTTACTTGGCACCACCAAAAAAATGCCTGGCCCCATCCTTGTGACTCCTGCCCACTGGTATCTATAAGCACTGACGAGATCCCCCCTCAGTCTTCTCTTTTCAACGCTGAACATCCCAAAGTCTCTCAGCCGTTCCTCATACAGGAGATGCTCCAGGCCCACAGCCATCTCTGTGATCCTCCATTGAACTCTGTGCAGCAGTTCCTGTCTTTCTTGAACTGAGGAGCAGCAGAACTGGACACTGTACTCCAGATGTGGCCTCATCTGGACAGAGTGATGAGGGAGGATTACTTTGTGCTAACCATACTCTTCTTATTGCACCCCAGGATGCCATTGGCCTTCTTGGCCACCAGGGCACAGTGCTGGCTCATGGCCAACCGGTTGGCCTTCAGGACATCCAGGTCCTTCTCTGCAGAGCTCCACTGCAGCAGATTATCCCCTAACCTGTACGGATGTGGTTATCCTCAGGTGTAGGACTCTGCACTTTTCTGTCTTGAGCCTCATGTGGTTTCTAGTGTATTCAGGTCCCACTGAACAGCAACACAGCCTTGTGGTATGTCAAGCACTTCTCCCAGCTTTGTATCCTCAACAAACTAGCTGAGGGTAGACTCCTGTTCCATGTCATCTGCGCCACGGATGTTGAAAAAGACCTGACAGCACTGACCCCTGGGAAGCACCACTAGTTACAGGCCTCCAAACTGGGCTGTGCCACCAACCCCAACGCACTGAATTCTGCCAGTCAGCCAGTTCATAAGTTCATAAGTTCATAAGGTTGGAAAGGACCTATAAGATCATCTAGTCCAACCATCCTCCTATCACTATCTCTACCCAACTACTAAATTAAGTCCTTTAGCACCTCATCTAAATGCTTCTTGAACAGCGCTAGGGATGGTGCCTCAACCACCTCCCTAGGCAGGCCATTCCAGTGCCTGACCACTCTTTCAGAAAAGAAATGCTTCCTCAGGTCTAATCTAAATCTTCCCCGGCGCAACTTGTGGCCATTCCCTCTCGTCCTGTCATTACTTATCAGGGAGAAGAGGCCTACCCCCTCCTCACCACAACCCCCCTTCAGGAAGTGGTAGAGTGCAATAAGGTCTCCTCTGAGCCTCCTCTTCTCCAGACTGAACAATCCCAGCTCCCTCAGCCGCTCCTCATAAGACTTGTGCTCCAGGCCCCTCACCAGTTTTGTTGCCCTTCTCTGAACACGCTCCAGGGCCTCAATGTCCTTCTTGTAGTGAGGGGCCCAAAACTGAACACAGTACTCGAGGTGCGGCCGTACCAGAGCTGAGTACAGGGGGATGATCACCTCCTTGCTCCTGCTGGCTACACTATTTCTAATACAGGCCAGGATGCTGTTGGCCTTCTTAGCCACCTGGGCACACTGCCGGCTCATGTTGAGCCGAGCATCAACCAACACCCCCAGGTCCTTTTCCTCTCTACATTCTTCAAGCCATTCTGCCCCAAGCCTATAGCATTGCATGGGGTTATTGTGGCCAAAGTGCAGGACCCGGCACTTGGTCTTATTGAACCTCATCCCATTGAGCTCAGCCCAGCTGTTCAGCCTATCCAAATCCCTCTGAAGGGCCTCCCTACCCTCAGGCAGTTTGACACATCCTCCCAGCTTTGTGTCATCTGCAAACTTACTGAGCATACACTCAATTCCCTCGTCTAGGTCATCAATAAAGATATTAAACAAGATGGGCCCCAAAACTGACCCTTGGGGGACACCACTCATTACAGGACGCCAGCTGGACTTAACTCCATTAACCACTACCCTCTGGGCACGGCCCTCCAGCCAGTTCTCCACCCAGAGAAGAGTGAACCTGTCCACACCACGGGCTGCCAGTTTCCTCAGGAGAATACTGTGGGAGACCGTGTCAAAGGCCTTGCTGAAGTCCAGGTAGACTACATCAACAGCCTTTCCCTCATCTACCTGTCTGGTCACCCAGTCATAGAAGGAGATGAGGTTGGACAAGCACGACCTGCCCCTGGTGAACCCGTGCTGGCTGGGTCTGATCCCTTTATTGCCATGCACGTGTCGTGTGATCTCCCTCAATATCATCTGTTCCATAACTTTCCCTGATACCGAGGTCAGGCTGACAGGCCTGTAGTTCCCTGGGTCTCAGTACTCAATCCACCTCACTACCTACTCATCTATCCCACACCTCCTAAGCTTACTTACAAAGATGTTGTGGGAGATAGTGTTAAACACCTTTCTGAAGTCAAGGTAGACAACACTCACTGCTCTCCCGTCACCTACCTTCTCACTTATCCATGGAACGGAACTCTTTCTCTACAAGGACAAGCTGGGAGAGCTGGTGCTTTTCAGCCTGGAGAAGGCTGTGAAGTGACCTTACAGTGGCATTTGTTGTGGTTGTCCCTTGTCCCTTGAGACTTTCAGGGTGATAAGGCTTGGCCTGATCTAGCTGTGGTGTCCTTGTTCATTGCAGAGCAGTTGGAATTCTAAGGATTCTCTGATTCTATTCTATTCTACCAACTTGGTAATGATGTCTCAGAAGGCTATCATATTGGTCAAACATGATTTCCCTTTAGTGAATCCACGCTGAGCACTTCTGATAACCTTCTCTTGGTCATGCTTGGACATACATTCAGAATAAGCTATTCCATCACCTTCCTGAGGATGAAGATGAGACTGACTGGTCTGTGACTTGCCACAAGCTTTCTTGTCCTTTTTTAAGACTGGAGTGATGTTAGCTTTCCTCCAGTCCTCAAGTACCTCTTCCATTCTCTGTTATCTTTTGAAAATGATAGAAAGCAACTTGGAAATCACTTCTGCCAGTTCCCTTAGCACTCCAGGGTGCATCTCATTAGGATCCATGGATCTGTGTGTCAGGTTTGTCTAGACCTTATCATCTTCATCCAAGGGGAAGTCTTCCATTTCCCAGACTTCCTTTTTTTCAGAATCCACGATTCCTGAGGGGCAGTGTTAGTAGTAAAGATCAACAGCAAATAATGCATTTTTGCTGTATTAATATTTAGTATAATATTCAGTATTCAATATTCAGTGTATTAATATTCAGTATCTCTGCCTTCTCAGCATCCAGTCAGAAACAGGCACCCACCTCATTCAGTGAACCTGCATTTTCCCTAGTCTTCCATTTGCTACTGACATATTTAGAGAAGCCTTTCTTGTTATACTTTCCCTCCTTCACCAGATTTAATTATATGTGGGCCTTAGCCTTCCTTGTCACATTCCTGCATGCCCTGACAAAAGTTTCTTTATTCCTCCCACTTGACCAGGGCCCTTTTTTCTTCTATTTGAGTTAATCCATGAGCTCTCTGTGCAGCTCATGCCACCTTTATCTGGTTTCTTACTCTTAAGGATGCTCTGATCTTGAACTTGTAAGATGTGATGCTTGAATGTCAATTGGTTCTCTTGTGCCCCCTTACCTTCCAGTGCTCAAACCCATGGGATGCCTCTTGAGGTTCTTGATGAGCTCAGAGTAGGCTTTCCTTACTTATAACTTTGTTTCTTCCATGTAAGATCCTGAACTTCTCTATCTCATGGTCACTGCATCCGAGGTTCCCTCCAATCACATTCCCAACCAGTCCTTTCTTGTTTGTAAGAACAAGGTCCAGTATCACACCTCTCCTCTAGCACAGATGGCTTCTCCACCATCTGTGCTAGAAAGTTATCTTCTACACCCTGCAGGAATCTGTGTGCGCCTAGCAGTGTTGCTTTTCCAGCAAATATAATGGTGGTTGAAGTCCCATGAGAGCCAGTGCCTTTTACCATAAGGCTTTTTTCAGCTGTTTGTAGAAGGCTTCATCTTCCTCCTCCTGATCAGGTGGTCTGTCATAGCAAACACTGACAATGAGGTCACCCATATTGGCCTGCCCCTTAGTTCTTCCCCATAAGCTTTCCACTCATCTTCATCAATCATTTCTAGGCAGAGCTCAGTACCTACCAGTTGTTTTCTCACATATACTCCACCACCATTTGCATGGCTCTAAAGAGTTAATGACCCTTTGGTAGATGCAGCTGTAATTAAGGGCAGATGGATGGTCCTGCTTCTACCCCTGGTAACGCAAACCTGCAAACCCAGCAGCCCAGCTGCATGCATGGGGCTGGCAGGGAGGCTGGAGGGCTGTGTCCTGCTCCTTTGGGAGAGGAGATGGGAGAGGGCCCTGCCTGCCCAAGAAGTGATGGCAGGACCTCATCTGTCAGTGCAGAAAAATGTCTGGCCAATAAACTTGCCAAACGTCCCTAATAAAGGGCTGGATGTGTTATCATGAATAGAATGGTTTTATAGGGGACAGCCATAAAACGTACACATTGCCCTTTAAAATGCCAGGATGAGGATTGATTCTGGCAGGGCGGAGGGAGAGGAGGAGAGAGAAGGAAGCTAATTGGAAAAGGGGGATAAATACAGGGGCTCGTTTCTCTGCCGTGGTTCCCCAGGGTGTCAGGGAGCATAACAAAGCTGAAGTCATTGCTGGGCCTGGGCTTCTTCACTATATCCAACTGCGATGCTGGGTGTCCTTCCAGCATGTTTCTGCCACTGGTTCAGTCCAGCCCTGTTCTTGCTCCTCACCCTTAGCTCTGAGGAAGCTGTGGAGACACCTCCGTCAGCCTCTCTGCAGGTCTCTCCACATTTCTGCTTCTCCTCATCCCAGTACTCCCACATCCTTGCAGGTGTGTCCTCCCTGCCCCAACACTAGCTCACCCCTCCTTCCTTTTTTGTCCCTGGCTGCCTGGTCTCCTGCTGTGGGCTGGCCCTCAAGTCCATCTCAGCCAGGAAATGGACTGCCAAGGTTTGTGCAGCACTTTGGGTTCCCTGCTCTGTGGACAAGTTGAGCACGTACTTGGGATGCAGGTGCTTGTACATGACACTGCTTGGATAAACAGGAGACGGGAAGATGGAAGAAGATCCTGGGTGTGTTTAGAAGTGATCAATAAATATACTGTACTCTGGCTCAATTTTAATGCTGCAGAAAACAGGCAGTGATTGCACTTAATAAATGTGGACAGTTGTGCAGGGCTCCAAGATCATCTATTCTGCTCAGCAGTTCCTACACAACAGGATGCCACATGACTCAGGGCCCAGCATTTATGTGCAGCTGAGGCTTGCGGGCTGCATTAGCAGGGGGGCAGGGTGTGATTTCTCATTTTCTTTTTTTTTAATTTCCCTGAACAGAGATTCTGGGCAGCCAAACCCTGCTGAGTTCTGCTCAGTGCTGAAAATTTTAAAGAGTCCCTCTTAAAGCCAATGAAGAGACTGTGGGTTTGTCCTCTGGGTGGGAGGTGGCAGGTACTGGAGGGATGGGAAAAGAAAAAAGTCGGATTGCTGTTTGGCAAGAATGCTCTTAAAAATGTTTGTTGCTGTCACTGTGGATTTGTTGACTTGCTCCAGATATCACTTGTTCTCTCACTCTGTGCATGTGGTGCTGCCAAATTTCAGGCTCAAGATGACCCTGGAAATCCCCAGCAGGAGGGGTGGGGGTGCAGGCAGTGCCCCTACATTTGATGCTCAGCCCTGAAAATGTCCTTCCCCGTGGGATGTTGCAGTTGGTGACTAAACCCAGGCAAAGTGAGACTCACTTGGAACACATGCTGTTTGTGTCCATTAGACGTGCCACAAATAACATTTCTCCCACTGTGGAGATTAACCAGGATAGCATGGTGTGGACCTATGTCAAACAGTATGACTAATGGACGTGATGTATCCTGTGAATTTGGGTGAGAGGTCTTGTTCTGATATTTATTTATTTTCTGGAAAGCAGAGAGGTTATGAAAAGCAGACAAAGATGATGAATCTCAACTGAATTTTTCATAGCCTGGCACTGCTTTATGTGCAACCAAGTTAGGTTAATTCAACAGGGGAGCTCTAGGGCTGACACAGAGTTGGAGTTTTCCAGGCTGAACGGTGTTCAGGATTTTCAACTTTGCTGCACGGTTGTGAAGTTCATAGCAACTTTCAGACTCACAGCCCAAGATGTATCTCTGAGGTCTGGATTTGCTTCTTTGCTGCCTTTTGGCTTAGGACTACCTCTACTGTATGCCCTCTACTGTATTTCTCAGTGAAATTTTCATGGAATGCATTGTTAGTTCTGGATTTGTAATTAAATTTAAGGGTTGGTAAATTTTGCTATGAACACTTTCCTGGCCCCCCTCCTTAGCATTCATTCTACCCATCATTATATCCAGACAGTCAGAGACCTGCTCCTCCATCTGAACTGCCACAAGTCCATGGGACCAGATGGGATCCACCCAAGGGTGCTGAGGAAGCTGGCAGAGGTGATTGCCAAGCCACTTTCTGCCATCTATCAGCATTCCTGGTTATCTGGAGAGGTCCCACAAGATTGGAGGCTTGCCGATGTGACTCCCATCTACAAGAAAGGCCGTAAGGAAGACCTGGGGAACTACAGGCCTGTCAGCCTGACCTCGGTATCAGGGAAAGTTATGGAGCAGATGATCTTGAGGGAGATCACATGGCACGTGCATGGCAACCAGGGGATCAGACCCAGCCAGCACAGGTTCACTGGTAGATGAGGGAAAGGCTGTTGATGTAGTCTACCTGGACTTCAGCAAGGCCTTCGACATGGTCTCCCACAGTATTCTCCTGGGGAAACTGGCAGCCCGTGGTGTGGACAGGTTCACTCTTCTCTGGGTGGAGAACTGGCTGGAGGGCCGTGCCCAGAGGGTAGTGGTTAATGGAGTTAAGTCCAGCTGGCGTCCTGTTACGAGTGGTGTCCCCCACGGGTCAGTACTGGGGCCCATCTTGTTTAATATCTTTATTGATGACCTAGACGAGGGGATTGAGTGTACCCTCAGTAAGTTTGCAGATGACACAAAGCTGGGAGGATGTGTCAAACTGCCTGAGGGTAGGGAGGCCCTTCAGAGGGATTTGGATAGGCTGAACAGCTGGGCTGAGCTCAATGGGATGAGGTTCAATAAGACCAAGTGCCGGGTCCTGCACTTTGGCCACAATAACCCCATGCAATGCTATAGGCTTGGGGCAGAATGGCTTGAAGAATGTAGAGAGGAAAAGGACCTGGGGGTGTTGGTTGAAGCTCAGCTTAACATGAGCCGGCAGTGTGCCCAAGAAGGTGTCCAAGAAGGCCAACAGCATCCTGGCCTGTATTAGAAATAGTGTAGCCAGCAGGAGCAGGGAGGTGATCATCCCCCTGTACTCAGCTCTGGTACGGCCGCACCTCGAGTACTGTGTTCAGTTTTGGGCCCCTCACTACAAGAAGGACATTGAGGCCCTGGAGCGTGTTCAGAGAAGGGCAACAAAACTGGTGAGGGGTCTGGAGCACAAGTCTTATGAGGAGCGGCTGAGGGAGCTGGGATTGTTTAGTCTGGAGAAGAGGAGGCTCAGAGGAGACCTTATTGCACTCTACCACTTCCTGAAGGGGGGTTGTGGTGAGGAGGGGGTGGGCCTCTTCTCCCTGATAAATAATGACAGGACGAGAGGGAATGGCCACAAGCTGCGCCAGGGAAGATTTAGATTAGATTTGAGGAAACATTTTTTCTCTGCAAGAGTGGTCAGGCACTGGAATGGCCTGCCTAGGGAGGTGGTTGAGGCACCATCCCTAGCGCTGTTCAAGAAGCGTTTAGATGAGGTGCTAAAGGATTTGATTTAGTAGTTTAGTGGGTAGGGATGGTGATAGGAGGATGGTTGGACTAGATGATCTTGTAGGTCCTTTCCAACCTAATGTATCTATGAACCTATGAACCTATCTACTATGTAGGGTTTTGCAGATGCCGCTGTATTCTCAACAACAAATATTAAAAAATGTGGGATTTAGAATATATTCGAGGACAATTTTTTATTTTTTTCTAGACTGATCACACTTTAGAACTTTTTTTCAATGTGTTAGAGCTATAAGGTTATGGGGCAGGTGGGTGTCTCATCCTACCACTTGACTCCAAGGGCTGTGAGCTTTCCACTTCATCAAGTTTATGATCAAACCATGCACATGACAATACCATCTGTAATTGCTCTCTGAATTAAAGCATTTCCCCCAGAATCCAGCAATAAGGAGAATGAAATATTCAGGTAGGGTTTAGTGGCTCACCTTGAAAGAATTTCATCTCATGCTGAACGTTAAGCCATGTAGCGATATCTGAGCACTTGTCTACTTTGAGACCCATGGGAGAATTAAATCAAATTCTGTTTTAAAGGGGATTAATTAAGCTGCATCTGGACCCTATTTCAACACTCAGAATTTAGATAAGTTGAAGTAAGACCCCTCTAATTTCCATTTTAGGGAAAGAACTGAAAGAGATGCGAGACCTCTGACACTGCAGGAAGGTGTCTGAGGAGCTGCTGATGTGGTTTGACTAATGTGTTTTACATTATGCTTCAGTTAATTCAGACTGAATGACCCAGAGAAGACAAGCCCAGAGACTCTGGGCCTGGATGTGACTGAGCTGGGTGTATCTGCTTTCCCAGCTGTTGTGTGAGGGGATAGAAGTTGTGTGGAAAACAAGATGATCTATGAAATGCAACAGAGAAGGTAAACTGGAGGTAATGGCCCCAAAATGCCTGCAGTTCTGTGTGGGTTTTGTCCCATCTTACTGTTGTTGTGGTCTCTGAATGCTTTTTACAGTTCAGTCAGTGTTTTTTCTTTCAAATTTTGAGTGAAGACTGAGACTGATTTAGCGAATTATATACCAAGGTGATGTGTGCATTATCTGCACTTAGGATGGATTATTTTTCTTATTCCTGCCACCACTTACTTGACTGTGAAGGCTGATGTCTCAACCTTTGTCAACATTCCAGAACTAAATTCATGGCATGGATGTCTCCACCTTCTGGATTTCTCAATTCAAGCCAAGAATATTTATGTTTACCTGTATCTTCTTCCTTCTTCCTATCTTTCTTCTTCTGGAGTGACACTGAGTCTGGGAAACAATCTGTGCTGAAGGACACTTGGTGATGTCCTATATGGTAGAAGAGCTGCAGAAGGAATCCACTTAGGATTCACTCAGTCCAGAAACTGGTGTTTTCTGCTTCTAGACAAGGAGAATGGTGACCTTCCCAACCCTTCACTAGAGGAACAGCACTGTGTTTTTTGAGATGGAAAATTTAACATTTTGCATCAGGCAAATCTAAAGCCAGGAATTATTTTGGGAAGAAGAGTTCTTCCTTTGAAGAATTCTGACTGCATCCAAACAGGTTTGAAAACACTGCTAAATGCTTAGCTGAGCCCTGAAAATCCTTGGAAGGGAACATAGTCCTCCTCCCAAGCTCCCTGAGAATGTGAGCATCATCAGTGTGGGATGCGGTTTCTACAGCATCTGCACAAAGCAGCTTAGCGATGGTTGGTGCAGAATATGTAGCTCTCTCCAGAAGTATTGCCTCCTACTTCTTTTTCCATGGAAATGACAACGAAGAGCACAATAACACTGTTTGAGAAAGCAAATTCTCAGCTACAAAACAGTTTTTTTTTAACATAGTCACCATCATTAGCTCTGCATTTTCACCAGTGATGAACAAAAGCCTACATGCTGCACTTGGTACATTTGTATGGCTGCTTAGAACGTGGCTTGTCTTTCACATTGCAGTCACCACTGCTGAAACACACCACCTACTGCCTCACTGTACTCACATGCACAGTTTGGTCTCCATAAATGTTGAGAAGGTGTCAGTGAATGTCAGTGGTTGACATTTTTTTTTGCTTAGAGGAGTTCAATGACATGCCTTTGATTCATAAGCACTCTCACGCCAGACTCCTTTCTGTCAGTCTGCCCCTCTGCTGTCGTCTGTTGCATGACAACAAAACACAATGATATATTGTTGGGAATGTTCAAAGACTAATGCTGGACCATCAGCATCTGGCACTGATGTTGTGGGCCAGTGGAATAAAATAGGAGGCATTACTCTTGGAGCATTGCTGAACTTCTGGTACTCTACTTCATTGCTCTTCTGTGAATAGCATCTACCCAAACTCTGTGGAGAGCTGTCTGCAAGAAGGTGAATGGGACTAAAGAGAAAGCAGTATAAAGCAAGTTTACATTCACTGGCGACATTTAGGTGGGATGTACTCTGCCATACATTATTAGCACTGCCCTGTGCTGTGTGCTCTGGACTGTAAGCTGTAGGGGCAGCCTCACAGTGTTTTCACTTTCCATTAGATTAGTGGGTGATATTAGTGGTAGGTGGATGGTTGGACTAAATAATCTTGGAGTTCTTTCCCAACCTTAATGATTCCATGATTCTGTGGGCTGTGTGGACAACCCCGATGTATATCGTGTTCATCCACCCAAGAGGCAGATCACTTTTTAATCAGATTATGTCCCCAAAGAGACACCTAAAAGTGACAACTATTTAAAAAAAACCATTTCCATCTGATCCCTCAATCCCATTCTTTTTGCTCTCTCACCTGCAAATAAAGGGAGAATAAGTGCCCACAGCAGTGAAGGCTGGGAAAAGATGGGCTGGGTCTCAACTGGGTGAGATGTATTTGTTGAAATCAGAACATTATGGAAAACAGTGCAGAGATGCTAAGAGGAAATTACAACTGCTCCTTTCCTTTCTTTTTTCTTCTTTTTTTTTTTTTCCTCTCCTGTCACTTCTTCTTCCTCCTAGGTGTTGGGGTCTTTGCAGAGGCAATCGTTACTGTTAATGATTTTAGCTTGTTGGCTATTATCACATTTGTGCCTGGGGACTGCAGTTGGCTATCTGGGCTCTGGCAGGCCTTGACAGCAATCAGCTCCTTCCTGCTTCGCACTAATTTTCTCAGGAGAGCTCAGAAGAAAAGACTTTTTTCTTCATTTCCCCTTCCCACACCTCTCCTTCCCCTCTGCTTTGCCCCTGCCTCTGGGTGGTCTGTGGGGAGAAACTCACAGCAAAGCATGCAAGAGGCACTGGGACATCACTGGGAGAGGGAACATCTCCTGGAAGGAAGCACCCTGGGTCTTGTTATTCATGCTGTGTTTGTACCCATTGCTGATCCTCCAGCAGCTAGGGAGAAAGGAAGGGATCACTGTGGTTATTTTATGAAAAAGGTACGTGAATCTTTCTCAGCGTCTGCGGCTGAGCGCAGAGCTTTTACAGCCCTGTGTTTAATATTCTCTTTTTTCCCTCCATCATCATTTTATATTATTCAAAGCAAATCAGACAGCCTTTGAAGAACAGCTCAAAGCCTTTTTTCTTTCTTTTTTCCTTTTTCTTTTTATTTAAGGTGGGAAAGAGTGAGAGCCACCTGGTACATCTCCTTTCTCAATTCAGTGATTTTATTTGGTGGGGAAGAGATTGGTTTGCGTCTTGTACTTTAAAGGAGAGTAAAAGTCAGGTAAGAGCTGTATTTCTAGAAGACCCCAAAGAAGGATTTTCTGGAAGGGTGACCAGCATCTTCCTTGCCCCAGAGCAGCTTGGATGGTGGAAATGTCACAACTGCTGTGTGGAAGGGCTCTGACCCAGAACCACTCTTGTTCTGAAACCTACTGATGAAAAACCATTCCTCTGAGCCACTTCAGCATCAATCGAGACTGATCTTATAGGCTGAAAGGTACTGCAGACTACTGAACCAACCAAGGTGGTTGTCAGGAAAAGTGTTTACCAGTTGTAAGTTGCCTTCTTGAGGATTTTCCGTGCTGAGCGATGTTTTGTCCAGGTGAGCTCTTCCAAAGGAAAGCAATTTTCCAGATGTCTGAAAGCAGAGATCCCAGATGGCAGAATGGAAAAGGTCAAGGCTTCAGTACCTATGTTTGTACAAGGGCCCACTAAACTGCTTGGTAACACCATGCCTATCACGCATGTGTGATGGCTTTTGGACTGCTGATATTTGCAATTCTGGAGGCTGAAGTCTCCAGGAAGGGATTGATTTACTTCCAGTTCTTGCATAGACACTGGTGCCTCGGTCTAGCAAGGTACACCTTGGTGTCTCAGTGCCTTGGAACAGATTTCAGTGCAGCCAGAGCTTAAATCACACTCCTTTCTCACAACCTTTAAGAACCTAAGACAGACAGAGGAAATGCAGTTACTGTTACACACTGTTACTTTGCTCCCTACCTGTTCGTACAGGTGATAAGGTCTTTGACAGCATCAGATGTCCTGTGTTTTTTTGTTTTGGTTTGTTTCAGTTTGTTTTTTTTTTCCCCCATTTTGGGGAGCAGTGATCCCTGAGAAAAAGGGGATCCCAACACTCTTCCCCGTGTCTGCCCTCAGCTCAGAGACCCCTGTTTGGCACCAGCCATGACTACATAATGTTGAGGTGAATTCACCAACCCCAAATGTGCTCTGAAAATAGGAACATGTGGAGCTCCTTCTGGATCCCTCCTTCTAGCTCTGAGCTTCCAGACCTGCCCACCTCTGCTTTTTCACAGTGCTGATAGAAGAGGCATAAAACAAGTCATCAACCCCAAAGGTAATGGTCTCTCTGGGCAGATTGCCAGTCATTTAATATCTTCGCTAATCATCTAGAAGTGGAAGTAAATAGCATGATAATGAAATGTATGGGTGAGGATGGATTGGGGGGGAGCTGGAGTGGGCGATCTGGACAGAGGAAATGCAGCAAAAGGATTTGGTGTAGTTAGAAAGACATGCAGGAAATTTCAGCTTGGGAATAATTTGAAAGACTGGAAGCAGGCAGAAGAGTGGAGATACAAGGCCATGCTAAAGTGGGGAGCAGCAGTCTGTGTCCATAGGGTGACTGATGAAGAGTACAGTGCTGTAATAATGTGTGACACCTTTGGGCCAGGAGGATACTGGGAAGCCTGGTGGCAAGATGGTCTTTAAGATCCACTTCAGACCAAGTCGTTCTATGATTCGATGATTAGTAATGCCAAAAATATGTAAAATAAAGTCATACCCCACATGGATGGTCTTTGATGGAAGCCCTGTGAGTAAAAATCACTGCTGAGCATGTTTGAAATTGCAGCGCATTTTGGAGGTAATTTCAGTCTTTGGAGGGAAGAGGGACATTAAAGAATCTATACAAAATAAAGACATTTAACTCATAACTCAGTTCCAAATGAAAACATCTGCTGTTCAGCAAGCAATTAGGTGTATCAAGTTATTTAAGTAGGAAGGGCCAAAAGAAAGATTTGCTTAGGCCAGGTCCCCACAGAAGTTTCCATAAGTTTTCATATGGATAAAGGGGAGGAGGAAAGGGATATGAAGATGTTGGAGCAGAAGGAAGCTGCTGTAGTCTGTTCTGAGTAAGTAACCTAGGCCATATGCTGGAGATGGCTCTGGATTTGCACTGGAAATGATTATGGTTATAGTTTCCTTATTAGACATCTGGACAGAGGTTCAGGAGCTGGTTCTTGCAGACCTGTGTGGATGGTGCTTTGAATATGAATGGACAAAGAGGATGTGACCAAAAGACCAAGAGGTCTGCGTGGCAGAACTGTGACATTCATGAACAGAGATGGTCACAATAATCACAATTACCATTTTCCAGTGATTTTTCTTTTGATATTTTTGCCAGATATTGGAAATTTTGAATGGATAAATTTCTTTTCATCTCTTCTTCCCTCCAGCTTCTCCTGGAAAAAAAAAATCATATTATAAAGAAAAAGGATGAATATATAATGAAAATGTGCAGCCAGTTCTCTACTGTGATCAAACTGGAAGAGCCGTGGCAGGGCACAACCCGACTCGCCTTGCATGAGCTCCCATCACCTTGTAGGTTGCCTGAGGTTCATTTTGCACTGTGTCTGGGTTACTAAAAAGATTTTATGAGTTCCTGAGTTGAACCCAAAGTTTTCTGTATCTCAGCAAAGTTCCTTGGAGGAACTCGCCCAAGGGAAGTCTATGGAAACTGTAACAGGAAGTGGAGGTGGGTTTCCCTGCAAGGGGTTAAATCCTCTCACCTGAGTGGGCTAGGCAGTGGGCTGATTGATTTACTCAATAAGTTTGTTGATACAGCTCTCAGCTGGAAAGCTGGAGGGATTTGTGGTACAAGGAGGCTGGAAAGAGATCGCCTTAAAATTAATTGCTAGGTATAGATAGACTCACTGATTCTGAAGCAGGGGATCTGATGGTGCTGAAGGGGTGGCTGGGACTTATTTCAAGTGAAGAGCCTCAGAACTGTGCCCACGAGAGGAGGACCTGACTGAGCAATTTGGAGAGAAAGAAGGGTGGGCGATTTACTGGCACAAGCAAGGACACTGCCTCTCCCATCTCTGCCTGTGGCTCAGGCCTTCCCGTGTCCACCCATTGCCATGGCTTTTGCTGCTCTCTCAGAGAAGGAAAATAAAACAAGACATCAGCCCCAGAGTTAGCAGCCTCCTGGGCAAATTGCCAGTTGTTTAATATTGTTGCTAATGATCTACAAGCACAAGTAAACAGCACATTAATGAATTGAGTGGAGGAGGCTAAACGGGGGAAAGATGCAGGAGCTGGTTTAAACAGAAGATAAAATACAAAGGCTTGGGGAGGGCAGAAAGACACAAGAGAAATCAGAACAGAATTATTTTGGGGATGATTCCAGGGAAGATAGCAGAGGGAGTGAGCAATGCCAGGTATTAGTGCTGCAGTGAGCTCCTGAGCACTGAATAGCACTGGTGGGGAGAGCCTTTTGTTGCAGTGTCTGCAAGAGCATCAATCACTGCCCAAAACTCTTTTAGGCCATAATTAACTAAAAGAAATAAATATATTTTCCAAATACTGCAGCTGGGGATTGAATCAGGTGCTCTGAGACGACCCTGGTGAGGACAGCAAGTTTTCTAGTGTCATGACAGAGTTGAAACTGAAGTTTTTGCATCATGATTGTCTTGAGCAGGGAGATGGAAAGAAAAAAGATGAGGCAGCAATGGCATGAGTTTGTTTAGCCTCTGGCCCTTGTCTGGCCTGCAGGGAACGGGAAGTCTCTTTGGATAAATGGTGCCCCAAACATTTCATTTCTCTTGTTTTTTTTTTTTTTTTTATTATTATTATTCCTCATTTTTTTCCCTCCTCTCTCCCCCTTATTTAAAATTCATTGGCTCTAATTGCAGAGGTAGTCAAACTTTGGCTGTGTCTGAACTGCAGGTCTTCAAGGGGACTCGCAAGCTAGACAGCGAGATGAATGATTTATTATTATATTATTATTTATTCATTTAAATTCATGAATGCTTATCCAAATCAAAAATTGCCCAATTTCATCCAGATCTGAATTTATAGATTTTCAGGCCAGATGGGACTTCTCTGATCAGCAGCCTGACCTCTGGCATTGCACAGGCCAGAGAATGCCACCCGGCAATTCCCACAGTAGAGGGAAGAGATGCTGCTATGTAAATCAGCATATTCAAGCCCAGTGACTTGCCTGAAATGGTCTCTAGTGGAATCTGTGAAGATGCCTGGTGATTTTCAGTCCTGCTCCTCAGTGAGCAGCTTCAGCTCTGCGCTCCGTCTGGAAGGCAGGGTAACCACCAACAGCAAGGGCTATTGGCTCATCTTCTCTACAGACATGAGATCCAAGCTTGCTCTCATATAAACAATTAGGCAGGCAAATCACAGAATCATTAAGGTTGGAAAAGAATTCCAAGATCATCTAACTCAACCACCCACTCACCACCAACACTGCCCACTAAACCATGTCCCTAAGTACCAGATCTCCATGTTTCTTGAAAACCTCCCTGGGCATCCTGGTTCAGTACCCAACCACTCTTCTGAAGAACTTTTTCCTAAAATGCACAAGTCTAATGTCAGCTCCCCTAGTGCTAATGTGAAAAACATTGCTTTGTCTAGAACCTGCTCCAGAAGCTGATGGGAAGTGAGCCCCCAAAGCTAGGTGGGTCCCGCTAAGCTGAGCTCTGGTGGTCAGGTTCTCAGGGGGAGTTTGTTTGGGCACCTGTTTTGAGGACAGATAGCAGTGAGCTTTACTGTTCCCATTCCTTTTCTTCTTCCTGAATTGTTTCATTGCCTGTACTGAAGATGCTGGATGCCAGGACAGCATCTGAACACTAACAAGGCACTGAAAACTCAGATGGCAGCTGACAATTACAGTGGGGTGCAGGGTTCTCAAGGAGTTTAGGGATTGGTGTGTATCAAGGGGGAGAGGTTGGGAAGTCAAACAGGAAGCAAGCAAGCAATTAAAAGCAGACAAACTTAATAGCAGTCAAGCACAAGTTGGGATCCAGTCTGCCTAAAGAATGGGATAAGAACTCTATCTCCCAAAAGCTCATTAAAATGTGTCTATACATATCTCGAGGAGGGGTTAGAAATCAGGAAATTAGCTCTGGCAGCAAAGACAAGATAAAGGAAACCCCAGAGAGATGATCTTACTTTGCTTCCAAAGACTTTGTGCTTTTGCTGTAAACTAATGACTTGGAAGAATTTCTTCTCCACTCACTGAAACTTTGGTTCCTTCCTCCTCTTTGCCAGAGGGTCTGCAATGAGATAATGTATGCTCATCTCAAGACCCACAGTTCCAGCCTGTGGAGCTGGAGGACAGAGCTGGGAGACCTATTCCACATTCAGACAATGGTCCCATGCTGCCAGCATGTGGTTTAATGTCTTTCATTGAGAGGATGTTGGAGAGCTGGGTTTTTGAGGAAATCATATTTATCTCCACAAGCAAATCCACTTATCTTTCATTCTTATAAAGAAGAAACCTGTACAACCGTGCAAGTTTTGCAGGCAACTCTTACATCCCCTATTCCACTTTAACTGCTGGTCAGTAAAAGTTCAAAGAGCTCAGTCCATGAGCAAGAGCACACAGAAAGAGGTCAAACAAATGCTGAGAGCTAGACTGAGAAGCAAGAACACAGATGAGGAGTTTTCAGACATTCTGTTACTCAGATTTTGTAAACAGTACTAGTAAGTTGGTAAGGTTAGAAGGAAGCAAAATGGACTAACAAATGGACTATGCATGCGTTAATCCAGATAATATGATTTCCATTATGTTTTTTCCCTTCTGTAAACCAGTAATTTATAGGGCAAGGTATGCACTACTATTTCCTTGTTCTGACCAGATCCCAGTTAATTTCTTAGGTCCTCTTTTGGCCCAACACATGAACTTAATTTTCTGCTTGGGTAAGGTTTCTTACCTCTGAAATGGCTGCAGTGATTCTGGTAGTTGGGTCTCAGAGGTCTTCTGGTCCACCTGAGCCAGCTGGGTGGGCTCAGCAAGAAGGAAGGGCCAATCTTCCAAAAGGAACCATTGTTTCCAATATTTTAACACACATGAAGCAAAAACAAGATAGAAAGGAAAGAGGCCTAGGTGTTTTGTGCTGCAATGGTTTCTTCTGCGACCCTTCAAAGGAACTCCAAACCAATTCAGACACTCCTTAACTTGCAGAAATTCAATGATCACCTTATCCGGGATCAAAAGACATCTAAAGTTCAATGTCACACAGAGTCAATTAAAGAGTAGAAGTACTGTGGCTTTGTTTTGTGTTTCAGGTCAGTTAAACTGAAGGGAGGAGGATGCAGTCATTGGCTGGATGTTGTCCTGGAACTGGAGGCTGCATCAGTACCTGTGAATTAACTGTAGCTGGGTCTGCTCTCTTGTGGAGAGGCCAGCTGGCACCGGGTATCCTACATCTGTACTATTAAATTCTCTCACCCTCCAAACTGCCTACTGAGAATGGGCACAGGTCTGTACTAATTAGCAGGCTGCATGTAGGCATCATTTGGGAAAACACTAGTTAGATGGTGCCTAAAACATGCCAGACAGTGTTTTAATGACTTACATACAGAAGATCAAATTCTAGTGGTAAAGGTGTAGCCTGAGAGTTTATGTTATTTAGCTATAAAACCTGCAGGCCCTTTGTGGATGCAGGTGATGAGTCCTTTGTCATCAGGTCCTCTCTGAAGGTCAGCATACTTTGGGGTTTCCTCCCACTGCTCATTCCCAACATTTCCTTTGATCTGTAGGCACTCATGTATATGGATTTGCCACGCTATGGACAAACCAGATGCAAAAAAGAACTCTAGGGAATACCTGCCATTGCAGAATATTTTGCAACAGCACTGAGGCCATGGACTGGTCATGTGCCCAGGTGTGCAGTTTCCTTCCAGGCCGATTTATGTAGAAACCAGGGGAATGCTGAAGGCATCTCTGGGGTACAGGAGTTGTATTGTGTCAGGCTTCACTAAGGACGTGATGCAGAGACTTGCACTGGCTATGGGCAAGGTTTAAACAGTACAGCTATCCTGTGTACAGATATGGAGTCTGCACATTGATGCACAACCTCAGTAGCTTCCCATCCAAGTGTTTCCCTTACTGTAGGATAAGATGGCATCACACAGCGCAAGGCTCAGGCTCTGGATTGTGCTGAAAGTTGATGACACATCTCTCTGGTCCAAAGCTGAGGTGAAACGAGGGAAGGGTCATGAGCTTGCTGTGAAGGCCATGACAGGAGCTGTTAAAGGCTTTTTGGGAAGGAGGGGGGGTGAGACGACATGACATCCCCGCACCGTGCTAATGGCAGCCGAGACGACTTTCTGCTAATGCAAATGTTCACAGCTGTACGCTGGATGTTGCTGAGTGGATAATGGCTGATGAGGTTGCCTGTAGACAGTCACTCCACTACCAGTGTGTAATTAATTGCTATGTAAAGTGCTCTGAGATGCGATGCTGCTGAACGCCGGGTGTATAAATGCCATCCCCACACAAAAGGGAACAACATGTAAATTCTGTCAATATATTTTTAAATATGAGCATTTTTCAGCTGTTTGCTCTTTTGTAAAATTTATTAGGCCCCCTCCTGGGAAGTGGAAGGCAGCAAGGGCAGTGCGGATGGATGAGCTGGCTTGCAGGGCTCCCACTGTTTCTGACGCTTGGCCCCAGACACCAGGGGGTCATCTGTTTTCCTTCTCCCATTCCTTTAACCTTTGCTTAACTCCTGTTTCCCCTTTCTCTTGCTTTCTCAGATGGTGAGCTGATGCCCGCCTGCCTGGTGAGGGTAGCAGGGAAGGAGAACACTTTTCCACAAAGGACAAAAGCTTATAAAGGCTTCAGCCTGTTTCCTTGTCTGGCTTCCAAAAGACATATATTGTTCTGACTGGATGAAATCCAGAAAGATGAGGTTTCAGGCTGTCTGAAGCTGGAAGAGCAGTGGTAAGGGGTGGCAAAGCCCTGCTGCTTGATCACAGAGATCTGATGTCAGTTCTGGGGACTATATACCCTAGGACCAAGTCTAGAATGAGGTGCTCTGAATGGGAGAGTATGAAATCTTGAGTGCTGGAGACTACAGAAATGAGGCACAATGATCCACTGTTTCCCAGACCACAGAGTGGAGATGACATCTAGCAAAATCTTGCAAGCTGGAAGAATAAGTTGGGAAATAGTTATACTTAGGACAAAAAATCCACATAAGGAATTCTTCCTCACAGTGAATAACTGAAGTGCAAACAGGTTTAAAAAAGTTGACTGGGTCAGGTTTACTGCTGGCCAAAGGTCTGTGGTAGTTTGGAAGCTACTGTTGGTATAGGAACTTCTAAGCCTCCAGTTATCAGAAGCTAGGAGAATATATGGGGAGTAGGGAGAAAGTCACCATTCTTATAGTAATTTCCTAGGCTTCTCTTGTAGAGTTAATGAACAGAAGAAAGTCATAGATACTATATGGACTGGAAATCTTTGCTTTTTTTTTAATGTGCTAGTTTCCAATATATTAAGAAATGAGTAGATGAAATAACTTGGAAAGAAATTATGAACAGGAAATCTGTTTAATGAATGCTTTCATGTAGTGTTTCTGAGAGGGCAGTCATAGCTTGTGTGCAATTTGATGTTTACATCAACGGTCTGTAAATAAATAAGAACACTTCCTCTTGCTCGGATTTTCAGACAACCTACAGTTTGGAGAAGTGCTTAATATGTCGTGGGGCTGCATGAAAATGACTCTGCGTTCATCAGTAGTCCAAACACGCAGAGCATGCCTTTTCACAGCTCCAAACAGGGAGAAAGAATAAGAACCAAGAGGACAGGTGGAAGCTGCATAGCACTGAACAACAAAAATCACAGAGCAGCTGAGGTTAGAAGATGTCTCTGGAGATACTCTAGACCAACCACAGGCTAAGAGTAGGGTCAAATATAGCAGGCTCCTCGATGCTGTACCCCAGTTCAGTTTTGAACTTCTCCAAGAAAGGAGAGAGATTCCACTGTCCCTCTGGGCAACAGAGGGAGCCAATCTGTGACCACTCACAGTAAAAAATCTTCTGACATTTCAAAGGTATTCCCTATATTTCAGTTTGTGCCTCTTGTCCTTTCACTGGGCACAGCTGAGAAGAGCCTGGCTCTGTCACCAGATATTTATATGTATTGGTAAGATCCTCTTGTGCCTTCTCTTCAACAGGCTAATTATTTTCAGCCTCTTCTCACATGTCAGGTGCTTCAGTTCCTTAATTCTCTCGCCAGTGCCGAGTAGAGAAGAATCCCCTCCCAACAACGCTTGTCTTTGTACAACCCTGGATGCTGCACACTGCTGTCCCTTGGTAAACTTGGTGTCCACATCCACTCACCTTGAAAGGCAGTGACTCTGAAGTTGATAGTAAGAGAAGTAATGGTCTTCAGTTATGCAAAGAGAGGTTTGGTTGGTTTTCAGGAAATCTTTTTTCTCAGAAAGTGTAGTGAGGTATTGACAAAGGTTTCTCACAGATGATGGAGTCCCTGGGAGTGTTCAATATAAGGGCAGATTTGCACTGATGGCTTAACTGATGTGCTGGTGATAGGTTGATGGTTGAATCAAAAGACTGAGAAGTTTTAAAAGATGGTCCATCTCGACCTGAACCTTCAGTACAATGGTGTAACCAACTAATGTTGTCTTCAAGGGAACATGTGAAAGGATGAAACTGATTTTAGCTTAGTGTAAGAGAGCAGATAATAGAAACCCAAGTTTAGTTTGAGGGTATGCTCTTTGCCAGGGACATTAAGAAATCAGTGAGGATGCAGAAAGTGGCATAATTCTGTGCTGGAGAAAATGCTTCCAAGTACAGCTCATCAACAAGCTGAAGTAGTGACTTGCTGTGTGTACGTACCTGGTACAAAAGGACTCTTTCCTCTGAAAGAGACAGAAGGGCACAAAATAGAACAGTGCTTGAAGTTGAGAACAAATAGATGCAAGCAGGAATCCGGGCAACTATTTTTCTGACTGTTATCTTTGAGAACAAATTGCTGAAGATATTGGTAGAGATTTTGTCTCCTGATATGTTCTAATTAAAAACATGCAACTTCAATTGAATCTAAGTTGACAAGTGACTTCTTGCTGTAGTGTTTAGTTTGAACTGGTCCCTGAAGTGGTCATGAACATGGCTGATGTACAGCACTTACCTTCTCTCCATGTAGCTGACAGGCTGCAGGTGGCTTCTCTTGCTATGTTCATCTTGCAGGGCTAGGATTTTGGGTGGCTCTGAGTATGAGGTGATGGGGGAAGATTAGTGGAAAAAGTGAATGATGCAGATGTTATTTGGGGATTCCTTCATTTTTGAGAATAAACCCTACAGAAAGCTTCTAGATCTACTCAAGGAGACAGCTAACTGGCAGAAGTCTGCCCAGGGAACAGGAAAGAAAAGCAGAAGGAGACTCTCATCAGCACTGTGTTCTGTTTTGGGCTCCTCACTACGAGAAATTCATAGAAGCTCTGGAGCATGTCCAGAGAAGGGCAATGAAGCTGGTGAGGGGTCTGGAGCACAAGTCTCATGGGAAGTGGCTGAGGGAGCTGTGATTGTTGAGTCTGAAAAAGGCTCAGCAGAAACCTTATTGCCCTCTATAACTACCTTAAGGAGGTTATGATGAAGTGGGGATCGACCTCTTCTCCCAGGAAGTAGTGATAGTAGGAGAGAATGGCTCGAGATGTGCCAGGGTAGGTTCAGATTGGATATTATGAAAAATGTCTTCTCAGAAAGAGTGGTGAGGCACTGGAATGGGCTGCCAAAGAGGTGGTGGAGCCACTGTCCCTGGATGTATTCACAAAACATGGAGATGTGGTACAAAGGAACATGGATTAGAGGGCACATCAGTGCCTGGTGGATAGTTGGACTGGATGATTTTAGAGGTCTTTTCCAACCTTAACGATTCTGTGATTCTATGATTATATTAGGCATTGGTTGGGCTGATGAATTTAAAGGGAGCATATGGGGAGCTTTCTCATAGCATATCAACAGTAAATGGCAATCCCAATGGATGTCTCAGCTTTGTTGTACCTCTTTAGCATGTTTTTCTCCTTGGAATCTCAGCAGTTTCTCACAATACCTGTATCCATGGCTAGTAGCAGGTGTCCTCTCTAAGGAGAAGCACATCCACTTAATGGTGTCCAGACCCCATATTTGCACCAAAATACCTCTTTAAGCCACTAAAGGCCACTGCTTATTTGTACTGCTGTGGCTTCCTGAAGATGAAGCAGAAAAAGTGCTGCGTGTTTGTGATGGGAAGAAATCTATAGGCACAAATGTTTCCTTTTTTTTTTTTTTTTTGTGCTTTTACTCATCACCCACAACAGCTTCTATTTCTAACTCTGTATTTAAAAAAAAAAAACAACACAAAACAAACCCTTGAAAGTCAATATTTATTTTTCAGTCTCCCTCTCCCCT
The DNA here is from genome assembly GCF_038088225.1 of Cyrtonyx montezumae. Taxonomy (NCBI): domain Eukaryota; kingdom Metazoa; phylum Chordata; class Aves; order Galliformes; family Odontophoridae; genus Cyrtonyx; species Cyrtonyx montezumae. The sequence goes on from NW_027071992.1 coordinate 16,861,053, forward strand.
GCTGTTCATCTCTGAATTTAATGCTTTTGAAAGGTGAATGATTGACGATTTACTGAAAACGAAGTTAAAATATAAATAATTCCATGATTTGGCTGCTGTATTAAGCAGGCATATGAGAAAAGCCCAGAAGACCAAGGTTGGCTTTTATTATTAACAAGGAAAAAAAATTAAATTTAAATAAATGTAATATTTATTAAAATTTCTTTTCACGTTGTTACCTGAGGTTCATAAAACTTTTGAGCTGTGTCAGCTTTGCACTCCCCAGTACATTGAACTCCAGGGAAAACTATAAGCAAATTCTTAAGATCAATGCAAACTACTTCTCCATTACTCAAAAAAGGGAATTTTAACTATTTTTGAAGGCCCCAGGACTCCACTAATCCAGATATAAAGACTTTTTTCACCTTCAAACTTCACAGTTCCAGCTCCCCTTTCACCTTCTCCCCTCCCATCACCACCCCAACACATGCACAGTCCTTAATACCCTGAAAGGGAAGTGAATATACATCCTTTAGTCCATTTTCCACCTCTCAAATGGCTAATTGTTCTGGACAAATTACATGTTGATAACATTAAATCTCATAATGTACCCCACTCCTAAAATATGACAGTAGGTAGGCTGAAGAAAGAGGGTTCAGATTCAGATGGATGTTTGCCAGATGGTGGAGAAGGGAAGTGTTGAGCTGCTCCTGCACCCAGCAGTTCCCTCTGCAGTGCCAGTGCCAAGGGCAGGCGATGTAAGACTCTTCTAGGAGAGGATGGCACCAAGAAAAATACATTTTCCTGGAGTAAAGACACTACAGTGTTAAGCCAGGCCTTGTGCTCTTTTGCAGATGAAGGCTCTTTTACCATCCAGTTAGGTTCCATATTTAAATAGTAAAGATAATGAAAAGAACCTGTAGGTTTTGCCTTGTTGCTTTCAGTGATGACAGTGCACTAGGAGAGGAAGGAGCCATGAAGAAGTCAGAGCAATTTTAACAGCAGAGACTTGTCTTTGAAAGCATGAGACCAGTGGCTAAGACCTGTTCTTTGCTCCAAGTGTGCCTTCATGCTGAACACTGAAATGAGCATATGTCTGTAAAGTAACTTGCGCCTAAGGAAACAAGGACTATGAGAGAAGGAAAAATAGTGTTGCAGCACCTTCAATCCCCACTTGGCCATGCCCTGGTGTGTACATAGGCTGCTGTGCTTGGTGATCAGCCTCGAAGGAATGGAGCATTGCTTTACATGGCAGTGCAGTGGAGGTGGCCTGCAGGTTATCCCAAGCTTAGGTAAGGCAGTTACATGACGATGCCTTAGGCATCTATCTGGTGATAACAGCAGAGAGCTAAAACACAGGTTTTTCTGTGCTGAGCATCCTGGATGCAACCTACAAAAATAATCTGGCATGCACATCTGGTTTGGTTGGAGCGGGAGGAAAAAAGCACTGTGGGATAGTCACATGAAATGCAGCTCAGGCACAGCTGAATACACGTTCCTCTTTGCCAAAGTACCACAAATAAATGTTCAGAGAAATTCGAGGCACAAAGGATTTTGGTCCTTACTTGAGGATGTCTGTACTGCCCAAACTTTGGAGGAGATTTTGTGCACAGAGGCAAGTTTTTCTCCTAGTGAAGTCAGTGGATGTGGAGAGCACGGGTAGGCTTGGACTCTGCAAGAGTGGATTCAGAGCAAAAAAATGAGCTTTATGAGAACGTGCTTTGATGTTGATAAATGTGCCTTGTGGAGACGTTAGAAAAAAGCAAAAGAGAGAGGAAGAAGGATGTTGAAAAGGATGATAAAGCAAGAAAAAGATGCATGGGATTTGGAAGCATTTGAAGAAACCTTTTTATAAAGCTGTTCTAGGCACGTCCCGTCAAATGTCTCCTGCTGTGAGGAATTTTCATGTTACTTTGCAGATAAACTTGTTGAGAGCATGCTGTCTGCCTCCATGGTGACAGAATGGCGCCTCGAAGGAAATGGCCCTGCATCATCATTTCTCCTTCGGTTTCAGGCAGCATCTGTCCCTGCAGAGCTAGGCTGGCTGTGAGGGGCAAATTAGATCCACAGCTGCCCTGTCTGTGGGAGGTGGGTCTGCATTTGGTTCCTTGCAGGCTGGGCTTCTGAGGGTTTCCTTCAGTGTTGGCTGGGGTCTAGGACACTTGGCCAAACTGGGGAGCAGAGACAGTCAACTGGGTGTGTGTCTGGGGGAAGGAGGCAGCTCACATCTTTCCTTCCTGCCCAGATCTATCCAATTCTCATGTCTCTGGTGCCAGGGCTTCCAAGTCTTTCAGTTCCTGCTCCATTTCATTCCACCTCCTTCTCTAAACTGATGTCTCAGCACTGCCTTGAAAGACCACAAATGCTTCAATTTCTTCTTAAGACCCCAATGAAAATGGTCCCAGACATCTCTGAAGCCATTTCCATGGGGACAGCCAAGGCATGTTGGTGTGGGAGGCAGCTATTTGTTCCAAACAGTGCTGCACCCTTGGCTGCTGTCATCTTGTTATTGCACCTCCACCCACTGGTTGTTGGCCTTCCAAAAATGAGACCACCAACCCTGTAAACCAGCGATGGCTGCTTGCATCTTCACACAGCATCCAGCACAGGGGATATGAATGAAGGCATCAGTTGGTGACTGAAAGGCAAGCAACAGTCCTGACTGAAGCGTGCCCCCTGATAATACCTTTCAGCAGAAAATTGACATTTTTATTAAATGGAATTTTTCTATGAAACATTATCAGTTTTGTAAGAATTTTCCTTTTTTTTTTTTTAATAAAAGTTGTTTGCCATTTGGGATTTGTTTTCTCTGGTATTTTGAAAATGTGCAGCAACAGAACTTGTCTTTGTTGTTCAATTTTAAATAGAAGGATCCTACAAAAAAGGTTTAACTCACCTATATTTTTTTTTCTTACTTTTTCTTGGAAAAGAGTGAGCATGATTCTCATGATGTCCTCTGTATAACACTGGAATAGCAAAAATGAACTCATCTTTGTCTAATGAGCATAATGTGGTCGATGTAAGAAATGGACATCTTTACCCCAGTAGAGCTCTGTGTGATTTTTGAGAGGTTCAAATTATCCTTTGAGCTGCAAGACATTTGGGCTTTGAATGTTTCCCAAGTGCAAATCAATACCTGGAAAATGAGGCAGAAGGGAAGAGGAAGGGAAAGGGGAAGGGGAAGGGAATTGAAAAGGGAAAGGGAATGGAGAAAGAAAGAATAGAACTATTTCTGGTCTCATGATTCCTCCAGCTTCTTGACTTTTAAGGGATCAAGTCTTCCAATTCTTGCAGGATAGTCCCTGAGGCCATGTTAAGTCACCCTTGTAATTACTGTCTTTAAAGAGAAAATTTGGAGTGCTTTAAAAGCAGATTCCCTTGTATTAAGAGATGGTACAGGTATGAAGCTGTGTGCTCCAGTGAGCTGGAGTTAACTCCCCATTTTTCCACCTCCATGCCTCTGGTACCAATCTCTGGTAATTTTGCTTTAGCAGCTTGGTTGCGGAGTGTTAACTTCTGCTCTGGGTGGTGAGAATACGGGTGATATCACTCTGGGACATTGTGCCATGCTCTCTTGCAGACATGCTTGGCTGGGAGGGACTGCAGCTCTCCCTGCATGTCACACAGAAGTATTTCAGGCGAAGCCTTTATGATAAATTAGGGAATGTGGTCAGCCAGAAACAGCCGGAGCTCTCCTTTATTAATCTGCGGGTGGGTAACAATAAAAATGATGAAAGATCTAATCAGCTCTGTTATTAGCTAAAGGTTGCTGGGGGCAGGAAGGTAGAGGGCTGTGTGGGTGCTGTGGGTGCTGGCCACGATCAGAGACAGGGGGAGAGAACAAGAGCACTGCCAGCAAGCTCAGCCAGCCAGTAAAACTGCAAGGTGAAAGCAGAGATAATAACTTCCAAATTCTAGTCTTCAATGCCCTTTTCTCACCTGTTGTTTTCTGGTAAGATCTGGGAGCACCCATGTTTTCATAGCCAAGTTCCCTTCAGAGCCCAAGGCTCCCCTCCTAACCTCCATCTTGTAACCAGGACCCCATGAAGGTGTTCAGTTTGTGTGGACTGCTCGGAGTTGTGAGCTGCTGGGCTTTGTATCAAGTCTTTAGTATCTAGGAGACTTTTCTGATAGACATGAGAGAGGCGGGCAATTCATGTCCCTTTGGCATTCAGTACTAGCTGGAAGGCTTTGTGAACACTGTGGGAGATGCTCCAGGCAGTGGATTAAGGCTCCTGTTTATTCTTTGTGCCCGCTTTTGCTTGGGGTCCTATTCTCTTTTAGGGTAGCAAGTTAAGCAAATGCAATAGAGGAGAGCCATGCTTTAGCATCTAGATATGAAGAAATTGAAAGGCTCCATTTCCCCATTAAAGCTTTCATTTGGCAACATCACAAAGTCCTGCAGTCAACACACCTGTATGCAAATGTATTCTGGACAGCTAAAAAGCCTCTGTTCTTTGCCTCTTCTGTCATATTTTGCAATGCATATTATTTGCTTACAATTCAGGTCTCTCTCAGAGTCTCTGTGGTAAGAGCATATTGAGGAAAGTCATCTCCTTTCCCAGTAATTTTCTCAGCTTCTCTTGATCATTAACATGCTGGAAATCACTTGAAAGAAACACTGCAATTTTTTAAGGGATTTTATTCATTTATTCATCAAGGTTAAGGACCCTGAAAAACTGCTGTCTACATCTTTTAGCACTTACTTCTTTCAAATCTCATATACATTATAGTCCTCAATCTGGAGCGCTCTTTCACTATGAGGTTTTCTCTGCCTGTATCTTTTGTTGCAGTCTCAATGTACAATAAACCCCTTTAAAATTAGTTATACTGCTACAGTTGTCAGGAGAACTCAAGTGATCTGATGAATTTAGTAAGAATTCCAGCCTGTGAAACAGATACAATGAAATTCTCTCCTTCAGCCTACTTGCCTCATTATTAAATCTCCAGTTTATAGTGTGCAGACAGTCACACACTATAATTGAGGTTGAATTGCCATTCTCATTATAAATCCCCTTTTCTCGTGTGCTCATAACTTCAGCCAACACATGGGCTGAAACTGTGCACACTCACTTTTAGCTCACAGTAGGATATTTTACTCTGTGATCTATAGGCTTTAGCTCTGCTGCCATGCTCTGCTGCCCCATATATTTCACTGTAACTGCAGCTTTTGGTGAGGTTAAATCACAAAAGCTAGGTATGAGCAGGTCTGCATATCTTAGGCACCAGACTCCTACCTGTACTTTGGGTAGGCAGCAAGACCATTGTCATCCATCTATCTGAAAGGGTGTTGTTCAAGATCAGCTTAAGTAACAGAAGACAATCTGAAGCCTAGAAAACCACCTGTCCCTTCTTCTTGACTTGACATAAAATTCATTTGCTACCCAGATTTTAGGTATATCTAAATGTCAACAGAACCCTTCCTCTGCTTTCTTTCTTTGCTTATAAGTGAGGTTGGGGTGACACACAACTGGTGACTGGATCCATTTTTACTCACAGCAAATCTGTTGAGTCCCAGGTGCCAGGACAAAGACCTCCTTTACTCTCCTCACATGCTGTAGTTGTTCTCAGCTCTGCTGCCATCTCTGGCTTGTGAGTAGCCTCACCCTCAATGGGCTTAATGCAGAGAAAAGCTCTTGGCTGCACACTCAGAACAAATGGGCCAACTCAGTGCTAACTCCTCCAACCAAGAGTCAGTGCAGTTGGAGATTTCTGCATTGCACCTCAGCCTGCACCCAAGCAGAGCAGAAGAAAATGTGTCTCATGGCTGCAACACTCAATAAGGATGTGAAGTTTTGGATTTTGGACCTCAGATCTGTTCTTCGCCACAGATTTTGAGTGTGCCATTGGGTGAGGCCACTGGGTTCACTGAACAGAGCTCTGCAGACCACACAGAGGTAAGCACTGCCAGCTAGGTGGGACCATCCTCACCACAGCTGTGCTCGGAGAGATGTATGCACTGGAGGAAACCAGGATGTCTACAGGACAGAATGCAAAACAGTGCCCTGGACAGCTGCCCGTGGTCCATCCCATGCACTATGTACAGGTGGAGGCAGCACTGTGCTGCACTCACATCAACACAGTGACTTGCAGCTTTGTGAAGAGGACTTGAGAGCTGAGAGTCTGCAGAAACTCATGCTGAGAATTTGTGGGTAGAAGAGAGGTGTGAGAGATAAAGAAAAACTAGTGCACATTTGTCAAGAAATCTGAGCCAAAAGGATTTATGTCAAGAGATTTATTTTTTTTTCTTGGCAGTTATGAGAGATCACATAAAAAATAAGAAACACACACACTCATATATTTATAATGGAGAGAAGGAGGTGGAGGAAAGAGATTCGTGCTAAAAGGAAATTGTCAGGTTGGGAAGCATGAGGTAGAGAAATAAATGACATCCTACAGTCAGAGAAACCACGGAGCAGGACCAGCCCTATCTGCAGATGGTTGGCATAAGGGAGGGAGAGTTTTTGATGCATGCTGTCAGGGAGGCCATAGCTACTCACTAAATCCCTCTCTCTGCCCTCGCTGTCATGGTCCAGTAGCTACTCATAGAATAGACAGGAGCAGTGATGGAAGGTGCTGCCATTTATCCCAAGCGGTTTATCACCAACCCTTCACTCCAGAGGCACAGTGGGAAACTTCCTTCTGTTTCTGGCCCTCCAGTACCTTGTTGACCTATCCAGTGCCTTATTGATTTGCTTTGGCCAGCAGCTCGGGGCCCACCTCTACCACCTCTCTGTGGGAGGGGATGAGGACATGAGAGTGTGTGATGAGATCAGAGGACACCACAGTGATGTTTGCAGAGCTCGTCTTCCCGTGCCCCTGGTCCCCATACTCCTCGAGGTGTACAGATCAGCATTCTCACACCTCTCCTCCACTCCCTTTGCTCCCTGAGTCGTATTTGTGGGAGTGGGAAGTGAAGTGAGGGAGCCTGATGGAATGGGACAATACAGTCTGCCTCTCTCTGAGAATATGAAAGGGGTCTTCTTGCATGCTTGGCTACTTTCCTCTGCCCTGTCTCTGTCACCAGCTGAAGCACTGTGTCCAATTGCACTGAGAATTTTTCTTGTCGAATGCAGTGGAGATGTAAAAAAAGCTAAAAGGAGGGAAGAAAAATGACTCCTACTCTTCTAGTGTGCATAATTTTGTTTGGCATACATACACTTTATTTAGGTTACAGGGATTAACAACTTCCTTCATGAAATTTCCTGCATTTCTGATCCCCCCGTGAGAGGCTGCACTGTGTGGAAGAAGCTAGAATTTCCCTGTGTGGCCCGTGAACATTTTTGAATGTGTTGGGGACTCTAGCACTAAGGCAAAGCTCTTTGAAGTACAATTTTTGTTCTCCGTGATGACAGAAAGGGCTGGGGTGAGCTCTCCAGGCTGCCTTGTATCAGTAACCTTAACAACTCCGTTACAATCCTTTTCCTGAGAAGCAATTCTGGCAATCACTGTCCAAATTTTGCCTGGTCTGTACAGAGTTTTCAGAAGTAGGTTGTCTGGAAGAAGGTAGTTTTGGGCTTTGCTGACCACATTATCCCTCTGTGACGGGTTTCTGCAGCCACAGGAGCTATCCTGAATTTTTAATGAATTTGAAAATCATATCCCTAGACTGGAAAAAACAGTCTGTTCTAGAGGTGTGCGTAATGAGGGGTCAACTCCAGCTAACACTAGACCCAGCAAACGAAGATATGGTGTTCTGCCACTCCCTGGGTAACAATGGTATCTCTGTTCAAGCATCATCATTAAGAACATTCTTCTGCTCTGTAGCTTTGGCCACCTGGAAGAGGGTTATACCTAGAACAAATAAGGACAGCATGCCTCAGTGCTGGATTACTGCTTGCATATATATAGATGTAGGAACATAAAAAATATATGAAGGTAATGTACACACCAAGGAAGATAAGTCCCATGGAAATTTGCTTATCTGCCTCCAACTCATAATTCTGTCCTTCTGATTCATCCTTGCTTTAATAAACTAACTGTCCTCTGAAGAAATGTGGTAGCAGTCATGTAGGCAGTGTGTTGTTTCAGCTGTTTGACAAGCATTGCCACATGCCATAGGGCTTTCCTCTATTCCTCTGGAGAGTTTGCATCTGTGGTGTTTTTGTGTTTTTGTTGTCTGTGTTCTGTTACTGATTTTAAGCCATCCTTAGGTCTGTTTTCATGCAATGAAGGGCTTCAGGAACCCATACAGCATGACATGTCAGATTGTGGCTACTGGAGATGGGCACGTCTTTCCTGCAGAAATATTTTTGATAAAGAAAGGTCAGTGTTGACTCCTCCTTCTTTTCCTTTCTTGCTTATTACTAATAAGAAATCTTTTTTTTTTGGGGGGGGGCCAGGTCTTATGGTCTTAAGAGAATTTGTTGTTGGTTGTGTGAGTCCATTTGCTGCACTTAATGGTGCAAGTCTTGGTTTGCATAGACTATACTTCCACTCCTCTTTATGGGTTCTTCTCTTTTGCTGAATACTACTTCCCACAAAAAAACTGAAACACTGTGCTGGTTGGCAGCTTTTCACGAAAAGTTTCACTGCTAGTGAATCAACAGTTTTCTCCATTTAAAAGTTCATGTATTTTGAAAGTTTTGACCCTGTTTGGGTTGAAGAATATATGTTTTCCAGGCTGGAATTCAATTTTTTTTTCTACTGAGGCCTTCTAGGGAAATGTGTGGGAGATTTTGCTCCCCCCTTCCTTCTCCACAAAGTTCAAGTAGGTCAAATGCTACTGTCGACAATCTAACTTTAGCTTTACTCCTTCAAATCTCTACCAGTCTCCCGGACTTGACTTTACAAGTCCTTTCATGTCACTTCACTCTGTAGTGGGAGGAAGTGAAAATTACGGGCCACAGGCAGGGTTCCAAAAAGTGCTCTCTCTTTCTCAGAAAAGGGCTGGCATCTTTCCATGGGCCTTCATTGTATTTTATAGCCATACTACAGTATTTAACAGCATAATTTAGTAAGTGTCGGTACTCCGTAGCAGAGTGTGGAGAAACCGTCTTATTCAACCTCTGGCGACGTGCACTGATTCAAATAACGCACTGTGAGGTAACATTAATGTTTTCTGGAAATGAAATTGGAGTCAGAAATGCCCTCATTGGCCATCAGCATAAATACTGGTGTCATCCTGATCAGCAAGCAGAATTCAAGACCTTTTACCCTTAAAAGGTGATTCTCTTTCAGACCTTCATGTTTTAATTCATTTCCCACCAAATTAGCTACCCTAAAGTGCAGACACCAATTTCATTCACTTATACCCAAGACAAGGACAAGCTTTTTTCATTGTTGTTCATGTCACACCTTTCCCAAATGTTAAGCATTTAGAAGACTACATATTTGCTATTATTGTGCATCACTCTACCTGATTTGTTTTTCTTTTCCAGTTTATAGAAAGCATTAAATGAGTTAAAAAAGACTTTCCTGTAGATTGGAAATACATCCTAAAAGAATCTGTAAGAGAATGACTACAACACAAAATCTGAGCAAAACAGTTTCCCCCTCTTCCAATTGCAGCACCTCTTTGTTTCTCATGCACTTCATACACTTGGGGGAGATAGGTCTGGTTGGGACCCTGGACTGCCACCTCATTTTATGTGCACTGAACACAAAGAGAAGTGAAAGTACTGACTTTTCTGAGTTGGCACAGACACCATTTCATGTTTTCCTCAGCTGTACAGCCACTGGCCTGGGGACTAGTCTTACCAGTGTGTTGGGATGCCAACCATCAGATGAAGTAGGAGGCAAAAGTCACATAAGAATTTCACCAGATGTAATCTCTCAATGAGATTTTAGCATCTTCTCCAGCCTAGAAGGCTGCAATAGTCCATCATAATTTCCATCAGCCATACCGGACTTGTACTCAGCATAAAAAGACATTGAATCCATGTAATATCATTCTTCATGCTTGCACTTTTGTCCATGCTGTACTGATTTGTTATGTCTAGCCAGGTCTAATCTGGAGGTTCCTTGTCATATCAGCCAGGGGGATGCAGCAGTTCCTAAGGTCACCCCTCTCTCAGCTTGGAGGTGTGCACTAATCTCAGCATGAATGCATCATCTCCTGCTTTCACACTGCAGGCAGTGAGGCTGGACTTGGCCTGCTGAGGGCAGCCAGTGATAAGCTATCGATGTGCATATGGGAAACCAGTTCTTCACTGGATGAAACTGGGAACTACAATGTGAGGCAAGGCATTTACCCACAGTGTGCACAGGGATCCTTGTCCCTCTGTACATCCCAGCAGTTACAGTAAATGTTTTTGAGCTCACCTCCCCTGCCCAGGGCAATTTTCCTTGAAAAGAAACAGTCCAGAAGGGAGATGAAGTAAACTGTAGTCGATCAGGTTGAGGAGAGAGCTGCACTGGGTGCCTGTTTCATAATGTAGATACAATTATAGTTGTACAAGTCTACCTACATAGACTTTTATAGTTTTATTGCATGAGAATAACAAGCAACATGGCCACAGAAAGACCTGATTTTAGCAGGAGTTTGAACTAGAATGCACAGAGCTCCCTTTCCAGCACTGCTGTAATTTTGGTTCTAAACCTGCTCTGTTTGGGAAGTGTAGAGGGTATCTGTAGTAGCAACATACTCATAGATCTATGCGCATCCACAGCAGTAGATAATACATTTCTTCTATAGCCTTGACTTGATGCTATCAAAGCAGTTGGAGTACTTTATTAAGAATGAGGTAGATGAGAAATGAAGTCGCTTGTATTTTTAAAAATCTCCTTTGTAAGTCTCAAAACCAATATGAGGCAAAGTCGTATACCATTTCAAAAATGGGTAAAGTGGAATGATGCAACCCAGAAATGGTGATGAGTAACACTGCCATAGGCTAAGCACTGGTCCATACACGCTTCTCAAGATGGCATGTGGCTTGGTAACTGTCCAACTTCACCATCTGCAGAGACTGAAACTCAATTGCTGTTAACGAGAATGAAATTATGGCAATATTAGCATAATTAAAATGAGAAGAATCCTAGTTCAAGGATGATTGATGCCCATGGAAAGCTTTGGGTGGAGGCAGAAAAGGCTGGTCCAAGAGTGTTGGCTCAGACTTTATTTACCTACACAATTTCCCCAGGTACTGGAGGAAATGTCCTCAGAAAAAAAAGAAAAAAAGGAAGCTTAATGTGGCTACTGACTGGTATTAAATAAATGATGCATGTTGGCAGAGCGATAGATGAGAATAGTGGAAAACACATTGTGAAAGGAACCAGAAGAATTGCTGTCATAAATCTCCCCAAACTATTCTAGACAGAGAGAGGCTAAAAACTAAGCAGGCTACTGGGAGCATAGGGAAGGGGACTTTAGAAGAAACCCATAGTTCTATAGGTCCATTGCCACAAGTTTTGCCCAGTGTCCAGTCTCTTGGAAGAGGAGCATTGGATAACCAGGAAAAGGAAAGGGGTGTGATGGTGTGACATTGCAACTTGGGTTGTTTGGCTTTTCGGTTTTATTTTTTATTTGAGGCAGGTTAAAAGAGCTCCAGGTGTTCTCTCTAGAAAAAAAGAGATTAGAAGGCAACATTAATCAAGTTTACAACATATTCAAGCAAGTAGATAAAGAGGAGAGAAAAAAAATACCCTGAAATGTTTTTCTAATGAATGCATATTTTAGCTGAAGAATTCACAGGGGTCGACATGGAGAAAGACATGTATATATGCAAAACTAAGGTTAGAAGACAAAGTGGGATTATTTTCAAAGCTCATAAATAATTTAACTGTTGGAAGAAAAATGCAGAGGTTTCTGTTGATCTTATTGCCAAAAGAACAACTTTAGGCCTGATAAAGTAAGGGGCTAAAGGGTATTTCACACAGAAGCAGAGCACAACTGTTTGTCTACTACAACCTGTCACATCAAGCACTCTTTTTCTTGGGTAAAAGATGGGCATGCTGGGACAGCATATACTGGCTTCTCTGACGCGCTAAAATGCCTTTATTCGAGGCAGAAGGACCTTTACATTAGGAAGAAATTACTGTTGTTGATTTGTGTAAGGTTTCTGTTGAAAGCTGTTATAATGTTTCTATTAGCTTTTCTTTCCTTTTTCCTTCCTTCCCTTTTCCTTCCCTTTTCCTTCCCTTTTCCTTCCCTTTTCCTTCCCTTTTCCTTCCCTTTTCCTTCCCTTTTCCTTCCCTTTTCCTTCCCTTTTCCTTCCCTTTTCCTTCCCTTTTCCTTCCCTTTTCCTTCCCTTTTCCTTCCCTTTTCCTTCCCTTTTCACTTCCCTTTTTCCTTCCCTTTTCCTTCCCTTTTCCTTCCCTTTTCCTTCCCTTTTCCTTACCCTTTTCCATTCCCTTTTCCTTCCTTTCCTTCCCTTTCCTTCCCTTTTCCTTCCCTTTTCCTTCCCTTTTCCTTCCCTTTTCCTTCCCTTTTCCTTCCCTTTTCCTTCCTTTTCCTTCCCTTTTCCTTCCCTTTTCCTTCCCTTTTCCTTCCCTTTCCTTCCCTTTTCCTTCCCTTTTCCTTCCCTTTTCCTTCCCTTTTTCCTTCCCTTTTCCTTCCCTTTTCCTTCCCTTTTCCTTCCCTTTTCCTCCCTTTCCTTCCCTTCCCTTCCCTTCCTTCCCTTCCCTTCCCTTCCTCTTCCCTCCCTTCCCTTCCCTTCCCCTTCCTTCCCTTCCTTCCCTTCCCTTCCCTTCCCTTCCCTTCCCTTCCTTCCCTTCCCTTTCCCTTCCCTTCCCTTCCTTCCCTTCCTTCCCTTCCCTTCCCTTCCTTCCCTTCCCTTCCCTTCTCTTTTTCTTCTCCTTCCTCTTTTCCTTTCCTTTTTTCCTTTCTTTCTCTTTCTCTTCTCTTTCTCTTTCCTCTTTCTCTTTCTCTTTCACTCTTCTCTTTCTCTATCTCTTTCTCTTTCTCTTTCTCTTTCTCTTTCTCTTTCTCTTTCTCTTTCCTCTTTCTCTTTCCTCTTTCTCTTTCTCTTTCTCTTTCTCTTTCTCTTTTTCTCTTCTCTTTCCTCTTTCTCTTTCTCTTTCTCTTTCTCTTTCTCTTTCTCTTTCTCTTTCTCTTTCTCTTTCTCTTTCCTCTTTCTCTTTCTCTTTCTCTTTCTCTTTCTCTTTCTCTTTTCTCCTCTCCCTCTTTCTCTTTCTCTTTCTCTTTCTCTTTCTCATTCTCTTTCTCTTTCTCTTTCTCTTTCTCTTTCTCTTTCCTCTTTCTCTTTCTCTTTCTCTTTCTCTTTTCTCTTCTCTTTCTCTTTCTCTTCTCTTTCTCTTTCTCTTCTTTCTCTTTCTTTCTTGTTCTCTTTCTCTTTTCTCTTTTCTCTTTCTCCTCCCTCCCTCCCTCCCTCCCTCCCCTCCCTCCCTCCCTCCCTCCCTCCCTCCCTCCCTCCCTCCCTCCCTCCCTCCCTCCCTCCCTCCCTCCCTCCCTCCCTCCCTCCCTCCCTCCCTCCCTCCCTTCCTCCCTTCCTCCCTTCCTCCCTTCCTTCCTTCCTCCCTTCCTTCCTCCCTTCCTTCCTTCCTTCCTTCCTTCCTTCCTTCCTTCCTTCCTTCCTTCCTTCTTCCTTCCTTCCTTCCTTCCTTCCTTCCTTCTTCCTTCCTTCCTTCCTTCCTTCCTTCCTTCCTTCCTTCCTTCCTTCCTTCCTTCCTTCCTTCCTTCCTTCCTTCCTTCCTTCCTTCCTTCCTTCCTTCCTTCCTTCCTTCCTTCCTTCCTTCCTTCCTTCCTTCCGAATTCCTTCCGAATTCCTTCCTTCCTTCCTTCCTTCCGAATTCCTTCCTTCCGAATTCCTTCCTTCCCGATTCCTTCCGAATTCCTTCCTTCCGAATTCCTTCCTTCCTTCCGAATTCCTTCCTTCCTTCCTTCCTTCCTAATTCCAAATTCCAAATTCCAAATTCCTTCCTTCTGAAATCCTTATTTTATTTATGTATTATTTATGTATTATTTTACTTTTTTTGGAGAAAGTGACTGTTACTGAGTGTTGTAGACAGCCATACTTACAAAAGCATGGGAAGAGCTTGACAAATGACCACAACTGTAAATGTCTGAGGAGCAGAAATGCTGTCTTCATTTGCATTTCTGGTTGCCATGAAAATTGTGTAACTTCACAGTGACTAAGGCAGGTCATAGAAGAGCTTAGTTATCTATTTTGCACGCACAATTATCCATGCCATTGTCATACCTACTCAGTCTTCACATCAGTCACTTTGTACAGTTTAGTGAAGCAGTCAAATAGCTAAAGTTCTCAAAGTCCCTGTTCCATATAATTTCCCTTCCTACCAGGCGAGAATGACCAATAACTGTCCCTCTGGCTCATCTTCCAATTGTGCTATATTGAATTGATCTATATTTGTATTTGTCTGTGAAGTAACATTTTTGGACTGAGAGAAGCAGGATTGACAGTGATGAAACCTGCTTACTGTAAACCTGTGGTCTCTTTGTCCATGCCCATTTGTGACTTGATACACTCCAAGTCTGCTGGTTCAGGTATCTCCAGTTCTTCCTCCTCGTTACACAGAGACTGAGCATGTGTGCAGCCTCTTGGGTTATTTCAGATAGTAAGTACAAACCATGGCTAAGCCGTTTAACATCCCACTGCACTCAGCTTCTCTTGGTTATAACTTCCTGGCTGAGAGCTAGTGGTTCTCACCTACACCAAAGTCTCTTTTAGTGTTTCCTCATTCAGACAGATGTAGTTCTCAGACATGACCATCCATCCATCACTTGCTGAACACACAATATGCATCTGCATGCTTAGGCCTTGGAGGACTAAGGATTGAAAAGTAAGATCTCTCTCTTTTTTTTTTTTTTGGTTAAAATTGCAACAAAGCACTGACAGGGCTAATGAACAGTGACACAGACACCTCTGATTTAGGTTTGTCAGAAGATGTCTTACTGACCAACATGATGGCAAGTAGCAATTTGTTAATGATCCAGAACAGAGACAAAACAAAGTCTGGTCAAACCAGATTCATCCCCAGATGCACACAGAGCCCTGCCCACGTTTCTGCACAGTTCCCAGTTAATGGGGAAGGAGTGCTCGTTTAAATCTAATGGATGAGAGCCCTTCCTAAAATTGGGCATTTGGTGATATCAGCCTCTTCACGGAAGGAAAAATTCCCCAGTCTCTGATTAAACTGGATCTGGACTGTAAGTCTTTCAGGCAAGTGTGTTGCTTTACGTGGATTCCCTACCTCTAGGAGAATAAAACACCTTAAATGTACAGTATTTCACCCAAACGCTACTCTCTCCCAGCACTGCAGAAGCCTGGTAGTCAAGCAGAGAAAATATTTACTTAGTAAAGCTTTAAGATCAGACTTTTGGGCTGCAAGCCGAAAGGGCATAAATAAGCCAGATGTAGGACAACTCCCACTTTAAACTGCAAAGCTTAATCTGCACAGCCAGGTAGCTCTCTGGTTCTTTGTCCTGTTTTGGCTTGGGCATTTGTGTGCAGCCTAAGTACCAGAGCAGAGGTTTGTCATCTGCCCACTGAGTCCTGTGCTCATACTGGGCACAGGGGGGTGGCAGCCAGTCTCACACAGGGCTAGACTGCTTTTCTCAGGGTGACATGTGCCTTGGTCTAATCCCAGTGTCCCGCTCCTGCTCATATCCTAAACTTGTGGTTTATCAGCCAGCAGGGGCATACACAGAATTTCACCTCTTTTTGTCTTTGTTATTTAGGCAGCATAGGTGTTCTGGATGTCCCTTGAGGTTGTGAATGTTGGATCCAGGGGCAAATATCTCTTTCTTTGTCATCAGTCTCCTGGTTGCCTGCCCTCGAACCAAGGCAGGATGCTCCCCAGAGCCTACTGCAGTGCACTTGTGTGAAAGGTGATGCCAAGAGTTTGCTGGATACCCATTGTGCGAGATGCACATGCTCCAGCATGCTCAGGGGTTTCTGTAGGGAGCAAAAGTAACAGAGCAGACCAAGTGGAAGGAGTTAAACTGAGGAAAAATTAGGCTGACACTTTTCATCTCTGCTTACATGCTATTGTAACAGTGGCTGGGGGCTCCTACTAGCTTGGCTTAAAAAAGATATTGCTAATGTCTAACACTTGATGACAGATGGTTCACCAACACAGTTAGGCCTATTGTCTCACTTAATTGCTCTTTGTTCAAGCTGAAAGAAGGTAATCTTTTCTTGTAGGAGTAGGTAGGAGGATCAGTGTACAGTGTGCCTGCTGACAGCCATTCCCGTTCTGGAGCCTGCTCTGTAGTTCACTGAAGTGGAATCATCCCCCTTACCCTCTGCAGAAGGGATCTGCAAAGGAGTCGTTACAGTGAGGACACCACATCTGTGGGTGCTTTGCTGCCTGGCAGGCTTTGCAACACTGAATTAGGCAACTGGAAATCTCTCTGCAGAGTGTGGAGAAAGCAAAGGGCATGATCTGATATGCCACTAAAGGTGAGGAGAAGCTTAGGGCTTCTGCAGCACTGTAGGGGAGAGCACCATTTTTGGGATGTTGAGCTGTCTCTGTGCTGGAGCAGTCGGCCCACCCACTGATCATGTGCAGATGTGCATGCTCGGGTCTGTTGCTTTGAGGAGCTGAAAGCAATGTATCGCAGCAATGCATGCTTCCCAGGAGGCAGCAGGGTAGTGTGCACCAGGGAGTCTGTGTTCCTTTGTCCTAGCTAGGTGTCCTGTGCTCCATAACAGCACATTTACCTGTATGTATGAATGCACGTACGTATCCTTTTCCAGTCTGTGCTGAGCTGGAGATTATCCATGACAGGTTCAAAACTTACCCGATCGAGACCCAGAATTCGGGGATGGCTTCTGAATGCCATGGAGAGGAAGTGCTTGGCAGCAAGGTGTTTCCTTCCCCCCTAACCAGTTGTGTTTTTATCAGTGATAGTGCTATACAGATTCTTCAGAATCTTTGTGGGGATATTCAAGGTTGACTGAGCACTAAGAAAAGCTTGTACAGTACCAGTGGTGACTGTAAGTGTGCAAAGAGATACCAGAGTGACCTCATTTCCCCAGCAAAAGGAGCACAAGGGCTCTGATTTGGTACCTTCCGCAGATTTATTTTGGATTTGTTTGCTGTATGAGAGTGCTTACTGTAGTGAGAGGGAAGCCATGGGATTAAAATCTGAATTAAGATCTGTTTTCTTCAGTAAGTAGGGCACCAGTGACATTCCTAAAGGCATTTGGAGACCATGACCTCATGTTTCATTGGCTCTGAAGTTATAGGATGAGCCAGGTATTCTCAAATCGAATTTACTAAGGGACCTTCATAGGCAACAGCATCAGCAACCTCCTTCTCTAAGAGATGCTGTGCACAAGCTTGTACATCCCAGTGATATGTGTTTTCCCACTTGAAAAAGCTCTGTGAAGTGTGAGTGGCTTCCTGGGACCATAAACAGGAATGTTTGGCATGATTCGCAGTGGCCTCTGTCCTGGTGTATTTGCAGCAAGGGGAAACGTGCTGCTTGAAACTGAAATATTCAAAGTGGAAAAGTCTTCACCTTGCTTCAGAAGGACATTTCCAAACAGTGTTGCAATGGCAGTTATACAAATGGACAACAGGCAAAGCTCAGTATTCAAAGTGGTTTAATGGATAGCTGCCTGGAGTGGGGATGGGGTGGAAGGAGGGGGAAGAAGAAAGGTTTTCTCTCGTGTATGGCTATGTTGGGAAATGCAGGTTTGGGAAACTGCCTCAAAGAAGGGATTTTCTGTTGTCTTAGAGACACAGAAGCATGATTTGTGGTGAAGGTGTCTCCATGGGACACAAGAAATAGTGACTGCAAGCCATGCCTCTAAGCAAAGGTTGCCCACAGCTGTTCATGGGGATAAGCTCCAAGGAGCAGCACAAAAAGCTTTTAGTTTCATGTAGTGTGATTTAACAGCTACAAATAAGAGGGAGGAGCCAGCATCAAACACCCAGTGGCTTTCGAACTTCTGCAAAAGTGTTCCTGGTCTGCTGTATTCTGGTGGATATAGGCAGGCAGCTGCAGCCTTTCAGGCTAGTTTTGCCTTTCTCTTCGTTTTCAGTGCTTCACACTGGGGCTTATCTTGGGCTGCGTGCCAGTCCCAACAGCACAGTCCCATGCTGAAACCAACCCATGCTGCAAAGCTTTATTGATTTTACAGCACCTTTATGGCAGTGTGAAAGAAGCAGAGGGTCTCCATATAACAAACAATTAAAGCTTAAAACAGAGTGGGTGTGTGTGAACAGCACAGAGAAGGGTGTTTAATCAGCCACAAGGCCAAGTCTGCGTTTCTGCTTCAGCCCTAGTTCAGTCTGTGTTTCCAATATAACCTGGGAGTCGAAATTGGCAAGAGAACACCACAGAGTTCAGGCAGCAGTATGGTCACAGCAGTGCTTCTGTACCCCCACACACCAGTGTTAATGAACCTCCAGAGGGCAGACAGTTTTGATGTACCTCTGTTTTTGGGGGGACTGGGCTTGGAGGTTTGCCCACTTAAATACTTGGGATATGCTGGAAGCAAAGTGAGGAGAATGCAAGGTCCCCCCTGGTTCATTGGTCGTCTCTACTGGTCTTCACAGCCAGGTTCCCCAATTCAGCAACCCTTATGGTGTCTCTATGGAGCTAAATATTTTTAGGAGTCTGACATGGGCCCCACAGGTAGCTTTAATAGTGTTTTCTGGCCTCCTCTTGCGAATGCTCCCCAGCACTGCATGTCTTACCTACTGCATATTGCAGGTACTCGAGAGAAGATTCTGAAATCTTGTCTCATGATGTGCAACTAACAGCCCCCAGCTAGATCTTAATGGCCAGGGATGTCCCCATCTGGATGCCCTGGGAGCACATCCCATCTTATTTAGGCCACATGGGCATGCCCTCATATGTACAACTTTCAGATACAGTTACATGCAAGATGCCCAAACCCACTGCACTGATGTAGTTCCTGCTTCAAGGCAAAGGAAAGGAGGGATCTAGGGAACTTGGGGGCCACAAGGAAGCACTAGTAGGGTGAACTGAGAAAAAGAGAGGGTATTGGGCAACAGCTTGCAGCATTATTCTTAATAGGCTTATTCTCTGCCTGTGTTTTTATCTCTCTTTGAAGGGCTTTGGGTGATCTAACACCCAAAATTGGCTGATGACAGAGGATGAGCCTCTGTTTTCCTGCTGTGTCTGTGCAGCTTGGGACAGGATGCTGAATTGCCTTTGGGGCAGAAGACCTAATCCTCATTTTCTAGCTCAGTGATATTTGAGTCTGATTCCTTCACCTTTATCCTCTTCTAAGCATCTTCTGTGATGTAAGCAGAGATGAAACTGATGAATGTGCTCCTCTGCATTTACCCTTACTTTCAGATTAAAAAAAAAATACTGACCATATTCCCTCCCGATATTCATCACCTGATTTACATTTCATTTATTTCTATAGCCCTGAACAGACATTAGTAACTCATAATAGTAATAATATGAGTTTCTACTAATAGAACTCCATAATATGAGTTTCTACTAATAGAACTCCTTCCATCTGTGGAGTTCATATTCTGGACAAGCACCATTAGTTCTATTTAGAGATGGATTTAGCTGGTGCAACTTGTCCAAATGCAGACATGGCTGAAAGTATTGGGACTGAAACTCAAAGGGTCCTGAATTCAGCCCTGTCCTTAGCTCAACTGATCTGGTACAGCCATTTGAGGGTGAGGGAAAAACCGTCATTCAAAGGATGAGATGTGACGGATTCTCAGGAAGAAATTGAACCTCACCTCTGGAGACTGCTGAATTTCACAGGGTTGTCCCAAAGCAGCTAAAGGAGCGATGTCCCAAGCTTTGGCCTCTATACTTATCAGCATGAAAAAACCATGAGCGTGAAATCAAACAACAGGCTTCAAACAGGAGGTACAATGACTCTAATTTGTATGTACCATTATTTGATCTTCTAACCTACTAGGTTTAAGGTAAACCACAGTGGAATATCAAGCAGACATTAAACGAAACAGTGTCATTAATTCAATCCAATGAGATATGTTTTATATAACAAAGGGATTTGTTCTGATACTCAAACAATGTATATTAATGAAAGAGTTGAAATAGATTCATTTCGTTCTCAAAGCAAACACATTAAGGAAAGCCATCAAGAAGCAAAGAACATGGTATTTTTTTTTAAACTGTGCTTTATTTAGGGCTAAGCTGGAAAGCGTCATTCAATAATTACAGAAGATTACAAGGAGTTTTAGGGAATTGAGAGTGAAAGAGCAGTTGTATGGAACTGCAGCTGTGTTACACATCTGTACTTCCTAGCTGTGGGCTCAGTCTGGCTGTCCTTGCTCAGGCAAAATACCCAACATGTCCCAGTGGGAGTTCTGCCGGAGTAAGGACAGGAAGATCAGGCCCATTAGGGAATTAAAAATTAAAAAAAAAACAACAACCAACCAACCAAACAGAAAAAAAAAACCAAAAAAAAGGAAAAAAGGAACTTGAGATCAAGATAAAAAGTACTAAGAAAAACAAACAAGAATATTAAAACAGAGTCAAACCAAAGAATCAGAAACAATTATCACACTGCTCAGTCGATGCAAACAAGTGTGAGAATGATGTAAATCAAGTTTTAAGACTGTGAAAATAAATTATAATAAATATGATATACTTTAAAATATATGTGTTCTTAAATAATTCATTGTTTTCTTTTTCTGAGTCAGATTTTTTAAAGCAATGTCTTATTTTTTAACTGCTCTAAAGTCATTTACCAAAGATAAATATCGTGCTTTCATTAAATAGTTTTCCTTGTTTTTCTCTATCATTACAATTAAAAGTCCTACAAAATATGCAAATTTATTTACAGAAAAACAGAGCCAGCATCTATTTTTTTTTTTTTTAAACATCCCCGTTTCTCAAAATTCCTTGTAAACAGTTTCAGAAGTTCTTCAAAGAGATTGTTTGCTTAATGTTTGTCTTATACTTAGGTTTTATACTTAGGTTTTTTTTTATATTTTTTATATTTTTATGTTTTTTTTTTTTTTTTTTTTTTTAAGTTTAAGGTTTCTAGGCTAATCACTTGCCCTGAAGGTTTCTAGAGCAAATATGGAAGCTACTGAAGCATAGGATGATGGGAATTTCGCGGACAGCAGATCATGAAGACATGAAGCGTTTAGCTGTGTTTCGTTGTTCAAGTTAGAACTAACGTCTGATAAAAAGACAGCTGTTTTGTTTCCCATTTGCATTGACTACAGAGTCGAGTTTTATTCTGTTTATTTTGTTAATAGCTGGAATGCTTGCAGTTAAAAAAGCTGCCATAATAGCCATTTATCTCCTTTGTCTCCTTAATAAATAACAGCATCCAACAGCAATTGGCAGAGTAGGAATTTATGCTCAATCTAAACTCTACAAAAATTACAGTTCTACAACATCTTTGTTTTTAGCATTAACGCTAACTTCTATGTAGTATTATTTTTTTTTTGCTTTTTTGTTTTTTTTTATTTTTTTATGTTGTCTAATTTTTTTTTCTATTATATAGGTATTTTAAACTTTCTTTTTTAAATTCTGTACAACTATTAGGATTTTAAATGGGGAGAGTTAGAAGCATTTACAAACCTTTTCTTTTTTTTTTGTTTTCCATTTTAATATCAACCATCTTTCCTTTCTCTTCTCTTCTATGCTTTTTAGTGTATCTAGTTATGGTTTTTTTTTGTTTTTGTTTTTTTTTGCTTTTCATAGATATCCATCTAACCTGCCTTTAACAGCGCAATCCTTACGTATTATACAGAAAACCATATGAAAGCTTCATAGACTCTAATTAATGTATAACCAAAGAACCTCCCAAAGTATCAAAGAACTATTATCTTGCCATTTTAAAAGCGTTTAAGCATTTTTTTTTAATTTTTATATATTTCTTATAATCACTCTCAAAAACTGTTTTAGGAACAGCTCAGAGAAAAGGAAAGAACTTCCATATTTTACATACAGCTACAAGTCTGCGGTAAAAAGTTTTGTCCTTTGGTCCCTATTAGCTAAGGAATGACAGATAAAGATGCTCAGTGACTGTTACCATGGGTCGCGCATGGTAACCGCATCCTTGGTGGCAAACAGGCACTCCTTTGTCAGTATCCAGGTTTGCATCTCCTGTTTGAAGAAAAGCCGCTGTGGTGATATCATTGTTTCTTCAGAAATCCTGGTTGATCTTGTTCCTGTTCTGATTTTACTTATGTGTTTGTTTGTTTGTTTTCAAGTGCATGTCCTTCGAAGTCAGCAGATGTGATACTTTCTTGAAGAAATGTTACAGTCTAAACAATCAAAGAGAGAATAAGTCTGAAGTCTTCAGCTTGATTGATATTTTTGCTGATATGTCAAAGGTGTAATCCAACAGTTCCCATTTTTTTTTAATATAGATATACTTTTTTGTGTTTTTGTTTTGTTTTGTTTTTGTTTTGTTTTTCTAATTGTGGCCCATTCAGCTGCTGCCCTAAAAAAATGAAGAAGATCATTGCAAATTAAATCAAAAAGGGAAGGGGGAAGTAGGAAAGGAGGGGGATATTTGGGACAGGGAAAAGAGACCTAAAAATGAAAACAAAATTAAAAACAAGTCTGTTCTTTTGGGCCCAATCCTGCTCCTGTTGAAAGTAAAGGGTGTTTTCTTCTCCCTTCAATTGGGACAGGATGGGGTTTCTGCTTTAGTGGTTTGCTTTTTGAGTCATTGGCTCTGATTCTGCTCCCACTCATGTCAACAGAAAGATTCCCCTTGACTTCAGTGAGAACTGGATCAAACCCAAAGTGAGCAAGGTAGTCACGATCATGATAAAGAAAAAAAACAATTGTTCCTAATAGTAATAATCATCGTAAATCAAAATAATAGCGAGGGACATCTATTTAAATCTGTATCACTATGTATGTACAGATAACTACATTTAAATTATTTTTAAGTGCCGCTTTACAATGCCAGATCACAATCTTGCTTGGTGGGCTTTTGTAGTGTGAAAGGCATTGAGAAAGAATTCTTCTACATTTTAATGGGAGGCTGTCTATGACAGTGTATGAGCGATCTGTGGAGACATAGCTGCCAATAACATCTACATCTTTTGTGAATGTCAGAAAGTGGGACTTTGAACAGGTAATTTATAGGAGGTTAAATAAAAAAAGACTGTTGGAATAAACGTTATTTTTTTTATAGAAAAAAAATGTAAAGCTAACATTTCTTAAATAAAAAAAGTTATTTTAAAAAAATGTAATCATGATCCGACTAGGCTTGACATTTAAGTAGGATGCTTCATCATTAAGGATTAGCTCTTATCTCTTTCTAGCAAGCAGGTTCTTCTTATACACTTGGTGATTTATTACATCAAGAAACTTAGAAACTGCAAAAGGTCCACTCTGGTGGAAAAGTGTCATGCGGAATATCAATCCATGCTGGCAGGTTTTCACACTGTTGGTTCAACAAACAGCAAACCGTACACAGCAGTCTAAACAATTACAACACCAAAAATAATAATAGAATAAAAAAATAAAAAACACTCGTCAAGGACCCTTTTTCAGTTGTAAACAAAAAGATGCATTTTGCTTTTTGATCTGGACGTTTTTGGTCATTTTTTTTCCCCCATTCAAAACAATCCCTCCCTCCCCCTAAGCAATTAATTTTTGCTGGAGTTGCTGTAATACAGAACCTTAGAATTAGGAATTCTTGAAAAGACATACAATGAGGCTTTTCTTGGGGTTAGGATTTTTTTTTCTTTTTTTTTTTTTTTTTTGATTGCTATAGTTTTCAAACTACTGTTACTATCATTTTGCTTTTGGTTTTATTTTTATCATTTGTTTTTAAAATTTTGGAGAGTGATTTGAAATATCCTAAGGGGTAAAAAATGCGTCAATTGAAAAAGGCCCCCAATTCTCCGGAAAAAAAATAAAATCACAAGATTTTTCAGTGCAAAAATATTAACCACACATTTTTTTCTTTTTTTTTTTTTTTCCAAATTATCTGTAAAGTTATAACAATCCCATTTTTTTCTAAAGAATTAGGAATCCATCTTTTTTTTTTCCTTCTATGTGACATCTAGAGAAGCATAAAACGCTGACGAGAAATCAAACGACAAATAAAGAAACCACTGCAAGCACCAAAAACGAAACGAAAATGAGCACAGCAAAAAATTGTGGCAGCACAAAGTCAAAAAAGGCACATGTGATCATGACTGGCCAATCATCAACTGATACAACATCCAAGAAAAATGCTTCAATCACGGCACCTGCACGAAACTTGACGGCATGTCATGCAACCAATTCTTAGCTTGTTACATGACGCCATCATGTCACACTTTCAACTTCGAGTTGATTTGAACTTACGGCCTGGGGGACTGTATTCTCCACTTTCATGTCATTACGTGAACTTTTTTCCTAGCTCAGCGCGAGACTGTGGTGGATTTGACTGGCTCTTGGTTGGTTTTGTTGGAATTTGATTGAATGACAAAAGAAGAAAAGATTTTTTTTATATATATATATATTTATATATAGTGTTGAAAAAGGGAAAGGTAAGGAAAGAAGATATATATAAAAATAATAATAATTAAAAAAAAGTTACAAACACAGCATCAGTCAAAAAGCTGTAATGGAAATACTTGCTGTTAAACTATATAAAACAAAACAAGAAGGAAAGCAAAGCAAACAAACCAAACGGAAGTAAAGAAAGGAGGAAGAAAAGAAAGAAAGGAAAAAGAAAAGGATGGAGGAGGCCTAGCCAGAGACACACACGTAAAACACACACTTAAATGTGGACACACAGTCAACAGTGAACAGTAACAGGACGCTGTGCAGCGGCTGTTGAGGAGAGCATGCACTGAATGAATGAGCGCAGACACAGATTGGTTTGCAAAGTCTGGAAAATAAATACATTTGCTGCCAACCAGAATGCTTTCGTTAGCACGAGCCTCTCCCACACCACCCCCTGCCTCCGGGGCGTCGCGGGACAGCTAGCCAAAGTCCGCTGGGAGCTGTGCCATTTCCTTGGATAGACTCCGGAGCTGGCACTGCTCTAATGCAATTACATCCCAGAAAGTTTAAAGTCAGGGGGGAGTAATAGACCACGAGCTGCTTTGGCTACTGAGAATTAATAGAAAAAAGAAAAGAAAAACGAAAAAAGAAAAAGAAAAAGAAAAGCCGCTACTGCTGATTGTTGCATGTCTGCTTAGTGGCTTTCAGGACGGCAGGCTCCGGGTACAGCAATGCTGGTATGGTGTGAGAACCAAACTTGTAGAAGGACTCAGAAGATACAACGGTTCCTAAATCAGCATCATTAAAAGAAGGAAATTTACTGCTTTGGTGTTTGCCTTCAGCCTGGCTTAAAAATAAAAAAAAGAAAAAAATGAAGGAAAGAAGAGGAAAGAGGAGAGGAGAGGAGAGGAGGAGAGGAGAGGAGAGGAGAGGAGAGGAGAGGAGAGGAGAGGAGAGGAGAGGAGAGGAGAGGAGAGGAGAGGAGAGGAGAGGAGAGGAGAGGAGAGGAGAGGAGAGGAGAGGAGAGGAGAGGAGAGGAGAGGAGAGGAGAGGAGAGGAGAGGAGAGGAGAGGAGAGGAGAGGAGAGGAGAGGAGAGGGGAGGAGAGGAGAGGGGAGGGGAGGGGAGGGGAGGGGAGGGGAGGGGAGGGGAGGGGAGGGGAGGGGAGGGGAGGGGAGGGGAGGGGAGGGGAGGGGAGGGGAGGGGAGGGGAGGGGAGGGGAGGGGAGGGGAGGGGAGGGGAGGGGAGGGGAGGGGAGGAGACGGGAGGAGACGGGAGGAGACGGGAGGAGACGGGAGGAGACGGGAGGGGAGGGGAGGGAAAAAAAAGAAAAAAGAAAAAAGGAAAAAAGAAAGAAAAAAGAAAAGGAAAAAGAAAGAAAAAAGAAAAAGAAAAAAAAGAAAAAGAAAGAAAAAAAGAAAAAGAAAAAGAAAAAGAAAAAGAAAAAGAAAAAGAAAAAGAAAAAGAAAAAGAAAAAGAAAAAGAAAAAGAAAAAGAAAAAGAAAAAGAAAAAGAAAAAGAAAAAGAAAAAGAGAAAGAAAAAGAGAAAGAAAAAAAGATGAAATTGAAAATTGCCTGGGGTTGGTTGCTGCAATATCCAGAAACACTCTGTTTCTTTCCTACCATGGAATAAGTCCCTGTATTGGCCCATGTAGTTTTGCCTCAGTAAACACCAAAAATCACCGCACATAACAATACGCTTGTCTCAGTTGGCAGGTCTGCACCCTGTTCTCAGGTACTGCATTTCTACTCTCTTGGCAGGGCTCATATCTTTCTTCCCAGCCTATCTCTGAAAAGTCATTGCATACAACTGAAATTTCACCTTGTGTTTGGGTGTCACTAGAATACTGTTAGCAGTACTCATCCTGAAGTCAATCATGCTGGCTTCAGAAAATTCATTCTCTGGCTTTTTTTATTATTATTATTATTTGACTTTATTATTATTATTTTTTTTTCTGAGCTGAAATACACTTTCTGGCTAGTGTTGTTATGCTCAACTGATGAGACGGTGCTGAACTAAGCCCTTGAAATGAGCACTGGCTTCAGCTCCACACCCTGTCCCCAGTTGTCTGCTTCTTGGTTGTTGGTGTCTTCTTCTCAATGGCCTGGCCTCTAAACTCTGTGGCTGGATGAGCTGGAAGTGTCAGCCTGAGCTTCGTGGGGTTTGGATGAAGGGAACAGACTGTTTCCCCCAAGGGCAGATGCAAGATTTGATTCTACAGTCATTTTTCAAGCCAAAAGGCAGAAAACAGTCTTTTTGAAGATGAAGTTTAGAGATGTTGTCACTTATGTCTCTGGACACTCAAGGAAAAGTAGTATGAACAGTACAGATCTAGGCTGTGCTTAAGGAAGCAAAACAGCCTCTAGCATCCCTCTTACCCCTGGGTGCATTTTTGGCTACAGACACCAGTCACAGAATCAGAGGTGGCCACACTGTGGTCAGTGCATATAGACACCACCCCACTGATGCCAGTTCTAGGCAACACTCAAACTGAGAAGCGGCTCTTGGACATAACCTTGACTGGGAAAAACATTTTCCTTTATGGCTGGAGCAAGAAGGACGAGGCTGGTCTGCCATTGACTTTGGAGTGGTTACTACCATCCCTCTGCCCATCCTTCACACACACCTTCAGACAGTGGGGATGTGACATGCACACAAACACATACACACGTACATACAGATGAAGAATTAGAACTTGCTGAGGCTAAAAGAACAAAACAAAACAGAAAACATGCTTTCAAATGAAAGTCAAACATGGTCATCCTGTCTGCCTAAACCTGGTCTGTATTTAAAGCACCAAATGAAGCTTTCTTTCTAAAATATGGGTCTGTAGCACCTCCTTAGTCAGTAGAGAGGAAGAGAACCCTAGAATATCTTTAAGGAGATATTCTGCCCACACAGGTGATGTACCTGAGCTTGGGCAAGGTTCCTAGTAAGCAGTAATGTTTTTACATCAACTGATAAATGAAATAGACTATCAAGTGCCCAGTCGTCTGGCAGACTCTCCCTGTGGAGAACCGCCTAGGCACATGTCTTGGTTGAATAGGCAGAGGAGTCAGATTCCTATCTGATGAGGATTGCTTCATCAGAAGCCTGGAATTGAGAAGTGAGTTAGGCTCCTGTGTTGGACAGGCTGGACACCAGCCAAAGTCATCTGTTTAAGGAAAGTAATTCACTTTTCTGGGAAGAGATATAAACTTTGGGTATTGCTGAAGTAAACTGGTGAATAGAAGTGTTAACGTTATGAAGACAAGTATATATAACCTAGTGCAGAAGTGCCATGGAAACAAAGAGGAAGCCTACTTCATGACCATCTGGGGTCTGTACACAGATTAGGAAAAACATCTTTGCTTCAAGTGACAATGACCAAGAACTTACTGGGCTGAGCGACCCACAGCCAAATGTACCTGGTAAATGTCAATATTCCTACAAAACAGCTTCTTGTTTGAAGCCTCTAAGTGGAGCTGTAGACCATTTTCTTTGAACTCTAATGGAGATAATCATTTTAAACCCTAATTAGACTACAAGTCACAATATCTCCACCTGAGAAAAGGACTCCAGGTGTGTTTAATGAAGTGAAACAGGACTTGAAGCTCACAAGTTCACACATCCTAAAGGACCCCTTCTGATCAGACCTTGAACCATGGCCAAAAGGGGTCTATGTCTGTCTTGATTATAATGAAGACTCCAACTGCCTAGCTTTGATGGAGATAGTCGCATTCTAAGTCTTCAACATAAAGGGAAGCCTTCCTAAAGATCAGCAATGTCCCTCATGTTCAAATCCAGTTTTTCAGCTATACTTACATATTGCTGCTCCACACTTGGCTATGGATGCATTGCCAGGACTGCTGGATCATTTCTTGAAGTGTCTTTTGCTGATGCAAAGTGCCTCAGTGTCAACAAAAGCTGGATTACTACTTCTGCTACTGAATATTTTCGTGAGAGCTAGTGAAGGACAGACCTTTCCCAAAGACTCAGAATGTGCAGATGATCTTTAAAAGTACACAGCTCATGTTCTGTTTCATTCACCACAAAGCCTAGGGAATGCTGGGCTTGTGGGGGATTGCACATACCTCTCTGCCTAGTGTCAGGGTATGAATTTATCTGCTCAGCATGAAAATACAACCAGTGGCAGGTGCAACAACACACTGTTTCACAGGACCACAGAATTGGCACTGCCTCTACTGTAGTGCACTGCCAGGTTGATGCTCTCCCCCTTCCATTTCATAAATACATTGCCTTCTGTTCCACAATTTTCCTGCAGCACCCCTCCCCCTACTCCTGTCTAGCCAATTCTCCATGGATCATCTTCTCCATCACTTTTTCTGCGCTGCCTTGGAGGCAAGGAACCTCTCCCTGAAGGAACTCAAAAGCCTTCACTTCTTCCAGCACCAGCTGTCCAGTGACAACCTCTAAAGCTAAGTCTCTTCTGATGAGTGAACATTGCTCACCCCATATGTATGTTTCTTTACCTTTATGCAATATCCGTTAGCATCTGCTTACACACTATTCCAAAACAGGAGTCCAGATCTTCTGCCTGTTGGAGCCTGTGCCCAAGAATGCCTCCAGCTAAGCAGTGGAGATATTTTTCCTACGGGTGACAGATCTTTACAGCTATTGCCTCTGAGGCTGATCAATATTATTTAAATTCCAACCTGTGTTTTTCTCCCTTGCCTTTCTTCTTGTTTCTATAGCAATTTCTCTCTCTGTTTTAAACCTCTGCGCCAACTTTCTCCCAGCACTGGATGGAACTGCCTTTCCTCTGTCTCAGTCCTCCTCCTCACCACGCTCTTCCTCCTGCCCCTGCATGAACCCTGTCCCGAGTGGAAGAAGAACACAGGGCTCTCCAAAATGGGCCCCAACCCTTCAACAGCCACTGCTAATAAGGCTGTCATGGGGAGTCCAAGTTCAGGAACTCAAATGTCTTAGAGCACAGAGGGCACTAGGTTCAAGGGGATTTTGCATCCATGCTGAGATTAAATGAAGCCTGATCATTTATACTAAAGATCAGCACATTTACCTGGGCTCTTGGGGTGCTATTTTTAGGAAGAAGAAAAAAAAAAAAAAAAAAAGAAAATAAAGAAAAAAAAAGAATAATGCTTTTGTCAGACACTTCAGTCCTATCATCTGAAGGTTAAAAAGGAGACAGCTTATATGAATCTATATATACATGAATATGCACACATACATATCATACATATGTATACGTACAGAGGTACTGTATATACATACATATATATCAACAGAAACAATTACACATATACAGACACAGAAGCTAATGCAATCTAACAGGGAGATGGGAGTCCAGCATTTCAAATGCTAATGTTTTCTGTTGTTGCTTTTTATTTAAGATGCTTGATGTTCCTGCCTCGTTTTTCCCATTTATAAATTAAAGGTGACGATAAAAATTAGCTTTTAAATTGTAATGTCTTTCTTTCAAATAACTGTATGACTTACTTGCTGTGCAGTGTTGTTACTAGGATTGTTCTCATTTAACCATGTTACATTCACAGCTGGTTGAAAAATGACCATTATTTTCTAGGGGAAAATTGTCATTATTTTGGCTTTCTTTCCTGTAAATATTTCAGTTAATAAACAAAGCAAAACTGGGGTGGGGGAGGTGGCTAGAGGATGAGATTAATTTTTTTTTTTTAATCAGTCTGAAAACCAGTCCATTTTTAAGATAAATTTAGTGTTTTGAAGGCCAGCATTTTTAATCAAACATTTTGTGTGTGTGTGTGTCTGTGTGTCTGTGTGTGCTGTTGGCATTTCTTTTTTAATCTTCTAGAATGAAAATTTGCTGCGGAAACATCCAGTTTGGTCAAAATGTCACTTTTTGGTCACCCTTTCCTCCCCCAGCCAGTTTGATGAAAAAATGTCACGCAGCAGTAGCTGTGTCACCTCTGATTTATCTATTTTTCTAGAGCCATTAGTCTCAAGCAGCGGATGAAAAAGCACCACATTGGAGCGGCAGCTCCTGGAGAAGCCAGCCCAGTCAGTCAGAAAATGTCACTGGTTCCCTGTGCGGTGTTTCCTTTTCCCATCCCCAAGTAGTAGCAGGATAGGTGGGCACTGCATGATAGGGATCACAGAGGGACACCCTGAAGGACATGTAGAGGAATGGAAAACAGAGGTACGTGGGATAGAATGGGATGTAGGCTGCTCTAATCTGCCCTGCCCTGTGACTGTGGTAGCAAGCTGAGTGTAAGGACTGAATGGAGCCCTGTCCATCCTCCTCAGTGAGGTCCAGAATTTATTTGCTCAAGTAAACATAGCCATACGTCCTGCTCTGCTTTCAGCTGTGCTTTACCAGTTTTGCAGGCAAAGGTCAGCGCAATAAACTCAGGCCATTTCGGGAAGCAGGGCAGTAGTGATGGTAAAGGTCAAATGTATGTTATGTGGTTACTTTTCCAGCAAAGCCTGTATCATTTTCCACTTCTGCTGGCCAACTCAGCAGGGCCAGTGCCCTGAGGAGAACATGTCCTGCCTCGTACAAGGCAATCACTCCTGCTTTTGCTGCTGGAGAACATTAGGTGGGAGAGGAAATTAAGCTGTGTGGAAGCTACCTTTCTACACATAATGAAAGGTTCTTTATTACAAAGGGGCCTCAAGGAGTTTGCTATCTCCTGAGCATTGTACCAATAGTTTAATTAAAAAAATGTACATGGTTGAGAACCAAGTCTAATTGGGAAGCTGTGAGTGAGCCTCTGTGTCCTGTCTTCACTAGTTCTGGTTTGTTTGTTTGGTTTTTGTTTATTTTTTCTTTTGTAGATAGACAAAATGTTGATGAATCGGATGCTTTCCTTTTCCACTTTCTGCTGCTGAGTGTTAGGGACTCAGTGCTCACCTTCCCTTCCTTTATTCCCACCAGATAATGGCACCCCCAGGAATTATCTGAAGGCAACTAGGGGAGGTTGTGGATGGGAGATGAGAAGACCCCATCTATCTTCCAAGCTGAAGTCTCTTTATGGAGTCCCCAACTTGGGAACTGCCAGTCCTGCCACAGCTGGGGTGGTGGGGTCATCCCATGCCCCACGGTCATGCAAGACTGCCTTGAGGGTGGCAAATAGTGCATTCAGAGGCAGCCCCAGCCTTGCATAGCAGGACTTGGACCCTTCAGCATGTCCCATTCTTCCTTGTGACACACAGGGGGACCGCTGTGTGGGGGTGAGACTTTGCCCATGTCCTGCCATGCCTGTTCAGCACCTCTCCTAGACTCTGTATCCCTCTGAATTAGAATGCAGCCAAGTACACATACTCCCAGCTTGCAACACTCAATTACTCCTTCTGATATTTTATTTTTTTTGCCTGCAGCTTCAAATTACCTTCAAGGTGCACAGTGCAATTAGCTAAAAATATTTCCTGCTTCGTTTTAATTGCACTAAAACTCTAATGCACCTCCAGCGAGGAGCAGTAAGGTAGAAATTGGTGCCCCAAATATTTCAAATTGATTAAAACCCAGGATGACTCAATAAGCTTACATAGTTCTATTAATTATTAAATGTTATTAATTTTTTTGTTAAAAAGCCCTTCCTGAAGACACATTCTATAAGATGTTTCTGAAACAGGCTACTTTCACTACGGAAATGATAACTCTTTCTGAATTTCAGAAAGATAGGAAAAGAATTCCTCTATGTAGCTGGAGTGGTTTCCATCTGAAGAATTCACAGCTCTTGACAGATTTTATTATCTCTGAATTTGATTCTGAAAACACTTATGTACGTGACTGATGTATGTGACTTACATATGTGACTCATTTCCCTGCTATAGCTGAGGTATTTATATGGTTCTTATTTAAAGCTGGATCACGCTTTTGTTCAAAGCCTTTCTCGGTGGAAAATGCAGGTGATCAAAGTATGATTGCTTAAAAATAAACAAAGATTTTGTCTGAGAATTAAAAATAAAGAAAAATTTATTTGAAGGCATTGAGAAGCAGTGTGCTGACTTCTTCATTCCCTTGGTAGCTAGCTCATAAGATTATTTCAACGTACTTTGAAAAATTATTGAAAATAAACTCCAAATTTCACTTGCATTCAGTGAAGAGTTTGATTAGTCTCAGATCTTTGGTTTTCTGTTTCACTGTCACCTCAGACAGCCTATGCCTGCAGCTATGCTGGCTGGGAGTGCTATCATCCTCCAACTCAGACAACTGAACTCAGGGCTGGACCCCTTTAGCTCTGCCACTGTGCTCTGTATGGGATTGCTCCATTCAACTCATTTTATTCAAAACAAACCTGTGCATCTCACATGGCAGAAACAGCAGTCCATTGCTGGTCTAGCTGACTTTAAACACATCAGGGGGCCATTGCATGAGCCAGTCAGCTGCCAGGAGCAAGGTGTTGTGGGATGCACTGAGCAGCCAGAGCTGGAAAGCCCTCCAGCTTATCTTGCTGCAGCTGGAGGCTGAACCGTAAAGCGTAGTGAGGTGCCAATGCTCCAGACTTGCACCTAAGCCTGTTAATTTCATTTCCAAATGTTAATATTGTTGAACTTATTGTTCTGGGTTGTAGAAAAATATTACAGTCATCTGAGGTCCTGAAATTTTGTCGAAGAGCCTCAGAAGAGCTACAGAAGGTTTAATACCGAGTTTTTTTTTTCTAGAACTATATATATCCTATCTATCTATCTGCTAGCTATTTTGCATTTCTAGTGTCAATGGGAAAAATTCTGAAAGGTGACCACAAATTGACTTTGGAAGTGTTTTAACTGGACAATGCCAGTGTGATGTCTGAGCGTGCTGCAAATAGTTCTCAGCTATCAAATGCACTTTCCAACTTGCATAGAAATTGGAGTTTGTGTGTTACGTGGATGTATTTAGGAGGAACAAAGCTGAGATGCAACAGTTCATTTCACACAAGCAACCCATGCTATGTCAGATGAGTAAGATTTCTGCACTGCAGTTAATTCAACAGATTTATCACTGATCTCATACAACTGATAGGCATTTATTAACATACATGTTGTGCCTTTCAGTGCCTAAAGTCTAATGATTTCCTTAAGGTGGGGTTGAGAGAGATGATGTGCATCTCATCCACTTCCATGATTGTGAACAGTCTGCTAATGATGGTGGAGTCCATGGCGAACATCAAAAAAAGGTTCCCATCTCTGCAACCCTCTCTCCTTCTCCTGTACTCTCCAGGGCAGGAACAATCTCTGATCAGCTCAGGGACCACTCATTTCAGCAACTATTTCTTAGGCAATTTAGAGGGAAAATGAAGGTGCTCAGCCTCTTACCAAGTGGCACATTGAGAAGATGAGTGTCTGAAAGAAACCCATCCCCTCGTTGGCGTGCAAGTCCATTCACTTGCTTGTTCTAAAGCAAGACTCCAAGAAGGTAGGTATTGGCTCCTCCTTCCCCATGGGAATACAGGAGACAGATTAAAGAGAAGGGGAAAAAAATCATTTCACAGCTAGTCTGCCCTGAACAAGAAAAGGTTCCTGACACCAACAAACTAATCAACGCTGAAAGCTTATGAGGTCAAGGTTTCCCTTCTCCTCCATTATTCTTTTGATTTTTTCTGACTGGCTGGGACTTGAGTGCTGCCCTAGCAAGTCTATAAATATAAAAACCTTTCTTGCCTTCCTCTGAAGCACACTGAAGACCATTTGAATACCTGTGGGGAGAAGTTAAACTAATGCAACTGAAGGCAACTTACAAAAAGAAAAAAAAACAGCTTGTCCAGCCAATTTTCAAGCACTGATCACAAATTGCTGTGAGTCAGGCCCAGAAGGTTTCCATGCTCAACAGGAAATGGGAAAGGCAGCTCTCCCTCCTCAGTGCAGGCCCTCTGGATTCAGTGCTTCATGTGAAGGCTCACAGCCTTCTCATTAATGAATTAATTTCCTGGCACATGTTAATGCCAGGAAACATGCCATGTTTTCACTGGGTCTGAGCTGTGCCTTAAGGAGGGGCCCAGGATCATGAAGGTTGAGCTCCGCATATGCGGACTGCTGTTCATTAGGTCCTCTACATCCTTTCCTGTGCTCCCTGAAAGACTGCTCAGCCTGCTTGGATGGCCAGCCTGTTCACAGCTGGTAGAAGTTTCCATGACCCAACAGTCAGGAAGATCTCAACATACATAGAGTCATTTTCACTGGCACTTTTACAATGTAAAACACTCCTGAAGCCAGAGGAGCATGTATAAACCCCTTTTGCATGGAGAGAGATGACAAACAGTCTAGAACTATCCATCTGCACAGGCTGGTTCTGAGGATCCCTGTCTTAGGCTCTTTACACGCTCTCTGCTCTGCACCACAGGGATCTTTACTCAGCAGTCTTTTAGAGGCCAAGGAAAGGCTGCCTCTCCCCATCTTTCCTGCTCTTGGGCCCTCTGCTCGCCTCCATGCTACTTCAGTGACTACACTTGCTCTGCAAGAGGCTCTGTTTGGTAGAAAACAGGAAAAGAAAAATGTCCTATTCCCTACCGAGGTCTGACAAACAGGAATCATAGCTGCAGCATAAGCTTCTCTGATGGATTCGGCCTCAGTGAAATGAAATTAAGATTTCAGCAAACAAGCCCCAATTCCGTGGTACCAGTAGAACAAATGACATCTGATAATTGCTAACTCCTTTTGCTTATTCTTTGCTCTGTTCACCCCATCAGTCTCTCCAGATTATATTTTCAACTGAGTTTAATGAACGCCATTTATTAAACTAACACCAGGGTTCTGCTCTGGCCTCAGACAGATGTGCCTGCTAATATGAATCATTTTGTTCAATTGGATTATTCTGATAAAGAGCGGATCCCCACCACTCTGCAGAGCACAAACAAATGGGGAACAGCTCGCCTCCAGTTGTGACCAGCCGCTCCTGTTCATTAGGAGGCAGCTCCAGGCTCTGCAGGCAGCTTGGCAGGGTGGTGTCCCTACCGATCCTGTCAGCTGGTGCTTCTGCTTCACTCCACATCCCCATCACATACAGTGAGAGACCAGATCTCAGCACAGCCCTGAGCCTGGCTTGTCAAGATGTGAGTATCACCATCACCTTTCCTTTCACCTGCTGCATGGGCAAGAGGATTCACCTTCTCCTTTGTCACAACGAATGGTCCTTATTTGAATATACATTAAAACCCCCAAACTGTATATTCTTTCCTGTCTACTG
This sequence comes from Cyrtonyx montezumae, assembly GCF_038088225.1. NCBI lineage: Eukaryota > Metazoa > Chordata > Aves > Galliformes > Odontophoridae > Cyrtonyx > Cyrtonyx montezumae. The sequence continues at coordinate 16,896,440 of NW_027071992.1, forward strand.
TGCCATGCCTGACCTCTTTTACATTGACGCCTAAGAAAATGTAGACTACTTATTTGCTATTGATCCCTCTTTTCTCTGATCTTCTTCAAATTTTTGGGCAGAGGGACGGGGATGATATGCTTTTAAAGGCTTAAGGTATTTTATTAGTCAGAGAAAAGGGATAAAATCTGTCTGAAATCCCTCTCTCTGAGGTTTCCTCAGTCTATGGTTTGGGATTTTAGTGTTGAAAATGTTGGGTCAATCTCTGTAATACGTTGTGTTCAGGCACCAGACATCCATCTATCTGTCTATCTCAATACAAATCCTACCTTCTGTGAACCATAAAACTCCTCACTGAGTGACATTACCACTTCTCACATCGACAGAACATACTGCGCACACATATCTTGGGGAAAAATTACAGTGGCAATGCGAAAGATCAAAAGAGAAAAACAGAAGATTTCTCTGCTACCTGACTGTGAGTAGCTAAATCCCACAACAGGTCTTTAATTGGCAGAAATCATTATTGTTCCATTCAATCCTGTTCTGTTTTTTTTTTTTTTTTTTTCTTCTCCAGATGCTGGGAAGGCTCAATGCTTCCAAAGCTAACTTTGATCCTCAGCAACAACTCATTCAAGTGTGTTTTCTGAACGAAGAAATTGTCATTTCAATCCTGAGTAACACCTAGGAGCTGCTTTCAAGAATCACAGTTGAGAGCCAGAAACCTGACTGTCAGAAAGTGGGAACACACACAGAGAAAAGACCCCAAAGCCAGCCACAGTGCTATTCCTTGTGCTGTTACTAACAGTCCTGGAGCATGCTTCTCAACAAAGCCATCTGCTGAGATTTGCATTCCTATGTTCAAGTTTCAGTTTAGGAACAAATTTCCTTTAATGCAATATTCCTTTACGTCACTGATTATCATCTGTGGACCTTCCTCTAGGTTGTGTTGGATTAGTCTTCGTGGGAAACGGGAAAAAGATCTACATGAATTCCTGATGGGGATTTGTTTAACATAGTATGTAGCAAATAATACTCTTGTGACTTGAGTGGAAGACAGAAAACCATCAGCTTCAATCTCCTGCCCTTCTGAATTCACCAAATCACTTGAGGATTGATCCCAGTTTCCTTGAGCAGTTGTTGGGTCTGCCTGCCCGCCCAGCTTCCCATTGCAGGACCCTGTTTACCATGGTGGATTACTGTGTGCCATGCAAGGAGAATGGACAGGGGAAAATAAAGATAATGGAAAGCAATCACTTGCTATATGTCAGAAGAGATGGGGTGTAGTGTCTGTTGATGAGCGGGGATGTTTCTTCAAGAGGGAGAAAAAAGCTAATCATATTCAGCAAAGACAAATCTGCAGCTGACTGCACAGCCCGTGGGTTTCATAATGGTCATGCTGTGCTCAGAAACTGGTCCAATAGCTTCCCAGTCCTTAGAAATCAAGGCATGGAAAACCTTTTTTCTTTCTGAACAGTCTGCTTTTTCGGAAGACATTGTATTACAGCACTCTGTCATGACAACCAGTGTCCACAGCTCACCCAAATCAAACAAAAGATTTTTGTTGGCTTCAAGGACTGGGCTTCACATAGATGCAAGTCTCAAATGCAGCCATGTCCTTGCCTATGAGGATTTTAAAAAGGCTTGAAAACAGTTTATTTCCTGGACTTGAAGTGCAAATTGCTTTTCAATTCAAGGAGGAAAGACTGTTCCAGCTCTGTTTCATTGCTGGGACAAAGCATGAGGCAGCTGGGAAACACAGTCATGCTGAATAAGCCATCACTTGTCTCAGCATGGGATGGGTGCTCCAGACAGACCAGCTGCTGCATCTGTCCTACACAGGAAAAATCGGGCATCTGAAGAGCTGGGGAGGAGAATACGTCTAAAATAGGAGAAATAATAATAGGAGAAATAAGTTTTCTAAAGATAATTGCTTGAAACCACAGCCTTCATGGGTTAGCAAGATGATTTATCTTGCATATACGTCATTGTAGTGGAAAAGTGTTTTTCAAATAAGCCATGGGGATGTGTTTGGAGGTATCCACATTCATTCCTTAGTCTCTCCTCTAAAAAGACTAGAGTGGACAGAATAGGGACAGTGCGTTTCCCTCTGTAACTGCAAATGATTCAAATATCTCTGCAATATCTCTGCAAGGAGATAAATGGTTTACAGTTAAGTAAGTAATAGTGGGCCTAAATCCTTGGCTGCAATACATCAGTGTCACTCCATAGAGTTCAGAGGAGCAAGTAATTGATGCTGCCTGAGAACTTTTTACCTGATCACAGTGGATAGTACCTTTCTGGAAGGAGCATTGAGTTTTCATTCAGTGCACTTCTTAGTTGGGAAATGACTTGACTGCTGTTCTTGTTTTCCCCTCCAGCTCAGCCTTCCATCCAGTCTTACAGAAAGGTTGGATGAAGCTCAGCTTAGTGGAAAAATGACCAATTTGAAATAAAAGCTGTCTTTTTTCTAACTGCAGTGACAAGGCAAGTCAAAAGACACCTGAGAAACAGTGTTAGCACTGCAAACCTTCAATTCTCTGCTACAGCTGAATCAAGCACTTCAGAGACCAGAGTTTTGATATTCACTTGTATCTGGCCAAAGTTACCGCACCTATGAATAATTCAAATATGCAATTATTGCATTTGATATATCACTGCATATAACTGTGGGAATGAGAAACAGTGTTCTAGTGCAGCTGATTGTATATGCCTTCCAAACCATAAGGACATCAATTTAAAGTGCTCACATTGATGGAGCACTCTGCAACCCCTTATTAAGATTCTTGCCAGCTCCTGTAGCAGTATTCCCCTGCAGAGTAAATTTCATGGAGTTTTTTAGCCTCCCTTTCCTTTATACCTACAGTGTAAGTGCCAAACACTACCCCATACAGCTTCAATTCATGGTTCTGCAGTAGCTCTGAAAGGTCAGTAGCAAAAAGTTCAGTTCATTTTCAGCCTATTGATCAATGATACACAAGTAACCTGAGTTCTGTGAACCACGTGTTGGAGCTGACTTGTAACTCTGACTTCATCAGGAGTTTCCCCCATTAACCTCCTACTTTTCCTTAGGGCCAGAGGACTGTGTCCTGACTGGTCTATACCATCCATACTGTCTTTACCTGAACAAAAAAAGCATGCTCACAATGCTGACGTTTTCTTTCAGTTAAGCACATGAAAGGCAGACCTATTACTCTTCAAGCACATGAAGCATGGGAACATCTAAGAAGAGCATCTTTTGCCTGAAGTCCTACACCGTATGGCCTCTCATGTTGAACTCTGAATGACTCATCTTTTCTCTCTCCCACGGTACATGTATTTACAAACTGACAATGTTTCTTTCCTGTCTGCTCATTAATGGCTACTGCTCTCCCCAGTGCCCCACTGTCAAAAAGATTTTTCTGTTTTGTCCCTTATTTAAGGTCTTGTAAGAAAATGACCATACGCCTTTTAAACCTCATACTGATTTTTTTCCAAAGCCTCTCTCATTCTGGGTCTTTCCCCTCTCTCATTCTCTTCATACCTATTTTATTCAAAAGAAGATTGCTTCTTGTCAGTGTTTGCTGCTGTTGGAACAAACGTTTTGGCTATGAATGTCCTTTGTGTTTCTTTAATCTCTTTGGCTCTTGCTTCAAATCGCTGCAGTTTAAAGCATCTATCTTTTTCTTTGCATACATTTTCCATTTTTTCTTCAAGATGCAGTCCCTCCTGCATTGGCCCAGCAAATCTCTGTGCTGGCTGAACCTGATGAAAAGGTTCCTTCAAAGACTACTGTTTCCGTGTTACTGCAGCTGCCCATTAACTGAAGGAATTAGCACTGAAAGGCTTTAAGTCTGACCTACTCGGCTGATAAGCAGTGACCTCTATGATCTCTGTGAGATCCCATAGTAATCTTAGTGCTCAAGGAGCTAAACAGAGCGCTCCCCCCGACTCCGAGGCAACTGTAGGTCTTGTAGGTTTTGCTGTTGAAATGTTGAAAGGTTTTGCCTTCGTATGTGGCACAAGCACACCAAGCCCCTGGTCTTTTCACAGCAGGGATAATGCTGGCTGCATCACTGGAAAAATTCTCAAAAGCCTCAGAAAGTTTACTTCAGAGCATCAGGACCAATTGTATCACAATAGGATGAGAACTGGGATGCTGCTTTCATATGTATTATTTAATTTTGAAATAATTGCGTTATCTAACACTTAAAAAAAGTGGTGACATGGGTTTTAATGAAGAATTCATGCTCTGTACTGAAGAAAAGTACTACAGTATTGCATTGTGCTGCTCTATCACTCCCATGACAAATAGTGCGGATCTGTTAGTGACCTACATGGACTCATTTAGATGCAAACACAGCAATACTCCTGAAAAGCTGCCCTGCTTTGAGGAAGAACAAGTTCCAAATATTGCTGAATGGAATGCAGTCTCAGAGCAGTAATTACTGATTGTAATTTTGGAGTAAATGCAGTAATTAATTATTGTCGTTTTCCATCAGTGCATTATATTGTGTGCCAATCTTAGAATAACTACAATAATTAGCAAATGGGATTTTTCATGCTCTGGTATTGAAACTGTGGTTCATAGAACAGACACGAGAATTTTACCATCATAAAATTATTAGCAATTTAAATGGGCAGACAGGTTAAAAATGATTGGTCTGAATAGAAAAGGTTTCCTTGTCAGTTTTGCAAATAACTTTAGCAGTTTTGTTTCAGGCTCCCCCAATTACATCTAGTTCCATTCTCTCATGTATGAGCTTAACAGTGTGAAGTTTGGGTTACAAACACACTACGAGGGACATTTAATGCAATCACAGTTGTCAGTGGAAATTAAAAGGAAAAGTAACCCAAAGAAAAAGAATAAACAGACTTTCCCAATTGAAACTGTGCTGGAAAACATTCCCAGTTTTTCACTTATAAAAAGCTTGTGCTGGAGTACAGTTTTGATGTAATTATGCTAGTGCAAATTTCTATAATGTAAGCAAGTCCCAAATGATCTAAGTGATGACTAAAAGGTAGAAATGACAATAATCTGTGCAGGAGGAAGAGGAATTGGTTAGCGTAATTGTAGGATGCATAACTACAAGAAATGGGATTAGATCCTGAAAAAGAACATGTAGTCTGAATTTCAAGCTGAATAGATGAGCAGAAAACAGTGAGATCAGTGCAACTGCAGAGCAGCCTCACCCTGGAGGTGACAGAAGACTGTCTGAGGGGATTAAGCAACCCCAAATTCACTAGCACACTTCCATGTGACACTGCTCCAAAGTGATCAGAAATGACAAGAGGAGAAAGCAATGAATGCTCCACATACATCTGTTTTGTTTTTTTTTTCCTTGTCAAGAGTGATTGGAATTTTGCTTGTTTGTTTGATTTTTGTCTGATAATGTCTGCTTATTTTGAAAGGAGTTTGTTTGTTTGTTTTTCTCTTATCAAAGAACAGAAAGCTCAAAATTTAAAGCTTTCTGATTTTGGTTGGTAACATATATATTCCAGTGGAAAAAATTTAAATTCCTATGGGAAAAAAATCATCACCTATTCCAGCCAGCTGCAAAAATTCATTCCTTCTACAATAAATCACATATCAGCTCATGTTCAGGAAGCTGTAAAGAAGGACCTGAACATCTTTTCTTTAGTGTTCAAACTCTGCTCTATGTTATTTCCTCTTTAAGAAGGAGGTTGCATAGACAATGCATTCTCTTAATGCTTTGCCACTGCTCTTCTTAGGAGAGGAGCTTATAAAAAATCTTACTGCCATTTTTTTTTCTTTTCCCTATCTTCAGTATCACTTCCACCCCATTATGTCACTCACATGCACTTTGTCCCATTCAGTTTCATGCCAGTCAGTATTTCAACTGAATCACATTTCTCCATCTTTAGCTTTGAATAAAACTTCAACAGTAGTGTAGCTGAGGTGGAAAATAACAGTTTTCTAATCACTGGTCACTGAAATGAGAAGGTGGCAAGGTGCTGAAATAGGCTGCCCAGAGAGATTGTAGATACCCCATCCCTGGTGATGTTTAAGGCCGGGTTAGATGGGGCCTTGGGCATTCTGATCTTGTACTTGATTTAGTGGTCGTCAACCCGGCATATGGCAGTGTTGGAGCCTGGTGATCCTTGGTATCCCTTCCAACCCAAGCCTTTCTGTGATTCTATGAAATGGGGCTACAGAATGGAGCTCTTCTGTGCGTCAGCAATTTAGTTATACTGCAGTGTACTTAAAAGCTCCTAGGAATGGCCACCCAAGTGAGTTGTGGATTTCGATATTTTTTTTCTTCATTATTTCATGCATTTACTATCTGAAAGACATATGAAGTGCCTTTGAGTCTTTGCTTTCTGGTCCTAAGGGGGGATTTGTAATAGAATATATTGATTTTGGCAGAGTTGCCTCAAATGATCCTTTTTCTTTTTCTTTCTATTCTCCCAACCCTACTCTTTTCTTTTTCTTCCTTCCTTCCTTCCTTCCTTCCTTCCTTCCTTCCTTCCTTCCTTCCTTCCTTCCTTCCTTCCTTCCTTCCTTCCTTCCTTCCTTCCTTCCTTCCTTCCTTCCTTCCTTCCTTCCTTCCTTCCTTCCTTCCTTCCTTCCTTCCTTCCTTCCTTCCTTCCTTCCTTCCTTCCTTCCTTCCTTCCTTCCTTCCTTCCTTCCTTCCTTCCTTCCTTCCTTCCTTCCTTCCTTCCTTCCTTCCTTCCTTCCTTCCTTCCTTCCTTCCTTCCTTCCTTCCTTCCTTCCTTCCTTCCTTCCTTCCTTCCTTCCTTCCTTCCTTCCTTCCTTCCTTCCTTCCTTCCTTCCTTCCTTCCTTCCTTCCTTCCTTCCTTCCTTCCTTCCTTCCTTCCTTCCTTCCTTCCTTCCTTCCTTCCTTCCTTCCTTCCTTCCTTCCTTCCTTCCTTCCAAATTCCTTCCTTCCTTCTAAATTCCTTTCTTCTTTCTTTCTTTCTTTCTTTCTTTCTTTCTTTCTTTCTTTCTTTCTTTCTTTCTTTCTTTCTTTCTTTCTTTCTTTCTTTCTTTCTTTCTTTCTTTCTTTCTTTCTTTCTTTCTTTCTTTCTTTCTTTCTTTCTTTCTTTCTTTCTTTCTTTCTTTCTTTCTTTCTTTCTTTCTTTCTTTCTTTCTTTCTTTCTTTTTTCTGCTATAACCATTTCTTTAATTATAAAGGAAAAAGAGAAAAGAGGCAGACATTTTGGAAATATTTTGACTTCTGAATTCTTCTGCTTTTCTTACTGCAGCTTGTGGACTTATTTGCCACATCACAGAGATACTTCCACTGTGTGACAGCAACATTAGAGCACTTGCAAGGAAAACAAAGGACTTCCAATCGTTGTGGTCTAGACTACTTGTGTCCCAATAGGGAGATTTATTCATTCAAAAAAGTGTACATTCAGAATTAAAATACAGTGAAGATCATTCCTTCGTGGTTGAGAAGAAACACTCTAGTAGATTACATCAAACTGGGTGTTTGCTTGTGTTTCTTGCTGGCAGCTTCTTACTTTTTGAAGGGAGTTTGATAAAACAAAGCTCTTCCTTAGAAAAATTCCAATTAAAAAGTTTATTGAGCGCACATTTGAAGCACATGAGTAACTGCCCCAGTGTCAGTATGGTTATTCACATGCTTCAAATTGGAACTAAGGACCCTGAAAGGCAGTGACCAAAGCAAAAGAAAATTAAAACCAGTTATTGTGTTTCAGCCAGTTAAGGGAACTGCTTGCTCTCAGGCTTTGCAATAACCATCTGTGCTGTGGACCTGTGAACCTAGCTGACTTCTATCCCAGTGGTTTTAGGAAACTTACTGCCCCATTGTCAGCCTAGTGAACAGGCAAATCACTGATGGCCAGTAGCAATTTGGAGTCTGCACAATAAACCAGGCATGAGGGTACTCTAACACAGTGGTGAGTCCGAGACAAGTGACCTCACTCTAATTATTGAGGGCTTAGCCCTTTGGCATAACTGAAAATTGCTGTGCTGGGAAATTAAAAATTCCGTGTTTGCTTAGGGTGCTGGTATGGAGGTCTTCTAGCACTGAAAATCAAATGAGCTGAAGAAAAATCTGGATCTAAGCCCTTCCTGCCACTAACTGTCCTCTTCAGTCTAACCCTGTACAGCAGTTCCTGGGCTAAATCAGATCCTTCCTTGGGATCCTTCCTGATGTGCCTTTCTGAGGCCACACACACGTGGCTAATCTCTTTCATTAGATGCAAAATAAACCCCTGAACATACAACACTTTCTTCCTGGATAACTCCTTTCTGTTAAAAGACAGGTATATATTCAGCTCCTTCAATGGACTCCTCAAGAGGAGAGTCTACATGACAATAAGGACCCTTGATCTGCATGTACTAAGTTCTGATGGGACTTTGTACTTTTAACTGACGCACACACACTGATATGGTGATTTTGTTGAAAATCAGATCAATAAAATCTAAGTAAAAGCTTGAAAAGTTAAAGGACTTTCTAAGCAGAGAAAACCATTCAAAACTGTTCTTGTGCTTTGCAGTAGGAAAGAAAAAAAATCGTCTAGGAGAAAGATTTGAAATTTCACTGCCATTTCACCTGTTGGTTCCTTGTCACACAAACTGTTAAAGAAAAATCAAAACCACCAACAAAATCCTAGTCCTCCTACTGAGCTGTACTATTTTTGGAAGGAATCTAAGACCTCAAAGTCAGCCTTGTGATGAAAACCTATACCTGGAGAACTTCATAGTTATTCATGAGAAGGAAAACACAATAGACTCATACCCCTGGATCTTTACATTTATTGGAATCTACACCCTGCACTTTCTCACATAATTGTGAGAAAAAAACATATCATCAGTGATCATAGCTGCCCTACATATAAAGCTATTGCATGGAGCCACACAACTATGGAGACGTTTATGTTTCTTCATCCATTGATGAAGATCTTATTGAAAATCTCCCCAACAAAGACAATCCCTGCTTTAGCAAAATAGCATGCATGCATCTATTGCTCTCTCCCAACACTTCTAGCAAAACCTGCATTAAAAAAGCCGTGTGATGAAGCAGAAAGCATTTTGATATGGAAACATATTTTGGTTTCAAGCTTCCAAGAGGCCTTGCAATAAGCAAGTAAAATAAAAGAGGTATTTGAAGAGGGAAAATGCATTGAAATTATCTTGGTATAGTCACATATAAAGGAGTTTCTGAGCTATGGAGATTGTATCTTGAGTCATTATTGCAACAGAAACACTAAAAGTCCCTCTGAAATTACCCCATGCACCTAATATGTTTACTGCACATTTCTTAATCTGCTTCATGTTGCCTTCAGTGCAGCACCTCTTTCAAGAACTTTTTGATTCCATTCCTTAATTTTCAGTAGAAAGGATACTGCTCTGAAGACCAGCGTGAAGTTTTTTCAAATATATTAGAGATACCAGTGAAAAAATTCATCATTTTGTAGTTCTTTGAGACTGTTGAAGATAGGGACTTTTTCTACCTGGACCCTTGGTGGGTCAAAAAATAAGCCTGAATCAAAATCACTGAATCTGAGATGTTATGGACATAACGCCCCAGAAAGGTCATCTAACCCACCTCACTGTTACTAATTTGGGAGTGCAAACAGCTTGTTGCAGCTTAGGGCCACTGAAAGTGCTGGCTTTATGGGGCAATCTGGTGTGGAATGGCTTTAACAGCAGAAAGACTTCCCATCTCTGTAAGAAACACATACGCTTTTATATTCATAGTTCTCTAAGAATTATCTGTTGGAAAAGCCAGCCAGTGGTGGAAAACATTTCCATTTTTGAAAGCATCTCAATTTTTGTTATTACTGACGGGCTGGGATTCCAATGAAACAAGCTTCTGCTTCTGATATTTTTGACACTTACATATATTAGGATTTCCTTGTAGCATCAAGCTATCTTATTTTTCCAGCAGCACAAAGTGCATGAATATAACAATGAGACCCTCAATCAGATTTGTCTAGGTCCTCACTCAAGCAAAGCTTCCTTGGCTTTGATAAAGCTTCATCTATACACAGAATTTAACAGTATCTGAGCAAGATGTGAGCATGGATCTTTCTATTCATTTCTTGGGAACAAAGAAATTATGGGATATTTAATTGTCAGGAAGACATATTAACATACAGTTATTATGCTGGGATGAAATTGGAAACAGACTATACTGCATGAAGAATGAAGAATGCTTTGAAACATTTGCAACACAGAGCTATTGAGACAGACACTGTGCCAGTCCAGTCACCTGGGATTATACTGCAACCCAGTCCCATTACTTAATTGCAGATTTTCTTCAGCAACCAGAAATACTGTTCTTGGCTGAGCAAGAGGAATCAGGATAGCTGCTGCCTCCCCTCTAGCAACCAGGAAGACTTTCTAGAGATGCAGGATGCCACTAGGGGTGCCTTTGTTAAGCATCCTTCAACCTCTCATTCTAATGAGGCACAAACAGTTCCTTGTTTATGTGCAGGTGTATGTCTATGTGGTGTGGCTCTAGCCAGAGGCCTGAGTGGAAAAGGCAGAAGCCAGAGAGTTGCAGAGCTGAATCTTTCTGAGGGTCTACAACACAAAGAGAGGCTACAACCACAGCTGACACCCCCTTCCCCATGCAGTTACCTGTGCTAGTGCTTTGTATCCAGTGGTTCCCATAACTTCTCAGTAGGGACGATTAGCATCCTTTGGCCTCTTCAGCTGCACCTTCAGCCTCTTCATGCCAATCTGGAAGCCATTCATAGCTTGGATGGCAGCTTGGGCACTGGCAGGATTGTCAAAACTCACAAAACCTGTCAAAACATGAGGTAAGGCAGGAGGTTTAATGTGCTGAAGGGGGCCAAGGCACGTACATGCAACGACAACTGAGAATGAACATGGGGGAGGGCTTGAGGGTGGTGGGAGGGAGGGAGTGAGCAGGTAGGAGGGTGTGTGGGTGGGCAGGAGAGTGAGGAGAGGATGGTTGCCAGTAGGGGGCAAAGGGTAGAAGGGTTTGTTACAGATCAGTGTCCCAGGACTTAGAGCCTGGTCTGAGTGCTAGTTCTGACATGAGACTATGTGTAGCATGGAGGTTCAGATGCTGGTTTCACAGTATCAGCACAGACAAGATCTGGGTTACCCTAGAGCTGGGGGTCAGCAGATGTGGTGCATGGCCTCAAGGCATTTGTTCTTTTTTCTTCTGTAGCAACTGGAGTGCATCTCTTCCTCCTTCACACACCAACATAACCTTTCCTTTGCCTTCTACTATTCAAAATGAAGGGAATCTGATATGCCTACTGCTACCTCCTTATTATGGCAATATAAGCAAAATGTGAATTTAATATTCTCTTCATTATGGTATTCATTGGCATGAATAGTTTGATTGTTGGCCACTTAAGCAATATGAGGAGCTTTATTAACTGGCAGTTACTGCAGACCTTTACTTTCTGTTGATACTGCCATTGAGAAAGATGAACACTTCTGCTTTCCTAAGATGGTTTCTATAGGCACTCATACCTTGTCACCGTATCATTCAATCAGTTGTGGAGTGCATCTAACAATAGAAACACCCATTGTGATTGAATTTTGTACCTACAGTCCACCCAATGTGCCATCCTTTGTCTCAATAGAAGACCTGCTATCTGAAGATAAGAAGAAGCAAGACAGGTCATAACCAAACTAGATGGAATGCACCAATCTCATTCAGCTTTGGAAAAAGTTTTTAATTTGACTTTTTTCCTTATGTTAGCTCCAGGAGGAGACCTGATATGCCCACACTGCACATGATTTCAGCTGAAGTGACCATGAGACTGAGATACGGCTGAGGCAGGGGGCCATCACTTTGTATAAGGATTGCTTCTGCTACCTTTGCCAGAAATGTCCCTGTGTGCCAGCAACATTTCTGAACAAAAACCCAAGGTAAGTCTAGCCTGGACAAGCCTGTACTCCAGACAAAGCCATCTGTTTTCCTACCCCTGCAATGCTCTGGCAGCACAAATCAGCCCCAGGAACCCAGTGTCTCTCAATAGACAGACTGAAATGAAGAGACAGCTTTAGAGCCCCTCAAAAAGCTAATGCTGAGCATTTGCTGCCAGGTATGCACCTGCTCCTGACAACAGCACTGGACATGGTTTACAGCTGTGAGCTGTTCTGTGTTTGCATTCAGCAGCACCTCCTCTTTGGTCTAGTTCCTCCTTGAAAGCAAGTCTCACACATGACACAGGGTGGCTTGTGTTTGAAAAACACACACATACACAAGAATACACATGTATACAGAAACACACCTTATCACTCTTGCAGTAAAGCTGCATTCCCTGCCTTTGGATAATAATATAGCTTTATGGGAGGTCATAAAACCTACAATCTTACCCTCATAGTGAGACAACAGAATTATTAAGAGTAGCAGAAGTGGTTTTAAGAGGGAGACCCATGCATTCCTCCTTGACCTCCCCTCTTGAAGCAAAGCTCCTACTGACTCTCTATGCAGTTATCCTGCCAGCAACCTGGGTGAGGCAGTACCAGCACAGCAGTTCCGAAGATGTGAGCAAAAGGGTTGCTCAAGCCTCACAGCAGTCATCAATCTCTAGACAGAAAACTAGACTTGTAGTGAGTAATGAGCTGTAGTATTATTAAATGGCAATGGGTTTGCATTTGCAATCACTTCTTAGCCAGTAAGCACCTGGTAATGTTCCCAGTTTACATTTGACTAGTTAAATAATCTATCAGTCAACAATGCTCTGTGATTTGATCTCATCAAGAAGGAAGAAAATAAGCACCTCCTAATTTCACCTGAGTGGATTTATCCTTCAAATACTGCTGGAAGATCCTTGGAAATGCTTCCCTTGATCTTTATCTTGAAATGTGCTGTCTAGCTAACTCACATCACTGAATATAGTTATAGAAAAAGACTCTTCTTTTTAAAATAACCTCTAGACTGTTAATACTCCTTTCTGAGACTCATCAGTTTTATCTCTAACAGTAAACCAAAACTCTGCCAGGGAAGTTCAGAGAAAGTGAGGCTCAATCATGCATACCACTGAATTTTTAGAAAGACCCTTGACACAGTTTTGGCTTTTGCCTAGCTCCAAAGAATTTCTGGACACAATGAGACAGTACAGAAACTGTTTTCAGTACTTAACTTGGATGTTGCCATGATATTCTGGAATGTAACAGGATTTAATAGTTTGGGTGTGGATCATTCTGTGCCAGCTGGACCCAGTGCTAGATCAAGGTGCCAGGTAAATTTGCTATTATAGACACAGCTACCAAATACGAAAGCTGAGTTGGCTGCAGCTGTGTAACTGTTTATATCACGTCTTTGGAGAACTTAGCTTCCATGTGAACTGTGATTTCTACTCTTGTAACTGGTCCTGTTGCAATGTACTTTTACTGGTTAAACAAGTACATTCAGAGTGTATCTACACATACATCCATTTATGAGCAAGTCACCTTGAGATCCTAAAATAATCAATGGAGATTTAGCCAATACGGTCAGCGGAGTGTAGAATGCAATTTATTTTTTTAGTGGGACACAACTAACTGTGCTCAGATGAATCATGCTAAAAGTCCCAGTGGCTGTGTAGCAGGGACCAGCACTGATGGCAGTGAAGATGAGTACTCAGCTTAAACTGAGGTTTTACTTGGTGTTTACCTGGTTCTGCAGTAGGGACTGACATCCTCAGGTAGGATTATGTTAACTGGCTAATGCCTGTATAGGTCACTCCTCAAAGTGATATTAATTACTGAATCAAAATCCTAATGCTTGCAAACCCCACCAGAAATATTGCCAAATGTGTTGGAGGTCTACGATTTGTCTACTTTTGCTAAGACAGACCTTTAATTGGGTAATAAGCCCTGGTTCTGGGATGCTGATACCTCTGCAAGAACTCTGCCTTTAGATAAGCTCACACAGCTACTCTGGCTTTTATCATCACTTTGCTTTTAAGATAGAATTCTAAGGCCATTTTCTCATTCTGTGCAAAACTGTAAATAATACAGCATTTTAACAAATGGGACTAATAAGAGAGATCAGAAGTGCATTTGCTCACTATATTTCTTTTAGACCAGATAATGAAGCTGGGAGTTGTACTATGACGCTATTAGTATATCAGCTGCCTACAGGTCTGGACTGGGTTTTGATTATTTATTTTATTATCCTTATTTGTCCTGATATCCAGTGCTGTAATATAAGGATCTCTACTGTCTAGCTGCTGGGGACTGAGGGGCTACACTGCGTGGAGGAGGAGGGCAAATGCCATTAGTTGGGCATTTTCATTAACAAGCACTTCCTAGGGACAGGGCAGTTAATGCCTCTATCTACATTTGGCTGTTTTAGTTTTCATGGTCTTGACATGCCCAGAAGTTGCTGATGTGTTCAGCTCTTCCCATTCCTGTTATTTACGTGCAGTGGTATTCATGTTGTTGTTGAAGATACTTGGTTGGATTTCAGAAAGAAGAAAAGCTATGGTTTATTCAGAGAGCTGAGATTTCTCAGTGATAAAGGGATAGGCAGATAGACAAGCCACACTAACGTGTTCCTTTCTCTTTTCAAGTCAGTTATATAATACTGATAGATTATATGACAGTCTTTTGTTAACTAAACTATTAACAGCTTACCAGTTTTGTTTCTCTTCTGATGTATGCAGGATTTAAACACGTATGACTAAGAACAAAATAGATTAGGAGCTTGCTTTCTGAATGACTTCAATGTTCGGGTTTGTAACTACAGTGTCAAAGCACGATGCTGGCACTCCCTTTGCTCAAGAAGCTATCTGTGTTTTGAGCACCGCCCCTGCATTGTCATCTACACTCTCAAAGGACAAAAGAGAAAGGGAGAGGTTAAAAAACTTGAAGCTGTTTCTGTGCATTAGTTAATTAATAATCAGAGAAATATATGTCCTGGTCGAAGATGGTTGGTAGGAGGACAGGATTTTGTGATAAATCTATTTTATGTTTTTCTTTTTTTTTTCTTTCCCTCAGGATTATGTAAAAAGGCTGTTCTAATAAATGATTTATCAAAGCAGCAAAGAATCAAGAAATGTGCTAGGATTGCAGCTCAGGGCATCTAATCTTCCTGACTCTGTACAGCAGCTTCCAGGAGGTACTGACATTGGAGTCCATGGCTTCTCCTGAACGGACATTTTCCTCCGTGACTTTTCCTGCAGATTGAAACTGGGACAATGTCTTGGAGGGAGTTTTGTTTTAGCTCCCATATTTTCCACAGGACTGTGTGGTACTGAGACTTTCTGAGAGAGCTTCATGTCTTTATCATGACACTAGCACGTTGTTTGTATGTAGCTAATTTTTCTGTTTTAACCAACTGAGATGGTAAAGGAAGGAATTCACAATCTGCCTCGGGGCACATTTGAAGACTGTTTTGTTACTGTGAACTTTTCATTCACAGTGAGTAGTGTCTCTGCATGGCCATGAATTAGTTTGTGCAGTAAGTGCAATCCTGAATGAGCACATCGTTAGGTTCCCATGGATTCCTAATTGGTCTTTGTGAGTTTTCTGTTTCTCTTTGCTCCTGCAAGGAGAATTAGCGGTTAATGTGCAAAACAGGCTTTTGATGATCTGCTACCAGGTTGGAATAATACCTTGCCTCTCTTCAGTGGAAGCCCTCCTCTAGACAGAATGCAGTACATGAAAACTACACTGAGCATCCTCAGAAATAGAAGTCAAGACTGACCAGTAGCGAGTCCAGATATGAACTTTTGATACAGATTTCTAAACTTGAGGCAGATGGTCCTACAGCAGATCTGCTCCTGTAACTAGGCTGTTCTCAGGCAAAGGAAAGGAAAATAGGAACCTCAAGGAAATAAATATTTAGCTTGTTTTAAAACTAAGAAGAATTATTGGATACCTGTGCTGGATGCTTGCTGCTACAACTACAATTTGACCAGCTTCATTTTCCCATGAATATAGGCGATGGTCCTTATAAGTACTTTTTTGGATGGGTGGAGCAGAGTTACAGTTTTCCAATTCTGACTTTCAATCTATCTGTTTGACTAACAAGAGGAATATTTCCTAGCATTTCTTGTTGCTTCAGTTACGAATGTCATTAGCTAAGGAGACAATCTCATTCTGCTGAACTTTTATCCCTTCATTCAACACTGGTCTCAGGAAAATGTAAACAAATGTAAGAAAAGAGGAAGATACCGTGTTCTGCAGGACCTGTGGATGTGGGAGGCAAATTCCCATGCAGAGAAGGGGAAGAACTATCATGCACACGAGCTTGGTGCTACTGCAGGAGGCTGTGCCCCTTGCTTCCCTTGAATGTCCAGTGTTGCTACCCAGTAGACAGGAGGAGGCTGAACCAGACTAGCTAAGTGGAGGAGCCTGCAGAAAACACTGTCAATTGCTTATACCAGAGGCCCTGTTATTTATTCCAAAAATATTTGTGTTAGTAGTTAGGGAATTAGTTATTAATGCAATTGCCCATTAATATAGATGATCCCCCAGAACACTGTTTCATTGCTTTTGTTACTATCCAGAGAAAGGTGATATCTAGGAATGGTAAGGAGGCATTTTCTGTTGGGAAGGCAACTATGATGTGCTGAAACAAGAGCCTTCTCTGTAGGGAGGGTCCTGTAGAGGAGCTCCCATCCTCCCCTCCAGGAGCTGACCTCCTGCCTTTCAGCTTTTCCTTGCTACTTCAGTACATTTCATTTCTAAGACTGCTCAATTTCTCTTTTCCCATGTTTATTAGTCTTATCAGAGAATGGAGGCTCTCTTTTAATTGCCTTGCAAGGTCTTTACCTTGCTATGCTCTTTACACAATGTAGTAGCTGCTTGCAATTTTTTAGTGCTGTGAAGAATTTCAGGATACAATCTGTATGTAAGTAGCTCTATAATGTATGTGTGCATTGGAAGGAATTGTATTGTAAGGTGATTTATGGGTACTGGAATACTCAATAAAGGAGTAAGTCTGCAGATCAAGGGCATATTACTTAAGCTGTTTTCCAGTGTCTAATAGGGTTGGATGACTTTTTGGAATATTTAACCTTCTGATGTTTAATCATGTCCAAGTGAGATCTGTCTATCCAGTTAAATATCCCATCCCTTCATCCATCCATCCATCCATCCATTCATCCATTCATTCATCCATCCATCCATTCATCCATCCATCCACCCATCTGGTAATGTATGAACAGTCAGCAACTGATGACAATGCTAAACAACTACTATTAAATATTTCACATCTGCAGGATGAGATAACTGTAACCTCAGAATATTCAAAGAACTGGCTCAGAAATTTGCTGAACCATTAGTGTTCATTTTAGATATTTATGGAATATTAGAAAAGCTTCAAAGTGTTCCAGAAAAACAACAACATCTTTTCTTAATTTTTAAGGATGTAAACAAAATGACCTGGTAAACTTAGTTAATCTTTCATAAGTCTAGGCAAAAGTATGAAAATGTTGGCATGAGATAATATAGAAAAGAATTTAAAAGTGTACAATTAATACTAATCAGAGTGGTTTCATGTAAAATAGAATCTATCAAATAAACTTGATTTTATGAATTTGCTAATTTGGTTAATAAAGTAAGCTTTTATAGAGTACACTTAAACTCTTCTATAGTATTTGACAGAGATTCCCTTTATAAAAATAAAAGCAGCTTATATTAAGCTTCTAAAATTTTTGATAACTAATATACCATCCAAAAAATTGTAAATTATGACTTATAATATTGAAGTATCTCTTGTAGACTCCTCTACAAACACATTAAAACCTCTGTGCTTTTTAGTTTCTCTAACATTATGTGGAAGATAGCTGAAGTAGCTACTGGTAAAATTTTCCAGTCATACTGAAAGTGGTAAAAAAATGACAGAGTAAGTCAGGCTGACCTGGGTCACTATGTAGGCTGGATTCAGTTAAATAGTGTTCATTTTAACCCAACAAAATGGAGAATTAAGTACCCACAGGAAAAAAAGATGGGTAAATCATAAAAAGGAGAATTACTCACTAGAAAACTGTGCTTATGAGAATAATGTAAGTTTCTTGTTAATAGCCAAATACACGAACTCTCTGGATTAAGCTGAAATACTTAAGGGGCTCAGTACAGTCTCTGGATAAAGTCAATCTCTGGGGAATATCCTCTAGAAATACTGAAGTGATGTTACCTCTGAATAAGGCTCAGAAAAATACTTAACTGGAATTTTACATTTAGTTCAGGTGATTTCTTCGAAAATATATGTATTTTAAGGATTATTCAGAACTACAAGAATAATTCTAGATTGGAAAAAATAATAATTGGTACCATCATTTTATGGGGGAATATGAAACAATTTTCCAATCTTAATTTATAAATAACTTTTAATAGAATATGGATTTTCTAATACAGAGCAAACAAACAAACAAAAAAACCCAAACAGCTTTCACCGAATGGAAGCAGACGTTTGACAAATTTAAAATGTAAATAAGACACTGACTCTGCATTTTTTAAATAGTGAAGGTAATTAACTATTTTGGAACATCTTGTTTAGCAATAGGGGTGGAGCACCTATCACATGAAATCTTGATTAAGAGATTTTCTAAAAGGGATGCTATGACTCAAGCAGAAGGCTTGAACATGTCACATGAGCTGTGGTATCTGGCATATGTTACTTTGGAATTCATTCCAAAGGATCAGAACAGTCCCTTCTGAAGCTGTATATCTGTCTGTCCTTCTGTCTATTGTTCATTTCACTTTTCAGATATTTGGAAAATCAGCTCTTGCCTACCTATCTGGCATGGGCTGTGGTAACTGTCATGACAAAGGTGACAACTGATGCTAATGCCTTATAATAAATGGCCCCAAAGTGTGAGCTGTGGACCACTGAGACAGCTGACTGGTACTCGTTCTTCATCTTGCTTCCAGCTGAGAGAAACTGAACAGATGGGAAGGGGAGATTAAATGAAGAGTGAAAGTAGATGGCATGATTAACTTTCTCTAAAGGTCAGAACACCCAGTGCAGAAGGTAGATAGAAATACATGAGCTTCTTCCCTGTGTCACCTTCCCGTCATCCCAAGCAGTGACTTCCATACAGTGAGGCAGTGCAATCTTGAATATGCAGAGAAGTGGTCATTGTCAGTTGGAAGCTCTCCAGATGCTGCTTTAAAGGAGCAGTTGCTGAGAAAGTTTGAGGTATGTAGAAGCAGACCCTCAATGTACTAGTTCTAGCTACAAATAATTTTATTTCTATTATCCTCATCTTTTAAGATCTGTTCTTTCATATAGATATTGTTACCATGATTACATTGAAAGCACATGGTTAAAATTCAAGATTAAACTAAAATTGAGACAGTTTAAATTACTGCGTGGTCTGATCTGGAGTTTTGACTCATGTACACCTGGAAACAGGGCATCTGATCAGGAACAACTTTTTCTAAATACAGAAAAAGAAAATCTAGTAAAGAAAACCACAATAGATTTCTTATCCTAAGAGCGAAGGTAACATTAAAAGCACTTTTTCCTGTGTACAAAAGCTTTCTAAAGGATATGTATCTGTATGTCTAATGCTGTGGACTGTGGGTTTACCCATTCTGCTAAGTAGGAGTTGAAGTCATCAAATGAGTGGATGAAAGAAGGATATAGGCTTCAGCCATTCTTTGAAGATCCCATGAAGACCTCATGAATCAACTGTGGCATGCTGGTTACATACGTGTCTACTGTGAACAAGAAACTAAATTTCATTGAAAAGAAAGGTAATGTTCCCTATCAATATCTTTCTCATAAGAAACAGTCTAGCCAGCAAGGAATTGCTTACAGATAAGTGAATGATATTTGGTTCTGTTTGGGTGATAAATGGAACTGAAGCAATTTCCTAACTGCCTTCATAAACAGAAAGAACTCTTGACTTATTTTTCGAGATTCTTTTGTGAATATTTGAGTTCTGTCAGTGTGAGACTTATGAGGAAATTGTCAGTGTGAGACTTATGGGAAAGTACATAATAGTAAAAGGTGGATGAACTTTTAAGAAGACAAGGTCTATTCCTGGTATAAAACCAGAAGCAAATAAGAATTAGCTCTGAGGAAGATTTAAGAGGTGCTAAGTTAAGGATGCATTGAGTGTTGCTGAATCAAGATGAAGAGTATTTTTACATTAGTTTTGTTGGAGTTGTACACTATAAACAAGATTAAAGTAACTACTGAAGCTCCCAACAGACGTCACTCCCAACAGACATGTCCCAGTCCATTTTTTTATCTTGATCTCTGTTTCCTTTCTCCTTAACTTTCTTAGATTCCACTGAATTTCTAGATTCTTAATAAAGAAACTACACATGGACACTGCAGAAAACAGCAGCCATCTTTCCTGGACCAGCAGGGAGATATGTTGAATTTGACTACTTACTACACACAGGTTTTCATGCTCCAAATGAATCAGGAATATTCAGAATCCTCATCTTAATATTCACTGATCATTACTTAGATGGAAAACTAGCGACCTCTCCCCTTTATGTTATTACATACATTGTACCCCATTATTGGTAGGCTGGGACACCCTAATACAGAAATACAGGAAGACTAGAAGCTTCTCTTGTTGCACAGTCCAGAAGTTTCTGTTAATAAGGCAGAAATAGTGATGAGCAGCTTTTGACAATGCTATTCACAAAATGCATTACTTTCTACGGAGGTTATTAAGTGACAAACAGTTACAACTAGAAGTGAAATCCAAAGTAAAACCTTCATATGCAATGAGCCATCTGAAAAGAAAAGTTTCTCAATATTTTATTAAGTAGGCTGTGGTTAGGCACTGGACTACGCTACGTACCAAGAGGAGAAATGAAAGTCTTACACATTTTAAACTGGGAGATAAGGCACTGGTCCATATCCACCATTACCTCTATAGTCTTTCCAGTGTCACTGTAAGACCTCTGCATTTTCAGTTCCATCAGTTATGATGGAATAGATATGGTCAGTTGGCTTCTTTTGTCATTAACATCAACAGGAATTAAACAACTTTACATTGTAGTGTAGTTGCTGATAAATTCCTCTGGGTCTGCCAACAGAGAATTCACAACTAAGGGCCTCTGAAAGAATATCCTGAATTCTGCAGATCTCTGTGAAGCCCAGTGAAAATTCTTCAGTCCCTCAGAAGAGTTACGTTCCGTCTGCAGGAGATGAATTATATCACTGCCTACAATGTGATCTAATTCTGGCTTTTGGGGAACCTGCACAAGGATCCCTCTGAACTCTTGGTCCAACCTTACTAGGACACCAAAAAAAAAAAAAAAAAAAAGCCAGCACCACCACCAACAAAAAAAAACAACAACATATTACACTTACATTTTAATTACTGAAATAAGTGGAATAGAAATATCACTGGAAAAACCGTTTATGAAAACACCTTTGGTTAGAAGAAACTTAAGATCTAATCTAAGAAATGCAGGATGTTGACGGATAATTTGGACAGAAATCTTGGTTTGAAGAGGCGGAGTAAAAATGCACCTCCTAAAAACATGGATCCTGAATTGACTCCTAGAGATAAGAAACAAAAATTCTTATCTCACAAGCACTTTGGAAAGATCAGTAACCAAATCCTTCTGAAGCCTGTTCAGCCAAGGAGATTCAAAATGACCAAAGAAAACACATTATGAATTCTGGAAACTTTACTGGTGAAGGATTGTAAAGGGTGATTAGAAACATATCTTGAGAACAGTCATATAACTTCTCCTTTAAGTGGTATGAATAATCAAATTTTTAATGTATGCCAAAGATGGAGGAAGCCTGTTGCCTGTGAAGTAGCCAAAGACAGTTATCTGCACTTAGATCTTACAAGGACCTCCTCTTTTTTATAGCAGTAAATATCCCAGTTAATATATCAAGGGGACTGATGCTGGGATGGTGAAAGAGGGCCTGGACCCAATGTCTGTAGGTTTTAAATAGATGACAACACTAGATTATCTTGTCAGTGTTGTGCTCTGTCTGCAAAGAGGGACAGCAGCATTCTGAGCAGTATTAACAAAGAAAACCATCAGTCAATGAGGGCAGTGATTATTCTTCTCTGCTCCATACTCAACCATATCTGGATACTACAGTTATTTTAGGGATACAACCTCAACATAGGAAAGACAGTAACAGAGTGGAGTGAGTTCAGCGTAGACCCATAAGGATGTCCATGGGCTGAACACTTGCCCTTATAAAGAGAAAATGGTATCTTCATGGTGGTGCACAGTGAGGGATGAGAGACAAGGGGAAGAAACTGAAACAAAAGAAGTCCAGACTAGATATAAAGAAAAGCTTTTTCACCATGAAGGTTAGCAAGTGTTGGAGACGGTTGACAAAATGAATCTCCATCCTTGGGGGTTTTCAGGACCTAAGTTGATAAATCCCTGAGCAACTCTGAGGTCCAGCTCCATAGCTGACCTTGCTTTGGGCAAAAGGTTGGACTCCTGAGGTCCTTGAAAGGCTCTGTGAGTCTATAAATAGGGAGAAACAACAATTTCCACAATTTATGATTAATAATCCTGGTGACCTTCACAAGGCACGATGGATATACCCTAAAGGCTTATAAAGTCTTACTCTCCACTATACATTCGTATTTCCAATGCTTATACACCCATCCTTTAGATAGTGGAAGTATAAAGGATTATATAGAAACACCTCTTGATGAGGTTTAACTCGAGTATTTTGACCAAAGACTTTATCTGATTCTAATCAGAATATCTTGTTCCATCTGGATTTTACTAACTCATTTACAAAAATCAGCTCAAGCTAACAAAAGACATTCTATCATTTACTCATATTTGCTTAGGCACAATTTTATACAGTCATTTTTAAGCCGCACTTAAGCAACTCTAGTTCAGTTCTTTTCATTGTTTTTGATAAGCTGCAGACATTCAGTATTAGAGAAATATTTTCATATAAATATATATAAAACATTTTTACATCCTTGTATGTATGTGATATAGTACAGACTGAGAGTGGGGATGAGGTTGAATTTGTTTGGGGATTTGAAATACTTGAGATTGGGTCTGTTGAAGAAGTGTAACTATTTTATGGGGATCTGCAACTTGTTTTCCTGAAAACAAGCTTCAAAGATGTCATTACATATTATCTGAAGATGTTCGTCTCATCTCATGCATTGGTTTTGGTTCACTTACTTGAAAAAGGAAGATACTGCATGCACCAATACATTAAAACAATGATAAGATTGCAAAGTGAATCACTCAGGAGTTAAAAATGCAAGAATTGATATTATCTATAAAATTTTAATTTTGTATTGCTTTGTATATGCATTAAGGCTTTGCTTCTAGCCACATATTTTTGTATTTTTCATTGCATACTTGTTTTAATTACTGTGGAGAATGAATAACAGAGTGAGGAAGATGGCAATGGATCAAACTTAATATTGTTGGTGTTGGAATACAGACAGTAAATAAGGCATGGAAAGGATGGTTTCTTGGCGTAGTTGTATAACCAAATGCTGCCTTGGAGAAATGAACTTGATATTTACATTTTCCATGATGTCCCAGTTAACACTGCACAAGTAACATCACAAAATTCCTTAATAAGATCTCCAAGGCTACATTTTTTTTACTGGTAAATAAAATACACAGGACCTGAGTGCAAATGGTGCATCATGGCATGTATCTTTATGTCTATACTCTCAGTCCTAAGAGAGGGGTGGTCTTCTCTGTACTGCTGTTTAAGGACAGTCTCTGTACCTTGCCAACTCTGAGCCATGCCCAACAGGTCATGGCCAAACTAGAGCCAAAGGCATGCAAATACTGAAAAGATACAGGCAGTCATGGCACAGAGCATGAGCAGATATGCAGGGTCTCTTTAGTTTAGTGGTGTAGATGAAGCTTAGTAAAGTGTGTTGCTCTCTGCTTAACACTCAGTTGATTTGTGACTTGAGATTTTGCTTGTATAAAGACTGTGTGCCTGTACCTGCATAAACATAGCATACCCTGCATTGTGTTAAGTATTTTGAGACGACAGACATATCACGCTCTTGGCATCTCAGCTGAGGCATCCAAGCTTAATAAGTAGTTTTGAATATCTTTCTGTCTCACCATCCCCTTGGTGAAATGGGGATGACATGATCACTGTGAAAATGCTGTTACTCATCCCCTTGAACCTCTCAAATGCTACTCATCCCCTTGAACCTCATATTGGGAAGAGCCTTAGGAAAACAGATGAGGAAATAATAATAAATTCATATTCATAGCGGGGTTTGAGTATTGTAGAGGAAGGAAGGCCTGGGGCCAAGCACAGAGCTGTGAAGATCTATTGAACAGCTGCTCAGTAACAAGCTAGTTGACAGACTTCAAAAAGCTGATGAGCAGTCCTATGAAGTGAATGAGAAAGGACAGACAGATCTAAAGAAGTTAAAGGTATATATGTGGGGATGGTTGGATGGCTGGATGGATTGATGCAGAAGTGTCCATTCTACAGATTGAATTTGACTTGAATGAAGGAGATTTTGGGAAAACAAAAATAAAAAGATATGTAATGGATAGCCTAAATGCTCTTGTAGTTATGCAATCTCACAAGAGCAGGCCACGGAAAATCCATGTTCAGCAGATCAATCCCTTTGAATTCAGAATCGGGGCTGCTTGATTGACTATTTCTTACTTCTGAAAAGAAACTTCTGGATCAAATGAAAGTAGCACTACAGACGTTCCCTGGCATTTCTATACATGGAAGTGTTTGCATTTGAAACTAGTATGTCCTTGGGAAATTGGTAGGACCACTGTATATAATTAGGGTTCATCTATCTCAGATCTAGTACATATGCTGTACAGACACAAGTGACAACCCTAGCAGGTACTTTTCCTATTCCAGAAGCTGAAGGATTGGGTTGAACTCCAGAGCATTAAGTTTTTAATCTCTTCCTAAACTCTTGTTTTTTTTTTTTGTTTGTTTGTTTTTGTTTTTGTTTTTTATTTTTCCTCTTTTCTTTCTTCTGATGTTACCTCTTAGCATTGGTCATTTCCATTAGTCACATAAATGGCTATTCCTCCTTTGGAGTTCATTAAATGAGTAGCCACAAAGACCCTGCATTAATTAGTTTCTCCATCTAATTACGCCACTAGTGAAAATGTTGTAAATGATTGTGAATGTATGTGTGTAGGTACATACAAACATATACATGGCTTCTAGAAATATTCTGGATGGACAGTATCTATCACTTGGGTGGAGAGATGGATAGAATAGAGATAGATACACAGACAGACAGATAAATAGAAGATAAATTCTGTGAACATATTCTTGTCTAATAAATTGTTAAGCAACAAAAGAAAGCAGAAATCCCTGTGTACAATGTATAGATTTTCTTTAATGTGAGTTATTGGGAAAAGACAGAGCTGTCTCTTTAACTGGAGAGCTGCAAACAGCTGCTCCTTATGCATACATGCTTGCTTGGTCTGAAAGTTTTGGTAAGTCAGTGCATAACTGACAGTTAGATTTATCTCCCCAATAAGCAATCAACATTATAATAAAGGAAAAATGCTTTCAGTGCACCTTTGAGAGTGCATCAGAAATTAATCTAAACATCAAATTAATTATAGTTTGTAAATGAATAGTGGCTCACAGCCCTAATACTTCTCCCGCTCCTCCTCCTCCCCCTAAAACCTCCCCCAGCCAACTGCAGTGGCTAGAGGTGCTGTACAGTGAGTTTGATGAACATACCCTCCTTTTTCCTATTCACACAACTCTTTTCTTATCAACTGCAGAAATGTCCCTTCTTTACTCTTTGGAATGGAATTTTCAGATCCTAGATGCTTTGGATTATAATAGAGAGTAGCTAGCAAATGCAAACGATTGTATTTTCTTCCACCCCTTTTCTCTAAGCATCCCTTTGATACTGTCCTGTTCCTGCTGATGAATGTCTCCTTCTCTGCCTGTCTTTCTATACCATGTTCTTCAAAGTGAGGAAGACTGAATTAACCAGTGCTGACCTGAACGAACACATCCCAGGGGTCGGGCATACTTACTAGATGTTGTAAGTCGTCTCCATATTGTCTCAACTTAGGTACTCTACTCAGTGATTTCTTTCACAACACACTGAGCTTTGGTCTAAAGCTTTGGTCAAAATTCATTGCTAGTGCTCATACAAAGCACAGGACAAAGACTAGTTCCAAGGGCTATTGAGAGAAAGTTGAGGGTAGAGACTTTTCTTAGCAAGTTTGAAATCAGGTTAAAGGGAAAAAAAAACCCAAATTTAATAGTAGTACTGGTAACAGAGGCAAGCAGAATTCCATCCCTATCCTGAAGTCTTTCTAATAATTCCTGTATCTGCTGAGAAAGGTCATTTACCAAAGGAAGAATCAGAAGAAAAAAAAGCCACAAAAAAAATCCCATGACAAAAAACCTTACAGCTGATAAATATCATACTCATCCATGTAACTCAAACTCCTCTCCAGAAGAATCAGTGTCTTGATAGCTGACGGTAAAACTGAGGCACACAGATTAGTTAACCCATGATTGCCCAGATAGGACAGGAACATGGGAATGGAATTCCGTACTATTACATCACCTTACCCCTGGACATGCTCATCTCCCTGGATGAATTTAAGGAGAGCCATCTGCCAGTTTATTTATTTATTTATTTAAGTGAGGAGCTACCAGCTTTGGCAGGGTATGCTGGAGGCACATTGTGAGCAGGTGCTTAGCAATATTTTACTGATGTACCTCAGGGTCTGCTGGTACAATTCTACGTCTTATGGAGTGTTGCCTATTCGCTTTAGACCTGATCTGCAGAGCCCTCAAATCCCAGAGCCCTGTATAGCTTTCCCAGTGCCCCAGAATCTTGATGTTTCCGCTCCTTCTGTTTCAGATTCCAGTGTTTGTTGACTGCCATGACCTGCTTGCTGCCTTGCATCTCCCACCTCACCTTTCTACCACCACACTGAAGTCTTGAACTGCCACAATATGTCTTTAATAACACAACACAAACTCTCTCTCAGTCCTTCTCCTGAGCTTCACTCCCTCCCATCTGCAGTCCTTACTCCTCACTGCTTTTTTCACCTTTAATCTCACTCCCTTGGCTCCCAAGTTTCTTTTCATGAACCAGGAGCCAGAAAAGATTGAGTAGGGAATAGAAACATTTAAATGTGAGTGTTATTAGCCACTATGACTCTTGTCAAGTAGTGTTTTCTTATCTCTTTTGGCATCTTCAAGGAAGATGGGATGTCTTTCAAATTGGGTGGCCTATTAGAAACATTTGGGTGGACTCCTGGCAGAAATCTGGAATGAAACTTGACATCCATACTATACTAGAAGTCAAATGATGTTTTCTTTAGGCCAAATAAATCTACAGTTCTACACAGCCATCAGTGCTTGTAGGCAAAGCTAGAATGCCCCTTGTTACATTTAACTGGGGACTTTCAAAAAGGCATTGGGCATCCCAACATCCAGAGTGAATATCCATCTGGAATGGATAGAAAAAGCGAAAAGTGTCCAACAGATGTGCTTGTTCACACCTGAGGTGTCAAACCACACCCAGTTGAAGAAGAGAAACCACAGTGTCCCTGTAGGCATGCAAAACATTATTGTCAGACTTCTGAAGTCAATGGCTTCTGGGGAGAAACTGAAGCGGCCACACCAGACGTTACGTGGCACAGACACAGTGAGGGGCTGCACACTGGGGGTGCCATGGGGTATGTGGAGCAGAGTTGCTCTGACAGTGTCTAGTGCTTGATGGAATTCAAAGAGACAGAGCTTCAGGTGCTCTCTGCTCTCAAGAAGAGGTGACCAGAATGAATTTCCAAGTGCACCAGTATAACAATAGCTTTGGCTTTAATTTATCTACATCTTATGTGACACCTCAGGGTAATCATCTGGCCTCTGTTGCTCTATCCACTTCCACGTTTTTCTCATTTCTGTCATGTCTTCCTAATTAATATTGCCCAAACCCATCCTTTGCCTTCTCTTCTTTTGTTAAAATATTTTCCTAGAACAGGGTTGTCTATGCCTTTCACTAGTTTAATGTCTTCAATTGCTGTCTTGAAGTATATTCTGTGTGACAGCACTGCTCCTGAAATTCTGAATGTTTACCACAGAGGGAGAGGTAAGTTTGGGTGGGCAGCATGAAGAGTGACTCTTCTCACATTGACTTTAATAGCTTTAATAGCATGGCATTACTGAAGTTTTCTTCCTTGCTTTATGTACAAGCCACTCACAATTAAATCATCTACATATCTGAGAGGGAGGTTTTCAATAGAACCATTGTGACCAGCATATTGATAAACAGCATGTCCTCTGACTTTCATATATTTACATATGGAATAACTTTCACACATGCAGTGGGAAGACTGTCTTGTACAGACACAAAATAGAGTCCCAGAGTCCTTTAGAAGTTGATGGTCAGGCACATTATGTCCCTGTGCAAGACAGCCCAGATCAGTCTACTGTGAGAATGGTAGTCAGTGTCCAGAAGGCAAGGTTGATTTGAGTTTAATTTTTTTTTAAGTCAGCCAACAATTCCTATGGAGTCCCTGTGATTTCACTGGGAAAAGATAGCATAGCATAGCCTAGAGACAGTAAAAGAAGTGTGTGTAAAGTGGCTAAAAATATCAGCTGCACACTGAGTGAAGAGCTAGCAGGAGAGGAGAGAGAAGGACAGAACAGTGAAGGGCTGTGAAAGTGAAATCAATAATTTTGAATACAAGAGGGTGGATGAGGCAGTGCCTGAGGGGAATCGCAAGGGGATGCTAATATGGTCAGTGTGATGAAGGCTTAGGCCATGGGGATAGAGAGGGTGGTGATGAGTGCAAGGGAGAAGCACGGTCTGTATTTGGTCACATTTCAGCTGCATCAGGATAGAGGGGAAAATAAGAGCTGGAGATCTGAAAAACTGTAGGAGAAAAGGGAGGATCTAGGTCCAGACTGGATGCATGCAGCAAGAGGAAAGTCTTAGGCAAAGAAGCCTCCCTTTTTTATATGACTGTTTTTCAGTGAGAAGTCAGGTTTGTTTCTCAGGCAATCTCGTACACTGCAGCAAGCAGACCTGCTATGGTAAACAACAGACATATTTTGACTTTTTTCACATTTTTTGCATGAAATCAGTGCTTGCCATAGTCTGAATTCCTCAATGTTCACCTCTGAACACTTCTGAACAAAGGCTTTTTGACCAGAGTGCAGTTTCTTCAGTGCACACAGTTATCAATGGGTCTCTGCAGGACGTTGGACTCTGGGAAACTGGGAGAAAGGTACGTAACTGGTCTCATTTTCTTCCATGTCTTCCCCTACACTACCCTGCCAGCAGTGGCCAAAGGATATAATGCATCCATCTTTGTGCTGAAAGTGCAGGGGAAGAGAAGGTTCAGAGCCAAATAGGAAAGAATAAAAGTCCCTTTTTGAGCTGGTGCTCTCCTGACTCACTCACTTTGGGCTGGCTACTTACTAGAAGTACAACAGTGTCAGAAGAATTGAAAATGAAGAATTTTCTCTTTCCGTGGAAAAAAAAAATACACACTGAGATTTTTCTCCATGGAATTTTTTAAGTTTGTCAAAAGCAGGACTTCTTGACAATTTCTCTGCAACCGGGGGCTAGACTCTGTTAGAGCAATGTACTTGGGATCTGCATAGCAGATACATTTTAAAAGGTCATATAATGGTGGAATATCTTTCTGGGGCCAGACAGCATTGTCCCCCCAGGCTAAAAGTTGGAGAGCTCTGGCTTGTTAAAAAAAAAGTAAAACAGAATGCAAATGCTATGCTTTTACATGTTGAAATTTGGGAAATGCTTAAGCAAAGATAGGAAAGAGTTTTCTTACATTCAAAGTTGACAAAAATCCTTTTTTTCATTTCAGAACAAGAAATTTCTCCTTTTAAAAAAAAGGTCGACTTTCAGAACAAAAAACTCAGCATCAACTTCAATGGACTTAGCAAGACAAATGAAAGGTCTGACTATCTCTAATACCCCCCACAATTTTATGTTGCTCTAAACTTGAAGGTCAGCAGGGTAGGAGGTTTTGAAGAGTAGAGTGACATATTTGTGATAATTAGCTACCTGTACTTCTGCCATTTCTGCCCTTCTGGAAGTATTGTACGTGGCTGTGTAGCCACTGTCTTGGTCTGAAACAACAGACACATAACACACTTCATAAAAAAATTAGCAAAAGTCAGTGAAAACTGGGACACCTGTGACACAAAACTGACTGAATCTGGATGTTTGTGCCTCAGAAGTTAGTATGAAGTGACTAAACTCTACTAGCAATCTCTAATTCCTGTTTTTTGCTTGGTCTTGAGTCTATACATCCAAAGAGCACATTCCTGCTTTCAAGCTGGAACTTCCTAAATCAACATTGGATGCTATTTGTTATGGTTTTATGATTTTTGTTGTATTAATCAAGCTGTGGTTTATATTCTTCCAGTAAGACTCATGCTTAAGAAACGTTTGTGCTGAGATGACCCATTTTCTGCTTAGCCACAGCCTCAGAGTATCTTGGAAGTGGCAGTAAAGCCAGCCCCACAACCCTGCCCCACACGCTAGGTATGTGTTATTATCCTCATGAAGCCTCATAGCCAGAGAGCTTTTGAGATAAGAAACGTGGTGAATCTGTTTTTCACTTCACATCTCCGTTTAGCTTTGCCTTTCTCCTCGACAGTTATAGGAGGAGCCAGGCACAGAATTCTCCTAAATATTATTTATGATAGGAATAATTTCATTGCCAAAGGTCTATTTCTAACCTGTTGATATCTTTGGAGCATTAGTATTCAATATCACCTAGCGGTGTGCTAGCCTGCTCATTTTGTTATGAACTTAAATATCGTTAAAACTCCATAAAGAAGGTGGGCTCTAGAATAAATATGTCTAATTCATAATTTTTCATTTGAACTTCCCAACTGCTTCCTCTAACCAAAATCTTTTTTTTCCTTCATTCTTCCATTTATGACAGTACAGGAATCCCATGATTACTATTTAGGGGAATCGCTGTGTCCCCTCACACCAGGGAGCAGTGCTTCTACAGTCAAAGAGCAACCTGATCTGACACTCTGTAGGTGGGAAAGAGGAACTGTGTACAGAGAAGATGCACAAAATTCTTGGAAGTACTGTCTGTCATGCACCATAGCAAGGAATGAGGTAAGAGTTTTTGGAGGTGGGCTGTCTGGGAGGGGAGTGGAGAAAGTAGCATGGAAAGAAAGTACAGTGTGGAGGTTGAAAGTGAAATGAAACTCCAACAAGTCTTAACTCTGGAAGTTTGCCTGAGAAACAGAGTCCAGATCAGCTGCAGGTAACAGGAAAAAAACAAAAACAAAAACCAATAGTTTGACCCACTGTAATTCTCAGGGAAGGTTTGCAAAGAGCACTGGGTGGCCCAGAACAAGAAATTTCACATCCTATTGGTGGGCATGAGGATGGGAGAGATCCACTGCCCACTAGTGGGATGGTGCCATGTGGCAAGGTTCCCCTGCTGCTGCACTGCCTGAAAGGACCTTCCATAGCAACACTTTTGCAAACAGTGAAATCTCACTGAAACACCATGCACACATTACCACACAGCTGTCGGCAGGCTGATCCACCCCTGGGGGTGCAGATTGAGGTGTTCCTGTCTGGTAGCCCACATGCAGCTGAGGCTGTGTCCCACTCATGCTCCAGCTGGTGGAGCAGAGCCAGCCATATGCCCAGAGCTGTGTGCACAGTGTTTATTCAAACCCAGCCGAGGCACAGGGTGATCTCAGGCTGTTTGTATGTGCTGTAGCGCTGGCTCAGGTCTGGTGGGTTCAGAGCACGGTTGCTGGCATTTCACTGAGCAGCCATCCCTACAGACATTCAGCTGATGTTGTTCAGCCTTTGTACCTTTTCAGGTTAACGCATCACATCTCCTGGAGAGCTGCACCTCAAGCTCTGTCTTCCCTTTGACTCCATGACCCGTTTCTCCTTTGCCTTGGATTCAGAAATTCCCCTTCTGCCACATGCTCCCCCTGCTGGCCCCATCAGCATTTCACCTAGCCCTCTGCCTCCATTTTGCTCCAGGTGCTTTAGTCTTTTCTGCACCCTCCTCACCTCCCTTTATGAGGCAAGATATTTTCCTCCCCCCAACCAGCAACTGCAGCACCCAGCTGCTGGTGAGTTGCCAAACCTTCACCTCTAAGCAGCGCATACAATTCTGAGCATGAGACAATTAGGAAAGAAAGAGGGAAGGGGGAAAGTATTGACAGGAGTAAATCGAGAGAAATCATAAAAGCTTAAGCAGAAAGAAAGCAGTTTGAAAGGTAAAGTATTCAGAGAAAAGCCCTTTCCTGGATGAATCTAATTGTTTTGTTATCTTTACCCACCAAAGCATTTACTTTGGTTTGTCGCCCGATCCACAAACACTTTCGAGGAGATGACATTACCGAAAGGCAGGAACATCTGCATCAGCTCAGCATCCCCAAACTCCTGGGGCAGATGGTAGATAAACAGGTTACAGCCCTCTGGTCCTGTCAAGAGAAAAATAATATTCATGAATAAAGTTAAACGGGATATGAGAAACCACACTGTGGGATTTACTTCGGTGTCTCCTTTCTCTGACTGGTGAGGGATAAGTGTGAGTCTGTAGAGCCCAGCCTGCATTTAGGGGGCCTTGAAGAAAGGGCTTCTCAGCATGTCTGGCTTTCCTCACCTGGGAAACTGCAGGTGTAGGATGTGCTTTCTGAGTTTTCCTGGCTCTTCTCTTTATTGTTACCACTTCATCCTCTTTGGAAAACTTCATGCTTAACAATGTGACATCTGTCATAATATCCCTTCCTTATTCGCTCATGTTGGTCTTCAAGACACTTTCAGAGGAACGAAGAAAGCAGAAGACTAGAACTCAGAAAGCAGCCATATATCTCCACTAACTTTCTCAGGTTAAACACCAGGATAAAATGTAGAATCAGAGGAATACAGCAGCACGTGTGACCATGGAAAAATGGATCAGAGAAAAAGAACAAAAAGAACAACAGATGCAGTCTTGGTTTTCTTTGTTCCTCATTTAATCCATAGAGTTTTTGGAGACCACCCCCTAACCTTTACTTCTCTGGGTCTGCACCCAAATGTTTCATTATCTTTCTGGTTTCTTGGTGAAGACTGAGATACCAGTAGAAAGGAATGTAGAAACCCCTGAACTTGTTTTGTTTTGCAGAATTCTGCCTGATAGTGTGCCTCACTCCAAAGACTCCCCATAATCTAGACAGTTTGGTCCAGTCCCCTCAATCCACAGGGTTCCCCAGAAGAGATGATAGATGGATTCAAATCCAAAATCCTAGACTTCAGGACAGGAATTGCCTCTTTTTTTTTCCTCCTCAATACAGTAACAAATATCCAGAGAAGAGTCTTTCAGTGGAATACATATTTTTGTTAATGTTAATGCATGGAAAATGTTCTGTTGGGATTGCATTTTGGGTTAGAAGATGGAGAACCTGCCTCTGGCTTAGAATGTGACTTGTGCCACTGTGTATAGTGTGCAACACAGTGAACAGAAGTCAAGAGGGAACATTTGCATACAAGTGTTTTTTTGAAAAAAAAAAAAAAAAGAAGCAACCCACAAAACTTTAAATCAGCAGCAAGGAACTGTGAAGAGGCAGAGGTTATTATTATTATTTTTTTGGGGGGGAGGGGCGGGGGGTGCAGGGGGGTATTATTTCTGGGGTACTTCCAGCTGCTGGCCAGCTCTACACTAACTTCCACAAGTAACTCTAGCTCTGGTTTGCTTTTCAGGGTCCAGATGAAGGGAAATCAGTGCATGCTCCTTGAAGGTAGGAGGACAGAGAGAAATAGGATGCCTGCCTCACACCCAGCCCCTGTACTTACATCTCTGTGACTTAAGTGAGCCTACTTCCCCCATTTAAAGCTGGGGCACAGTGTGGGGAAGGAAAAAGTTTTTAATATTCTTGTTTTCTTCATTGGGGCATAATTATGGTGCCATAACACAGCAAATTACAACTTTGCCTTTCCTGTTAGAGAGAGGAGTTCGCCTAGATGCTCCCACCTTTTATTAGCCATTATTCATCCCCCTGGCTGGCAGGAGTACGGTGAAGTCAGGATTCTGACAGATGCCCATTTAAAGCTCATTAAAATTCCTGGGCCTCAGCATGATTGAAGTCACAGGCTCTCCACATTTCCTTTTGGATTAATGGAAAATGAAGCCCTAATGAATATTTGCTAAGCACAATTTTCCCCACTAATTTGCTAAAAGGACTGTCATGAAGGAACAGCTGATCCTTTGCATCTCGTGCATTTCCTAGAGGTCATGGGGATGGTGACCGAGTTTCTTCCAAGTGGGGGGGGATACTGGTACAGTGGGATAATTAACCAATTAGGCACCCAGTCATTTGCTTAACTAATTTACTTTTGAAACTCAGTGGCCCACACTCAGGCTCCCCTACTTCATGCCAAAGTTTCCATTCTTCCCCTCAGCTCCTGTCTGTCTCTCCCCACTGAGCAACTGTCCTTTCCTCAGTCCTTTCTGCATACATACAATGCAGTTACTGGCACAATAAGCTAGATATGAAACAGTCTGAAAATGTTAAACAAACACCAACACCCTTAGGTGTCTGTTAGAGTTGAGAAAATGCTGCCCAGGAGAAGAGCATGGTCCAGAAGACCATGGTCCAGAATAGCAGGGAAAATTTCATTTCTTCATCTGAATATACCCCAGAGCACTTCTGCTGTGGGGTTTGAGGTCTGCATTATTATGGAATGGGTAAAATCTTGGCTTTACTGCAATTAGTGGCAACATTCCCACTGACATCACCAGAGCCAGCAGTTTGCTCTGTAAAACTGGCAAATTCTTTCAAAAACGCCAGCTGTATTTCCTGGGGTCTTGGATCTGTTGTGCATGAGTAGAGATTTTGCCTGCATGTGCTGAGAAATACCTACTAAGGCATAATGTGGATCAGAAGGCATGCAACTTCATCCACACCAGGCTTGGAGGCTGGGCTCAAGGAGAGAACAACACTTAGCTCATCTTAAAATCAGCTTCGTCTAACAGTGCTTGGGCACCAAGAGGAAAAGACCAGGAAGGATGTGAAAAAGCAGAGACCAAAAGCCCAGTTCTGCTTTGAAGTGTGGCTGTGAAAGCCATGCTGTGGCTTCCCATACTGACTCAAACATTCAAGGCCAAACTCACTCCGTTCCCAGCTACAGAGGATTTTTGCTAATTTTCAATGCTGAAAACTCCACCTGCTACTGAGAAACAACCTGGGGTAGTTTGATTTGTTTTATCATGCTCGCATATGAAAATTCTGCCATTAGAATTTAACAAGCAATTTCTTGTTAAATCCATCCATCTGTAAGTTACCTATCACAGTTAGACTCCTTGGTAAAGAATTCACAAAACACACTCTCTCTACGTTGTTTTCCCCTTATTTCTGAGTCAAGTTAATTTCCTCAGTCTATGGTAGACCACATAATTATGCATATGGCCATCCCTTTGTGCATATGTGTGTATTTTTGAGAGGCTGAATGCATGATTTGTTCCACTCGGAGTGCTTTGAAGAGGTAAGTTAGTTCTTAGTACACATATGCAAGGAGTTTTAAAGGGATCAAGGTCATTGGAACAAGATTACTGTTGGTATAGCAAAATCTGAAGTGAAAACTTCACTGTCAAGAGAAAGGTCTTGTTTTGGACTGAGTTAATGGATTACTGAAGATCAGTATAGCTGGCAGTTCAAGGCTGAGTACAATACTAAAATTCTTTAGTAAGCACTTTACTTTGGTTTTCAAAAGGGCTGTAAGTCAGCTCAAAATCTAACCCTTGCAACGTTTTATGAGAAGAGAATCAAGGTTCATTTCTATCCTGACACCTACCATGGCTTTTAGTTTTATTGCTTTAAGTAATAGATATTTCTGCTCATTAATACACTGGAAGCACAGATAGTCTTGATTCAGACAAAAGGAAAGAAAAGTTGTAAGAAACACACTGTTTATGGTTTGCATATTATAGGCAAACCATGTTGAATAACAGAAACATGTGCCTGGGAACGCTGAAACATATAGCAGAGAGGTCTGTATTGGGTGTGTACTGATTTGGCTTGGTTGGACTTGAGCTGCTAAGCTATTGTTCTGCCCATGCTCATCACCATCCAGCCTGTTGCTAGTTACTTAGGATGGTGACAGCAGTGCCTCATCTTATCTCTGAGTGTCAAATGTAAACATGAGTAATTAAAAATATGCTGTCACATAAGAATGACTGAAAGTTTGAAAGCAGGCTTTTGTCTGGATGCACAGTAAGTGGGATTCAAAACTCACCTCCACAGCAAACACTCAGAGGCTGTAACTTCATTGCCTGCTCTGCCTTTGCTTGCTATTTATTCCTCAGCATACTTGAATGAAGGAGTCACAAGCCTGCCCTATTTTATTTTAGTATCTAAGTATATTTCTGAGTTTCACAAAATATGTCAAGATGAGTAATACAGTACAAATTTGAAATTACCCCCAAGTTTTGCCTGGTTCGCATGGTCTGAGTTGAGACTTTGTCTCTACCTTTGATAATTTTGGATCTGTTCCACCCTATGCAACCCATCAGCTGCCAACAGCCTCAGCACTCATGTGGAAGCAATGACTAATCTCTACAGGAATTATGAGGCAGCCAAGCAGTCTGGGCTTGTTATCCAACCAGGATTCAGGAGCTGGGAGTTAGCATCGTTATTAACAATGTGATCATCAATGTTGTTGTTGTGGTAGGGTAGGTTCATTAACAAATCAATGTTTGTGCACATCCTTGCAAACATAAAGCACTCTTTTCAGCACTGAGTATTGTTATTATTAGAGTTCCCTCTTGCTGCATCTTCCTGTTAAAGGGTAGAGAGTTTTGAAGGCCTTGACTCTCTGCTAAAACACAGTGTTGTGCCTTAGAAATTATCCCTCTAGCGAGCAGTAGAGAAAGCCACAGCAGATAAACACTACACAAAAATGGAGGGCACTGGGAATGTCAACCTGGCTTGTATCAGTGGTTCCTCTTCTATACCTCGCCCCCAGTCATCCTCAGTATCAGATGCTTATGGAAAGGAGCAAAGAGTTATGAGGTAACTTGTCCACTGGGTGACACTCACCCTCAACCCACAGACACACTATGCCTTATGAGCATGGGGATGTTTGGGCAGTGGTGTTCACAGTGTGCACAACAGTTATTCCTTGCTTTGGATTGTTCCTGGCACAATGCTATGTTAAGCAATGATCTGCTCTCCATTTTGTCCTGTGCTTAATCTAGCCCCAGTAAGTAATAAAAAGCAAAGTCCTTCAGCATGGGGGAAACATCTCGGTAATGATACGCTAGGTCTGTGCATCTGTTCTCACAGCAGGGATGTGTACTAGAGCTAATCAGGAGCTGGAAGTTGTGTTCCCCAGGAAATTCTGACATCAGAAAAAAATTAATTCCAAATTAGATCGAAATGCTGACATTTCTAATTTTCTCACAAAATGAGATTTCTCCCCCAAAGTAGTTCTAGGCCATCAGAATGTTTTAGTTTGATAGTCTAATCTTGATTCATTCTGTTCTGACTGTTACACTGTATTAACATATTAAATGTAATTATACATATAATAACACATATAGAATAGATCTGAATTACTGATCTAGTAAGTTGAAATATAATTATTTAAAATTAGGGTCTGTACACAAAGCTGAAGGACCTGACTTAAATGCCTCACTTAGGTAAGCAGTTTTCTCTTCTTGTCCAAAAAGAGTAGTGGAAGATGGTTGGGGCTATCTGAGCAGGTTGCCTCTGAGATTCCTACTGTTCCCTGCTGACTGTGAAGCAAACATAAATGTCTCCTCTCTTCATTTAAGCAAGTCTTTGGTCGCTATGCCTCCCAAAACAATCACATGCAACAGTGGGAGATTCACCTATCCATACTTCTAATGCCTGCAGTGTTACCATCCTGTCCCATGCACTATGTAAGAAGTCAGGCTCCTCTTGTAGTCAGTGTAAAGAAACAGGTGCCTTTGCTACATGAATAATCTCATCCTCATGCAGATATTGCTCTCTAAAAAGGCTGATTTGTGTTTCCAGGGAGGCTGAAAGGACTAGATCAGCTCCACTTAATAGCAGGTGTCTGAAATTACATTACTGGCTTCTAATGAAGGATCACCATTATTTGTTTCCTATTAAATTCTTTATTCCAATGCAATTACTCCTGTTGGCTGTCTTTAAAGACCCCCACTGGATGTTATTGCCCACATTGCTAACAGGTCTTCTATGGCCCACGCACATCAGCATTTTCCTCTCCCTGGGATTGTAGGAGATCTTGGCATAGATTTCCCATGAGGATGTCTGCAATCTGCCAATGACACCACATATGGAAATTGACAAAAGACTCAGTGGACCAGGATTCAAAGCAATGGGGCATTTAATGGGTGCTTTCTGGGTTTATGAGGAGGGGAACCAGTGTGGTGGGGATGGCATGCTGGGTGCAGCAAAGACAACAGACCATTCACTCACCTTCTCTCTGTTGCTGTGGTATCATGGGAGGTGGCTGTGGGAACGCTTGGCTAATCTGGCCATAAGCAGCAGGATAAGCAGCTGTAGAGAAAAAGGTAGAGACAAAAAGGATAGATTTCAGTCCTCAGGAGCAAGAAACTTTTGCATCAAATCATCACAAAAGGCCAGAGGTGGGCTTTCTCCTGTATTTTAGACACCTCATTTAGCTTGAGATATAACAGAAGTGTCACAGTGGTGCTTCAGATAGTAGGTAGCATTTGTCTCTGACCATCCATTCTCCCTTCAACTTTGAAGCAATAGCAGCAGGGACACCTATGTGATCTAAATTGGGGTCCAAACAGAGATCTGTGAGATGTCCCCTGCCAGAGATGGCTAACCATCCCAGGTAGTATCACAGAAACACTCATTCTTGAGTTCAGCATGTTGATGACAGTGCTGACAGGCATGTGCAGAACGCGTGCCCATGTTTTTCTTTTGCACTCTGATTAGAAGAGTTCATATGTATTTCCTCTCATTCTTATTTTATACATAATATGTACAGAAGCACACTTGTGCATGCACTCTCAGATATACATTTCCTTTCATGTCTACAGACACTTAGTCTTTTACACAAACACAGTGGAAACTGTGCAGCAATTAAACAATTTTCCCCACCTCAGCTCCCCACCAAGCAGACAAGGGGAGCCATTCAATACCACAGATGGTAGATGATGTGCCTTGCTGCTAAAAATACAGAGTACAGGTCGCCTGCAAGCCCAGAGAGAGGGGGATAGGGGCCATGTGTGTGCAGAGGGGTTAATTAACAGCTCAAAGGGTTGAGCTGCTTCCCATCTATCAAACCTCACAAGCAATAAATGACAATAACTAAAATACCAGCAAATGAAGCCCTACATGGAGAATTAAATTAAGTTTCCAGATACAGCACTGACATGAAATAATAGCCATTCCTCAGCGGGAGCCCATGATTGCTCCAGTTACCACAGGAAATAATGACTTTGAGGTGGCAGCTTCCTTGCAGTGTTGGCCATGGACACCTCGCAAGGGGAGGCTGAACACAGCGGGGTCATGGTCTGCACCAGGTCACTTTGGCTGGTGTCAGTCCATCAACTACAAAGGAGCTGCTCAGCATACACAGAGACGTGAGAGTGTGAGAGGTCCACCCACTGGAAGTCACGGAGAAGCTGCTGGGAAACCAGGAATATACGTAGCTTCTAGGCGAGCCTTAAATCTATACCTCCAGCCACACCAGAGCTACACAGTGCTGGGGTGTCTCACACATGCCCAACCAGCAAAATGTAGATATACCCTACAAAAACAGGCATGTGCAGATGTACACTGACTGTGCTCTGCCAGGCACAGCTGCAGTGGCTTGGCAGGGTCTGTTTGCCCATCTGCCCTACTCACTGTAGCACTCAGAAGCCCCCCAGGTCTTCTGTAACAGAAGGAGTCCCTCAGACCAAGAGGCCTGATTTTCCAGCTGCTCACTGTATGTTCTGAGGAGACCTGACCCAGTTCTGTCAATGGAGCTGCACTATGGTGCAGCTCAGTGGGAGCCATTCCCCAGTGCTTCATGGGAGGAGGTTGCCTCCTGAGAGAGAGAGAAGACTTTGGG
The DNA here is from genome assembly GCF_038088225.1 of Cyrtonyx montezumae. Classification (NCBI taxonomy): domain Eukaryota; kingdom Metazoa; phylum Chordata; class Aves; order Galliformes; family Odontophoridae; genus Cyrtonyx; species Cyrtonyx montezumae. The sequence goes on from NW_027071992.1 coordinate 16,936,283, forward strand.
TCTTTAGGCTTGGTTTCATGAGTACTGTGAATTGAATCTGAAGATCTGTGGCTGTGGTGCCCCTGTCTCAGGAACCACCTCCCTACAGCACTCTAAGCTGTGTTTAAAGAATTTAGAGAAGAGAAAGGTTTACTGGGAGAAAGTGTTAATACTAACGACCTGCATACTGCTGCACTCCAGCGTAGGCTTGCTGCAAGGGGTCTGCTGCAGTGGGGCTCTGTGCTGTGGAGACAGAATAGAGAAGGAAATAAGGGATTAAAACAGAGTAATAGAATCATAGAATATCCCAAGTTGGACTAGACCCCCAGCGATCATCGAGGCTACACTCATTCTACAGACAGGACTGGTGCAGACCCCCTGTGATGTCCAGCCGGGCTCTGTCCCTGCGCTCTGCATTACCCTGTGTGACTTTGCACAGGGCAAACAAAATCTTCCCCTCCGCCTTTCTCTGGTTTCAGAGCCCATGTCTAATCATGTTGACTCTTGGCACTGCTGCAGTCAACCCAAAAGAGCCTGCATCCCAATCCAGGACTGATGCTGTGCTAGGTGCTGTGCAGGCTCAGATCTCAGTGACAGCTACCGGCACACGAACCTTTCAATCAGAGCAGAAAACAACAGGGGCATAGCAGGGGGAAGGAGAAGAGAACAAAGCACTGGCTCCTGCTATCCTGACGTCCCTTCAAAGGACCCATTGCTGCCAGGCAGCCCCATTCGAAGGCTCCTTGGAGGGGAGGGGGACACTGCTTGTCTGCTCCAGGCAGGATGCTGTGAATCTCTGCATAGAGCACGCAGTCCCTTGCTGGCTTCAAAGTGCATTTTCTCTCTTTACAAGTGTGCATTCCTCCCCCTTAAAACTGTTTATTTTTGTGAAACTTTGAAGTGTAGCTCAAATACAACCAAAGCTAGTTAAGATATTTTTTTTCCTTTTCCCCTTTGGTTGATAGGGAGAGAAAGAGAGAGTGAGAGAGAGAGAGAAACGTGTTGGATAAGCTCTTTCTTTATCTGCAGCAATAAAATATTTAAAGCAAAGCTTGGCTGAACCTCCAGTCCAAATGTCACCTTGGCCCTAATATTTCACTTCTTGTTATGAGTTTAATTTGTATTTATTGGTGCTGCATAGTTCTACATTTATGCAATCCCTCTGGCTTCGTACTTTTAGGATGTTCCCTTAGGGAGCTGCTGTTCTCCTCACCACTTCCCAAGTTCTTCTTTCCTGCAAGAAAGCTAGTGGAAAAGGATTGGAGAGTGTGTGGACACTGACCCGCCCACTGGGGGAGACTGGCTACATGTCACATTGTGCGATTGGGTGGCAAACAGGAGTGCTATGTATACAAAGAAAATGGAAAAAATGCTTTGTAACTGATACTAATACAGATTTGCCTAAATGTCCAAGATTATCATTGGTCTCCTAGTACGCTTTCCTCCCCAAATGCAAAGAAAGAAGGCTAAGACCAAGATCAAACATAGACAGGAGAAATACAACTGTCTAGCTGAGTCTTGGAGGCTCCTATTCTTATGACGTTACTAGATCTCCAGGGTTAGTGACAGGAAGAAATGGATAGGATTGTAGTCTTAGGCTGGAAGCTGGTGAGTTGAATTGCTAACTGACATTAGGCAGGTCCCACAGCATCTGTGCAAAATGGGAAAGAACTGCATTACTGTAAGGATTTTTACTCATAAAGAAGAACATGAGGAGAATTCATTAAAACCTCTGGAAATCAGTGGAAGCATCATCGGGATGTAAAGCTGCATTTTTAGAGTGTAGATGCTCCAGAAAACTGGGAGAAATGCTTGCAAAATATAAAATCTCTTCTCCATTTACTCTCGCCTTCTTGAAGAAGGAAGTGACTGAAGTCTATCCTTTTTAACCTCTGTTCAGAATAGCTTTCTTCTAAAAACAGGCTGTTGAACATATTGTTCCAGAAGAAAACTAATGCTTACAAAAGGCTGAGAGACACAGCAGTACATGTACTCCTTAGGAAGAATGGTTCTTGCTAACTTGGACCCCCAAAACAGACCAAGACTATACGCTGTCAGGTACAAGGTACATCCTGAGGGAAATGAAAAAGGAAATGCAGTAGAGGGATTAAATCTTTCTAGAAGAACTGCAGTATTGTAGTTTGAAGCAAATGAGATGATCTATGGTGTCTGCCCCGAAGGCAACTGCCCTTTCTTGGTGGCACCCACCTGCTTATAGAGCTAAACAAAGAAATCTTCTGTGTTGCTCAGGAGATAAACTCACAATGGTTTTGTTCTCTGCGCTGGATTAGTTGGATCAGAAGGTCGTGCCTGTCAGAAACCACAAATGAGCTCCCCAGGAGGGCATGGTGTAGGAGGATCCTGAGCTGCTGGGATGTGCAGCATGGTGCAGAGCACCTGACGTCCTGCAAGATAGCAGTACGGCTGGGGAACGTTTCATTCCGTGTGTCCATGCCAACAACTTGTCCATGCTGACATGGCTCAATCTGCAGGCCACGCAGAAAGATGGTGAAAAAGCTGACAATTAACTTGGGCATTCACTTTCTTTCTCTTACATGCTGACAATTGGTAATGACTGCGTCTTTGTAGATACAGGAGAAACCATGGAGTGACATCTGCTCAACTCTGGTCATTTTCTTTCTTTCTCGCCTTAGCTGAGCGTGTGTGGAAACTGTCCATTCTCCCAGCTATAGCTGGGACTATGTCCTGCCCATACAGGACCAAGAGAAAAACCTCCAAAAAAAGCTATATTCTGGATTCCTGGCCTTTGCCTTTCCCAAAGGGAACCTGACACTTCTAATTTTGGTTTGTATCAGAATAAAATCTTTCTCACAGTTAGACACCTTTTCCAGGACTGAGCCCTGGGCTTACAATTTTAATATGGATTAAATTCCAGTGGGGCTGGCCACTTTTTCAAGAGAACACATTTCAGCAGCTATAGGAGCTTTACATTGTTTATCCTTTACGTTGGTGCTAGAAACTGAACAGAGCCTCCTGGCTCACTGGTGAACTGCTCTCCTTACCCCATCCTTTGGTATCTTTCCTGTCTTTGGAACCATACTCTTACCACTCTAACCAAGCCATTCACTGTAGGAAATGCACACTGAAAATCACTCCTCATATTCAAGATTAAACATTGAAACTGGGAAAATGCTTTATTTAAATGGTTTGGAATAACAAGCATTTAAATGCAGCCTTTTTCCCTCCCACACAAAGCTTTTAGAGTTCATTATTTCCCTGCACCTTTAGGACTTCCCTACACCTCAAGGGGTGTATCTAACTGGGTGTTTCTTTCTCAAGTGGCTGTTTCATCAGACAGAATGACTTCCTGGCTCAAAGTGTATGGAATCACAGAATCACATTGGGTGAGAGGAACTTCTGGAGTCCAACCCCTCTGCTAAAGCAGGTTCCCTACAGCAGGTTGCACAAGAAAGCATCCAAGCTACTCAACTTGTGTGATATACCTTTGGCTCAGCAGCTGTACACCTTTTCCTCTCCAGCAGTGATGGGGCTGCCTGTGTTTCATTATGACCCTAAACCATGTTATCTGGGATAGCTGCAGTGCCACATGGAAGCACAATACATGTGCTCTGATGCAGCAGTTCTCTTTTCAGAGCCAGGCCTTTTATTGGTCGAACTCCTTCAGCTTTAGAAGTCACTGGTATAAGATGAAGTCTACTGAAGAAGGCACTAAGTTGATTAACATGACTTTTCTCTTTTTTTCTCCAGAAATCACAAAGCTACCACTAGCACCAAAACAGTAACTTAATTTGTCACCTTTCTTCAGTAGCTGCCTCCAAATTTTCTCCTTCACTGCCAAGGGCTAACATTCTTTGTAACCAAGATTCTATGTCCAGGGGTCCCAAACCATCTATTGCTCCCAAATAAAAGCTCTCCACTGACACTGAGGGAAGATCCAGCGTTCATTTAAGTCATTACTTAAATAAACGTCAAATAGTGACTTATCTGATGGAGAGCTGTATGATGGAAATCAATGCAGTACTGAGTGCCCACAAACTAAGGCAGATAAAGAATACACTGTACTTCCTGAGCTCAGCTGACCAGCAAAGACTGCAATGACTTGGAACATGAGTATGATCAGGACCTAGATTCCTTTGTAGCAAAGGAAATTATTGAAACTTCAGAAGAGGCAGAGAAGGAAGAGGATAACACATTGGTAATGCTGAGGACACTGGCACTGAAGAAGTCAAGCACTATAACTCTTCAGTTATTGATGAACCAATAAAACTAGACCATGCAGCATCAACTAGAGACTGCAGCCAGTCTGAAGCATTTTGTGAAGAGTTCTCAGATGTCCAGTGGGAATAATAATGTATCTAAGAATGCAGATGAAAATGAGGATATTGGAGGTGATTGCAGTGAAACCAAAAGCAAGAAGGAAACTTTTAAAAATCTAAAATTGGTGAAGGACAGTGGTGATGGGCAGACAGATAGAACTAAGGCTGAAGTATAGAAGTATAGAAAGTATAGAAATGAACAGCAAAAATCTCCCTTGACTCATCCAGTTTTGACTGAAATTGGAAATCATATACTCATATGTAAAGAAAATGCAAGGTATTTGCAACTGTTTTGTCATGCAGGACTGCAACAGTGGCTCGAGAGTCCCCAGATGCTCTTGGAAAGGAGAGAGGCAAAAGCACATCGGGGCTGCAGCAGCAGATCACATGAGTAGGCAGTAACACCTTCCTGAGGATGTCTGTTTTACTCAGACCCTCACAACCTATCTTATCTGTTTGGGAAACACAGTCGTGGTGAGTGACCACCTGCAGGGTTTTAACTTGAGAGTTCTTAAAAATAAAAGTGATGACTTTTGCTCACTGATGAGCATCATCTTCCTTAGCTCTGAGACAGATCAAGATGTAACTACAGTACAATAGTTGTGTCCGTGCTGGCTGGCAAGGCCAGAGGATGCAGGCAACACAGTCTGAAGGGCTGGCTGGGCATCACAGTACAAAGCTAAGGTACCTTGGACAGCCATGAACACATCTTCATGCTGTTGCTCATTGTGCTGGATGAATTAAACTTAGTGAAGGGCATAACTGCCTGTTCTTCCAGCCGTAGTGTAGAATTTGTGGAAGCTGTGGCCATATTATGTTCAGTAAAGTGACAGCCCTCCTACATATTGACAACCTGTGTAAAGTTCTGAAAGGACTCAGATGTACAAGGGTCCTATGATTCAGAGCTAACCCAGGGGCTGCTTGTTGCTGTAGGCTGGAACATATCACATAATAAAATTCAAAGTGGTGGGGAGATGTGAGTTGCTTCTGTGTCTCAATATGAGCAGATCAGGAGAGAAAGTTGCTGTACTCCTTCCTAAAATTCAGACAATATAATCATGCTCCACTGAGGGAGGAATGTTACCTTGTCTCAACAACCTTTCTCCACATCCAGCTGAAAAGTCTTCTTTATTTCTGTAAGTACTAGTCAGTGTGGCAACAACTAATAGTTATGATATCCCTTGAAAACATTAGATCAAATTCATAGGTAAACTTTTTGCGTCTTGAGCCTTTCTCTCAGCTCATTATTACATGATGTAATGTCACACTGAAGATCAGCTGGTGAAATGAAGTGAAAAAAGCAGAGAGGCTCCTGAGAGGCCAGGGAACAAGTATCAATCATGTCAGCCCCACTGAAGTTAGTGTAGACGTGCTTTCCAGAAACTGAGGATTTGGCCTTGCCAGGGCAAACTATAGGTGTACTGTGAAAACAGATGCTAATAGTAACTTCATTTGTCAGCTCAGGGCAAGAGCCTTATCCCTGGACATTGCCTCTATATTAATTTGATAATTTCCATATCTCCATGGGAAAAATTCTGCTCAGATACGATTGTCGCTTTGCAAGACAATCCTGGCCAAGATGCCACAAGGTGACCACAGCAGATAACCTTCCATAAACCTGGAGACATAAAACAAGCCAATGACCTACTATATGGCCATAAATATAAATTTAACGAAGGCAGCACTTATTCATTAGGCAGAAGTCAAGAAATGACTCCCAAGTCCTTCAAAGAAAGTAGATCCGTTAATGTCACTTTTCAAATCCTCTGCCTGATGCCAAAAACCAAGGATGATTTCCCAAGTCAGCATGAAATACCACTGCTTTAAAATTAAAACCAGGAAGCTTTCTTACTACTCATATAACTCCAGATTTTAAGTCCAACTTTTTAAAGGGATGTTCAGCTAGTGTTAGACCTGGCATTTAGCTTCAGTCAGACAATGAAAGAATGGAGGTGGCAGTAAGAAGCATGCTGTTAAAAATAAATAAAATCAGTTTAAGTGATGTTCTAGAAAGAGTGGCTTCTGAGGTGCCTATAACCTCTGGAATCTGGAATCTGCAACTGAGCTATTATGTGGGTGCAGCAGGTGGAAACGGTTGTAGGAGAAGGGGCAGAAGTCTGTTGTTATTGCTCAGTGATGTAGATCAGGAAGAGCTGCACTGAAGCCAGAATAAGAGGTGAGGACAAGTGACGATGGTTACTGCCTGGAAACAAAAAGCACAGTTCCTCTGGAAAAGACAAGCAGGGTCTGTTATATTTGGGGCCCCCTAAATATCTTAAGATTTTACTTTGGTAGAAAGAGTAAGCAAACCTCACCTCTACATGATATTCCCCTCAACATCTTCACTTCAATAATTGCATTTCCTAGCAGCCACGCTTTATTCCATCTATTTCACTCTGTTTTCCAGCACTGCTCCATTCACAGGTCTACCAAAACATGTTATCACCGCAACTTTTTCCCTTTGCATCTTTCATTAATTCCTCTCAGAGTCCCAGAGGTGTCTTAACACCTCCCCCACAAATACAACTCTGCCACTGCAGCCTCTGGGAGGTAGATGGAGATGGAGGGTGGTCAGAGGGTGGCAGAGCTGCTGGGGAGGGGAAGAAAATAGTGATAGCGAAAAAATCCACGTGAAGGCTAGGATTAAAATAAATAAATAAATAACTGAGTGGGAGGGCTCTATTCACCTTCTCCTTAAATCCAATTTAAATCACTCTCTACAGGCCTAATCTATAGCCATAATTACATCATTTCGTACAACAAGCTTGTGAGAGGTCTTAAGAAATTTATGTAGATTAAAATTCATGGGTGCCATAGTACAGATCCCATATTATTAAGATTGATTAGGACAGCTGATGCTGTGATTAAAGAAGCCAGCGTTTACTGTTGTAATTAATTAGGTATTCAGACACAACAATAACTGCAATAATAGAAAGAATGTGCTGATCCGGCAGAAAACAGAGGCTGATTCTGTGTTTAATAGTCTCATTTTGCCATTTAGGGACTGGACACCACTCTGTCAAAGACGTGTTGTCCCATTGTCTGTTTCTGTTCACACCAGGGGAGCCCCCTCACCCTATCATGTGAGTTGGAAACAATCTCAGGTATACAAGATGCTTGTTTGGGACAACAAATTAGCCTATTATGAAATTCATGTAGCTCATCCCTGAAAATTGGGGTTATCTTTAATATTTTCCTCATAGGCCTACCTCCAATTCCATCCAGAATTGAGCTTCTGCTGAGACAGGAAAATAAGAGTCGTATCTGACCAGAAGAGCTTCCAATGGACAAAGCAAAAAATAATAAAAAAAAAAAAAATGGAGAAGACTTGGAAATGTTGCAAGGTGGAGGTGGCTGACCAAGGTGACTTACTCATTCAATAGCAGAGCCAGGACCAGACTTCTCTACCATTACCTGAGCCCATAAACATATAAATCAGGGTCAGGTTTTAGACACAGCAGGGCACTTAACTCCATATTTTGGAGAGCTTACTTTAAGTGACCTCTGAAAATAAAGCTCAAGGTGTTAACTTACTTAGGTGCCTCTCCTTTGAAAACTTTAGCAAAATGCCTGCTTTGTATTTACATCTTCTTCCAGATCAGAGGAGAAAATGCTTTGGCTCTGAAAAGGCTCCCACAACTACCTTAAACAACCTCATTCATTATGTCTGCATTGTGATCGTTCGAAGTACACAGCATCATTAAAGTAGCTTAGACTACAATTGAAGATGGCAACTTGTTATTATATTTTTAATGAGTGCATTCCTTCACTTATTTATTTTACCAGTAAAGCGTGGTTTATGGCACGTGGCAGATTGTTACAAATGGGTCAAATAAATGCTTTCCAGTCATAATGATGTTTCAGGAGCTCACTGTTGCACTTTTGAAACTGCTGATACAAAATATGAAAGTGAAAGCTCATCTCGGGATTTATGGTGGACAAATACAACAAAGCCAAAGATTTCCCACAGCAAGTAACTAAGCTTAGGGACTGCTGAGCCAGGTATTTTCTAGGACCTGGTGTATGACTGGACTGAATGTTACGAGGATTGGACCTTCTACAGGTGATTTTGTTATTCTTTTCTTGTTCTTGCTCTGTTCTTGTTTTACAGATCACATTCTCTGACAGCTTTGAGGTGCATGCAGTGAGATGGTGGAAGCTGGTCCCTTTCTCTGTCAGCACAAACGAATCCCTGACCCTGGCCAATATCACTGGGAGGGGTCTATCGAAAGTGGGACAGATCCCGTGACTGACTGGTTTGGTACAGCAGCCTGCCCATCAGTAGTGCTGATAGCAAATTGACAAGCTTATAGATAAGGCTGTTGTATCACTGTTGACCACTGCTCTCATACACAATAAGCCTGAGTAATGATAAAACTTACAGATGGAGTTTAAACCCTGTCTCTGATGGCAGTGGGTGAAATTGGTTATTTCTTGATAGCTCTTTGTTGAGCCAAGAAAAGTAAAGTGATGATCTTGCTTCAGTTCCTAAGATATGAGTTTCCCTAGGATATGAATTTAACTATGGGGGACATCTTTGCTGTCAGTTTCAGCAGTGGCTCAGAAATGTGGGCATAAGGGCTTGGCTACCAATTCTAGCTGACAGCTAGTCAGGAGAGGACCAGAGAGGACTTGGCTCTATGCAGGGTATCCAGTGGACCTTGCTGTCTTGCTAACCCAGACGCACACTGAGTAACCAAAAGCTGATGTAACCAGAGGGACTTCTGCAGTATCTGCAGTGAGGATACATGGAGCTGTTCCTGGCAGCTTCAGACAATCAGGAACAGTAGCACTGAGAACTGTGAGCCTGAGAGCAGTGAGTGAGGCAACACGATTATAGAGAATTATGAAGAACTGAGGGAAATCTTCTTTTGTAGTTCTCAGTAACCTAAGCTCAGACTGGATGCACTGAAGAAACCAGTGTGGTGGAAAGCATTCTTCATCTGAAGCTTCCCAGTGCTGCCATCCCACTGTATCCACTCCTGGCTTTAGTCAAACTAGACATCCCCTCAGGTACTATGGGATATCTTTATGCTTCCTTCCTAGGCACATCACTGTGTAGAAGACAACAGAGCAGTGCTTATTTTTCTTCTGAGTGCTCTGCTTTGTGCCCTCTTCTAGTTCCCCCCTTTTGTGTCACTGATCCTGGGATAGCTGCTCCCCATCTTCCTCATTCATTGCCCTTTGATCTTCCACTATTCTCCCCACCTCTTCTCTTTCTAAGGAGGTTTTACTTCTGCAGGGAGCATTTTGTCTAGACCCACATAACACATTCCAGTAGTTGCAGGACTTGTTTCTGGAGAGCAGAGTGCTGATGATGTGAAACTTAGTAGAAACTTGTGCAGATGATTTCCAGTGTTGTTGTAGATCATACACTGTTAAAAGAGAGACACTGGGTTCTTGATAAAGAATGTGGGCAGAAGAGAGCAATCCCTTCTACTGTGACTAATGGTGAAGTGGCGAATTCTCTTGCACTGCTGCAAAGAGTCCTACCATGGCACAATTGATTATGCTCATTGTCCGCACTGTGTTGCCACATTCAACAGATTCGCAAGCTAAGGGGTAGGCATTAGCACAATAGGGTCAAATATGCAAAGGGACTCATACTACTAGGAGGAGAAATATTTCCTCCCTTTTGATTCTGTCCATGGCAAAAAGTGCAGTGTGAGGCACTGTGTACTGGTTGTGCCTGAAGAAGTTGAGAGCAAGGGTTGCAAAGAGCTGTCTGCAAGGAATTGTTTTCAGGGGGTACTTCATGGACCTGTAACTCAAGCCAAAGACACAGAAAGAGAGAATTCTTGCAGGGTTTGGGGCTGTGATTAGAAGCCTGGTGAGCAGGGATGTTTGACTTATTCTAGCCTTTGCCCCAAAGCAAAGGAAGTTTAGCAGTCTGATCCAAATGATACTTTGTGTGTGTCCCTGCCCTAGACAAAGGTGATATTAAGAAAAGGAAATAGGGAAAAACAGGAAAAAAGAAACAGTGAAACTACAGGGTGAATTCAATTACATAATTTGGACCTGCTTTTATAGTGGAAAGGCTGTGGAGTTCTTGAGTTGCTTAGATGTAACATCAAAAATATTATAGCTAGACACAAAGGTGAATGTGTAGACAAACTGCACAATTAATGAGATTTATTTGGGTCTGAATGATGTGGATGTCATTCCTCTACAGATTTTGATTGTTCTGCTTTGCTATTTTCAGGCAACAAAGCACATTCTGCTACAGGATATAATGGTCTGAACCCACATTTCAGGTTTTTTTGTTGGGCATGAAAAAGTATCTAAGAGCAAAATTCAGGCATTAAACAATATATGGCAAGTCATAACCATAGCTTACTATGGTAACATACATAATACTGTAGCACTCTTGGCCACTTTTAGAATGAGAGATATATCATAAAAGAAAATTGTTTGGAAGATGCTGACTTTGGATGGGCACTGGCATGTTCTTTTCTTCTCTGTAGTGTTAGTGCAACTGAATGCTCAGCTTTAATATTTTATTTCTATTCTCGCATTTAGAAATAAAGAACCACAGGGCAGTGCCAACCACAGATACTACAGAGTAAAGTACAAAAAATCCTATAATGAACAATGATGGAATAAGCTGCCCAGTGATGAAAATTCTTTCTAACTCCAAGCAATTAGTGGCTGGATTATATAATAAAGCATGAAGGTTTGTGTCCTTTCTACATTTTTATCCAGTCTAATGTGACTGTGGATGTTCTCATTATCTATATAAATGTCTAATCCTTTTTTTTTTTTTAATGTTGCTAAGCTCCAGGCCTCAATAAAGCCTGTGGCAAGGAGTAAAGTTTTGGAGAGTGCATAAATGCTCATTAGGAAGAGAAGAGAATAAGATGGAGCAAACACATGACTTGTCCTACACCCAACCTGCTACTAAAGAACTTGCTGTTAGAGTCTCATCGCTAATGGGCACAGGCTGAAGTAAAATGAGAGGTGAGGGCTTGGCTGACCACTTTATACCTCTGCTATCATTTAGGATGTCATTGAGTTGAGGGAAAGCTGAGCACCAGGAAGGATAAAAGAAGTAATGCTGAGATAAATCCAAAGGTTATACAAAATATTTGAATGTCAAATTTTCTGGCAAAGGGAAGATCCTCTGCCTGAACTGAAGTGAAGCAAAGATGACTTTTACCTTTCAGTATGTTATGCTCTTGATAATCTCTTTGTGCAGAGACTTACTACGGACTGGTGGCTGAGGAAGCCTCTCCAAAACCAGAGAGAATCAGATTAAGGCCGTTGACTTTTATATAATATTGGATGAAATGCCTAACTTAAAGCTTTCTTTAATTATGGGGGTATTTAGAGATAGTAATAAAAGCTCAAGTCATTATGATTCATCTAGAAATATCATATTTTCTCTAATATTTGCAGTAATGGATCATGGAAAATTAGCCAAGAGGAGCTAGATAAAGCAGTGAAAAAAAATGACATAGAAATGAGTGGACAAAAAGAGAAATGATAGGGTGGCAAACAGGTAAATACTTAAATGGATAGAGGTACCAGTGTATATACAACCTTAAAGATCGGGTGGTTTCCAGCTGTTATGACTGAGCTCTCTGAGCACACTAAGGCTTCATCCAATCTTTTGATGCCTCCATTAGCTGCTAAGAGTGCTCATTCCTCTACACGGCTTCAAACATACATATGTGGCTAAATTTTAACACAGTAAGTCCTTTGATTTCAATTCCACTTAAAGTTCAGCTCATGGCTAACTGTTCATAAGACATGTGTGCAGGGGAAATGATAACTATTTTTTTAATACTGTTGGTATTTCTGGGTTTACCTTTGGTATATCCACAGGTTTTCTTTCAGTGACTTTGAGCAGTAAATAGGCAAGACTTTTGTACTTCTGTGTTATGAGATTTTTTTCCTTTTAGCTCAGGAAGTCCCCAGTAATGTTGAATATTATATGTTTTCAGGACTGGTTGAAGTGGAAAGATTTTTTTGTTTGTTTGTGGGCATTTTGGTTAGAGTAACTGGCTTATTTCTTGACAGATTAGATTAATCTGAATGTTCAAGGATAAAATATGCCTTTGCCAGCTGGTAGCTAGGATCAATTAGTAAAATTTATTTAAATCTGTATTGTTGTGATTGGCATTCTTAGTGTGTATATAATCATTGTTAAGAAATGTCATTCTAGCTCCAGTTTGAAGCAGAGGTCTTTATCAAATCCCGAGAAAGCTAGAAAAATGTAATTGCACATTAAGGACTTGTAAACTCATAAGTTCTTGGTGATTACAACCTCACAATGTCCATATATCTGTTAAGTACAGGCACAGAGGTAGATACATATTCTTTAATCTCCCTTGTTCACTTCTGATGTCAAAATCATCCCTTCAGGACTGGCACCCTTTGATCTAGTCACAATTTATGAACCCTATCTGCTGCCTTCAATGGCACTCCACAAGAAGATGCAGATGAGCAGCCTGTTGTGTGGATTTGCTGAACTAGCTCCAGTCACCAGCTCTGGTAAGTTCACAGGGTTTGAATGCAGCAATTGTTTTGGAAACTAGCACACACTGCCTGGTACAGGGTATAATCCTCCTGAAGTAGCTTATGCTACAGACATTTCCCTAATGCTGATGAAGCAGGCTGTGGGCATGGCAGTGGTCTGGCTTACCTGGGTAAGGGTGTATGCCATTAGCAAACACGGCTTCTGCGGCGGGCTGCCCATTAGCCTGTGGAGGGAGGCCAGTGAAACCATTCACCCCAATTGGAGATGGGATGCTAGGCACAGCTGGTGCAGTTATGCCAGGAGGCGTGCTTCCACCTGCGATGGAGGAAGAACACAAAATCAAAACTGATGAGTACTGGAAGCAATAACTATGTAGGGAAAGCTCCTGACAAAACAGCTATGACCACCACACAGAAACCTTCTCATAATTCAAGAAAAGAAAAATCAAGCTTTCTCACAAAGAAAGCAGCCACTCACATGATCACAGGCTAAATTTGCCATTGTTCCTTTGTTTGGAAACCATTTAACACAAAAAGGGTTTGCAAAGCTTTTTTCAGCAGACTCAATTCTGTTTGGTGATCTTGATTTCTAAGACCAGATTCATAGCTAACGACATACAGAAGACAGTGGAAATACTGCCTCTCCTCCTCAACTCTCTCCCTGGAGTACTACATGTTTGATGACTTAATAAGCAGGCATTTCTTTCCTAGATATCATTTAGCACCAAAAGCAAATTCACAGTCCCACTTTTCTACAGTTTCTCTTTGGAGATGTCAGCTTTGTGGGCGTAGTGATTTTCAGGGCCACTCTTTCTGCGCTCTCTCATGAATACACATGTAGTGTGCAAACTAATTTTGAACTTCAGCATCGGGGATACTTAAAATGTTTGGCAAGTTGATTTGTAGCCTAAAGACAGACAGCAATAGATTTTTAGTGATGCTGTTTTGCTCCCGCCAACTTTAAGCAGGGATCTCTTATGGAAAATGGGCAGAAAAAAAGGGCTACAGTTTTCTTCCATGGTACCATGCTCCTCCCTTTCTTTCCAGACTCATTCTGTGGGGGCTATAATGCTATTTCAGAGGGACAATTTAATTTGGGTCACCCACTGATAAAGAAATCTTACAATTTTGAGAGGAGAATTAAATCTCTGTGCTATCTTTCTTACTGTCTTCCCCTACGTATATTTGAAAGGACTGGACAGTCTGTGCTGCTTGAAATATATTCAGAATGTTTCTAGAAAACAAAAATGAGTTTTCAATAAGTATGAAATTGTATTTTTCTCTTGCTGTCTGTGGGTGTGAAGTTAAACTCTCTTATCTTCAGTAATATCTTTCTGTGTTAGGATATACTTCTGATTGAAAGCCCCATTTTTGCAGGAATCTCTTTTTTACACCAATTGCAGAAATTTTCCTCACCATCACAGCACTCTATGATGGGTTAGTCCAATAACACACTTTAAACGACTGCTTAAATCTGTGTTGGTGCTTTAAGAGAACCAATACAGATTAACAAGCTGTTTCAGTTCGTTCTGATTTGAGTAGCCCTAGAAGCAGGAGATAATTCATCTCTTTCCTTACACCCTGAGCAGACAAGCCTATGCTTCCTCTTTGCTTATTTAAATGGTGTTGGCCTTTAAAAACGTCCTCAGTGGGGGTGCTGGGAGCCAGTAGTGGCAACCTGAGTCCAAAGGCAATACTCTCAGCATATGCCATCAGCTTGCAAATCACAAAGGCTAGTTAAAATTTCAGTTGCTTTTCTGGATCTCTCTTTTATTTGCATAGGCAATGTAAGTAATGTTTTCTAAAACTGCAGCAAGGGATTTGCGCTTGCTATTTTGTGCATGCGTAAGGAAGTTTAGGAATATTCATTGCAATTCTTTAATTTTCATCTTATAAAGAACACCCTGGAGAGGTCAGATCTGTAGCTGGAGTAAGACTGGCATAACGCCATCACAGAAAACAAATGGCAGTGGTGCATGCCAGTTGTGGATTTCATCACCAGTTTGAGATATCTTGCTGAAGCTACACCAGGTGCAGATGTACTGCACAGAAGGAGGAAGAAGAGAAGAAAGGAAGCCTAAAGGAAATTTCATTTCTAGTCCTTTCCTTTCAGTAAGCAGAGTGTAACAAGCATCTTGGAAGACCCACTTTTCCCTTGTATTGCATCAAAGACAGGAGAAAAGCAAAACGTGCACCAAATTACCAGAGACATGATATTAATTTCCTTGCAGTTGCAGATTGTTGTGTGAGATGAACCTGACAGGGAATCATCAAAATACAGGCAGACAGCATAAAGTTTCCATGCTGAATTACCCACTGCGATTGCCTACTGCTCACCATTGACTGCAGGCAGGCAAACGAGATGACTACACTGGATGTATAACCTCTGTATGGCTCAAGTCTGACAAGTTGCATACTGTCTCTTGTTTGTTAGATCTGCTTGGACCCAAGGCTCATTAAGTTCCCAGGTCCCATGGGAACTCATGAACATGAATGAACTCATGACCACGTTCTGAGGAACCCACTGTCCTGGAGGCTGGATTATGAATGCAGCAGAAACAGGTTATGGTCTGAGAACATGAGGGGCCTGAAGATAGAAACTCAGAGGCACTGTGTCAGCCAGCACCTACAATGCCTTTAGGACTTCTGTGTTACCAATGTCTTTTTTCTAGCACAATTTTTCTTTTGCTTAGGAAAGATCAAAACACTTTTTTTTTTTTTCCAATGTTCCAAACACTTTTTCTAATGCCTGTTTTTCAGAGAACTTTGAAATGTTTCATTTTCATTCCAAGTCAGAACAAAGATATACTTCAATGACTGGAAATCCTGCTATGAAGCAGAATGATCATTTTCCATTTGGCTTTCTGAATGCTAACAAAAGCCAGCAGGAGAATTCACTTTAGGCTTCAGATATCTCCTGGCTACTCAGAAATTGCTGCTAGTGTTGTAGACTTGCTTGCTCAGACATATGTGAAACATTTTCTATGCATCTTATCACAAGCTTTGTGAGTGTTACAGTAATACAAGGAGTCATTTCAAAGTCTAAACATTTCACCCAAGGAATAATTGTCAATGGACATTTCCACAACCCATTACAGAGGTTTTTCGTGAAGGAAGCTACACATTCAAGGTAAATCTGCAATAATGCCAAAGTGCATAGGCTCCAGGATTGAAAATGTGTCATAAGAAGAGTGCAAAATCTGCCACCATGAAAGAGATCAAGGGATCATCTAAACCAGCATCTTATTTTCAATAACGACAAGTCATGGGTTCTCTGAAAAGCATGTAAAAAACATGAGCCCTCTTTCCTCTTCCACATTCTGACAATAGTTCCCAAAAGGTAGTGGGCACATCAGAAAAGGAAAGAGCTTACATGAAAGAAGAGCTGGGATATTTTTCATGTGCTGGATATTGTGTCAGGCACAGAATTTGGCTATCGTGCTAGTATTTACACACCTATGTCACAGAATGGCTTATTTTCAAGTCATTTATATGCAAAAGTGATTGTGCTTGTTTGTGGTGGGGACGTCACAAACCACTGCCTGGATTCAGCTTTCCAAGCTCTGAGAGCATTTGAATTCCAAGCATTCTTTGTTTGACGTTCCCTCTGCTCCCACCAACACAAAACAAATCTAGCTAATGCAAATATGATAATCTTTCCAGCAGCGGGTTTAAAGGGTGCACATATAATTAAGCCACTTTTCTATTTGAATTTGCAGTAGCTTCATCGACTCATTGTTTATACATTTATCACTATGTAAACATATATTTCAAAGTGTATGGTGTAAGATTTTTGAGTCAAGCACTTTTCCTTGGTTCTCCATAAGCTTGTGTGGAATTAGATCTGTCATCCTCTCCTTTTCCCCTGCACCTTAGATCCTAATAGAAGAAAAGGAAAAAAATAAATGTCTGACCCTGTAGCTCCTGACATTGTTCTAGCTACAGATTGTAAAGAGTTGCTAAGCTGGATGTTAATGGAGAGGGTTTTTTTTGTTTGTTTTTTTTTTTCAGACAGAGGTTAGCATTAGGAATAACCCCTAAGCTTGCACTACTGTGGCACCTTGTCTTCTTGCCATCCAGTGTTTCTCAGCCATGAGATGTCTTTCCTGGCTGTAGTGTCAGCTGGCCTTTTACTGCTGGTGTAGATTTCTTTGTGCTCAGCAGCAAAGTTGCTCTCTTATGAATGTGCTCGGCAGGAGAACCAGATCCTTCTCTCCCAGCAACAGCTACACCACGGCTGATTCATGCTCACCCCTTCCACATCTCACTCCAAACTGTTGTCAAGCAGTTCCTCTACAGGCTAGCTTAGTGCTTCAGGTTCACATGATGGCATTGCAATGCCACATCACTGAACTCAGTTCCATCTCCAGTACCTCTCCTAGGAACAACTGGCATTATCCCTGAGACACTTCTATCCTGAACTGTTCCTTTGAAGTTGTTATTCTTCACCATTACATCCCTGAATCTTCTGCTTCCCTACAAGAGTCAGTAGTATATTGCAAACCCCTCCAAATTCTCACTTCTTTCACTGTTTGGCCCCACTTTTCCCAGCTGTTAACCTGCTGCCCTGAAGTTAGGCCATCAATCACTAAATGATTTACCTGTCCTGCCATTTCCTTGACCTGCTGCTGCCCAAATGATCTCCTTGTTCTTCAGAAAAGCCAGCCCTATTTACACCTCAGCTTAATTCTCTGCCCCCAAATAATTTAACCCAGCTCCCAGCACAGAATTCTCATGAGCCACTACTGCCCACCAGACCTGGGTCCTGGGTCCTTCACCAACTCCCTGTGTCTACTCCAGCTATGAAAAAATCTTCTCACCAAATACTTCCACTCCAGGTAGCACCTAAGGTCTTCTCTGAGTACCAGCAGTCCTATTTCATAGTAGGAAAAGGCTTATGCATCCCCAAAATACAGCTCTTCTCATTAATGATACTGCACTTCACTACAAATTTTTGTTTGTCTCTGGACTAGCCTGGCTATGACAGCACGAGCACTTATCCCTCATACATCTATACTTACTACCAGTAGGCCAGTACAGGTCACTGGGGGGTATTCTGTGCCACTGTTCCATTGTGCTAAGGGAAAAGTTGTGCAGGGAATGATGCTGCAGGTCATGTTTGAGAACCTTTTCCAGTGTCTTACAACTCCCTCCATCCACCAAAATCCATTGCATCCCATCTCTGGTGAGTTTCAGCCCCAGCATTCAGCTGCTGTTCAGCATGGAGCACTGGTAGCCCAGCACCTAACTGCTGGTGATCTCCTTGCCTTTGCTGTTGCCTTTACACCTGTTTCATGACACAGATACTGTTTTCCAGCTGGTCCTGCTCATAGCAGAGGGCTCCTATTCCAGCCCCCCAGAATGATCTGGTCACACCTCTGCTCCTTCCTTGTGGGGGCCTCTACCAGCAAGACGAGCATTTCAGCAAACACATACAAAGGAGCAAGCTGACAGTTAACATGTCCTTCGAGGTCTCCTGCCCTTACTAGATTTCATGCCCTTTGCCCCTTCCGCCCGTCCTGACCCCTTACCTGAGGTTGGAGTCATGGGAGCAGCTGCCAGGCCGTTCATGTTCAGAGCCGCCATCTGCTGCATCTGGGCTGCAGCAAAGGCTGCCATGGGGTTCAGGTAGCCGCCCTGTGCCACTGAAGCCATGATCGCGGCTTGCTGCTGCATCAGCTGAAACAAAGAGAGCAGGGAAAAAATATCACGCAGTCACCAGCAGAGCAGCCTGGGTCACCAGCACCAGGATGGAGACCACAAACCAGGGTGCAAGGCATCTCTCCACTGTGAGATATTAGTTTGGTATGCCTGTGGTAACCCCCACCCTTGTGCTTCTTTTGCACTGCAAGAGTGAGAAGCAAATTGCATCAAATGTGTCTTGGAGCATCTATGTGTCTTTACGGTTCCCACATCTCCAGCATGTTCCCCAGAGTGGAGGTCTCCTGTGAACTGTACTCAACACTCTGAGTTCTGATCTTTCCTTACTGAGAAAGGCAGAGAGAATACTTTAAATGTTCCCGAGCAGAGAGATTGTATGATTTGTGTTGCTTGTATCAAAGCTCTGGGAAGGCACTGATGGCTGCTGATGGGAGACCAGTGTATGTAGAGCAGTTAGAAGTGAGGATCTCCAGAGCAGAAAGCTTAACTAGTTCTCAGGGGATAATTTTATCTATTTTCATCTGTTGGTGAGAAAAATTGTTTTGGTTTTTTTTTTTTTTTTTTTTTTTTTTTTCATGCTGCTGTCAGGTCTCCAATGAGCTCTAAGCTAAACCATGACCAAAACCCAGAGTGCATGTTAACCCAATTACAGCACCTATTTCCAACACAACCAAGCAGAGATACTCCCTGAAGAGCCATACAAGAGAAGGGAGTTCCCCTGATTTAGCGAGATTAAAAAAGTGCAGTGGGAAAATCACTTCATGGTGGTTTTGATGTGGGATAATTTCCTTAATTATTATTTTTTTTTCTTCCCAGAAAGTATTTAAAATATTGCCTCTTCCCAGGAACCTAAAGAAGGTAGAAACAAGAACTCTGGGCTATATTTTCAGGCATTTTGCAGTAAGAGTTTTGGAGCAGAAGGGTGGTGAATGGCTAAGTATGCTAGAAATGCTTCCTGCATTTAAACCAGACTGTGCCATCATTATTTTACACTCTGAGCCTAGCTTTTAGATGGTGAAGTTAATGCATACAGTATGATTGCAGTGGGTTAGGTCCTGATATGAAGGAGAAGAAAATTAGATGGAGTTTCCTCTTGTCTCCTTCCCTGGAGCTGTACAATGAGCCAGGCAAGGCACATCTGAGGTTCTGTGAGGCAGCATCCAATCCACAGTAAAGGCTGATGGTGAATGTTTAGAGAAAGTGTGAGGAAAGAGGATGAGCAGAGTCTGAAACCTCATTTTGCTCATTCCCAGACACTGTTAACACATGATTTGATGATAATAATGGAGAAGGAAACTATTTTTTTCCAAAATGATTGTAGAAGTAGATTGTAGACTCATGTCTTTGCAGAATGAGTTTTACTCTGTTTGTGATTTCACTCTCCATCAAGAAATCACTCTCTGATGTTGTTGTTTAAGCACTCGGGATACACTGTTCAGCATTAAACAGACCACAGAAGTCATGAAAAAGAAGTCTGGTAAAGCCCTGACAAAGTCACAACAAAATCTGTTCCTTACTGTTAAACATTGAAATATTGGCTGAATTCGCTGCTCATACATATACACAGTGGAACAAATTCCTTAAATCATCACTGTCATTCAAATGTTGAAAAATTCCTTGTCACCACCTGTGAAGAGTCAAAATTAAAGGACGCTCTGCCACTGACCTGCTGTATAACCGTGGACAAGTTGTGTATAGTTGCCTTGATTTCTCCAGCTATTATATACTGGATATCTATCTCCTCACGTAGGGGTGCCTTCAGATCTACAGATGAAAATTGCTGTACTGGAGCTGAGTACTATTATTTTTCATAGCCTCATGCAGATTGTTGCCAAGGTGGTGGCTTCCCCTTTGATTGTTAATTACCCTTTTTTATTGTACCCTGCATAAGACACTTTCACATTTTAATTAGTGATATCCTGTTCTTTGTAATTACTGATGGAGTGATTAGACAATCTTCTCTATTATAGCACAAAGCTGATTCCTCTTTAAGGAGTACATTTGTTTCTAGGCATCATTTGAGTTTATCCTCCAGATGGGGTACCGAGCAGGTGATTTTATTAAATATGCCAATAAAGTGAATGGGGAAAGGGGAATCCATCCATCTTTAACACTGGACTGACTCCAGCACTGGGTGTACTGGCCCACATTTCATTTTCTGTGCTGTGTATTTTCACCTAGGGGCAGCTGAGGATATCACTAGCTGGTTGCAGAAATGATGGCCAAGATCTGTGCCTAAAGCAACTGTTTAGCACTGCTGAGCAAAGCAGCATCTCTCTGAGGTGGATGCAGTTGCAAGGGCTTGAATCAGCCCCAGTCTGGCCTTTTCTATCTTTATTTCTGTATTCCTCTAAACCTGCACAAACAAAACATGGAGTTACCTACAGCTGATCATCTGTGTGTGCCATGGTCAGTCTAGTTGACAGATAACAGTCTGCTATTTGTACCAGAGACTTTCCTTAGGGCTTCTAGGCAGACAAGGGGACTATGATTTTGGCATTTCCCTCTGTCAGATTCAGTAAACTAAATACAGATGGCAATTCCTCTGAGCTGTTCACCTATTATGGCTGATGTGATAACAGGCAGAAGAGTCTAGGCCAAGATTCGCCTCTCCCTTCTGTACCCAATTGCCTCTGGGCAGATGAATTGCAGATTTTTTTTCTCCCTACTAACTGTATACAAAGCCCTAGGTGATCTGTTCTGCTGCACATAGTGACACAGTCAGGTGAAATCCTTCCCACCCCTTGCTTGGCCCTTAGCAGATATTTTTGGATGACAGTTTCCAACCATTTAAAATGAAAGTATTAACCTTCTTTTGTTTGTGTTTCACCTGTGCTACAAGAGACACAGGGTTGTACCTACACGACACTGTGTTGCCAATGGTAGTACAAATGATTGCCCTGCTTCAAAGACAACCTCCATTTTGCACTCAGCAGAGCTAAGCGATCACTTGTGACATTGTTTATGGCTTATGAAACTTCTTTTCCTGCTTATGGATGTCACAGAGATGCCCATCATTAACTCTGGTAGGTGCTCCTCCTGGTTTGCAAATGGTGTTTGACTTCTTGTCTGTCCAGGGGGCTTAAACATTGCACAGGAAGATGCATGTTGGGAGACTATATCTTGATACAAGCATGCCACTTATCGCAGTACAATGCCATGCATGCACTTCTGCCATAGACGTTCAGAAAGAATGTATTTTCTCTCTTGGCCTAAAAAAAGAAAGATATCCCTAACCTAATCACTGCTTATTATTACTGTGCAAGGACTACAACTAAAAGCCTAGTGAGTTTCAGAAAAGCATTCAGATAAAACTGGTCATACTCCCATAGAGACTCAGGAGCTTGAGGAGCAAAGAGGTTAATTTTAGCTTAGAGTTAAAAAGCTAATGCAGAAAAATAAGGTAGTAATTAAGACTCTTGATTGTGTTTTGGGAAACAAGGTTCAGTTGCTTATGGGATAGCGAGCATCCTGCAGGGAGTAGACACACAGTTCTTTAATGCTCAGTGCTCTGGGGACACCTGAGCTGTCCTGGAGAGCTGGAAAGCCCCCTAGCATAGTGAAACATTTTGCTGGGGGCATGTACCTCATTACCCAGAGGACACACACATCACTACAGATTTCATAGCCACCTTATAGAGTACATATGGATGTCCTCTAGGGCTGGAAGGAGCATAGCATCCCAAACTTGAACACAGACACAAACCCCAGCTAACTGTCTGGAGAAAGTACCCCAGGTCTAACATACAGACATCACAGCCCTTTGTGACACTCTTGCCACCTTTCTGCTTTCATGTTTCCCCTTCATACCTTGAAGACACAGTTCTTCCCTGTTAAGTCTAAAGTACTCATGGATAAAAACACTAAAGGAGAAGAACAGGGGGACCTCCCGAGACCTTCTTCTGGTGGTTACAGCTTGGCCAAGTGGAGCAGCACTGTGGAAGTTGGGGGATGGAAACTCTCTCACCTTGAAAGAAGGTGATGACAAAGACCTCAAGTCCTGTGAGGGTCATTGGTCCTTCTTATAAAACCACCAAGGCAATCCCAAGTGAGCTCAAACAAAAATCACCCCTCTCCTTCTCCAGCTCCACTCAAAGACAAATGTCCCATCCACTCTCTTTTCACTTTGAAAGGGGCCCAGTGTATGATCCCAGTTAATAAAGCTGTAGAAAGTGAGGCAGTGACCCCACCAGAGGCAAATCAATAGCAGCAGGGCCCCTGGGTATTGTGTACTTTAAAATATGCCATTTGAAATGCAGATTTTCCCTGCCTGAGCTGGGGCCACAGAGCACTAATCAGAAAGGCAGCAGCCTTATTATCTTAGGCTGTTCCAAGGGGATGGAAGGGAGCTATTCCTTTCCTCAGCGGAAAGGATGTATTTCCTTTTCTTCTCTTATTTCCTTGGCATGATCTTTGCCTCAGCATTTAGAGCTTTTCCCACCTGATTTTATAGATTTATTCACTCTTCCCTCCAACCTGGCTATAATTTATTGATCAAATATTTATCTTCTGAGGAGACCAGGAGATGTTTCCAAACTGGTTGATGCATAGAAACAGCAGCCTGCAGTGTCTATCCCAGGGCTTGAGTATCAATGAAGCAGCTGGAGAGGCAGTGGTAAGGCCATGTAAGCATGAAGAGGAGTGATACATGATGGCTGGCCTGCAGGAGAAGTTAGGAGGATTCACTCCATATGTTTTTTTGCTACCTCAAACAGAGGTGGCTGAACTGCAGTCAGCTTTATCATCAGTGGATGGATAGATACCTCCACAGGGTTTTCCATTCTATCCTACCCTAGGAGAGTAAGACAAAAAATAGAGTAGGATGAGGCAGTGCAGCACAGCTGCACCAAAGCAAGAGGTCACCAGTGCTAACAAGTGCAACACTCCCAATGTCTTGCTGCAACCAGTGCCCCAGGACACATGCATGTCTGACACTACTGAGCATGAGCTCAGGGACATCAGCAGAGCATTAAACAAACAGCACAGAAACAAAGTGCTTGCTGCCAATTGTCTTCCCAGAAGTAGGTCCCTGCCAGTCACTATCAGTCTTGAGGAGAGTATGGAGACATGCGGCTGAAGGCAGTGGTGGGCATGAGAAGACCACTTCTGGCACTGAGTGGCTGTTAGTCAGCAGGGTTGTGCAGCTGCACTTAAGGAAAAATCATCCTTTCTCTACAGGAGTGACATATGCATAGAGAGATGAGATGATTTCCTCAAGGCCAAAAACTCCTTCCAGTGACTGGGCAAGGATGCTCAACTCAGCCTTCCCCAGACCCCAAAAGTAACACATGTGAAGGGGAGAAGAAAGGTTATTTCTGAAGCACTGTTTTTGAAATAGCATGATCGTTGCCCTTGGCGAAGGCTTACTCTGAATGATACGACGACCTTTTTTTTTTTCTTTTTTTTTTTTTCTATCCCTGTCTCTAAATCACCTGATGTTTTGTTTGACTTTTCATATTCTTCATTCTGTAATAATAATAAAAGTAATAACAGCATCCTACGCTTCTCACCTCTAATGATCTATACAAACACTTAGCTAATTAATCCTTATGATATCCCTGTGATAGAAAGAGGTAAATAACGTGATCAATCAAGCAGTAAGAAGACTCATATTTGGTAAAATCACAGAACTGATAAATTCATGACTTCTTTATCTGTCTGGTTATTGGAAGAACATCTCAAAGCCTTCAAACAAACTTTAAATATTCTGAAAAAAAATCAGGAGTGTCCTTCCTATTAAAAAATTATTCCTAGAAAAAAAAATCTGCTTTGAAAATGTTATTTAAATTTTACTATGATAAGAAGAGCAACAAAAGTGTGCAACATCTGGATTAATGTGTCGTTAGTGTTTTTCATAATGATACGTGATGGTTTGGATTTCTAACTTCAGAGAACTGTGAAAATGAAAAAAAGAACCTGAAAAAAAAAACAAAGCGTACATTTCAGCCCAAATCTGCAAATGGCCATGTCATGGTTCATTCCCTGCTGCTCAATTTTTCTGAATTACCAGGGAAATGACAATCAGATATGAAGTATTCATCCTGCTACAAAGTACCACGGATTCAAAATAGCTTCCCCTTCTGGAATGAATCAGAATAACTGGTTTGCATAACTGGCAGTATTTACCAACTATATGATCCTATTTTGGTCATTGGAAAGTAATAACAACTATATAGAGAAGATTGTCTATCTATACAAAGTAATTTTTTTTTTCATGGTTTTTAAGGACTAGATGATTTCTTTTAAATATCTTTACAAATTAATTTTACAGCATGCACTGAATAAATGTTCAAAAAGGAAACCTCATCCCTCCAGCACCTCTTCAGATCATTCAGGAGAATGCCCTTTCATTTCACTGGGAGCTGGGGCAGGGAGACCGAGGTGGGCAGCTAGGCTTTAATGAGCAACATCATAGGGTGACTGCTGCCATACCATCCTGTGGTAAGCACTTCTGGTGATGACTGTGATCTATGCAGTGCTGGGTGTACCCAGACTCCTTGCAGTTATTGTCTGCAGTTCAGGAGCTGCGGCCATTTGCGCTTTTTCAGAGTAAGGTGAGCTGGGATTTACTGAAGGGAAGGGATTTGTTCCAGGGCAAAGAGCAAATGTTACTATTGTCTGTACTGCCCCCATCCCCAGTCTGTTCATTTTCACTCACTAAATCTCTGCCTGTCCCCTGCTGCAGGAAGCAATCAGTCCCACAGCTGGAATTTGGCCAGGAGACTGTGGCTAACACTCCCACCCCATTTTTTATGTAAACTTGATTTATGACTTTGATCTTATTTTAAATAATTTAAAAATTAAATAATTTATACATTATCTGTCACTTTCCAAGGCTTCTTCCTTTGTTCTTACTGTTCTCTTCTGCATTTTCCCATCTCCCTGACCCTTTTTGGTCTCTGCATGTTTCCTTTTGTTCGTGGAGGGGCAACAGTGACACAAGACAGCTGCTAAGTACTCGCTACTTTCTTCACAGAAAGAAGAGTTGGAGGAACTTTTTGCCACTAGTGCATATTTGGGCTTGGACTATGCTACTACAATTCAGAGTCTGGCTTTGCTTTAACAACTCGTGATTCCAGGCTTGGCCACCCCACTGGGTCTAAAATGTTTTGTGCTGGACAGAGTATGTGACTCATCTGGAAGCAGAGCAAAGCTGGTGCCAGTCAGCCTCAGCCTTTTCCACAGCCTGAGTTCAGATCTCTGTATGTCAAGCTAGCCTCAATAAGACTGCAGAAACAGCTACCCACATCCAGCTGATGCGGATCCACAGCAACCTGACATAAAAAGGGCTGGTGTCCTAAACAAGAGTGAACTAAAATAATTAACTGCCTCATAAAAAAAGAGAAGCTAGATGAATATGGGAAGATATTGCTGGGGGATAAAAAACAACCCAAACAAACTGAAGCAAATTAGTAAAGGGGCTCTGGGAGCTTTTGGGAGCCATGAAAGCTTACTTGCTCTGAGCTGCATACAGAAGAGGTGAGGTGGGTCTGATGTGACTTTCTGCATTACTGAAACAGCTTACAGAGTTTGTGCCAAACTTTGTCCTGTTCTTTTTTTTTTTTTTTTGTCAGGTGGCCCATGATGGGAAGACAAAAAACACACATAGAGAAGAATCCAAGAATCCCCTCTGCTTCCTGATTTTGTTGCCACTGAAGCTGAGGCCATATGGCTGCTGAACCTGTGGACTAGTAGCATGGCTGACACAAGGCTGTGGCTGCTATCAAGGTTAAGGTTGCTTAAGCTGAGTCTTGGCAAAGAGCAGCAGTGGGGAGTGAACCATGACATGGCCATTTGCTGAGCTGCAGAAGAAGGAGCTTAAAGAGGAGCTTGGGCCCAGAGCAGTTTTGGTAGTGTGCTAACAACTGTCAGTTAAATACTGATGGACTGAGACCCCTGCCACATCTCCCCAGTGATGCTACTTAATCTGTAAATCTAGAGCTGCCTGGTAGTATCTCAACAACTGCACCATGAGGGTTTCTGCTGTGCTGGTCACACTGACACACAGAAACCTTCTCGTATGAGCTAATTCAGCCCAGTGACATGATTGGGCAGAAGATACCACTCCAGGGAGGCACTCACTGCCCTGGGACAGTGCAACCTCCTCCGTGGGAATGGGAAACTGCTTGTTAACCAGCAGTAGGATTGCTTGGGAACTCTTTTATGGTGATGTCAGTCATTGCTTGACTGCAGTGGGATATCTGGGAAGACATGGTAAGAGTACAATTCAGAAAGCCTATGTTTTGTGGTAGTTCAGGCTGAACTGTGAAGCACTGAGTCAGTTCAGTTGCACTGTCATCAGGTCTGTGTGTGACAACCCATGGAGGAATGGCATGAGAGAGAGCCATGTCCCTGAGGGAGACTAGAAAATAAACAAATTTGTAGATGGGGACATAAGTCTAGGAAGTCAAATGACTCACCCAAGGTCACACAAGTTGCTGGTGGCAGTGGCTTCAGCTGTCACCACTGCCCTGCTCTTGTGTTTTCACAGTTTCATTTTTCCTTCTCTTGAGTTGCCTTAGCTCTTAAACTTAAGTTTGGGCTGAATAAAACTCTCTCCCCCCCCCCCCCCCCAACCCATTCACTCTCTCACTATCGATCTCTCCATCTCCTGCTGTCATTTACAAGGTGCCAATCACCCTGATATCTAAGAGCCAGCAGTCCAAGGTGGATTAATCGGGACCGAGGGAACGTCACGCAGCCTCGGCTCTCCCTTCCTTTCCTTTTGTGTGAGACTGTGAGATGAAGCAGATAGGGAGAGACACAGATAGGGATGCTGATTGAGAGACAGCATCTGAGCACGCTCTGGGTGTACAGGCACCACAAAGAAATGTGATCCCATCATTTAGAAAGCTCTGAAGTCCCCAGGGTAATTGGTATCACCAGCTTGTCAGATCCAATGGCCCAAGATGTAAAATTTATTCTTTCCCCCTTATTTGCATACTTACCAGCAGAAAAAGAAAAGAAGAGAAATAAAAGAATATGGGTCCAATATTGCTTTCTTAGAAATCAATAGGAAAAATATTCACTGGTTTCAAGGGATGCAGGAGCCAACCCAGGAATTGTTCTCAGTCTTTCTTCAGAGATAAAACCTCACTCAAGCAACTATCCTCAAAATGTCCTGTATTGTCTAGTGAGAAATAGATGGAAGAACTTTTGTGGTATAAAGGTGCAGACCTCATCCTCTTCTGTATCTCTATAACTCTGGGCTGACTCTTTTACAGTGGCAATTATAAGAATTACTCGGTTAAAAATGAATGTAGCTAAGAAGAGTGCAGTTAAGAAGAGATGTTCGGAGTACAGGGACAGCAGTGTCCTTATTACCTTTCCAGCTGCCTGATCGATGTCTGTAGTGTAATTCTGCAGTCACATCTTCTGCCTGACAGCCTCTGTAGATGTGTATCCTCAGCTACCCATGGGTTCCCATCCTGTTTATTCCCTTGGTACATGGGAGAACAAATACTGCACCCACCTGACAGCCTGCTGGCCACTGGCCAGGGCATGTTCATGATTTACTGTCTTTTTCCTCTTCCTGCAGCTTTATAGAGATAGAAGGACAGTGAAACACAACTGGGCTACGAAGGGGACAGCTCTTCAGTTTGTGAGAAGAGCGTGGGTCCAAGCAAGGGGCAGCTTAGGCCTCCATTGTCTTTGAGGATAACAAAAAGAACATGGAAAAATAGAAGGGAAAAGATGAAATTATTCAATGGGAGAATTTAAAAAGTCCAGAATAGTACCAGGAGAGTGGGAGCATCTGTAAAGCTCCTACAGTGTGCCTTCATGTCTGTGCATAGCCCAGGTGTACCAATTGCTCAGCAAAGCACATGGCACTCAAGAAATGATTGATATATGTAGGCTCTCTATTAAAAAAAAAAAAAGAACTTGTGGATGGGATGGGAAGTCCATGGTGCCAGTGTATGAGAATTAAATACAAAGGCATCACAGCATGGCATAATGATCAGTATGGTATAGGGACTACAAGTGCACTGGAGAGATTCCTGTGTTGGACCTATATTACCTAAAGCAAGTCTCTCTGATTAAGGAAGATATTATTTTACAAAATGGGTTTCTTGCTCACATATCTACTACAGCACAAGAGAGTCATATTTTATCACCAGATGGATGAAACATCTAGGTACACTTTTGCTGCCTGCAAATGCTTCTGCTTAATCTGTGCCAGAAAAGGTATCCAGAGTCGCCTGATAGTATTGTATCTGCCTGCTGCAGGGATCACTCTACTTTCCTCTGAAGTATGTGACAAAGGGACCAAGTTATCAAGTTACTTGTCTTGCAGGTGCTTGTTAATTATAGCCTAAGGAAAGACATTTATGCTACGGGCATTAAATCCATGGTTATGCCAGAAGCCCAGATCCTTCTTCAGTCATGGGTTGTCCCAGAGGTCCAGAGGCCAGGTTTTGTGTGGATACATATTACAATACAGTTTTGAATAGCTGATGTGTTTTCCCGGTGTGCTTAAACCATATTGTTTGGAGGGGTCAGTACTATATGTGTGCTTTTATATGCTTATTTATTTCCATATTATATAGCATAGTTCTGTGAACCTAAATGCACTTCTGTCAAGAGCAGCCATGCTATCCCTCATTCACTCCAAAGTCACCCTCAAGTAACTTTGAGTTCAGCTCAATCTGTGCGGATGGTAGCAGAGAAGAGTTATTTATGCCCTTGAAAACCTTCTCTGGGGCTGGATGGTGCTGACATGGATCAGAGTACTGATATGAGCTGCATTTAGGGTCTATTTTATCCAAACATTCAAAGGCTAGTTGTGTTTGGATTCGACATCAATGGCTTAGATCTCAAGGGAAGTGTCTTGCATGGGCATGCGTGGTTACTGGTTCTTGCTCTGCTCAGTTGTCAATTGTCTCTGCTTGCTTGTGGTTTTGTGCAATCTAGGTGCTATTCCCTGTTTCTCTAAACTTACACAGAGCCAATGTCTATACTTACTGCCTGTGCATAGGCGCCATATGCTCCGAACTGAATGGCCATGGGGTTGAACATGCCCATTTGTCCCGCCATTTGCTGCATGCGCCTCATTGTACGCTCCTTGTCTGTATCTGCAAACTTCACCACCAGGCTTGAAGAGGCTCCCTGAAGGACAGGAAACAAAAAGGGATATAGAAAAGAATTAGCTCTGAGATATACATTGGCTCATGAAGTTCATTGTCATACACAGATCTGGTAGCGTAGCATCATGATGACACTGACATTTTTCCCACACAGCCTCTCTGGCCTTCCGAATTGGATATTTTGCAAGTGGCTGAGGGTATCAGGAAGGGAAGAACTCTAGAGGGAGGACAGCTGAGTCCAGCTGTTCCTACTTTCCTCCGAAGTTCACACTTCCAAGCTGGTTTAAATACTCTCTGAAAAGCTGTTGTCTTATTCTTTCAACCTTTAGAAAGTCTTCTGGCCTGTCAGAGGATGAGGATCTGGACTCAGTGCAGGAAAATGTAGAAGCCTTTGATGGATGCATGTTGTGGGATTTTTTTCTGACTTACTTTGATGGACTTTGTTAGCTCTGTGTATTCCAGACCCCTGAGCCACATCATCATTCCACATTGTGGTATGTTGCAACCTCCATGTCCTTGGAGGCAAGATTCAGTTTGCTGAGTATGGTACAAGTCCCACCAACAAGCAGAGTCTATTCAGCACTGTTAAATCCGTGCTGGTTCACAATGTTTGTGTTCTGTCTGCAGGCAACGCTAGTACAGAACTACTGATGATCATTGCAGCTGGCTGCAGAAGTCTGTGAAAAATGTAGAGCTTTTGGGAATGAACAAAATCCCACTCCTTCTCAAAATGAGATGAAAGATCAGTAACTGCAATTCTTGAATTTCTGGTAGGAGGTAGGGATGGGAAGAAACAGATCTGCCTAGGAAGGCAGGCAACGATGTTGTTTTGGCTGGCTTCAAGGACTTCTTCAATTCATGGGTTGCTTGATTCCCTACATCGTGGTCCCCCTGGGGGAAGACAGATGCAGGGAGTGGGGATCCAGCAGCAGCCCTGACAGCAGGCAGACAGTTGCCTCAGGAGCTGGTCTGCCACTGGGCCTGGGGAGATGGGTAGGTGAGCTGACAGGAGACTGACAAAAGAGCAGCTGAAATCATTGTGCTCCCATGATACACTTCCCTTTTAACACACTGGTATTCACTGATGGAAATACGGTCAGCAGGGAAATCGCCAGCTCAACCTCTGACTGTGGCAATGGGGGAACATCAGCTCTGTGCCAGAGGAGCTGGTCTATTGCATAGTGCCCTTTTATCCAACAGAGGTGTGATTGCATGGGACTGCACGAGAGAGTAAACTTCCTTACACATGCATCTATGTACCTGCAACTAGAAAAAACAGTCTCAGGGAAAACAGCTGATCTGTGTCAAATTGTGAATAGTTTAGTAAACTACAGCTACAGACATACATAGATGTAAGTCCAAGTTTTGCATATTCAATAGCCTCTCCAGATCCTCAGTTATGAATAACGAGTTGAGGAATTAACTTGCTAAAAGAGAAAACAATCTAAGGCCACACAATGAGTGATGTTCCCCTGGATTAGCAGCCTCCTCTGGGAAGAAGTGATTTTCATTGGCAAAGAATCTTTCTTTTTGACCTGTTACTCTTCCTCTAATAAATCTATAACCCACTTCAACAATGTGGTAAAGAACAAGGAGTTGAAAGAAGTGCTTCAGGAAAACAAAGGTAGGGAGAGATGAATGCTCTATTCAAGGGTGGAGAGCAGTCTTCAGAAGTTATTATGAGAGCAAAACAGAACACAGGGGTGGAGGGGGAAGAAGAAGAAAACCAGCCAAGATTTTCCTGCATTTCTGCTCAAGGCTGGGCAACTTTTCATTCTTTTTTTACATCACATGATGTAGTTATTGATCCTTCCCCAAATCACACTCTTAATTGCAGCTCATCGACAAATGAATATTTTAATGCATACATTTCCTCCTAATTATCACCTGGACCAGTCCTTAATTAGATTTCAACACTCATTTAATTAACCGTGATCCAAGAGACTGTTTGGTAACCTGAATCTAATGATTTAAACCTATTTGTAGCTGTATTGGAAGGAGGCAATGGTCCACAGCAGATTGGGCTGTTCAGAGCTGCTGCTGTACAGCAGACCTGCAGCATGGTCAGCACAAAGCAACATGGAGGATTTTCAGACTGAGTAAGGTGAATAAGTATTTATCTCTGCAAATGGATTTTGAAAATGTGACCTTCTCTAGTTAGCAGGATGGAGAAATATAAATATAAATAAGTTGGTGGGTTTGTCCTTCCCTTTTTCTTCCTATCTCTATTTGCTTTTGAAGTCTTATGGCTAGAGACATACCTCAGGAAATTGCTGATCACTCACATTTTTGAAAACCAAGCTATTATTGTAGATGGCATCATGAAAATATCGGTAACCTCCATATGAAGTTCTTGCCCCTGGAGTGTTCTTCGCTCCTGATGTGAGCTGTAGTGACTGCACAGCAGCCGTTTGACCCAATGGGATCTAAGACAGCCTCTTATGAGATGTTTTTCTGGGTTGCCTGTCACAGCAGGGCTTCAGGCCTCTTTGAACACCACTATCATAAACACAGGGCGGAAAGGCCATTGGGAAACAGAAACTAGTTACAGCACATGCTACAAAGAGTAAAAAAGGGAGCTCTTCTATACAGCAGGCTGCAATGGGATGCACGCATGTGCAGTTAAAGACGTAGCCAACAGAGATGCTTCTCTGCTCTTGAATATGAAGATTGACTTTGGGATTGATGTTTTCCATATCTGATTCATTATGTGCAGCCCTTTCACATGGCCTGAAGGAAATCTGGCAGTGAACTCTATCAGGCCATGCAGTGCAGGACTTTTAGCAGAGGAGGCAAACAGTGCTTTTCTTCCAAAAGAGCTGCAAGACTAGTTTCTACTCCAGTGACTCCCCATAATCCACTAGATAACATTAGAAATACCTCAGAATGGGCTCAATTTTCAATGGGGTAGAAACTGCAGCGCCTTTCATCTGGACTATTTATTGCTTCCGCAAGCAGTTAAACCATTGTGTAAATCAACTGTTGTCCGCTGACAACGGCAGTAGGCCCTGTCTGCTTGGTCATTTATCAGTAATACATAAGCTTCCCCCTTGCACTCTAGCTGTTGTATTGGACACTACATTTCCACAGCCCCCCAAGAGAGTTACAGTAGGTAAGTCAACGCTGCTTGAAAGATACTTTGAGATTTGTACTAATCTGCGTTTTACTGAGGAAGAGACCTGTTTATTTCTCTGCCTTGCAGATCCACAGTCAAAAGAGACTATTATGAAAGTGAGCATTCCTGCTGGTACCGTTGCAATAGGCTACTTGGATTTGTCATTTATCTCCTTTCCCATCAAATCAACCTCCTTTTTCAAGCGCTTTGATATCTACTGATGAAAAGAATAATATAAAGGCTAAGTATTATTATGCTTTCCCAATTTTCTCCTGGGCTAGCAACTATACTTAATATGACTATCTTATTTCTTGTCTCCCTCCCGTGTGCAGTAATGAATTGCTCCCCTTAGTCAGCAGTCAGATGTTCTCTAGGCTGGCAGGGTGAGGAAAAAGATGGAGGAAAAATCGCCCTGCACCACATTCACTTTGTAATCCCTAATCAGAGTCCTCTGTGGGAAAAACTAATTTCCCAGCCTGTCTTGACTTGTGAAATAAAGTCATTCTTGAAAATGGGAACTTGACAGGTCACTTGTGAAATTTCATATTCAACTAAAAATAAAATATCCATCCATTGATATTTCATTTAAAGGCAAAGGAAAAACAAATCTTTTCCCTGTTTGCTGGGACTGGCTCCCATTAGTTATGTCTCTCCAAATGGAGAGTGTACACAAATTAACTACAATGTTTTCAGCAGATCAAGTAATGCTGCACAGCATGAGGGAAAGCTGCTTTTCCTAGAACAATATTCATAGGAAAAGTTCTGTGAAAATGTTCCCTTGTGGAATATATGTCTGTCTTTTCTTTACCTGTCAGCCCTGAAAGCCTTCTCTGACTCAGGTTACCTATCTCTAGAAATGGTTAGATACCTTGTATTTGCAAAATTGATGAATTTAGATCCAATTCACCAAAGCCATTCAGATCATGTTTCACTTTAAGCTTAATTAACGGCTCATTGAAGGTAGATACGTTAGTGCCTTGATACTATGGAGATTCCATATAAGCACTTCATTGCAGGGATGGCCCTCTCATAGAAATGGACTTTTATCTCATGGTTGGCTCAAATGGTGCCAGTTAAAAGTTTGGAGCCAAACATATTTTAAAATGGTTTGTTATATTAAAACTCCAGTGAATAAAGCTCTTCAGTGTAAGAGCTCTGACTGTGCAGGCACCATTAAGTACCTTCCAAAACATCAGCCTTGTACACCAGCTAAGATACTTAAATTAATAGATACTGTTGGATACTTCCCAACTTGGGCAATCAAAGTGTCATTGCAAATTTCTTCACATAAATGGGATTTCTATGTCAGACATTTTGTCTGCAAATTTAGAGACATTGATCTTTACTGAGACATTCAAAGTGGTGTTTCCAAACAAAGTTAGGTTAGGCCTTGAAAGTCAAGGGGGGATTTCTTTGTTTTGGCCTCCATCGGATCAGGGCATTTGCTAAGTTTGAAAATAAAGCTAGATATTTTGGGGGGAAAGTCTGTGTAGCTTCACTGAAATAAAATAGCTGTTGAATTAGGCGGTGATGTCTTGACCCCAACTGGGATTTTAGACAAGTGAGAAAGAAACTACTGTCCAATTAAAACTGTAGAGCAGAGGGAATTTGAGCTAGGTAGAGATGTAATTACCCATTCTGGAAGATGGCCAGAAGACCAAGACCTCCCTTCCTGCTTGTGAAATATGCTATCTTTTTCTGTACTCAGGGCTTCAATTTTGTGTCTCATTTTAAAGATGAGTAGGACAGCAGTCACTAGGAGCGATTTCCATTGTACGGTCCTGAGAGCTGGTTTAGACACACTTGAGACAAGAGTGACAAAGACAGAGTGGGGTAAGGAGGCATTAATCCAGAGCTGGAGTGACAGACCCTTTGATAATGCTGCTCCCCTGGTAGAGGGGATTCTTCATGCAATGTCTTAGCAGTGAGAGTTGCTGCAGGTACCTCCCTTCACAGGTCTCCAGAGCTGTAATTTATTTGGAGTGGAAGCTTGATTTAGGTTTTACTTGTCCATACACTACTTAGCAGATGTCTCTCTGAGCTAAAGTTATTGCTTTCCACAGGGCAACAGAATCATTGACTCCTGGTGACACTGTACCCAATTCTAATTAAAAAGAACTCGATATATAACCTAGGTATTAGTAGGACCCTCAGAGCAAAGCCAGATTCCCAAACAACCTAAACTTCAAAGCTGAGTTCCTTGAGCAGCTGTACATTTTTCAGCTCAGTCTTTGGATGATGGAAGTAATCATAGAATCATTCACCTTCTTAAAGTTCTATAATACCAGCAGACTATAAATTATTTCCTGTTATTTAGAAATATGGAAGCAATAAATAAATATTTGTTTGTTTTTTGTATTTTAAGAAAAAAAAATTCAAAAGAAAATTTTGTTGGTTTCTCTTTCCCACTAAGAGTAATAATGTGTGGAAGAGAATGCATTTTTAGTTCCGTATTCACTAAAACGTACTTCCCCTCAAAATATTCTAGCAATGAAAAATACTGGCTTGCATAGATTTTTTATAAATTATTATTATCATTGAGAAAATGTTTGGTATCTGCAGTATAGAACCCCATTATAGCTAGTGTTGAAATGATCACAACCTAAAAGACAGCACCTCTCATTTGATTAAAATAGAAATGGATGGAAATGAGAAGTAGAATAATTCCAGTGCCATTAAGTGAACTACCTATTATCACAGCACACTAGCACCAAAATCAGATGCATTGCCAGTATGCGAGTGGCACAGAAGAACTGCAGTGGCACAGAGTTGTAAACATGCTGCACACCACTGGGCATCCAAGATCACGGTCATGATGTATCATTTTGGACTGCTGCAGCATAAAGAATGTTGCTTGATTGGGATAGTTAGAAGAATCTGTATTACTGCGGCATATTTAAACTGAAGATCCCAAAGCACTATACAACTGTAGGGTCATTAATTGATATGAATTTCTGCTTGCAAGGAGGTATTACCCTGTGTTACCATTGTGAAAGAGTTAGTCACCTGAAACGGTGAGATAAACTGGTTCAAACTCAGTGAGGAGAGGTGGAACAAGAAGATGGTTTATGCTGAAAAACTCACCTTCCACTCCACCAAGACTGAAATGTCTCCTTTCTGCTGGGTGACACTTGGTAGGCACTATTCCCTGTGAGTACCACACAGACCTTTTGGATGGGAAGTCAAGCAAACTACCTTGCCTGATTTCACTTGCCAGGGAATATCTGAGGCAAAGATATCAGTGTCAGGTAAGATGCCTTACAATTATGAATTTGTGTTGATTTTGATTGAGGGTCACATCTGAAAGCTATTGTTTTGATCTAAACACATTTTTGTCCTTTAAAAATTCATTTTGGTCATTGCATAACCAAATTGGGTAATAAATACTGAACCAGTTCACACTGGTTGTATTTTTTGAAAGAGATAGCAATCTGCCCATTACTATGGTCTCTCTGCTTCCTTTACAAGAATGTTATCAATCCAGATCACACTTCTGAGCTGGGCTAGGAAGGAGTGGATTAAAGGATAACAAGCAGAAGCATTCAGAGCAATTTACAGTTGATCCAGAGACCACTTAAATAAAACAGATGGTCCATTCTTTAAATGAGGTTAGAATGAAAAGGAAAAAAAAAAAGAAAAGAAAAAAAGAAAAAGAAGAAAAGGAGGAAGAATGAACCCCCTCCTCGAAGCAAGATGAGCATTAAGGAGCACCTTCATTCCTCTCCATGATGGGAAGAGCATGTCCTCATTGCAGGAAGATGGAGTACCCTACAGAAGATGGGGGACTTCCCTGATGTTTATAGAGCATTTTATACCATGCAAATGGTTATAATCTCACAGAAAGGTCAGCACTTGTGAGTTATTTTATCCCCCTCCTAGCTCCTAATTTCATCCACCTCAAACAAATGTTTAGAGTGGTGAGCCTCCCAGGGACCACTGTAGCATCAGGATTTGGCCAACACTGGACTGCAGCATCATCCAGCTCTTGCTTTCCCCCAGCCACCTCCACAGCTGTTGATTTATTTCCAAACTTCCCTTGGACCCATAAAGAGACATTACGGTGCCAATTAGCTTCCTTTGTCTAAGGTGAAACTGTTCAGCTCACGAGCAGTTATCTCTCTCATCCCATTCGGAAGCAATGAATTCTGCGATTCAGAAGGAAGACAGAGTGAGGAAGGCTGGGGGAAACGGCTATTGAAGCTCATCACATCCCACAGGTCTCTTCACTGTCCTGCCAGATGCCTGTGTGGCTACGGTGATGTGACCAGAGAAGAAAAGCAGCTCTGATGAGTGTTCCAGCCCCAAAAGGCTGTCTTCAGTGCCAGTATGATTCATACCCCCTGTCAGGCAGCAGGACTGCCTGGATTTCTATTCTGGGACCCAGAAACTTGTGATTTATTAGCTCATTTATGGAATAAGGGGGGAGGAGGGAATGTAGTCATATGATTTTATTTTATATAGAAATTATTAAGGGAAATTATGTTAACTGGGACACTGCTGGCCCAAAGGATATGAAATCAGCTATCTTCGTGACAGCAGTGGGGTAGAATAGACTACGAACCTTTGTCTCTCACTGGCCAGAACCAGCTGCCCTGAGGCAAAGGTTCCCTGAGATACAGGGAGTCACTGGATTTTGGTAGAAGGAACGGCTGCAATTTAACATCCAGGTATTAGGGGTCTTGCTTCATCCCAACAGACAACATATGTCTTTATAAATGGCATTAAGGTATCACATTAGTAAAAACAATTCATTACTGGAAGGAGGGCTTGGCTTGCTGATGCTGAGTTATGAATGGACTCCCAGTGCATTACTAATTTTTAATAATAAGAGTGGGTGTGTTGTGTTTGGCCCCAGTTAAGCAAACCACTCAGAGTGTTACAGAAAACTACTGCTTGGAGTGCATTTTATTTTACAGAACAGAAGATCAACAGAAAAAAGAAAAAAAAAAACATACAGTCTGAATTGGCATCTCTACTCTCTTCCATCAGTACCTCCATCATTATCAGTGTAAAATCAAACTTCAGTTTTCTCTGTTAATATGAGAAGGAGATGGACTTATGCTGGTTATAGCCCACTCCGGACATTATGATCCTGGGCAGGTAACTTTAAGGCAGAATCAGCAAAAAAATATATAGATCACTTACAGGCTGGACTCATAACTTTCTCCAGGAATTATCTGTCTATTTCTATTATGCCTTGTCTAGAGTTCTGTTCATGTTACCTAGATATTTTGAAGACACCAATGGGAAGTGAGGTGGTGAATTGATACCTTCCAGTTTGGTCTTCTTAATTGTGTTTTTCAGGTTTAAGTAGATTTAAAAATTTACATCCACTGGTTATTATTTCTCTACTAGTATTAGGAACAAGAATTGCTGTGATTATTGCTACAAAGTGGCCAAATATAGGGGTCAGTTTTGTGTAAGATTTGTTCATTCCTGTTGCACTGCCTCTTGTAGCTTCTTTCACGTCTCTCTTGTGTCTCAGCCCTTAGGGGACCTTACAAATGACCTAACTGCAACCATTTTTTGTGTCCATTCTAAATCATCAATTATATAAGACAGGCAGATGTCCCCCGGAGGGATCAGTCTTTATTGATTAACTGTAACAGAAGTGTATATGGTAAGATTAGAGATGATCCCAAAGTAGTACGTTTTAACTAACACTTTGATGTTGATCATGTCAACCCTGTCCTCTGTTGGTAGCCTACTATGTGGAGGGTGTTCCATAAGAAGTTTTTATGGTGCCAAACACAGAGCAATTCTACATAAGTCCAATGATAACGACATTTTCAGCAGCAACACTTGGTATGAGTCACCATGGAGTTGTTATGGAGTAGAAATCAACTAGAGCCTCCAAGAGGGTGAAGAGCTTACTCCAGTTGAGTTGTGATATGCAAACACAGTGCTGTGATTGTGCCCACTAAGCTCCTAGATTTGCTTAAGTGAGTACTTTTATTGACTTCCTGAAGGTGTGTCTTATTAGAAGTGGAGTAAGCTACAAGGTTTGTAGTGGATTCTCCCAAATTGTGAAAAAGACAAACCCTCCTTCTGAGTACTAAAGGCTGGCACGAGCCTAAAGGGAGAAGTGGATTGTGCAGCTGAATGTGCATTGCAAAGAAGGGAGGAGAGACAAGGAAAGTTTCTCCTATGAAAGAAATGATCCAATTTGAAGCAAGTCCCTGATGGGAAGAGCTGTGACAGAGGCTGCTCTGTTCCTGTTAATTTTCACAGTGCAGCTGTCAGCGGGTCTGTAAATAGTACTCTGCGAAGCCAACACTTCCTATCCACACATCAACCATTCAATTAACAGAAGAACAGAAGAAGGAAATAAAGTGCACCACCGCCTTCTATCACAGCTTTGATGTTTCCCAGCAATTTATGAAAGTGTACACAAATCTAATTACAAGCCCCACTGCTTCCCATTTACATGGAGCTCCTCAAGTTCAGAGCTGTTTATATCAAAATAATTGTTAAAAATACCTCAGCTGATCTACAGCATTGTGGCCCCCCACTCACCGGAGCCGCCACGCTGCTCCTCCCAGGGAGATTCTGCCGACTCAGCGCTTTGGTGCCAGTGTGCATGCATAATAAAAGCTGCTTCTCCGCCACTCTGCAAGCGAGGCACCTGGGCTACAACTTCATCATGCCCATGAAGGCCTATTTTCCTTCTTTCCTCCACCTGCTCAGCGTTCTTTCTGCAGACTTACGGCTTGCTCTTCCATCCCTAATTCACCTAAATATTGCTTTGCTGTGTTGACAGGGGTGAAAACAGCTGCTCAACCGGCTTCCATAATGGGGCTGTGTCTGAAGTTAACTTCACAGTGCTCTGCAAAACCTTAACTGCACTCTAGGAATGCACAGCAATAATAATTAAAGTTCTCAATGTGAGCTGGGGCTGGTTTCGTTGGCTGGGGACCTGAGCATGCAAAGTTCAAAAGATGGCAACTGATGCCCCATTTGCCATGAGTCTGAAAGAGGGCCACTACATGTGAAGACAATTACACTTGTTTCTTGGGTCAATTTTTGCTAATCTCATATTTAAATCACACTCACTTTGTGAACTAAATACTTAAAAAAAGTTTCTAGCAATGATAGTCTCTTATAGTATGAAAGCATAGGCTGTACACTGTGTAAGCCAAGAAGAGAATCTCTTAATCTGGCCATTTATTGTGCTTATTGGAAATTTTAGTGCCAGGACTGGACTTCCAGGGAATATGGTGCACACAGGGTGAAAATTTGTTGATACTGTAGTGTCATTCCTATTTTGGTGACTGCTAAAAAAATAATAAATGCAATAATTAGAGATCTAATTAGTCTGTTGTCTAAGAAAACTTAGCCAGAATTGCATGATGATATATAAATGTCTACTGAGCAGAGATTTGAATTTGTTTTTCTTATTTCTGTTGATAAGAAATGCACAAAAAACATAGAAATGGAGGTCCCCAAGTTAGCAAAGTTTTGGGTTGCAATACTTTTTTTTTTTTTTTGTTTTGTTTTGTTTTTAAAAGTTCAACTAATTTGAATCTTTCTCTGTGAGGCAGACATCTGTTCAGAGCTTGTATCCAAGTCTCACATTTTTCTTTCTTTTCACAAAACCAAAGATTCCATCCAAAACGTACTTTTCATGGAAGATTTTCAGCCAGGCATAGACAGACTTGGGATGCTATTGCTTGAATCCAGAAGAAATACTGTGGTTTCATAAAGCTGATGCAGAGGCTTTTATAGCAAAACAAAAGAGAATCTAGCTTGTGTAGTGGTAGAAGCTACCTTACAGTGTTTTGGAGATCTTAATAGTCTCAAAATTCATGAATAAGATACAGAATGAGTATAGTACTGAGAGGTGGAACATTAGGAATGTTCAGTAGACACCTAAAGAATCAGGTATCAGAGTGATTAGAAGAGGGAATGCCTGGTTTCTGAGTCCCACACTGCTTTAGAATCACAGAATCATAGACTAATCTGAGTTGGAATGGACCCTAAAGACCATCTAGTCCAATTCCCCTGCAGTGAACTGGGCCACCTACAGCTCTATCAGGTGCTCAGAGCCCAGTCCAGCCTGACTCCCACTGCCTCCAGGGACAGGACATCCACCACGCCTCTGGGTAATGTGTTCTGGTGCCTAACTGCTCCTAAATAAACAACTTCTACGTATCCAATCTAAATCCCCCCTCTTATAGTTTGAAACCACTTTCCCTTGTCTTGTCACAACAGACCCTACTAAAGAGTCAGTCTTCTTTCTTACAGCCCCTTTTTAGATAGTGTAAGGCCACTGCCAGGTCTGCCTCCAACTGGCCTGCAAACACCCAGAATAGGATTCAGTTCCCTTTGCATTAGACAATGAAGGACACACGAACAGAATCACTACAATTCTGTGATTCTGTGATATCTGACCTGTAGATGTCTGATCTGGGATAGAATTCCAAAGCCTTTAGCTCTGGCAAGGTTACTGTGGAAGTGGTAGTGGACAAGAAGGACTTCAGGTGGCAAGGATGTATCACAGTGAGCAAAGGCAATTGTAGTCTTCCAGGTATCTGCAGGAAGCAAGTGTTTTTGCTTTTTTTTTTTTAAGCAGTGAGGGTCCTTCTTCATTCTCAGTTGCACTTCAGGTTACTAACTGCTATTTTGGATCTGAGAGACCATAGGAATCTAACACCTAGAATTAGCTGAAAAGCACATTTCTATGTGGGTTTTGGTTCGACAGGTTTCAGAATCTATTTCTGTAAAATATAATACCTCCAGGGGTATCTATTTCTATTGATTGTAATAGAATCTTAGATGACAAGCATTTAGATGACAAGCTTGTAGTCCATAAACTTTGAGATGCCTTAAGTTAGGTGAGACAAGTCCCGACTGAGGTATTCAGTTTTATGACATTATGGAGATATTCATTTTAATTATTGAAAGGAACTCCTGTTGTAATAAAAGAAAGGGAAGGGCATGACAAAAGGGTGATTTATCCCATCCTAGCACAGGTAGGTAAGGGGAAGAAAACATGAAGCCAGAAATGTCTCTCCTTTGCAGGAAGACATTTCGGGTAGATTAAAAAGATTTAGGCTGTTAAAACTAAATCAAATGAAACACAGTCTTAATTTCTACTCATCATTTTTTGTCTTTATGCAAAATAAAATAAAACAAAATAAAAAAGTAGCTAGCAGTACTGTTTTACCTTTCCAGGAATGGGTTCATAACAATAAGAATTTCTGAGGTATCATGATACGAAACAGTCAAAGAAGTGCAGAAGTAGTATGGTATTTAGCTCTGTGTAGTAGCATAAACAGTGTTGAAATTTTGGTATGAGTGATAATGCATGGAGAAGAGTGTGGGTGGATGAACAAGGCCACATCTCAGATGTGTTGTGCAGAATGACTCTTCAACATTTGGCTGTCGCCTGCAAGTGAAGACGAGAGAAAGAGAAAACTGAGCTGAAGATGATGCCTAGGTAGGAGCATGACTGACAGGTAGGATGATAATGTTGTCCACAGTGATTGAAAATGGAGGTGAAAGAGAGAGGAGACAGGGTTTGGGAGGAAAAGTTTAAGAGCTCTGTTTTATACATTCTGAGCTTGATCTGACAGCTAGACATCCATCCACTTGGAGATGCTGGAAAGACAGGCCAAGATTTCAGTTTGGACAGGAGTCAGTTCTTCAGTAGAGAAGTTAGATCTGCAAACTGTCACTTCAGAAATGGTAGCTGAATTCATGTTGGTGAAT
Source organism: Cyrtonyx montezumae (assembly GCF_038088225.1). Lineage (NCBI taxonomy): Eukaryota > Metazoa > Chordata > Aves > Galliformes > Odontophoridae > Cyrtonyx > Cyrtonyx montezumae. The sequence goes on from NW_027071992.1 coordinate 16,978,609, forward strand.
AAGGCTGCTAAGGACAAGAGTTGGATGAAGAAGTGAAGAGAATCAAGGGAAGAGATCTGTTTATGCACCTTATGGGTGAGGAAGAGACGCAGTAAAGGACAGAGTAACCATAGCTGAAAGTAAAGGGCATATTATAGTTAAAAATACATGCAGAAGTACATGAAAATGATGATCTCTCACAAGGGAGGACATGAAGGTCAAGTATAACACTATTCTAAAGCTGATGAGTTGATAGGCAATATAATTTTAAAAGACCCAAAAATAAAGCACTCTTGGCAGGTGGCTACAGAAGGAACTTTGGGTCTGCTCAGAAGTAAGGGATTTTGGGAAAGTTATTTCTCAAAGCAATTGCTTTGTGTTTAAATTTGAAAGTTGTATACCTGCTTGTTGGGCCCATAGGAGAAAACAGAGCCTTGCATGGAGAAGTGGGCTTGTGACGGATGACAGTCAGGCACCTGTCCAAGGAAAGGTTAATAAAAAGAAAAAAAAAAGAAAAAAACTTTCATAAAAGAAAGTTGCCTTTTGAAACTATTAGGCAACATATGTTGTGTGAACAGGAAGTCACAGTAGAGCAATAATCCTGACAGCTGTGGAGAAACAGGAGTCTGCCGCAGGAATGAACGGCTCGAGACCTGACAAGAATGATGATGGATGCCCCGTTGGTAGTACACGAGGACAAGGCAAGAGACGTTTAAATTGGCTGAACTGCAGGAACAACTTTGAGTTGGCATCACAGTCAGACAAATGAGGCCAGTCCTAATGGCGAGAGAAATGGGAGGGGGAGCTGGAGGAAGATGGCAGCAATGCACCCCTCATTTCCAAGGATGAGGCCTACATCACCATCTCACCACGAGGTGGCTGCATTTCTCTGTGAACACCCAAGCCCTGAATGAAGCTGCAAGCACACCCTGAAGCACCATGAAAATGAGAATTAGAGCAGCCATCACTTGCAGAATTTGGCCCATCTCTGTCCGCGTGTCCAAAGCGTTTTGAGGCCTTCTGTGAAAAGCAATGTGTGCTCAATGTCTTGATGAAATGTCAAGTCACTCAACAGGCCCTCACTAGTCCACTGAGCCATGGTAGCTGCCTGTGTACTTGCTAATAATAGCTCATGGGAAATGTGAGAAAGAGTCACACAATTTAGCTCAAAACAAAGAGGTCAAAACATAATTTTCTCCTTGCATTTTTTCTGTAGCATGTACATGTTCGTGGAAACTTATCAAATCATTCAAATTCATGAATCTGGGTTGTGTTCAGTAAAAGCTGAAGCGATACCTAGTTTGGTTATCCAAGAATCAGGTCTTTGATTATTCTAAACCAAGTATTTGATAAGACAACAAGAATAATGTTCCATCAAAGACTGATGAAAAGTCCATTTTCCACTATTTTTTCTGCACATCCTAAGTTGACTTCAAGAGCATGGAAAAAGATTTGATCCAAGGTGGCCAAGACGAGTATTTTTTCTTATCTAAATAGTGCTGGCAGTAGGAAGAATAAGAATATTTTAGATATAGTAGATCTAGATAAAATCTTCAACTCTCCTTGGGTTTTGTCTGCTTTCTTCTGTGTTTGCCCTCATCAATGTCACCCAAGTTTCTAAGGGGACTGGAACTGACATTTTATTACACTGTCCAGTGATACTAAAGACTTGGGGATTGCAATTACTGATGTCACCTATATACACCGTCACTTTGGGTGATACTTTTTAAGACATTAGAATACTTCTTTGTCCTGTTCCAGGAAAGATGTTCATATTTCACAATGTGGTATCAGCATTAAGCCCAACATGTCGTTCTACTCTAGCAAATCTCCCAGTCTTGATTGTAATAATTCAAAAAAGTGGAGACCCCATCTTCTAATACCTTCATTGGTAAATGAGTACCATTCTCTAATCTTATTTATCTAAGCATGGGTTCTAAAAAATAAGATTCGATGATGTGCTACTTCTTATCAGAAATCTCTTCCCATGTAAAGAACTTTCCATTTTCATTCCTACATAGACCCAGAGACTAGCTGCCCATCTGCCAGGCCTATTTTAATGCTATTTGCATAAACTCATGAATTGAGGTTAGAGGTCTTTTTTTCCAGTGCATCAAAACTGCTGGTGACAGTACACATCACCCCTTGGGGTTCTGTTCTTTTATGAAATGACAGTGTCATCCTGGCCTTTCCTTTGATGAGTTAAACACACCCAAAGCCCCACATGCTATCTATCACCCCATAATATAAGTAGCAGACCATAGACAAATAATCCGTCCTACTATATCAGGCCACAGGACAGCAAAAGATGGCCCAATTCTTGTTTTGCATGTTACAGGGCTACTCACCGGCATTGTCTGGCTGCCATGCAAGGCATTGATGGCTGCTTGGGCCTCTGCATGCGAAGAGTATTTCACAAATGCACACCCTAGAAGGGGAAAAAGAAGAACATAAGAAAGGTCGCATGGGTACCAATGACAGACCAACTAAATATCCTATCCTGTCTTCAGAACTGATGATAAAGAAGCTAGTGCATAAAGTATAACGAACAAATGCTTCTCCATTTGGTGTTCTAGAAAACAGCAAGGAGTTGTGCAAAAATAATTGGAAACCTTCTCATTCTTGTTACAAGTCACCACAGGCCAGCTGTAGGGAAGGCATTCAGCTTGCTTCAAACAGACAAGGTGACTGTCTTATATCACTGCCTGGTAGAAGTCCATTACAGAGACTGCTCAGAGATTGTCTTGGTTCCAAGCAGCTTTGGTCTGACAAAGCATGAGATGCCATATGATAAACAAATGGAAATGGAAGAGATTTGCATGTGATGACTGCTATCTTGCCACCACTGAAACCTGAATTTCACATTCAGGGTATGAGTATTATATCATAAGCTGTTTGTGTGTGTTTTCCACTGCAAATCAGAGAAACGTGGGCAGTGTTTCTCTGGCCTGTACTGCCATGTGAAGAATCTCACACTGTCTGAACTCTTATAAAAGATTTGAGGGCAGAAAGGTGCATTTATGAATATATGCTAGAGTGCAGAAGTGATCAACACTTCAAAGGGTCACATGCATCACAAGAGTGGGGGAAAGTATTGCTAACACTCTTAGCTACAAGCAAATTGACTCAGAGGGAGGAAGAGTAATTTCCATATGCTAAGGAGGATTTTGGAACAGATTGGAAGAGATCTGAGAAGTTCTGGCTTCCATCCCCTTTCATTACTATTAAAGACTCTTGAGCTTTTAATCAATTTGCAAAGCCCTAGTTGTTTCCCTGAAGGGGCGCAGAACATTCATAAGGGATACCAGCCCTGACAACAGGACAGCTGTCCTTCATTTCCTTTGTAGAATCTTTAGAAGGTCAACAAACCATCATGGATCCATACAGTGCATGGTGGGTACTGCAGCACTACAATACCTCACTTACAAAAGTAGAAGAATGAGCCCCGAAGGTGTCTGTAATCATCACTACAGGCTGGCAGAAGTGGAATCAAAGAAAGCAATGATAGCCCCTTCTAAAAAGAACACACATATGCAATCAGCTTCTGGTTAGGATCCCTTTACTTTGCATTCCCACATACTCCTGTGCTCAGACTGTATTTCAGGAAAAGCATAATGATTGTTGCTAATAGTAGGATCTAATTTATAAGGAGCTGAGAGGAGACAATCACAGGAAAATGAGATAGACAAACTTCAGCTAGAAACAATAGAGATCAATTATGACATAATCGCAGTGCAGCATTCCCAGGCTCCTGAGATTCTTTGCCTTCCTCTTCATTAATCAGAGATAATCCAGAATTAGGGTGTTTAATTATTTGCACAGATTCTTTTGTACTTTATGCCTCTAAAAATAAGATGTTGATTAGCAAATATACAAAGACGTTCCAGCTTCAGTAACCAATCACATTTATAGAGGAGGATTTTTGGCTACAGTGGTGCTATCATGTTGAGGGCCTCTGTCTCTGCAGGTGAAATTCACCTCTATGCTGAGGACCTGACAGATGAGTGGAGCTGGATAAAGGTGGAAATGAAGGGAGCAGGAGGCTTTCATCTTATTTAATGCCTCAGATACTAAAGAGTGTCCTCCATTGCTTTTTCCTACTGCTTCCTGCTTGTGTTTTGAGCCAGAAGGACGAACAAAAACTCAGCTTTCACTGATGTATAATGACAAGGAAATATTTTGTTCCCTTTGTTTGTGTGTCCAATGGGATGGCTTCTGTACACAACATCAAATGTGTACATAATCATCTTTCTGACCTTTGTCACCAGAATGGTGCCCAGGATCTCAAGAGCTGAGAGCATGAGTCACAGCACTCCTGAAAGCAATGGTGTCCTTGTGACAGGAGCAGTTCTGGAGTTTGAAGGGACTTTGACACACAGAGAGATATATAACCAGTGCTGATCAGGGAGATACATATGCACAGACTTTATATATATATATATATATACATATTTTTTTTTTCCTTTCCTTGCTTCAAGATTATAGAGCTGGAAGGGCTGCTCTGTCTGTCTTGTCAGCTCTCCTGCAAGAATAGAGGAGACTGCTGAATTAGGGCCTAAGGTTATAATTGGAGAAGGTGTTAGACTCCTCTTGTGGGACTTCTGGTATTGTGGAAAGTCTTTGCTTTCTGGATTACTAAAGTAGACAACTGCTGAATTAAAAAATAAAAAATATACATATGAGGAAGCCACAAGAAGGCTATCCAGAGACCAGCAGCACAGACCCTATGTGTCCTACTGAGTTGCCAAAATGGATTCAAACTCACTGTGGCTTTTGCACTTGTGGAATCCTGTGGTCCTGCGTGTACACTGGTGAGCTTTATTCAAACTGACGTAGGGAAGCTCATTCCTCTCCCACCTCTCCCAGCACAGACATTCTGCACTTCCCTTCAGGCAGAAAAATGCCCTAGTCCCAGTTCTTTTGACACCTGCTTGCATGCTTCAGCAGCAGCTGTGCCTGGCCTTGCGTGACTTATGCAGGAGATGTCAAAAGACCCTCATACAGGGCATACCTCACTGCTGCAATTATCCACCTGTGAATTCAGGCAACGGTGAGAGGGCTTTCTGGCTGTGACTGAGCTGTGGTGGTATTCACTGGGAAGCTGAAATTCAAAGTAATGATTGCATCGAGGTATCTGGAGGACTAGGAAGTTTACCATAGGGATACGTGGCAAAGCTTCATATAATGGGTTTGCTAGGACTGGAGAGATCTGATTGCTGTCTGGTGCTTAGTTAATCTTCCTAAAACTCAATTTGGGTGGAATTTACATCTTATGAGTCTTGCCCAAAATAAATATCTCACAAGTGGTTATGTGTCACACGGTTTTCTAGCAGATGGAAAACATTACAGACTGGGAATAACTTTGTGGGAGTTGTGGCTCGCCTGACTGTCTCCTAAAATAAGGGCACTACCCTTAAGTTTTCTGCTGGATTGAATGCTCTTCGTGTGTATGTATCTGTGCATGTGTGTAAATTAGGAGCTTCACATTCTCAGTAAATAGCACCAGCAAATGGAAGCTGGAGCCTCTGTCAAGGCTCAGTATTGATCCTGAACAGCTCAGTGAAATGCAAGCCTGAGACCGCAGCCTGCTAGCACTAATAATTAAACTGGTTAGCAATATGGAGCTGCCACTCAGATTCAGACTTATAATGAAATTGTTTAAGAAAAAAAAGAGAGAAAGAGCAAGAATGAATACAAGTCTGTGGTTTGGATCTCCTTTGAAACCGTTTTCTTACAGAACTCACACATTATTGCCTTTATTATTGCTCTGTTTAACTCCTTTGTCATTAGATTTTGTTCTGTACAAATCCAGGTAGAGGTGGACTACTTTTTTTTTTTTGCTTTTACCGAATTTACTGATTTCTTCAGTGAAAGGAGTGCTGAAATATCTGCCACTTAGCAATGGCTGGAGCTCTTGGTGAACCAAACCTTTGGGTGTCATGAAATTAAAGTAGCCATAAAACTGAAGGAAGATGACTACAGTTTACTTTAAGTCGTTTATACAAGGAAGGTTGAGCTTTGCTGATTTACATCAAAATATTGTCCTATAATGCTAGAGTGAAATCTTTTTGGGCCACTAGTAATTTTACAGAACGGCAATATCTTTCTCCAGTGTATCACTGTGATTTGGATTTCTTTCCTTTCCATTGCAAAAATATGCTGGTTGATTTTGTCACATGTCAAAATATCTAGTGAGATATGAACTGCATCAGCAAGAGTGGTCTCTTCCCTGGTGCTGAATATCCCTGCACAGTTTATGATGTATTATAAGCAGATCAATATTTAATGGACACATTATACTGTCAAGAGAAGAGAGCTTCCTATTCAAATTGAAGTTACTTTGTCTAGAAAGTGTCAGGGGAAAAAAATGACCCTCAGATTCAACAGAGAAGTCTCATTCTCCCACCAGGACTCTAGAAAAGATTCCTTGTGCTGTGCAGGTAACAGGGGATTCCAAAAGATGGCAAAAGGAGGTAAGTTTTGTAATTAAGCACTGATATATTTCAAATGGTAACTGCCTTCTAACTGTGATGTTTACATCAGATCCTGTACCCTTGCAATTTTCATTGCTGGTTGATGTGTATCTATGCAAACAGCAACTAAAGAAGGGGAAAACCTGGGACTAGTGGGTGAGAAATAAGCAGAGACAGTGGTGGAAGAAACGATGAGCCTGCTTAATGGGGAAAGAAACTCCCAGCTTTCCTGGGGCTGATGGGGAAAGCCCATCTTAAGCACACAGAAAGGTCTTGTTTTCAGAGGGAAGTCTCAGCCCTCTAATGAAACAGGAATAGGCAATGGTATGCACATGCAAAGACAGCTTGTTGTGGAGGGAGATATTCTTACATGGAACTGGCTCTTTATTTTCACTCATAAGCAGACATAAAACACCAAAGAAATGGCCTCCCTTGGCAAATATGACCCTTTCTAGGAGATGTTGTCCTCGCAGCCACCTAGTGACTTTGCTGTGCCAGCGTATTATATATACTCTAAGACCAGGTCTAGCTTGAAGCTAAAGCCACAGTGTGCCACAAGCCATCATCTTACCTTTGCTGTTTCCATCGGGTCCCCGAAGGATTGTGCACTCCTCAATGTTGCCAAATGCCTCGAATAGCCTGCGCACATCATCTTCTGACTGCTGCTTATTAAGCATGCCCACAAAGAGTTTTCTGTCTTCTGGAACAAAATAAAGAGATGCTTACCATATTTCAGGAGGGATTTGAAAGCCAAGATAGCTCAGTATCACATGCTAAGGAAACAGTGAATTCATCGAGGTGACATGTTTCAGAAGCTGTAAGTCATTTCAGGTGCTTGGCTCAAAACACCTTAATAACATCTGACTCCCAGTGAATACTTGAAAATAATTTGACAATTTCAATGAAAGTAAAAAGCTTCCACATTCAGAAACATTTAAAATGTTTTAACTGCCTCTCAAAATCTAGGCACCAAAGTCTTCCAAATTAGCTTTCTCTGATCAATTTTTGCAGCCAGCTTGCTGCAAGTGAAATGACAACATTGCTCAGACTGCCATCCAAGAGAAATGTGGATAAAGATAGTATAAAGAAATAAAGTCCAATTGAAAAATAACATAAGTTAGTAGCCTTCGTAATACTGAATACGTTGCAGGGGAAAAATGGCTTAACATAAGCTGTTCTAAATCAGGATAGAACGGAAGCCACAGTCTGTAAATCGAGATTTGTCATTCATATTCACTCACAGATATGTACCTTCAAGTTTGGATTATTTTTTTATAGATGGTTAAAGTTCACTTGAAATAAGCCCAAAGTTTCTGAAACACATTGTTTCTTGAAATGTGAAGTTAACTTCTGTGAATGCTAATATCTGCGGTAGCTTATGAGAGGTGCTATTTCATGTCAAAGCAGGATGTGGTCTGCTGACAGATACTGTATCTTGAATGAGGAAGACTTTTTATACTTCGACATATCAAGAACGGAGAGCTGCAGTCGAGAACACCTTAACAAAGTGCCTGTGGAAACAGGCCACACCACTGACTGAGTTGGTAGAAATGCCTCAGGGATCTCTGGGTGATACCTCCAAGTCAGGTTTGTATTCACAGAATAGTACTATTACACCATGTAAGGAACAATGATAAAAAAGAAACGTACGTAGTTCATGTCATGTACGTAAACAGGCCTTTTGGACACAGCTCATAAATGTCTTACTTATCATTCATCAAACAGTATGTAAATAAGTGAATCAAGATTTCTTTTTTTTTTTTTCCAGAACACTTTACGGAGCAGATGTAACCTATTTGAATAAATATTTGTAAATAAATAAACAAATGCATTGGTTTATTTGTTTATTTATTTTTAAACACATATGTTAACCTAAAGCTGAACAAAACATGGGTTTGCAACAGCTCTTTTCTGGCTGAGTAATTGAGTGATTTATGTCACTTTTGTTCACCAAGAAATCATTGGTGTAGGCAATCTGTTCTGCTTCAACCAGTGTTTGATCAAAATTCCCCTCTCCAAGATGCACCTGCAAATTGGCAAATTACTCTACAGCCTTGGGCGAGGATAATTTTTCATGCAGTTGATATCTACTGAGGATATTAGTAGTTTTCAATCCTGCAGTGGAGTTATCCATGTGAACCAAAAGTGTGCTACCCACGGAAAATGAGGAGATACGTAGCTTTCAGTAAGGCTACAGAAATGGTAGGAAAAATAGGGTAAGGAGGATATGTATGTGTTTCTGACAGAAGAGAAAAAATAGGGCTAACCTTTCAATAGACACATTAAAAGCAAGAGATATGCTTTATGTTGGATATGATTAGCTAAAGGGGCTTCAGTGTCTTTACTGGCAGCACAAAGTTGAGGCTTTAATGATGCACAAAACCGTAATCAGCACTGTGTAGTCTACATTCACCTCAAGAGAAGCTGCTTTGGACAACCAAAAGGTTCATTTTCTGGATGGATACATACAGGAGGGAAAACACTTTGTTGATTAGGCTCAGTGAATGGATTGTGAACCACAGAAATTGCATCAGGGGAACTTGTATAATCGTAAGATTTTTTTCCCAAAACATACTTGTCAGACTTTTTTCCCAAAAATTGTTAGAAAGGATTTGAGTAATTTCAATCCAGTAATGTCAAAAAATGAACTAAATAGTGCAAAGATCCCTACAAGTCACAGTCCTTGTGGGCCTGAGTGAATCTTTGGCTTTCCTTGGCCTGTGATGGACCAATGACATTTCTCAGTCAAGTAACCAAACTCTGGAGAGTCAGGTGTGAATTTTGCTTTAGATACATCCCTCCTCCTTGTCCTAACTAATGTTTTCATGGAATACTTTGCAGGTCCCAGTAGAAATCACTTTACTTGCTGATTAAACTGATGTGCAAAAGAGACTATTGAAGTGAGGTATAACATCTTAGAAAGGCAGTAACTAAAGCTGAATGTGTGCTCTTGGGGCTGTTTTTAGACTGGGAAAGGACAATGCCCTGGAGAAAGCCTTGTTCCAAAGGTAGTCCAGATAGGTGAGGAAAACTCACCTGCAAAGTCAGAACAGAACAGCTGTCCCAGAAATGGGAGATATTTTAGGGAGGGAGCAAAGTGTTGGGAGAAAACTGGGAACTTTACGGGCAAAAAGGCATTGCCTAGGAAGTTTGTGACTAGTAAATACTTCCAGCTCAGAGGAAGTGTCTGTTATACTGTACTTTACACAGCTTCCCCTATTTGAAATAAGCTGCATCAGCAAAAGCACTCCTATAGCTGTGTTAACTGTATTTTCACCAGGCTTTTTGCTAATATAAATGTATCATTAAAAAAAATCACATCCCTCCTCTGTCAGCAGAACTCTCTAGTGTGGAACTGGCCTGAAACTGCCTTGTCTGGTTTAGTTTATGCAAAGCTTAGGTGTGTTAGGAAACGTTTAATTTTATATTGTATTTTGTTTTATTTTAGTCCTGTTCTCTGTATCTCTGCTGGACACTGAGAGGAGCGATGCCTGTCCCCACAGCCAGTTGGCAGAATATGTGGTGCTTTTGGAAGCTCCACACAAGTGGCTATCAGACCACCAGAAACAGGTTTTGCTGAGGGTGAGGAGCACCTTCCCCAGAGACTGTTGGTCCAGCTGCTGCAGAGATGACCTAAAAAGGGTTCCCCAAGGCCAGCCAGCACTCAGCACCATCTGGACATCACCCTCAGCCCCATCTCCAAATCAGCAACCTCCCTCCCTACTGAAAAACTGTCCCTTGGATATTCAGGGGAATCATTTGTCACATCTGCCATCTCAGAAATCTACACAATCATACGCTCAGCTGATAAAAAATGAGTCAGTTTAACATGATGGTTTTTTTTTTTTTTTTTTTTTTTTTTTGTGAGGCTCTTCTAACAGAGTGCTGCATTTACCTTTCACATCCCATAAGCTCAGCAGTGTATTTTAACAATGTTCCTCACACGTTTTGAGTAGGGAGAGGGAAGAGGCCAGCAGCAGGGACCATTCAGCACATTCCCAGTCTTGGCTAATGAATTTATCCCCTAATGGGCTTCTGTGAACCTCTCACACCCTGACTGCCCCTACATGCTGCTCTGCCAAGGCCCAGACAAAAAGCCAACACGCTGTGCACTGTGGCAACTACTTCTGCTTTGTAAATATGTATGAACAGGGCCATGAAACTGCTGGTGTGAAATGGGGTGACGGTGTGTAGGTGTTAGCGGGACTTGTCTGAGTATGCATGCACACTGCAGTTGCTCCTCACCAAACTTTTCCAGTGTTCTTGAATGGAAAAAGACCATGCTCAGACTAGTTGATGTGTTACAAAAACCAGAGGTTTAGGCTGTAGAGAAGCCTGAAGCAGTTTCCCGGTCAAGCCATCTCCAAGGCCTTTAGGGTACAGGCCCACTCCTACCACCCCAATGAGTCCCAGACTTCTTCCTCTTTCTGCAAGGAACATCCCTACCTATGTGATCTCAGGATCCTTGTATCTCATGTCTAAATTTTTCAAGTTAGGGAAGAAATCACACTGGCCTCACTGGAGGGGCTGCCCATAGAAGCAGTCTGAGCAGTCACTCTGCCCTGCAGTGCAGATGCTCAGTGGGACAACCATGTAAGCCACTTCTCCTTACACTTTTATTTCATTGTTGTTAACTCCATTAATGGCCTTTCCCCATAAGCTGAACACATAGTGCCTGTCTTATCCATGGAAATAGACATGGATGGTTATTCCTTTACGCTATGGTTCTCACAAGGGCCAAAATTTTGGCTGGTATGCCTCAAGACCCTAACAGTGAGTGGCCTGAAGCATCCCTGTGATGTCAGAAATGAAGTTCACCTTAAGTTGACCCCCTTTTGCTATATATAAAGCACAATGACCAAAGAAACCAGGGCTCCCTGTTCCTCCCAGGAAAAAAAATAGAGAAAGGCTTCAGTAATCATGGAATTTCAGAGATGATCTCTTGCTAATGCTTCCATACTCTCACAAAACTAGGCTTCTCTCTTCAAGACTCTTGAGACTTGCTCGAGTTGGGAAAGGCTGGCTGCAGGGTACAGTGGTGAAGAAATGTAACTTGTCAGATAAATATACAGTGTCCATAAATCTCCCCAGCTGTGTTTGTACAAAGCCTCAACACCTTCCCCAGTGCAAATAGGGGTTAAATTATTCCCTGTTCTATTTGTATTTAAATGTTATGTTTTTATGATAAGCATAAGGCAGAGGTGTCAGACAGGCCTGGGCGAAGGAGACAGCACGCATGAAAGGTGAAATAATAGAGCATTGCAAACCAAGTGCCAAGAGGAGATGGGAAGGGGGGACATGGAAGAGAGAGGGAGAAGAGGGAGGACGGTCACTAATTAAAGAGACAGAAGGGACAATGAGATGCAGGATGTTTGACCCTCTGCAGAGCAAAAGGACAAGAACAAGAATCACAGCAATTGTGGAGGGACAGGGGGAAAATTAGGGTCATTCACAGAGAGACATGACACAGGTTTGTGTTTATCCAGATAGCTCTTGCTAATGTATGTGTGTGCGTGGGGGTGCATTTAGATAAGAGCATATAAATACACTTGTGTTCTCCTATTCCTCATGCAAAACAAAGAGGTTGAATCCTTGTATCAAGAAGGCATAAGCCAGCTTTACCATCAAGAACATTACATCCAAGGCCTTGGAAATAAAGAGAGACAGATCTACCACCTTCATGGCCCGGACTAATCAAGAGGGCAAACCAGAAGATCACTATGGGACCTTCGAATTGTCAAACCTCTTATTCTAAAACCTATGAGCATTCCTATTTTATCATGAGTTTGTTGACAGGGCATCACAGACAGATAGTGTGTGTGTTTCTCCATGCAAGAGCAAAACCTGCATTTGTCTCCTTCTGTATGGGAATGTTTGTCTGCAAGGAGCACGGGATTCACCAGAGCTGTTCTTTAATTTTATTCAATGCTTTTAGCTTAATAAGCATCAGGACCAGGTTGCTGTATGGCTTCGTTTCAGAAATCAGATGCTAATTAATTCTATTATTTGTATAGCTAATAATTATTTGTCCCTGCTGCCATTTCCCTCCTCAACAAACACTGCTTGTGCATACAGCGAGGGACCAGCTGCAAAGCCTCAGTCCAAGCACCAGGAAGGCCTTTTTAGGCTTATCTCCTTGGCACTATGAATGAACAAGTGAACTACCCAGAGACGTTTGCCCTGCAGGTGTGGGTAAAAAGTAAATGCTGGTGTGTGGGACTGAGTGTCTACAAGAGAGGAAGCAAAAAGCAAAGCAATCTTTCTTGACTGCTCTCACAATTGGTCCTTTGCCAGAGAAGAGGGAGTCAATGGCACTGAATGTCCATCGAGGAGACATGGACTGACGATCTTGCAGTAGAGGCAGGAATGTGCCAAAGCCATGGAGAAGCTAGAAAGGGGCCATTTCAGACGACTATGGACTTTAGGCCAAAGAAGGAGCAACAGATTGGTGAGCTGCATGACCCTGAACTTAAGGAAGTTTGGGTTAAGGTCCAGCTCTGAACTAAACTCTGCAGGCTCAAACCAGTGCTCAGTCAAGAGTGCATTGTTGCTCCCCTCAACCCGCACTAATCAGGCGGATCAATAGGCTAAAAGCAGGGCATTTCCTGGGGCCTGGGCTGCACACTCCTACTGCCATTTTCACAGCAGTCCTACAGCTCCGTGATGATGATTACAGCCCTTTCCACAGGGGAAGCAATTACGAATTCTGTTGCAGCTAATTGTAAATTAGCTAATTATCTTCTCCATGGTACCTTGCTGGAAAATACATGAACCTTGTAAAATGGAGGTGTTTCAAAAATTAGGACAGGGATAAAAAACAACAACCGAAAAGCCAACCTACTCTGGAAATAACAAAAGCCTACTGCTACCTAACTAAACAATAGCAACCAAATTCTCATTCCACTCACATGGGCTCCTATTTCCCATCTTTTTCACTCCCCTCCCCATATTCAACAACACCCACAAGGGGCTAATTCTGCTGCCGGCTTTAAAATGTTTGCTGAGTTCACCTGTTCCTCACAGGTGGGTGTTTTGGGGCATCCCTAATCACATCTTAGCAGGAGTGATTTCTTTGTGCTTATCTCTTCCCCTCCTCCCTCCCTGGTTTGGTTTTACTTAACAGATTCTTTATATCCCATTCGTTAGCAGATATGATTGCACAGCTGCCGGTCTCTTACTGCTGGAGACAGAGGCTTTGAGACACCCAGGCTAGGGAGAATAACAGCTAATCTGAACAGCTGTGTGATGGGGACAAGCGCAAATGAATATAAGCCCAGGTGTGGGAACATAATTCTCCTGCACAAAGAAGGAAGCTTCATCCCACAGGTGCATTACTCTCTACTGTTGCATCTGAAGTTTGAAGAATTTCTATTGTTTAATTGCACGGCTCTACTCTGGGCCTTGACTTGGATGTGGATCCTGCGCACAGAATGAAAGAACAGCTGTGTGAGAGATGGCAGGTCTGACTCAGAGTGCTGCCTCTTACCACGGCCAACCACAGATGCCTAGGAAAAAGTATAAGAACAGGATAAACAATTTTGCTAATCCCCCAAAATATCCTCCCAGACTCTAGTGCTCTGCAGTTTAGGTACTTCTGGAGTCTCAAGCTGTGTTTTTGTATACAAAAGCTCACAAACTGTATTTCTTAGATGTAATTGCTCACTGGGATTTACACCCATGAGGACTATGAGCATCCATGGCATCCTGCAGCAAGATGTTCTGCAGCTTAATCATGCATTGTGTTATGAACTGCTTCCTTTTGTTTACTTTGAACATGCCTCAAAGTGGTTTCCAGTGGCAAGCCCTTGTTCCTGTTTTGAGAGAGAGTACAAATCACTCCTGACGCAGTTATGGAAGAGTAGACTCATGAGGATCTGTAAGAACTTGTCCAAAGTTCCCATCTGTACATTTCAGAGTGGTATTTGGGATTCATCTCAAGTTGTGCTATGGATATTATGGAAGGAAGAATCACTTTTCCCATTGTGTGATTTGTTATTCCCGGTGGAAGATGGATGACTATGTAGCTACCATTACAAAACACTTAGAATACAACTCTTGCAACAACAGAGGCATCAATGACAATATGAGATACATAATTACTCAGTGAAAAGGCAGCCTCAGTTTTCCTATCTGTAAGAGGAATAGACTACTCACTGGGCACTGAAGTTCTTCAGTGTTTACCATGAGCCAAAAATGCAAGCAGTTCTACCAATAATAGTGAATACCACCTGACATACTAGAGGTCAGATCTACGGCTGAACCCTCTGGTAGTGTCTATCAGAGTAAAGTGGCTGAAGATTTCCCCAATTGCATATTCATGCAAGAAAAGGGGGTAGATCTAGGCGAGCTTCTGAAATTCCTGCTTTTGAAAATAGCAGTGAACATGGATCTTGAATTGATCTTCTTGGAAGAAATTTTTAAGCCTCACAGTGGCAAGATCCCTGAACACATTGTCACAGTGATGATCTGGGTGCAACCATCCAACAGAATGCAGATGGTGACTGCTGTTGGCCCTATAAGCAACTGGAAAAAATTAAACGCATGCCAACAAATGAGCCCAAATTCTAAAGTTATGTTTTGAAATTAAACATATTTAATTAGATTAATTAATTAGAGGGTCAAATTCTCTATTTTGAAGGCTCTCAACTGGACTCCCCAAGCAGGGAGACCTATGTGACACAAATGAAAGAGATCCTTGGTCTGCACTAGCAGCTAACCCATGTCCAGAAGTTGTTTAGGAGAGCAGAGATATAAACAGAATGACTAAAATTCAGATCTGGGACCAAAAAAAAAAATAAAATTGAAGGAGATGGAGAAGAAAGTTCTTATTGGAAGGGTGATCATTGCCTGGACTTTGCTGGCCTGTGCTCCTGTGGCAATACTCACTGCCTACTTGTAGGGAAGTTACATCCAAGAGTAAACCTACAGTCTTGTCTAGACTGTGCTCATATGAAAGCACAGTCAGGCTTTCTCCATGTAGATACAGAATAGGTTATGGACAAAACTTGGACAATAGGCCAGGTAAAGCCTGCTATGAAAACATAGCCTAAACAACTCCAACAGCAGAATCTCCTTGTACAGCTGAGAATGTTATAACCTCAAGACAGCAGTTCTGACTTGCTGAACAGCACCATCATAACTGTCCATTGCTAAGAGATGCTATTCCCTGTGCAGATCCCAAATGACAGGTTTTATGGTGTTTGATATTGAGCTGGGAAAACAACTCACAACGACCCACTTTATTAGTAGCCCTTGCTTAAGAAACCTTATGGTGAGCACAAGTCTAAGACCTGGTGTCATGCAAAGCACAAAGACTCTGCTTGATTTGTGCCTGGCAGATCATAATTCTTCTAAGTTTATTCATCATCTGAAACACTCAGGTGGAATATTTCAGAGAATGATTCACAAAGCAGTGTTTTTTGGGAAGACTCAGGACTCAAAACCTGATCTCTCTAAATTCAATGTATAGCCCAAGAACCCGGTTTCTCTTCTCCAACCCCAAACCAGAAGAATAGCTGAATTCAAATGAGCCTTTCAGTCATGGAAAAAAAAAACCAAAACATATTTCCCAAGATATTGTCAGCTTGTGCTTACACCTGACATTTCCTGGGAACACCTCTGGCCATGAGCTGGTGCACTGGAATATTTATGGAAGAAAAGTACCTAAGGGGACACGGCATGGAAGTGTGGAGGCATGCAGTTGTGCTGTAACTAAGCTTCACAGGATTTTCCATGACTGTTTGGGCTCCCAGCTCCTGAAAATCTATGGATCTCTACTGCACAGTAAAGCTCAATGGATTTCTTGGAGACAAATGAGGTGAAGGAGAAGCCTGTCTTGTACTATCGAATGACATCTCAAACAAACACCGCATTACATCACGCTTTTACACTCATCTTTCAGAGACAGCATAAATTTGAATACAACTCCTGCAGCCTTTGGTTCTGAATAATTTAACACATCTTAATTCCTATGTGTAACATCCCCTTTTCACTCTGTGGCAGCACTGGTCTGAGGTTGAGCCTGAAGGGCCATTTGGCTTTCACACTCATTCAGAGCAAATCTTAGAAGCTTCTTGATGAACTCTGTACGGTCAGTGGTGTCAAAGCTGGTATGTCAAGAAAATAAGTTTCAGTTCCTAAACTCATCCCACTGGTGACCTGTTAGGGCTTTGAAACCCCTTCCAGAAGCCCAGAAGGCCACAACATTAATCCATGGTAGCATTCAAGCCTTGAGCACTGAGAGTTGTTGGAACAGCAAAGACATGGGCAGGAAGGGGGGTGTGAGAAGGACATATTTTCTCTTGCTGGAGCTGTGACGACATTTCAGATCAAATTAAACTTCAGTTTTTAAAAGACTTCAGTGGAGGTAATTGAAACACTTCCTCACAATTGCCTGAACCTAAGTGTTATCTCTCTTTTCCTCTGTATATCATCCCTTTTCCCCCAAGCCTGAGACAGCCCTGCACGGCCACAGCCTCCTTAATATTAAAAACGGTGATTAAATGGGATTCGCCAAAAGACAAAGGGCTGAAAACCTGCCAATTGTTAATCCCTCTTTCGCTGTGCTTAAAAATTCCATTTCCTTCATTTGAAGAAAGGTGGGGGGAAGAAAAGAGAATTATAAGCCTATGTCTAATTTAAATTCTGGCGTCGCGGGTCCTGTTCCCTTCTCCCTCTCTTGACGTCTGAATATATTCCTTTATTACCATTATTACAGCTTTCTGATTGCATTAAAATTCATCCACACGCTTCTCTCCACATTCCACTTTTCTTTTGCCAGTTTTTTTGCTAATTCCCTTTTTCTCTCCCCCCCTCCCTCCCCACTTTCAAATTATACAGAATGTCATTAAAGATCTCCACAAAATGCCTCAACTTCTTTCTCTCTTGCTTTTATAAACTTGCTGGCTTCCTTCCTCTCTATTCCTTCATCTACAAACAAAGAAAATGAAGGAGAGGCAAAAGAATACAATAATAATAAAGGAATCCAAGCAGCATGTCTCATAGGTCTCAATAACACCTCTCCTACATCATACAGCTCCGGGCCTAATGCTCAATTCAGTTATGAAGCCATATTTCACAAGGAAGTTTTGTGTATTATTTGTTTGATGCTTGTATCTGGAATCTACAGCTAAAATCAGAGTGGTGTGCCAGGCTGTGTCCGTAAACATGAGAAGAGACAGTCCTGCCTATGACTGTAAGCAGAAAAATATGAAGGTTAGAAATAGAAATATAATTTCACCCTGCTTTAATGAACAAGAGATGAAGCCCTGTCAGATTTGCCTGTGGATATGAGCAGAAGGGGTGTGAGGTGCATATAGGGTGCAAGACCTGAACTTAAATGAGATTCACCCTTTGAATCCTTCAGACATTCCACCATCTGCAAGGAGGCCTTAACAGTGACATTTTATCTCCAGAAGACAGACCACTTAAGGTGCATCTTTTCTTAAGCCTGTCTTGTTTTACCTAGGTGGAAGCTCCAGACGAGGGATTTTGCAGGTAAAAATGAAGGTGAGAATTGGTCTCCTTCCCTGTAATGAATACCATTTTCTTACAGACATTTAAACTACAGGATGAAGGGATGACATAATGACAGTGTGATCAGGTTGGGGTGATTCATCCCCTTCTACCTTTCTAGTGCAACTGGGAGGAAGAAGCTGCTGTGGTTAAACTTTCATTCATTCTCTCCAGTTCTTCCTAGGGTGCCAAAGTAGGTTTTGTTTCTTTGTTTATACTTATTTTTTTACTGTTACCCTCAATTACACTGATATAATGAAATGACTGAAACTGGATAAAAAATGGGATTTTCTTTCTATGGGAAACACTTATGCCTCAAAAAATGTGCTTCCACTTTGAATCAGAGAGGCCAAAGTTCTTGTGAAATGGAAATTCTTCAGTTGTGAAATGTTAGAGGGTTTTGTCTCAGAGGAACAAAAGGCTTTGTCTTAATAACCTCAAAACATAAAATATATAAAGAAGAGTGGCTGTGGTTTTCAGCTAGACAAAAGAAAGAACATTTTCACACACTATATGAGTAAAGGAAAGTGTTTCTGCCATGAGATGTTGTTGAAGGCAAAAGTCATAAATTATCTCCAAAGAGAATGAGGTGGATTAGTGGTGGCTGTGTCCACTCACTGCTACTAAACATGAAGATCTAGATGCAAAATCTAGATGCAAAATCTCAGACCCTAAACTTGTGTCTGCTTGAAGCTGGAAGATATTAAGAGAAGGGTCACTTTTTATAAAATCCCTACTCTTACTCCTTCTAATGAGCACTGCTAGAGCAGAAGATGCTAGACTAAAAAGCCTTTGGTATAACCCCAAATGGAAATTCTTATGCTCTTAGTGATTTAATACAATGCAGACTTGAAACAAAATTAATCAAAAAGATTCTGTTAAAATGACAGGTTTGTGTCTCCTGAAATGAGAACTTGATGCATTAATTTAAAAAAAAATGTACCCTGACAAAAATCTCATTGAAACAGACCTGTTCCAGGGAACGCTTTGCTCTTTACAAAACTACACATTTGTCTAGATAGCCATTCCTTTGAAATACTTCGGCCAACTCAAGAGATGACATAGGAAATGAATGGGTCAGCTCCAGGATGGTGCCTGGCAGGATCAGGTCTGACTTATCCACGCACTCATTAAGGCCATTACAGACCATTACCCCAAGGTGTGTACGTAATGTAGCATTATAGTCCAAGTGATGCTACACCAGTGCTTGAAATAAACACTGAGGATTCAAGGTTACAGCTTAAGCTTATTGAAATTAATGAAAAAGAGCGACATGGAACCTTGTAGGCTTTGGATTAGACCCTCAATTTGCTGAACTGCTGCTGTTCAGCATGTTCCTCCCACTGCTGCTGGTATCAAACCTCCCAGGCAAAATCCTCCTGATGCAGAATGGAGTTTTATAGCTCTGTCAGGAGAGATCTGGTGAGCACAGAACAGGACAGCAGGGCCTGAATGATGCCAGTAACACCTCTCATGTGCTAGGGTCTGGGAATCTCTATATATTTGCCTACATGTATTTCCCTGATTCTGCCTCTTTTCTTAATCTCCTCCATTGCAACAACAAAAACTCTTTGAAATAGACAGAGCAGACAAAATTCTTCCTTCTTCTGAGTGGAGAGGAAGATTTTCCTGCAAGACTGACCACATCATTTAAAACAGTAGCCCAGAGCATAGAATATATCTATGTGGAAAGGACCTGGAAGAATCAACAAGTTAACTCCTAGCTCCACATTGCAGAGCTGCAGCCACCATCAGGCCTCTGCTCAGCTCCTCTGCTCTGCACCCAGCACACCTAGGGACCTTAGCTGAAATAAAATACAGTTTTCAACCCATACTTTCCTTCAGTGAAATCAATAATCAGCACATGCCTGGTTGGAAGTAAGGCTCTCAACAAGAAGTTACCCATAGACGTGGGATGCCCCTCAGCCCAATCTGATGCCTCCCAAACACTTCTCTCTGAATGTGTACTCATTTCAGTCTCATAGGAGAGGTGTTCCTCTCCGTGCACAGAGATGAAGATCTTTTATCTCTTTGGGGAAAGTGAGATTCCCTTGATAACATCCCCGTGCAAATGTTTTATTGAAGATTATTTCTTCCACTTCCCCCTCCAACTCCCTCAACTTTCAACCCTGACTGGATCTAAATGCCACTGTCATTTCCATCTGCTGACAGAGCTCTTTAACTGCTGCACCGAATGGCATTCGCTAAAACTAACTAATAGAGGGAAATGAGGTTAACCTTTAAGAAAGGTGAAAATGAGCCGGGTGCTATGCCAGCAGTAAAGAACAGTTCATAAAGAGCCTCCTGCTGCAGAGGCAGTTTACTCCAGGCACTGGCCTTCCTGGTAGCTCTGTCTGCAGCTGCGTTTCAGGGTGGGCTTGCCCAGGGGAGGGCATGGGACCTGTGTGCTCACACAGCTGCTACAAGCACTGCTGCTGAAGGAGCAGGGAGCTGTGATGATGATGATGATGGTGGTGCTTTTGTATGCAAGGTCTATAAAGCTCTTCTCTAACAGGCCTGTGGGGACAATCCCACAATCCTGAGCTTGGGCTGCTGCCATCAGAACTCATAACAAACTTACTTTGACCATAGAGAACATGTACAATCAGTGGCTTACACCAGCAGAGCTTTTCTCCTCTTATTTTCTTCTCTCACTTGCCGGGAGATGGGTGTCTTCTTACTGAGTTTCCTCTTTTCAGTGCTCTTTTAAAAGCCTTTCACAGCTCACCTCAACGTGACCTACTGACTCCTACTGAATGGCTTTGCTTCTGCAAAGATGGCATTGTTAGGTGATCCTTTACACTCCAAAGGAGCATTATTGTAATTTTGGTTTCCTTTAGGTTTTCTTCACTAGTCTCTACAAAGAATATAAGTCTTACTCTAAGGAACTCAATACCTTAGAAGTTTGGGTACCAGAAGAAGGAGATGGTAGAACAAGATAAATATTTAAGTAATTTTCTGTTGTCAGTGCTCTGCTTCATCTAATTTTAATTAGACTGGAGAGCCTGAAGGATGCCTCTGCTACAACAACCTTTATTAACAGCAACTAGCAATAAAGGATTGAGACCACATGAAGCTAGTATGCTGATATCCTGTTTTCTGTTATTTTCTCTACCAAGTTAATGCAAGATGCATCTTTGTACATGAGGAGACTGAGATGAGTGTACTGTTTTTCCCCCTGGACAGTACTGACCATACTATTGTCTTTCTCTAGTCATGGGATATTGTCCATGTTGAAATACTTGCACTAGGAAACTACACCTATGGACCAAATGACCAAATAAGCATAAACCCCCAAAGATTCCTGATGCAGGTTCTCTAGCAGTTGTAAATCAACAATGCAGATATATATCTTGCAATGACAGAATTATTTTCCCCACCAAAACAGCTGTGGTCAGATTAGCACGTATAAATGCCCATTATCTCACTACTGCCTAAGATAGTACCTGCAGATATTAATTCCCCAAATCAGGGCAAAATCTGAGATACAAAAATTCCAGTTTCCCGTTACTGGAGCTCCACTGTCCACGTGGGAAAGCATCATCCCCAGTATGCTTTTTTCATCTTCAATTTCATCATCACTGATAATGCCTTTTGGCTAACGGTTTTTGGAGATCTGGAGAAACAAAAGCTGTGTAAGCCAGATCTGAACTTGGCTCTAGTCACTATTACTGCAATAGTGATGTAAGTGTGCTAAGGGAAGTCATCTCTTCCCTTCAGTAGCAAGGACTCAGAGAGAGAGGCAGAGAGCGAAGGTGCTGCTTTATAGCAAGTCTTTTCCTGAGCTTGAGAGCTCACAGTGATAATATTTCCCACTTTTTCCTTCATTTCAGTCCTTTTTGTGTTTCATGTTTGGCCTTCGGCAGGCTGAGAGACGTGCTGACAAGTTGTAACTTTCACTCGGCTCTGCAAGGGCTTTGTTCTCTGCGTGCATGGCACAGGCTTGCTTCCTCTTTCGAAATGTGACAGCGAGTGATAACATTGACACGGGGAGCCAGCACATGGTCTCGACACACTCTCTATGCTAAAGACCATCTCCAGTGATCTGCAGCATCAGTCAGGAGGCAAAGATGGGAATCATGTGGGAAGAAAAACCAGGAACAGCAACACCATCTTCCTATCAAAATCCCCTTAACCCTGGGCTAGTCAGTAATTCACAGGGTTATCAACAAAAAAGGTTTTCCAGTCATCTATCTCTCCCACTGTGCACTGCAGATGCCTACAGAGCTGCTCCTAGAGACCCTCCCATCCCATGGATGAGTCACCATGCTTATGCATTCTGCTTCTGGCTTACAGGTATCCCAATAGGTTGCATTTTGGCTAAACCACGCGTCCTGGAGAGGAGTCAAGTCTTACTACGAAGACACCAGACACAGCAACTGGCAGCATCATAGGCTGCTTTGATGTGTATCCTCCTGTGACAAGAGCCTGATTCTTCTCACTTCAATGTGTTTGGCTTAGCATTCAAATTAGAAAAGTTTTGGAGAAAAGTTCAGTGTCTCTCCAGCTGATTAAAGCACTTTTTGGTATAAAAGCCTTTTTTTTTTCCCTAGAAAAGACACTTCCGTAAAGACCCAAGTTGCTTGGAGCACGACTCTTTAACCTGACCCTCTGGTGATATCTGCTTCATTTACCCAGGTCCTTCAAAAATATTTTAGTATTTTTAAAAGCTGCACACTGGGGCTGGGATCAGTTTGTCAGTGCACTTCCTCACCAATACTACCTACTAAAAAGTCATCTTTGCCTTCCAGTTTCCTTATTTGTACAGCAAGAGGTCCCATTAGATGTTTTTTTCCAACCACCACACTGGGAGCTAATGTTGACTTCCTCAGCCGTGCTAACCACTTTTCTAGGTCATTGCCTAGGTGCTTTTCTAGGTCACTGTCTTATGAGGTATAACCCCTCATTCCTTAGGTCTGGTTTTTAGCCTCAATTCCCCCATGAGTCAGCTTAGATTTAGTTCTGTGAAAAGACACACATAACGCCATAGTCAGCCAAAGCCTGTTCTGAGTGACCTAAGTGACTCAGATGATTCTGTATCAGAGTCCTGTCCGTACAATTTTTCATTTTGTGTTATCCATAGATTTTATCAGCTGGGATATTTAATTCCACTTCATTCATGACAATGCTGACTGTCATCAGTGCTGGTACTGATCCGTGCAGAACCTTGCTACAAACACCCACACTCTATCACACTTTCTCTTTGACAACTGCATTTTGAGATTTGTCCATTACCCACTTCTTAATCCATTTAATGTCCCCTCTCTTGAACGCTGTAGTCAGCAAGAACTACGAAAGTTCAAATTCTAAGGATCCAACCTTTGCAGCTCATGATAGTTCCTACTGATAAGGAAAACTCTATCAGCTTGTTCTGCCAAGGAGAAGGTAAGATCTCAAGGACATATAGCCCTTCTTCTGCCTCTGGAATTGCAGTGTTGCTCTTTCATGGGGGCTCACCAGCAGGCCTTCAAATCTATTGCAACACCGATATTTAGGAACATTGTACTTTCCTATATACAGGCAGTGTTCTCCAAATATTGTCACAGAGGATGAATACAGCCCTCAGTTGTGTCTATTCCTGACTTTTGGTAGTTACAGCCTATAGCTGATTGCTGGTTCACTCACAGGTTGTGTCTGCTGTGCATAGACATGATCTTCGTAAATGTCCAGTACTTCAAGAAAGACTGTTCTTCATCATGTTGAGACCCTTGCCATTATTACATCCATGGGATGCTGGGATGATAAAGCATCTACGTGGAGGAAACCAGTAACTAAAGGCAAATAAAGTCACAGCTCTGTAGAGTTTTTCATGCAAAGGGATGCACAGGAAAGTCTTCCCTTCCCTCACCTCAACATCATTTTCCTGGGAGCAGAAATAATTGTACTGAATACATTTGGAGATTTCCCTGCACAGTGAAGCAATGTAAGGCAGTAGGATTCTTGTCATTCAGCTTCTCTGAGCATTTCTATGAGCTAGAAACAAAGCCCCAGTCCCAGTTGGGATGACATTTATTTAGCATATGTAATGTTAACCAAAAGGAAGTCAGGGAGCATGCACTGAACCCTTCTTTGACTCTTCCACTGCTTAACTATATTCTTTCCTCACTCATTTTTGGCCTATTCCAGCTGCTTTATCCCATAGAGAGGAAGATATGGTCCTGAATGATGTGGATGCAGACCAGGGTGATCAGATGCTAAAGCACTCTTTTTTTTGTCAGGTAGTAGCATACACCTAGTGGAAGCTAGGATCCAGAGAACGTAAGCATGAAGGATTTGATGCATGCTTTCTGAATTTGAACAAAGCCACTGAAAGAGTGCACATCAATAACCCATTCAAGAGTAAGACACAATAGTGTGTTTCCTGCGCCCTAGAGTTTGGTCTTACATTCAGGAAAATGCCTCTCTCTCTCTCCATTTCTGCTATGAAATGGCAGAGTTATCCTGTGCATCTCTCTTGGTCTTCATCTATTCATCTGCAGTTCAGGGCAATTTTAGCATTGGTTGTTTTGACATCTAATGGTAAAAAAAAAACAAACAAACATGCTATCTCAGTAAAAACAGCATAGTATGTAATAACACTGCTCTAACATCTTCACTCAACTACTGCTCAAATAATAATTAGTGGTGCTGTTAGACTCAATTCAGGCAAGGGGAAACTAAGGCATGGTGAATTTAAAGAGAAGCACGATCTGGATGGACTCTGGGGATTGTGACTGTTGCCTTCAGTGAAACCCAGCAGAACTCATTGTCTTCTTCTTTGGGTATGGATTTTTCTATGGTGAATTCAGAGCAGTACTTCACTTTAAATTATATTAAAGCACAAAATTTGGAGTTCAGTTCACTCAAAAAATGTGTGCTTGTCTGTGTATTTGCATATGGATGTGTGCAGCGTGTGGGTGTGATTCCCTAAATACGAGGCGAAGTGCCTATCACAGAGAATAGACCTTAAAAGGGGTTTCTGAGCTGTAAGTGAGAAATCAAAGCTGGAAAGAAAAAAGGCAGCCTTCCCACCACCACCAGCAACTCAAATTAAAAACGCAATTGTGTGTATAAAAAACAGAAAGCTTTAGATATACAAAAATAAATGACATTTGTTGTGAAATGCCTCCCCAGCTCCTGTCCCCAAGTGATAAGAAAACAAGCTGGAAGCTGGGGGTACTCCAGGTTAGATTTCAGCAGCCAAAACATTTTCAGTTGGACTTCATTCGGTGCTAGTTTGAGTTCCCCCATTAACTGGCACTGGGCAAAGGTACCTCTGCCACCACTCTCAAATCCCTTATGTCACCACAAGAGCTTGGTGCAGATGTAGGCAGGCACTCATGGGAAGGCAGCTCTTTCTCATTTTGTTTTCCAGTAAACACTATAACCAAAATGCATCCCCACCCTCTACTTTATGTGATGCCTGTGTGTGTGAGGCCATCTCCATCCTTCTGGCTAGCATGGCTTTCTAAGGAGCAAACCTACAGGAGGGCTTGGAAAGGAGGAGAAACTACTCACCCCCAGGAGACAGTATGGGACCTGGGGCCCTGCCAGGATTTTCCACAGCTCTGGTTCATTGCATGGTGGATCAGAGAGCCAGGCAGGCAGTGCTGCCAACATCAAGGGATCTGAGATGGCTGACAGCTGTCAGTCAGTGTTAGTGCAAGAGAGAGAGACCCATCTGAAAGGTGCACCAGAAAGAGTGGTGGGTGCCTAGCATGTGCTGAGGAAAACTAACTCAAGTATTTAAAATGGCAGAGAGGGAGTGCTTTTTCCATTGTCTTTGGTGGAGTTGAGGTCACTGCCTCATCTCCATTCCCCTCGCCCCATGAATTCTCAGAAATCTCTGCACAGAGCCAGATCCAGTCCAGCACTGAGCACTGCCTCAGAGGTGCTGAGACACTGGCAGGACTGGGGCTGTTGCTGATTTACTTCTCTGCTATTTGGGTGAGCGGCAAGGTAGGGAAGAAGGGATGATTGAAAGGAGTGGGGAGAGAGGAAGAAAGGGGGAAGAAAAGATAATAAGAAAGCCCCCACTGCCCTCTGCCATTGTGC
This sequence comes from Cyrtonyx montezumae, assembly GCF_038088225.1. NCBI lineage: Eukaryota > Metazoa > Chordata > Aves > Galliformes > Odontophoridae > Cyrtonyx > Cyrtonyx montezumae. The sequence goes on from NW_027071992.1 coordinate 17,004,609, forward strand.
TGTTCACTAGAAGGCTCCCTACAGAATTACGCTGTCGTGTTGCAGGAAAGCATGTAATAACTGAAAATACAGTGTCAAAAGGAATTTTTCAGGCTTTGACAGCTCATAAATTACAGTTCGTTGACTTCTTCCTGGGTCTAGATTTAAATTAATAGGCAGGCAGATATATATTTCTTTTGCTCCTTTCTCCTGAGCAGTAGCAGTTGTGGAAGTGACGCAGTTTCTCACATCTCCGTCTCCCCCCCCTTCCCTCCCTCCTTTCCTTACCAGCAATCTCACCCTGATGCAGATCAGCTCAACTCACTCTCAAACCCCAGCATTTGGCAGAGCGATCCTCCCGACACTGCATGTCCCCAGCACACACTCTCTGAACCCCCAGTTTGGAAAAGCAAAGGCAAAGAAATTCACTGTTCCCAATAGCAAATGCTGTATTTACAAAATCAGGCCCTTTCAGGGGACATTTGGCAGAAAATAGTCGTAGGCAAGTAAAGGTCAGAGGTGCTTGGGTGAATTGGTGATAGCTGCTGCATCTGAAGTGAAAGTAAGTGAAAAGGTCTGCCTTCTAAACAAAATGAGATAAGATGGCCTCCAATGAACAAATCTGTATTGCCCTTTCCATGAAATCGTAGGTGTTCATATTCTGGCTGTACTGAGAATAAAGGTAACTATGTGAATAGATAGCCGGATAGGCAGGCAGGTGCATATAATGACAAACAGAAGATCATAGCTTCAGAAGGTAGTCATGTCCTTAAGGGGATTACCCTCTGCCTGCTTGAAATCCCTTTGCAGATACTTCCATTCAGATGCGGCATTAGCCTGCATGGCAAGTCAGCCAGGCTCAGGTAAGCAGTAACCTGAATTCTGGTACAAGGAGAAAGGGGAGTTTATACATCACCTTCAGTACCCCAAGGAACAGGAATGGTAGCTCCACCCTGGCTGCACAGCTCTGGAATTTGGTGCAAAAAAGCATTGTAGGTGGCTGGAATGCTGGAGATCTGTCATTCTTTCCTGTCAGATAGCGATGAATTTATGAGTTTGGGACAGGACAACCTCAGGTCTGTCCATGTGGTAGCTCTGCAGCGATGAGCTCAGCCTGCACCAGTGACAGCTGTGAAATTCCTACAAGGCTGCGGAATGGCAACATGTAGGTAGTAAAATGCGTCAAGTGCTTTTGGGCCCTGTGCTTTGAAAAGGTCTCTTGTAAACAGGGGAATGAAACAGGGGATATTAATAGTATTAATGTTTCCCGCTGCAAGTTGTAATCTGCAGCCACCTAAAAAGCTAAGGTGATACTGGGCTGTGTTCTCTGCAGCTCCTTAGAAAGAGCAACCCAGGATACATTTGTGTTTGGGAGGGTGGTGATGACTCAGAGCTGGCAGCTGAACATTTCCCTCATTTTCCATAGTAACACAGCGAAAGGGAGTGAAAACTGCAGAACCAGAAGGAACATGGCTCCTGGCTGCCCTTACGGAGGTGTGTGAAGGGACAAGTGCAATAATCACACATTTGAACCTCTCGGAACATCTTCTGTGCTCTAGCTATTGGTGGAGTTAGTGCTGGTGATGAAGGGCCATCACTTTATGCTGAAGACATGGCTTCTTGTGAAGCACTGCAGGCTGTGGACTTTTAGTCACCTTCATCTCAGCACTCCCACGAGACGCCCTGGGCTGTGGGGTTGGGTGAGCTGAGGAGACCTGTCTGAGCAGTGACGGTCTGTGGAGGACACAGAGGAGCTGAGCAGGGGAAGGGCAGGACAGACAGGAGTCCCAGGTGTTTGTTCTGCAAGGAGACCTCCTGTGTGGTGACATGGGGGTGTTTGTCATGGACTGACTCTGCCATGAAATGGCCAGCCACTGGGGCGTGAGTCTGATTTGATGAGAACTCTGGGTGCTTCCTATGCTGGATCTGGTGCAATGACTGCAGCAACGCAAGAGGAACAGAAACCCAATTTCAGCCCATCCAGGAGGAAAATAACCTGTTTAGTATTTAAGGCTTCTCATTCTTCAGATATGTATGACCCGTATTTGGCTGTTCTAAAGAGAGTTGCAGTTTATGTATTCTAGTAGCTCGAATGGGAAAAGTATTGAGAGAACTGGGGCAATTTGTGAGGTTGGGGAGAATGATGAGAGTATAGCTGTGTGTGCCAGCTCTGGGAAAGGGGTGAAACACTTGTGGCTACCGGTTTTACTGCAGACTGTTAGAAAGCTGCATCCCCCAAATGGGACTCTAATGTCTTGGAATGAAGTGTTAAGTGCCATAGGTGCTTACGCCCATTTGCTGCAACTCATTTCATGAAAACCCGTTCTGGGAAAGACACTTATTTGCAAAACATTGTTCAAAGAAATACGGAATACCTCAGCAAGGGTGATCATGACTTTTTTGATGGGGATGCATCCTTTGCATTTTATATGACAATTTGTGCAGAGCTGGATCAGCCTTCCTTCAAGCCTCACAAATACCTGTATCAGCACGCTTGCAATTGACATTGCTAGAAAAATAGTGTAATGGAGTTCCAAATAAGTCAGCTAAGCAGTCTGATGAACCCACTGAAGGCCTTTCTGCACTGCTTTTGGTCCACCACTCATCTGCAGACCACAGTAGTGGAAAAATGTGTTTATCTAAGAGACACCCTTTCAAGAAAAACTGCCCTGGTTTCCATTCTGTGTCTTTTTGTCTTAATTTCAGCTCACGACCGTTTCCTGACAGCCCTTGCTTCTGTCCCCTCACTGGGACTATCTAATCTGCTATGCCCCTACAGCCCTCTGCGCCTTACTCTGATGAATACTTACTGCAGTCCCTTGCTTTATGATTTGCAAAACAGCATTTTGCAGAGGACATGAAGGCAGAAGTGACAGAGAAATAAGGCAACCTTTCAATCCATTTATCAAAGTCCTTGAAGTTCCCATTTCAAGGAAACAATCAGAAACAGGGAGCATAAAAATTGAATATGAAATCCAGGGCATTTTAAATAAATGGAAAGGTTAACAACAAAGCTGACTCCCCTTGATGATAATAAGAGAAAATCAGTCCCGAGACCTGTTGATCCTGGATGGATCTTATTTATTAGGAAGAGCCAGCTGAATGAACTGATAGAAGAAAAAAACACAGAAATATAATGTTTATTCATTTCCTGTTTCTGTTTTCTTAATTGAATGTTTTGCTTTGCAAAGTGCAAAAAAATGGTTCTAATATTATGCTGTAGTCAAGCGAGACCCATTTAATCACACTCAATGGGTCAGAGTCTACATTAGGCCATGCGCTGTTGAGCTGCACCTGTATTCCCCTGGCAGAGGCATCATTTGCTGGCAGAGCTCATCCTGACATTGCCGAAGACTGAGCAGCACGTAGAAACCACTGCACCCTCACTTGGAAATGGCAACAATTAATGGAACAACTAAGCAGGAACTTCACAACTGGACTTGGGAGCTATGAGTCACGGCTGCTAATTTACTGCTGCCTATTAGACCATCTCCTGGCTAAGGAGAAGTTGTTTCCATGATAGTTGTCTGGCATAATTATTTTCATGCATAGAAGCATTTAAATAATAAAGCTCAGGAGGTGTGATTTTTGAGCTGAGAATCTCGATCTGTTTAGGTGTTTGCAGAACATGCAATGATAACCTCTCAGCTTCTGGCTCAGTAAACCAATGAGACCTTGGGCATATTCTCCCATGCCTGCGAAAAATGTGAGATCTCCTACATCATCTAGGAAGTCTGATGCAGTCTCTCTAAAAAGTGCTGGACAATGGGATCATAGGTCCCAGCTTTTGTTCACCAGATGTTATATCTCTGTGATGAAAAGAAGCATGAATGGAGCCAACCCAAACCTCCTCAGGAAAGGAACTGTTTAAGTCCTATCAGACTCACCTCTGTGCCAGGAAATATCAGATTCTACTGAAAAATATGCTAAGGCAAATGGAAGATAGGAAGGTGATACAGGAGAATCAGTATGGCAACATCAAGGGCAAATCCTGTTTGACCAGCCTCGTGGACTTTGCTGATGGTGTCAGCGCCTCAACGGCCAAGAGAAAAGCCACTGATGTCACCTATCTGGACTTCAGTAAGGACTCTGAGAGGGTACCCCACACTATCCTTCTCTCCAAATTGGAAGAGGTGGACGTGATGGGTGGACAGCTCATTGGATGAAGGAGTGGCTACAGGACTGAATCCAGAGAGTGGTGGACAATGGCTCCATGTCTGTATGGAAATCAGTGATCAGTTGTGTCTCTCAGGGGAGAGTATTGGAACTGATAACTTTTTAATACGTTCATCAGTGACATTGACTGTGGTGTCGTGGGATCCCTCAGATTGTTAGCTGATGACAGCCTGCTGTGGGGTGCGGTTGACATGCCACAGGGACGAGGTGCTATCCAGAGGGATGTAGAAAGGCTGAGCAGTGTGCCCAGGAGATCCTCACAAGGTTCAACAAATCCAAATGCAAGATCGTGCACCTAGGTCGAGGCAACCTTCACTACCAGTACAAGCTGGGAGATGAAAGGATAGAGTGCAGCCCCGCTGAAAAAGACCTGGGGGTACTGGCAGATGGGAAACTGGACATGAGCTAGTGATGTGCCTTCACAGCCAAGAAAGCCAACCATATCCTGGGCTGCATCAAAAGAAGTGTGGCCAGCAGGGCAAAGGAGGGATCCTGCCCCTCTACTCTGCACTGGTGAGGCCTCATGCAGAGAGTACAGCATCAAGCAGTGGAGTCCTCAGTTCAGAAGAGACACGGACCTGTGGGAGTGTATCCAGAGCAGGGCCACAGAAATAACCCAAGTGATGGAACACCTCTCCTGCAAGAACAGGCTGAAAGAGCTGGAACTTTTCAGCCTGGAAAGAGAAGGCTGCAAGGTGATCTGACAGTGGCCTTTCAGTATCTAAAGGGGAGCTAAAGGGGGTTTAACAAGAGCAAGTGTAGAGTCTTGCACCTAGAAAGGAATAACCGCATGTACAGGTTCAAGTGGGGGTATGACCTGATGGAGAGGAGCTCTGAGGAGCGGGACCTGGGTGTCCTGGTGGGTGACAGGTTGGCTGTGAGTTAGCAGTGTGCCCTGGTGGCCAAGAAGGCCAATGGGATCCTGGGGTGCATTAAAAAGAGAGAGGCCAGCAGGTCGAGGGAGGTGATCCTCCCACTCTGCCCTGGTGAGGCCTCGCCTGGAGTACTGTGTCCAGTTCTGGGCTTTCCAATACAAAAAAGACAGGGATCTCCTCGAAAGAGTCCAGCAGAGGGCTACAAAGATGATAAAGGTCATGGAACACCTCTCTTATGAGGAGAGGCTGAGAGACCTGGGTCTGTTCAGCCTTGAGAAAAGAAGACTCAGAGGGGATCTGATCAATGTCTGTAAATACCTATGGAGCGGGAGCCAAAGAGACAAGGCTGGACTCTTCTCAGCAGTGTGTGGTGATAGGATGAGAAGAAATGGCCACAAACTGAAGCATAGGAAGCTCTGCACAAATGTGTGTGGGAGCTTCTTCACAGTGCAGTGACGGAGCACTGGCACAGCTGCACAGAGAGGTGGTGGAGTCTCCTTCTCTGGAGACGTTCCAGACCCGCCTGGATGCCTACCTGTGCAATCTGGGCTAGGGAGCTGCTTTGGCAGGGGTTGGACTCAGTGATCTCTGGAGGTCCCTTTCAACCCCTACAATTCTGTGATTCTGTGAAAGGAGACAGAAACTTTAGCAGGGTGTATGGTGATAGAACAAGAGGAAATGGTTTCAAGCTCAGGGAGAGTAGATTTAGGTTAGATACAAGGAAAAAACCTTTTGCTATGAGGGTGGTGAGGCACTGGAATGGCTTACCTAGTGTTGTGGTTGATGCCCCATCCCTGGGGACTTTCAAGGTAAGGCTGGATCAAGCCCTGGGCAATCGGATTTAGCTGTGCATGTCCCTGTTCATTGCAGAAGAGCTGGACTAGATGACCTTTAAAGGTCCCTTCCAACTCTAAGGATTCTATGATTCTGTGATTCTAAGTGTGAGGCAGAGAAATGATGAATAGAATTAATCTCCCCATAGGGGATTTGCAAAGAAGTGTAACCCTACTCCAGGAAGAGTTAAGTACCAAACCCAGACTTTTCAGAAAATCTCAGATGCTCTTATAATTGTTTCATTTAATATGTTATCACAGAAGCGTAAGTTTCCCTTTCTTTTTGTTTGGACAAACCATAGATTCCTTTGATAACCTTCACCATTAGCTTATTTCCCCCCTTCTTGTTGCCATTGTTGGAGGGCACAAAGGTTCATAGTATTTAGTCCTTTGCACAGGAGCATACACAACACCCAGAGTTTCACAGCTGCCTGTTCACTTGTGATGGCCTTAGCCAAGCAGCTGAAGATCACAGGAGAGAAGAAAGCCGAGCTCTTTTTGAACCTTTCGTGAACCATGCAGACAGGATACCAGAGGTATCTGTTTTGTGACTAAGCAGAGGACTAGTATGCTCAGGGCATTCAGTCTGATATCTCTCACCACCTTAAAATTTTCTAATTGTTTTGTTTCTTTATATAAATATATATATATATTATTCAATGGTCCTCCAGGACATTGAATCTGCATTATGATCAGAGGCTGATGAGTTAAGGACATGGAAAATTAGGCTCAGCTGTATATCTGTGCAAAGGGCTACAGTAGGTTTTTATAGACTGTACAGTATTTCTAGCAAAATACTTTGAAATCAGAGAGCACCTTCTGTGTGAGGGACAAGGAACTCTTTACCATCAAGGATGTAGTGCAGAAAAGAAAGCAGGAAGCTTTTAACCCCTGTCAGTCATCTGTCTGCTTCTCAAACCAAGGTCCAGAAAATCTCCCCTTCCAGCTGATGGGATGCCTTTGCCATGACATAGCCCTGACAGCTCCTCACTCCCCCAGCACTGAAGTACTCAACTCCATGTGTTTGTGTCTGTGTGCATTTAAACCTAAGCAGTTTCAAGCAAAATCTGGTGCCACCCACTCAGCATTCCTTTGATAACCAAATAACACCGTCCCCCTCTGCTTGTATTAAGGTTCTACCAACCCTTTACTTCCTCATGCTGAGTTGCAGAAGAAGTTATTTGTCTTGGCATGCAGAGTAAAGAAGTTTTCTCTGCTCGAAATCGTTTCACAAGGACTAGGTGTTTCTGAGTTTTCGAGGGAGACAAAATATTTATTGCTCAGGATGAAAGCCAGCATCTGATTCAGGAAAACTGGCAAGGAACTAGTTTGGTGTTAGGCTATCTTAAAACTACCTTCTGCTTCTTCTAGGGCATCAGGTTCTTCTGAAAAACTTGATCAAAATCAGGCAACCAGATTCAATTTATATCTTCTTTGTCCAATGTTGCTTTAAAAATGGCATATAATGTGCCTACCCTCATTTCTCCTCTGATATGTTTTTGCAACCTAACTGCACACACATGCCCACACAGGAGTCTTGTTCTGTTGGAGGCAGTAGCTCCTGGGTTCTTGCCTAGGAAAGGAGAAGGTATCAGCAGAATCTGCATGCTAGGGAAACCTAAAGCCACAAATTTGTGCATATCATCTGACATTAGATGCAAACAAACACTGAATTTAGTGAGGCACGGTTAAAGCAGAAAAGAGTAAATTGAAAGAAGGAAAGCAAGAGGAATAGAAGAGCATGAACGTTCTGGGAATAAAGCTTGCAGCACTCAGTCCTGCATTTCTCTGTTAGGATAGGGCAAGCAACACGTAGGAGTTCTTAGATGATGAAGTGGACCTATGGAGCCAGGACAGAGAACAATGGATGCTTTAATCCCCTTGCTCATCTGCTGTTCCACTTAACTCAGGGTTAGGTTCTGCATAGGCTGAGAGTGAGTACAAGAAAAGAGCAGGAGAAGCTCCCAGAGCTGGATGTGTAGAATAAATTATACCTTCTAGCAAACTAGAAAACCTATCTTATTTCAAGAAAGCAAATAGTAGGAAGGGTATTTTGGAACATGCTGCAAGGGCCTTCTGTGGACTGAGAATAAATTCAGGTGAATCACTACTGTGACCTTTGTAACTTACGGTCTCACTTCATATGCACACACACCTATATGGGCTTCTGCCATCTTGCAAATGCAAGGGAAGGGTTTCTGTGCAGCATCTTGGTTTCTGTTCAACAGATCTAGAACACTGCACCAGATGAAGGCAATTTTCCCCCTCAATCTCGTAGGGTCAGAACAAATTAGCATAGCCCTTCCCACCTCCCCTAAGGGCAGGATAGGGTGTAATGTAGCCAAGGACTGATCTTGCCATGCAGTATCATTGGGGGTGACACAGCTGAGCCCCTGATGAGATGTTTGCTGACATGTGTCAGGAAGGATCATGGCATGCTTCCGTATGTGCCCAAGAGTATTCTGGGTATGCCAAAGGAGGCAAGGGGCTCGCAACATTTTGTAATATGGCATTTAAGACAAAAAGGAGTGAGCTGAGGCAGAACAAGACAAATTAATGTAGGATGACAACTGCCTTAAGAAGCATCAGATGTCCAGAGAAAATCAAAAGAATTCTGCTCAAGTCTCCAACGTAAATTTATATATACATGTACACACACACACACACACACATATATATATAAATATGTACATCTGTGTGTGAATAGGCATATACAGGCAGGTGATAGTGGATAAGAGTCTGCTGAATCTGGCAAGGTATATGAAGATGCTTAGATATATATTACCTGTTTGCTTTCTCTGTTTGTGACTTGAGCACATTTGATTACAAGTCATCTGTGTATATAGGTGCATGAATTTGTAAATATTCTTTTCACTCTCTCATAGATCTTGGTTACCGAAATTTTCTGAAGGTGACAAGAATGAATGCTATTAATAGCAAACATTAGGAAAAAAGCTTGTTTGTATGGATGTGGTAGCTATCTGGAGGTGTATCTATAAGAGATGGAAGAATTGAATGATGTGATTTATAGAGCTTTAACCACATGTAAGAGGGAAATTAAGGAAGAAAATTTCTTCTGAATGGCTTCTTGGCATCGAATTCTCAAGACTGTAGAACTGTCTTAAAAGAAATGAAGTGAAAATGCCACAATTTGAGAACTTTAGACACAATACAACTAAAGTGCACAATTATAGAATAGCTGAAATAGGCAGAGATAAGAACTAATAAATGCGTAAGGTTTTTGTGTCCTGCCACTCTTTGAAGCTGATGCACAAACACTGATACTCTTTCAGACTTCAATGTTGCAGAAGGCATTGCTGTTTGGCTGTAGGAGGTGTGGCATGCTCAGTATCAAACAACTCAGTATTCACCTTCTTAATAAAATCATACTTCTGGGCTGAGGTTGCAGGTTAAAACATCCCCATTTTTTTTTCTCTAGAGCTATGGACTGACCATAGATTGCCAAAGCCAGTAGGGAGAGCATTGTACAGTTAGAAGAGCACAGCAGACTATTCCTCTTACCCTGTAGTGGACACATGTATTGGCCAGCTGCACTGGCCTCCAGGCCCCATGCTACACTGCCAAGATGTCTATTGACTGCAATAGGAGCAAAGACTCCTCACTCTCATGTGGACGCCCACATCTGCAAACCTACAGATCAGTGTCTCAGTTTGGAGCTATGTCACTGCTCTAACAAGCCATTCTCTGTTTCAGTGTAATCCTACATCTCCTGCCATGGCAAGGAGTGTCATTAGGGTCTACAGAGCAGGAATCAGCCTTTTAATATCACAACAGACATCTGAATCTGAGCACATCACTCCCACGTCCCTTCACAGTCAACAGAGGTATTTGTGCCTCAACAGGCTGATTCATCCTATCAACTGTTATCTAAGAAAGGTTGGGCAAACTGCTGTGGGCAAGTGCCTATCTCTTTCAACTAAGTATAAAGTAAGTTTCAGCAACTACTTTAGACTCAACAGCTAATATTCAGATGGCTAAATTTAAGAGAGCGGAATCTCACCAAGAGCATATAAATTAAACACACATAATCTCTGATCCTTAACTGTGCCTGCAGGTGTGTTATGCTGGAAGTGGTACAGATACGTATCATAGTTTATCTGACCGATTGCAAACAACCAACACAGCTGGAAAAACCAGTATCAAATAAATACAGAGATTTCCTTTGTGATAAAATCTACAGAGGTAAAAAGAAATTCTCAAATATGTGTCTTAATAACAGTATAAAGTTACTGACTGATGGACATGTAATCCCTTTGTACATCATGCATGAGAAGGAAAACAAGTCAAAAGGAACTGGGAAAAATGATTTGTGAAGTATTCAACCACAAACATAATATACAACTGCTATCTAAATAACAAATTTCTTAGACTAAGACTAAAAGCATTAAAAAATGTGGTGACAGCCAGTAAGACTTTGCAGTTCCTGAGGTTTCAAGGTATTTCAGAGAAATAATATTTTGCACATATGCAGCAGGTTTCACCTGAAGATCTCAAAGCACTTTGTAAGTATATATGCGTTAATTAATCTTCACAGCAGCTCTATGAGGTAAGCACTGTAAATATAATTATCTTGATTTTACAGATGGTGAACTTGAGACTCAAAGCACTGAAATAACTCCCCAAGTTCACACTGTGAATCAGCAACACCATAGTGACTGGAATCCAGCAGATTCGACGCCACTTTTCTTCCCTAATGCAGATGACAAAAAACCCTTAGCTTACAGTAACACATGGCAGAAAGAGCTTCTTGGGGGCCTCACACTTTCTCATTGGTAAAACATGTTCTACCCTTTGAATAGGGGATATGATAAATGCATGCAGTGATATTTATTATTAAAATGTTCTTTAGCATCTGCATTATTACCACTGGAGGACCATTATCAATAGATGGTGTTTGTTAGCAGGTGAGATCCTATCTTAGCATCTAGCATGGCCAATTCTGGTGGCTGCTTGCTGCTTAAAAGGACAATTTCCTTAATAAGCAGTTCTTAAGAAGGCTCAGACAGCAATCACGCTCCCTGAACATCTTTTGTCTTCATTTAGTGTGACATTCTTGTTGTATCTTGTAAATAATCTGTGGTTGTCCCCACTGGCGAGAAACACATTTTGATATAATGTCAGCCTCAGCTGAAACTGAGTAAGCTGAGCTTTCCATGCAGGGGAGGGTCTCTCGAGCACCCACATCTGGATCTTCAGCCTACTTTTACCTTAATAAAAAAGTCAACCTGCCAGGGGGTAAGGGGCTGTAAACTGAAGGGGATGATACGTGGCATGGGTGATAGTCAGTGCTAATGCTTTTTTATGGTAGGCTGTCAGAGTCAAGGGGGTTCTACAGAGGCACTTGGTGGTCTCTTTTCACCTTAAAATATTAAAGCTACCATGTAGGGCCATGCATTTTGAAAGCATTACTTTTTCTCTCCCTGTATTAGCTAAGCATTTAAAGATGGAACGAGTTTCTATTTTCATTTAAGTTCCTTCAGATTATTCTATTTGTTTCTGTTCTGCCCTACTCTGGACCTTACAGGGTGCCCATCTCCAGGGGTACCTCTGTTTACGGCAGTGATGCTTCAGCAAAATGTCTTGATTATTGGTTTTGGTGGAAGTTATGTATCAAATTATTTTCTTCTGCCCTGAGATTCACAGAAGTATTTACAGCTGGTTACATCCAAGTAGTGTTTTTATTTATGCATGGACTAGCTATCTGTCTGGGAGACTTGGAGGTTCACACTCTTTTACATATTACCAGTTTTCATGTCAAACAGTGTCAGACTTCACCCACTTTCCTCAGTAGATGGTTGTTCAACCTTCGTAAGAATATTATAATATTTTCCTTTATGATGTAGAAGAGGAAAAGAAAAAAAAGAGCATCCCCCAAGCCACTGAAAAGGTAATTGGATTGTATCAGGGTCATCACAGGGGCACTTTGAGCTGACGTCAAAGGCCAGGGCTAGTTCCCATTTCACTTTGGGATGACATCTCCCCTGCAGCTCAGAGATGTCTGGATGCCAAATGGTCCCCAAGGCTACTTCTGCAGGGTGTTGTGATGACCTCCTCACTCCAGCACCCCTGCAGACCTTTGTCCCTTTATTATGGAAGTCAGTGGGGCAGAACCTGTCTGCCTGCATTTCCTCTTTGGCATCTAAAGATAAACCAAGGAGATGCTCAATTTTGCTGCAAAGATCGGGATAGGTCCCTCCTTCCTTGCAAATTTCTAGGTAAGGACATCAGTTGTGTGGGTAGCAAGCCCTGAGGACAGACAGTTGTGTTATTCAAAGCCAAATCCTGCCTTGGGCTTCCACTACACTGGTCCCTTGAATGTGTGCAGTCCTGAGGTCTCTTTATTTCTGCCGCATTGCACTTTTTCTTTTTTTTTTATTTTAATATAGACTTAGTTTAAAATCCACCTCTCAGCTGTGCCTGCAGGGAGTTCCCAGATGAGGCCAGTAACAGATGTGTGGGCACATCTGAAAGCAGGACGCATCCCTGAGCTCCCTCCTGTTTGCTGTCCTGTGGGGATGGACCTCAGCTGCTGGGCACAGCTTAGGATCCCTGCAGGCTGCACATATCCTTTCCACTCACTTATCGTTCTGGTAGTATATTTAAAGGAGAGGGGAAGAGGGAAGAGAGAGAGAAAAAGCAAGAGAAGCCTCCAAAGTCAGGTGGGAGATGCCTGCCAGCTCTGGATGCACTACCACATGATTCCTTCCTTGGCATTTCTTTCTTAAGTTTGAAAGATGCCCTGAGGTGGGTTGCAATATCTGCATAGATTTACTGGTAAAGCGAAAATCGTGCATTGCATATATCCCTGTTGATTGCCACATTGTTATGGGAACCTGGGGAGTCCATAATGAAAAGAGTAAAAAAAAAAACAGATGTAAAAAAATTGTAAACAACAAAAGTCACGTTACTTTTCCCAGGAAGCCCTGAAATAAGAGTGTGTTAGAGAGGAGTAAAGATGACTCACAAACACATGTCTTGAAGTAGCAGACAACTCCAGACCCGCATCCCATTCTAATTACCACTTTTGTTTGCACATGTATCTGTTTGTGGAGATCCTTCAAAAAACATTCAGCATTATTTCACTTTCTCATGAATACCAATCATCTCAAGCAACTTAAGAGTTGAACAAGGAAAGAGAGGAAAAGAAAAAAACCACCACACTAAATTCTCCCAGCCTGGAAGAAGACACTGGTTCATCAGTTTGTCCATTCTAACTTTCTTTGGAGGACCTCCTCGTGCAGTTCTATTGTCCTCAAAACAGTTGCAGAACTCCTGCAGTCTTCACCTCGTCCATTAAGGCTAAATCAGCACTGATCTGGGGTTCTGCCTTGTGTAATAACATCTGGTAACCACCACTGCCTTCCGTACTCTGAGCTGGATGCACTGCTCTTTGTTCTGCAATTGCCATGTTGCATGTCTAGCCTTTACCTGGCTGCATTTTGGAAACTGAGAAGAGATCTCAGCACGTTATTTCACGATTGCAGAAGCTGCCAGTCTTCAGGCTCTCTGATTAACTTCTGCCTTCTCTAGGGACAAATGGTCCTGCTTAAGCAATAAGAAATGTCAGCGATGCAAAACCAGTATCTAAAACATCCCCACGAGCTCAAAAACAACAGCACAATTCATGGAAGAAAAATTCATTGAAAGCTACTGATACAAAGAAAGTACTTGTGGCTCAGGAAATCCCTGAGCTGCAGGAAGCTAGGAAATCATTGCTTTTGTAATTTTCACTACACTTTATGATTGACTACTCTAGGAGATGAGATATGTGTGAAACAGATTGTTGATATGACTGGCTATAATTGTTCTTGTGTACTTATATTACATTCCTGTGTTCCCTGGGAAGAGTGAACCAGTGCTCCTGAGAATGGGTGATCACAGCAGCACCCTGTGGAGAACTGTCCTCCGCATAGTGTTTTACCATGGCAAATTGGTAGCCATCTCCTAGGGCTGCAGCTTATATTGGCAGGAACAAGGAATAGAAATGAGCCATTCGCAGGGTGGGATAAGGTAGACGCAAGACAGAATGACATTAGTAGTGCAGTAGATAGAAATAAAAGAAAATGGGTTTTTCTTTCTGATATTCTCCTTCCAAGAGCTGCCCCAAAAGGTTCCATGAAGAATATTTACAGAAAAACACCAGGCACACAATGTCACAGGAATGTCTGCTTCCCAGGGAAATCTGATGTTTATATGCTTTAAAGAAATGAAAACTCAAAATACCTTTGCAGCTGGAAGTGGAGAATAAATATCCATAATTTGGGAATTTTTTGAGTGGACAGGAAAAAATAACCCGATTTACAAGATGAATTTGCAATATGTGCCTATGACCATATATTTGCACGTTTGCTGCAAATTTGGAGAACTACTTCATTAAATCAGTAGAAAGTCTGCTATCCTTGATCTGTATCAGAATTTGCTCAAAAACCATTAGATAGAATGTTCTCTATGTGATCACGTTTGATCATAATGGTAATGTTCACAAACTGAAATGATATTAGAACTAGTTAACATAGAACAGGTTAAGACCTTCCCCCTAAGCCTAGAAAGACACCAGTTGTTTTAAAAGTCCTCATAATATTCATCAAGTTCTCAAGCGCGAACACAAATTGAATTTTCTAACACAAAGTACATGCTGGATATAAGGATGCTACTGGAAACAAGGAAATAGCCTCCCCTACCCAATTCAAGTGGCCTTGGTTAATTAAGAAAGATTGAAACCCAGCATTTGCAATGACGAAGGTGGTTTAGGTCAGGCAGGTGAGATGAAAGATGGATAGAACTGGAAATACTTGGGCTGTTGTTGGATCAGGATGCTGCACAGATCAAATCTGACTTTTGAAGTCAATAGCTAGGTATAGACACAGCACTGTAGACAAATACTAAGATACACTTATGCCAGTTGTACATCTGCAGGTCAAGAAGAACAAATTAAATCTTTGACAGTCTTATAGGATACCAGTGCAAGTTAAAGTGCACGTTACAGGGATGAGACCAGTGGCAATGGGTTAAGATGAATCTTGCCATTTTGCTGTAGCTTATTTTTTCAATCTAAAGTAAATATAACTCTATTTTAATTCTGTAGAATTTTCTGAGCATTCCCCTTGAATAAAATACTTGGGCGAGCAGATGAGAGGTGTAAGGATACATAGACTGATTCTGTCTTCTGTGATGATGTTTTTGACTCTAGCGATAAACACGTAATTCATTGACAGTCTAAAGCATTGCCAATTTGATATTAACATATACTAATTTCATATTAATTTAAACGGAGGATATGCTTGCTTGATAGATGCAACTGTAGAGGAAAAGGTGAGCCTTTTCACACAGCTGAAGAAACCAAAGCACAGGCTCACAGCATGGATGAAGTCCACAGCATAAAAGCTCAGAGATATTAGAGACAATGAGTTTGTTTCAAACCTTACTTTTGTTTCAAACTTTTCTGCTGACTTCAAATGGAGAGAACTGGGGAAGAACTGTGAGGCATAGCATCAATAAAATCACTGCAGATTCGATGTGGGAGAAAAAAGTTTCCCAGCTCTGACACAACTTACACTCTAAAAGCAATATCCTAACTGCTAGCCATCACTCCAAGGTCTTCATTAAACACAAACTTGCCCAACCCGATCAAAGCCTGAAATTAATCAGCTGAACTCGTTCTTCTGCCAGTGTAAAGTGGCATTTCCTTTCTCAGGACCAGGAGCTTTACACCAACTCCCACCAGTGCAGAGATGTGTGAGTGTTGCTGGTGTGTGTTAGTTGCTGTGCTCCACTCCTAAGGGACAGTATGTAAAGAGCAAGTCTGTGTTACTCTGCATTTTGACGACCTGTGGAAGAATGACCGTGATGCATGCCTGAGATCTTGCAGCTTCACAGAGACAATTCTTTTTAACTTCTATTTGGACGTTGCTTTGGAAAATACTCAGTAACTTTTCTTCTCCCTGTTCTTTCTGTGAATGAGTTAGAATCCAAAATATTTCAGTGGGGACACATGAATGCCTTCCACTTGGATGAAAGACAACTCCCATTTTGCTCCTTCCAGATGAAAGCACTTTTCCTTTGGGCTTCCTCTTCCCTCTCAATAGCCATTAGCTCCCACGGTCATGGAAAGCTGAGGGAATAGAAGTGATAGCCGAGCGTAATGAAAAACTTAACCAGCTACCCTGCATCAAATGTGGTTACTGGTGTGACACGAAAGCCCCTCAGTGACCCTTTCCAGCGTTCTTCTCAAGAAGTTCTACTAAGGGAGGATAAGAGGATAGAACCTGCTGATTGCAGCCATCACTTGTGGGTTGAAAATGGCGTCCCAAGTGCCAAATGTTGGAACCTCACTTTAATGTTTAATTTTGTGTTTAATTTTTAAAATTTGATTTGATCATTACCATAAACATTAAACAATATTTCCTGTTTAAATATGAATAGGCTGCATTATTTGATTGAAATGAGTGTTCAGATGGCTAATGCGTTTTATTACAGCCATAGAATTTTACTGTTATTTCCCCTCCAGCTGCTGCTGTTCCAGGGAACTTGAAGGGATTCAGTTTTCAATAGGACGGGCTCTATCCGATGGCATGGTGTGGCACACAAGCTTGCCAAGAAGAGTCTTTCTCAGCCTGGGGATACTGCTGCTGGTAGTTTTATAACACTGATGAGTGGCTGTTATGGTTCAATGTCCATACTGGGATCTCTGAAAGGCTCTTTACAGCCCATCTCCCCACTACCTAACATCTCTTGTTTGCTACTGAAATGCCAGCTCCCATCTTTGGTTATCCTCTGATAACATCCTCTATCACTCAGTAATTGAATTTTGCAGACAAGCATCTCGTTGTTTTCTCCCATGTTGCCCCTTCATGCATGGTAGGAGCTCCTTAAAAGAGAGCTGCAATCCCATCTCTGGATGTTCCCTGAAATTCCTCCAAAACCTGTCCCCCTTACTATGATGCTCTCGTACAGTTTTGACAGTGCTGAGACTGAAAGTGTTTTGAAACCACCTCATCACTATGAAACTTTTTCTCCATTTCCTCTACTCTCTTTTCTGTTTTTGTCTCTCTGTTTTCTCTTTTACTATCCCTAAGTTTTAGAAAGTTTGGAGCTTTTTACTGGCCTCAGTAATAGTGCTTGCATTGTGCAGCCCTTCCCCATGACATGGATTTCTCAGTGCCATTTTAATTAGAGTGAGTTGGAAAACCAGAATTGCATTTAGAAGAAAATGTCAAGATTTTGTATGTTATTTCAGTTCGGGACCATAACCTTTTGCAAATGCTTGGGTTGAAAACATCACCCTTTCCCCTCGAAAATTCCCATGAGCACAGCTGTTAACGATAACTCAGCAGCCCCGGTGTCTCTCATGCCATCAGAATACGGCCTGCATGTAGAAGCACCTGCTGATGCAAGAAGTCCATCTTGAAAAATCCACCTCAGAAACCTGTCCGGTAAGTTTCATCAAATCCACTATTTTTATGCCCAGAGTCTGAATCATGAAAAATTAACATTTTTGCCTGAAAAATTGTCTCTCTCAGCACTCATTAGCATATGGATAATAACCACTTAAGAAAGTAGCTTGCTGGCTGTTTCAATACATCCAGACCGAATTTTTCTGGCAGAGAACAGTGGAAAATGGAAGTCGGTAGCAGCTCTTTCTGATTAATAGCAAAAGCATTTCCACTTTTGTTAGACTAAAGGTGTATTCCAGTTAATCCTCAGGAAGGATTATAATAAAGAAACAAATCCTTACTGTGAGGTTATTCTGAAACTCTATCAAAAGAGATTAAACTTCTTTTAGTGGCAATTTGAAACTTTTTAAGATGACAAGAAGTTAGTTATAGGTCTTCAGATTCAAGAGTTTCCTGAAGTTAAAGTGAATTTCCCATTTCTTTTAAAAGGAAGGGAATGTGATCCAAGGGGAGTCATTTTTCTCCTCTAAACTGTTATGCATGAACTTATTTTAAACTAGTTGGCCAGACTCTACAAGAAATGTGGAGAGATGCTAGTGAATTTCCATGAAATGATTCATCCTCACCTGTCTTAGAAGTGCATTAAAGAACTTGTGGGAATACACATCTTCTTTGTTGACTGTCAAAACACACAAACAATCTTGGAATAACTGCCTAACCTTTAGAAGACAGAAGGTAAGGGAGATGTACTCCATTCCAAGCAACTTGCCCCAAACTCTATGACAAGAATAAGAGCAGACTTCCGCTCTACCAATTTTGAGACCTGTCTTCTGCTGTTTGACCTATGGTGATGTCAGGAGTGTCTGTGTCTTTCCCTGATTGATAAATAAATAAATGAAGCCAAAACCAAAACATCACAGTCTGTAATGTTTCCAGTCATGTATTTTGCAGTGTCTCTTTGATACCATTTTTATTGCTTTTGGATCTTGTAAAATAGATCTTGTAAAATTTTGGTACATCTCCCTTCTTTTGACCACAGAGAAAAGTGCCAGAGAGCATTATGAAGACGCCTCACAGCAAGCAGAGATGAAACAGTCTTCTGAGCTTAGGTGGTCCCCTAAAGACATGGGATATCACCATTTTGTCTATCCTCGTTTTAAGTTACATCTCCTTCCACTGAGGCCCACCTTCATGATCCAAGAAAATTCACCATCAGGACTCCCTTTCTGCATGTAGTATGATTTCCCCTTTGCTTGAATTTTGCCCATACAAAATAACTTACTTATATTATTTCTTGTGCAAGATTATTTACATTGCCCTCTAACCTGTTTTATAACAGAAGTTTGAGTGTGCAGAAAGTCCCATCCAATACTATGTTTGCCACCCATGAAAACCACATCTGTCCTCATGCAACAGCAAAAACCACCCAGCCTGCTGATTCTGTGAGGATACTGGATGTTTATAATAAAAATAAATACGATATATCACACAAAGTGAGGGAAAAAAAAACTAAAGCAGAGCAGAACTGTTACGAAGGCTTAAAGCAGGTATCTACCCATGAAGCTATGTACTCCTTACACAAGCTGTGTTCTTCGTAGTAGATGTTACAGCAGTGAGATGGTTGCCTTACTGCAAGAGGCTGAAGCAGAGTAAATCTTACTTACTTACTTTCCAGCAGCAAGACAGAGCATGTAGCCGAAATGATTGTGCTGCTGCTGTCTTCTAGACAGATATACACAATATGCACTTACATGGTACTCCACATCGACAGAAACAGGCTTTAATTGTATTTGATAATCAAATCTGCTGCTCCAGTCAGGTCCTATACAGCATGCAATTCAGAATGAACGTAACAAATAGGCTCATTTTTTTTAGTGCTTTCCCTTATTTTCCTCTAAACTCAATGCAAAGTATAGTAGGTTTGTATGATCCAGCGGGCATTCTCAGGGCCAAGATGTTTATATTAATAAAATAATACTAGAAATGGGATTATGTTAATGGAAATCAGTCCTACTAGCATTCTGAAACTGCCTTCTATTCCATCTTATGACTAATATTCAAAAAAGATTTCCCTCTCTCTCTTCCCCTTCTCCTTCCCACTTTCTCCCTGTGTCTATTACAAGGATTTTAATAGACATTCAAATGTTAACTCTCAGCAGCTCATGAGAATCAATTTTTTTTTTTCTTTTAGTTGCTGGTTACCATATTATTTTGTATAATTGTTGATGTCTGTTGCCTAAATTATCTCTCCCAAAAAGTGATCACATACATGTTGAAAAATAGAAATAACAATAACAACAACAACAACAACAACAACAACAACAATAATAA
This sequence comes from Cyrtonyx montezumae, assembly GCF_038088225.1. Taxonomy (NCBI): domain Eukaryota; kingdom Metazoa; phylum Chordata; class Aves; order Galliformes; family Odontophoridae; genus Cyrtonyx; species Cyrtonyx montezumae. The sequence continues at coordinate 17,024,217 of NW_027071992.1, forward strand.
TAAATCTAACAACCCTTCACAACCCAGATGCAACCTTGAGGGAAGGAAACCGCTAAACAAAAGAGAAAATAATAATAATAAAACAACAACAACAAAAAAAGAACAGTCCTTCTAGCTAATTCATCTGCCCAGTAAGTGCTTGTGTGCGGTGGATCAGATAGGCTTGATGGCAGGTGACGGGGGTCGGGGCTTTGCACACACTCTGAAAGGGTTTTGATGATTGCAATTACTCGCCCACGCTTTGACATAGCACACAATGAAAGACTACAATTAGACAACTATTATTCCTAACTGCTGATACCAATGATGTCCATACAAATGTAGCTCACTTTGTCATTGCATTATTCATATTGAGGTGCATTTGTGTATATGAGTCTGTGAAAAAAAGAGGGGTGGCAGTTGCTGTTTGTATTTGTGACACTGTATAAATTATCTAGATTTATGCACACTGTCTCTGTAAATCTATATTTAAGCACACAGCCATGTGCATTGTTTCTCTGCCTGTATCTGCAGACTTACACACATGGAGATGCAGCAGGAACCCTGGGATGGCACGGTGCAGCTCTCCTGGTCTGCAGGCAGAGCCCACAGAGCTCATGTGGGTTTGGGATGAAGTCCTGGCTGGTATGGTGGGGATGCAATGTCCTGTCCCTAGCTTGTGTCTTTTCAGGCTCTCTCGTTCATTGCACCTCATTTCCCCTGCAGTGCTGTGTGCTAAGCAATGGCTTCTGAACACGCTTTTGTAACAAAGAGGTTTCCTTTAACTACAGAAGATTTTTTAAATTGGGAGAACGTTAGGACAGATGATTTTTTAACTCATTTTTAAACTGAAATGCTTACCTCTGCTCAGCAGACACAACCCAGTGCTGTTCGGGATTTAACTATTCTGTAATCATTAATTTCTAATAACTAATATTGATAATGCTTAATAATAAGAGAAGGTAATAGCTAGCAAGAATATCCAAAGTTGATTAATCTAATTCAGGCTACAGCAGTCTGACTAAAAAAAAAAAAAAGAGCAAGTGGACAGGGAATTAATTAAGAAAAGCTATTCCATGTTAAATGCACACTATACCTTAATCTGAATGAACTTCTCTGTGTAGAGAGCCCTTTCGATTTATTTTATCCTACGGAATAGGGAATTCTAGTCAAATGTTGCCTAAAGGAGTTAAAGCACCGCTGGGACGGGGGTCTGTGCTCTGTGTGGGATCAGAGCTGCAGGATATGCCAGTACCTGCTTCAGCCCTTGCTCCTGCCTCAGCTGTGTGCATAGCAGCTCTTGCTAAAGATACCAGTGAGGCAATCACTGAACGGGTAATATATTATTAGATATACTCAGCCTGACTCGGGTGATGTGAAATCCGAAGGCACAAGCAAATTTGCCCCAATCAATCATGTTTTTAATTGATTTATGACTGCATCATCAGGATGAAAAGATGTCTGTAGCCCTGCAATACATGCCAGTAAACATTTATTCATGAACAGTTTTGGTCTGCAGTGAGAATTCCTCCCAGGAAAGTAAGTCACATTGAAATGAAATGCAAGTGTAACCATTAATGATAAAATCAAATAATAAGGCACAAAATAACACAAAACAAGAGTAATAAACCTCTCCAAGGAATTGCATCATTGTTAATGAAGCAAGTAATCAATAGACCATTGTTTGAAAGTGTTGCTGGTTGCATGACTGCTTAGATATAGACTGAGTAACAGCGGCAGTCTGAGAAATGATGTAGACTCTAAGTAGCTACTGTGTGAGAATCGCTGGGAATCACGGCCTGGGATCTTTTGCTGATGGCCCCTCTACTGATTTGCTTTCCTAAAGAAGGCAACACTCCACCTGACCAAGCCCTTAAGTCCCAGTTTGTGATTGGTCAGCAGGAAATAGCAATATGGATAGTGAGAGCAGGTTGGAGCCTCAGGAAGATGCTCAGGTGAACTCCTTGTGCAGATAGCTGTGCTTCCACAGGTCCTTACTGTGATGAGAGACAAGCAGAATGTGTGGAGCAAAGCCCAACCATGGAGCAAGATGCTGCAGCAACTTAAGTGTCCCTCACCCAGAGGTGATGTGGAGGGAGAATGAGGAGAGCTGGGGTGGGAAACCAGCTCTATTCATCTTTCCCTTAATCTACTACCTCTGTGCCCTCCTACTTCTCTTTCATCTAGCTGCTTGGCCCAGTGCACGGCTCACCTAACATAAACGCCTTTGGAAAGAGTGGTGGGACTTACTGTCTTGAGTCCCTGACACTTCTGTTTTTAGGAAGCTGAAGCTCACAGCACATCTGGATTTGCCAGCTGTGGGATGTTCACATCAGGAGACAGGTGGTGGGGTTTGTCACATCTTGTAGGTGTCACGCCAGGGCAGGGAAGCATCAGTGTGGGCAGGGGCTGGGCACCCAGCAGCACCGGGCAGTCAGGCAGAGTTCGGGCTGGGAAGCTGCGCTTTACAGCCTCTCAAGCTGTCCAGGCTTCTTTCATCTCCCCAGTGGGGTTTCCAATTGCAGATGTCCCCAAGACCTGACAAAGCAGTGACAGCCCCACTACAGGGTGGGTGAGCACACTGCAGAGTGGACAGGGACACTTCAGCATCAGAGACAATCTGCAGCAGGATGATACTGGAGGGCTGGGGAACTGCTGTGGGCTAGTGTTTGCAAAGTGAGAAGCACCCAATGCACCAGCAACACATGGCTTCATATCCCAGGCTAGGTGGCAGTGCCAGGAGCAGAGTACTGTAAAACACCTGCCCATTCATCTAAAAATGTCACACACCCCGTTTTATGTGTGGATGTTAAACTGCATGTGAAACTCTGGCTGTGAGAGCCTGTGCCACGAAAGGAAACTTTCAGGATAAAATCCTCAGTGCTTGGGAAGTGAGCTATTGCTGGCTGGGTCTTGTCTTACAGCCACATCTGGAAGCCACATGCCAGCAAGGCGTTCCCCGAATGGACAGTTTGGGGCAGACTTTTTCCTGTACTCAGGGAACCCTCAGAAAGATGGAAGGAAAGAGAAGGAAAGGGAAGGATAAAGAAAATCTGTTATTGGCTTATGAGACCCTGGACCTGGAGCAGATTATGAGCATCTTCGTTAGAACTGCAGCAGTATGCATTTTCTTTGGGAGATAAAGGTCCTAGCACCTAAGCCAGGTGTGTTCATCTTGGGTACAGCGTCATTTCCACTGGCTTCAGGCAGAGAGAGCAGGATTTAAGGTATGCATGCCTTTAAGGATCTGCCATATGAGCCTTTCTCTCCAGTGCACTTCTCATTCCCTTGGGCTTAATTTCAACTCCTTCCACTTTATAGTCTGTGGCCTCTGCTGCAAATTCAGGGAGCCAGGGAACTGATTTTTAAAAAATACTTTCTGCTTGAAATATTGCAAGTAAAGAGCAGATGAGAATATATATCAGTTAAATGCTTTTTTAAAGGCATATATGACATGACACGACACACTGGATTCTAAAATTAAGTACAGTAGCAAGGAACCCCCAGCTGGAATTTCCTAAAATATGGCTTTCTTCCTCTGAAACCACTTTTAATTTTAAGTGCTGACTTTCCTGACCCAGAATAAAGTTACAGGCAATGTTTACTAGCCATCATAGAAGGGAATTGCTCCCTTATTGCATTCCAAGCGTGCAAGCCACTGAAAATCAATATAAAGAAGTAGGAAAGAAAGAATAAGAGCATGCCCACTCATCTCCCGCTCCGCACGCACAGACAGACACATCCATAGACCTGTCTCCCTCCTCCCCACCATGACAGGTAATGGCCCTCTCTAACCTTAGAGGCTGGCAGTGAAGAAAGATGAAGTTTGTCACATTGTTTCCAAGAAGTAAGTTGTACAGCTAGGTCACCTCCGATTTTTAGCTAGTCAGTCAAGGCTACATTTCCACAGCAGCATGCAGCTGCCTTTCCCAACAAATAGGGAAATGATGAACCCATGTCACAGCAGAGGACACCGTCTAAACTCCCCGTGTTTCCATCACTTTGGGAACATGATGGGAGATGACAGGGACATCAGACAGGGTGATGCAAGCCAGGAGTCTCCATCACAGGGCTCCTTGCAGAGGTGGCAAGTGGGCATGCTCTGGACATTTCAGAGACACAGGCAGATGTGGAGAGGTGCAAGGTCACACCTGGAAGCTGCTTCTGCAGGGCAGGGCACTGCAAGGAGGAGAGTGATCACTACTTGGCACCGGAGCCTGGAGGCAGACAAGATGCTGCAGTGATCCAGCAGTTGTCTTCCAGACATCTCGCTTTCTCAGTGCAGCTCGGTGTCGAGGCAGGAGGGTGACAAGAGAAAGGAGGAAAGACTCACTTGTCGATTCTGCTAAACTTTCTGCAGGAGGGCCATGCTGGTCTTAAAAGGGGTCAGATTTTGTCTTTGCTTACAGGGACCTCTTTGACTTCTGCAGACTTGTTTGCAAGAAAAACACAAGGTCCCCCTTTCGGGGTTTATTTGGCTGCTGCTCCTTCAACATAAATGTGAAAAGGCAGGGCCAAAGCAATCCTCATTCTGTCTCTCCACAGCATACTCTAACTGGGGCTGTGCTGCTTCAGAACAGCTTTGGTTTGTTGGAGAGGATAGGAAGGGATTTTGACCAATGGTTCATGCATCAGCTTCAGGGTGAGCAGCAACAGCTGAATGCTGGTCACAAAGTACCAAAAACCCTTCCCTGACCCATGTTCCTAAAATAACCCAGAACAGGTGATGTTCAACTGAGTGCTAGTGCCTTCAAATGATCATGTTCATGTCAGGGTGATATGCACACACACAAGCAACATTCAGCTCTCAACTCTGGGGGAAATATTTTATATGTTGCCAGTCCCCTCACTTTAATCATAGCCTTTCATTTTGGCCTGATGTCTGTTTCTGGGACAGGGACGGTACTTGCCAGGTGTGCAAAATCACAAATATGGCTCTGCCATCTCTTAAGTCCTGGTGACACACAAGCCTTCCTTTCCCACTGGTAAGGATAGACCAAGGAGAAGACTGCCACAAGACGAAATCTTTGAGACTGGCAAGACTGTCCTATCCTGAGTGGCTTAGATCCCTTAGAATAAGTCCCAGGAAGTATCTCTAAATGATGCAGTCCCAGGCAGTCCTCAGCGGCTGCAGCCTTGCCTGCAGCTGACAACTTTATCACCTCCTTCTCTCCCTCCTGCTCTCTCACCCGTCCTTTGGTGCGCAGGGTATTCAGGGTGATGGCTTGTGCCAGTGTTAATGGGAATAACACTTGGAGGCTGCTGGAGGGAATCAAGGCCTCTGTCTTCCCAGGCCATCACTGCTTTGCGGGCTCTGGCTCTCACCTTTAATGTGGAGTCAGCTTTCTTGGCACATGGAGGATTCTCCCTGTGGGATACTTTGCTGACTTTTCTCTTCACCTTGACTCAGACACACACAATAGAAATAGCAGCTGTGGACTCCTATGGTTTCAGACCCTGCCCTGTTTCAATTAGAGAGGCACAAGGATCTGCAGAGGAGGCTTTCAAGGAGGATTTGTGGGTTTCCTTTTGAGTTTTAACACAGAAAAAAACAAGTCTTGTGCTGAACCACCTGCTTCTCCTGAGTGCCTCCAAGCACCTGGCAAGCAGGCAGGAATGTTGCTACTGTCCCTTGTCTGTTGGGAAGCATGGAGCGTACTCCAAACAGGTTCTCACCCCTTCACACCCATCCTATGACACAGCCAAAATCTGCCCCCACTGTGAGTTGTGCCAGTGGAAGAACTTATGACATTGAGATTGTTGATCCAAGCCCTGGATAATGCTTCCCCAGCCCAGCTTCATCAGGCTCCCTGTGGGGAGCTGGGTAGAGGCTCTTTTGGTCCCTTCAACTGGGCTGCTGCAGAGGAGATGGGAATTAGCTGGAAAAGCAGTGACTGCTGGCTGGCAGCTGAGCACAGTTTGCTGGGCATGACACCAAGGCATACTTGATCTTAAGATGTTTTTGAAGGGCCCCCAGGAAGCACACCCTTAGCTGAAAGAAAGCAAGCACTTCCACAGTTACTCAGAGATGCTCTTGGTGCTGAAGCAAAAGTCTTCTCCTTGCACTACTCCCCTATTTTCCCTCACTAGGATAGAGGGAAATAGCATGGGGCACCTTCCTCAAGAAGCACCATCCTTGCCTAGGAAGAAGAGGAGGAAAAGCTGTATTGAAGAGCAGCTAGGGTAAACTCGGAAACTGAATAGCTGTGATAATCAGTTGTGCATGTTTAGTTGGTCCTTTTTTCCTTGTAAAGAATTGCCACGAAAATGTTCTAAAATAAGTCAGACTGGCATCTTCCCTACACCACACGCTATTTGGCTCCAGGGAAAGAGGGGTAGCGCCTGCTAGAAGGTTGTGGCAGGGATGGGGCTTAGAAACCAATCAGGATTTTCACAGCATCTCAAGCTGTTTGAGGCCTTGCCCTCTGCTGTCATGTGCACGCTAGAGATTTTTTTCTTTCTTGTTCAATAAATCCCCTGTTTGCAAGACCTCGGGAGTGTACAAAAGTTTGAAAGTGACCCAAGTTCAAGCACAAGGCTCAGCAGGAGACAAATAAAAGGAACTTTAAATCTATTATTAAATAAGTGAAATCTCACAACATCTTTAGGTCTGACTTGCATTTTCTGAGCCCTTGAAGTTGCTAATAAAGACCAGCAAATGGCTTGAATTCTGATCCTCAGCTCTGGGAGAGGATCTGCTTTGTCTGATAATTCTTGGGAAAGCATCCAGAAATATATTTGCCAACATTTGGAGGCTTTGGAAAATATTTGAAATTTTCAAGTTGGGGCGAGCCTGTATACAGGCTAAGTCGAGTGCAAGTACTGCTTCCATATCTCTTACAGGGGGCTGGTCAGAAAGAGAAACAGATGAGTTTTAGGCAGAAACTTTGCAGAGAAATAACAGAGCAGCTTATCCTCAAAGTACATTTTTCTATACTGATTATTTCTGTTGTTAACCATTGATTAAAAAACAAACAATTCTTCCTCAAATTCTTCCAGATTGCTCTACTTTACTGTCTACATTTTGAAATGGCCTAAATAAAATATGTGGTCATCTTAACCTACAGTATCTTGTAGGTCACTTTGACCTATGGGCATTCAAAATATAGCTTCTAGTCAGAATTTGTGCTATCAAGGGCAGGATAAACTTAGGCAAGCAGGGCTCCTGACCAAGCCTCAACAAAAACCAATACCCATTTCAGTACAGATACCATAAGGACAATGTTGTAGAGCAACCATGGCCAAATGAAAACTCTGATTGTCCATGAGATGACTTTCAGATTGATTAAATATTTCACAAGTATTAATTAAACTTCAAATCACCTGGCTTAAATCAGAATAGCAGAACTACTTCAAAACTAACTTTGAAGTTCTCCTGCTGGGAGCAGGAGGCTAGACTGCATGTTCCCCAGAGGTCCATTCCAACCAAAATTACCTGATTTTGTTAAAATGGCACAAAATTATCGAAACCTGGAAAGTTGGTTGCAGAGACAGAAAGAGAAATTGGAAGTTTCTAACCACACAACACGTTATTCTTCAAGAGCTAGAGACTGAGTGTGACAGTCCTGACTTAGCATCCACAATCCCATCTCTCAGATGCCAGACAGTGCCCCCAACACGAGCCTGGGGACACAAGCTGTCTCTCTGCTAAACAATTGCGTTACTTTCAGATCTTCAGGAAAAGCATGAAGTGTTTGAAGGTCTCTCTGTCTGAGCAGATTTGCATGACCAGTTCTGTTAGCAATCACGCATCTCTGGCACGCCTGGATAGTTAGATGCTCTTCAAAGATTTGCAGTGGGCAGTTTTAGCCATGCATCTTTTCATCTTTTATAGCTACACTCCTTATGTCAGAGCCATTAGCAATATCTCTAAACTCCCTTTCAATCATGTTTTACGGTGCCTGTTCAGTGCATTGAGATACCTTTTATGGTTGGGATGACACTTTCATTATAAGCTGCTGTTTTCGGTGGTTTATAACTTTCCCCCAAAATTACCTTTGGGGTCTGAAATTTTCTCACGTTTTCTTATTCACAAGCCAGCAGTGAATTTATTTAGAAAGTTGGAAGATAATCTCCTCATCTGTTTTGGAGTTATCAGAAGTTAGAAGAAAAGGAAAGGAAAAAGAATATTTTTGTCCATTACGAAGAAAATGAAAGCATTTTCAGTCTCCTATAATGCAAAAAATCTGGGGTGAATGTAGGCACCAAGAGACACCTGTTTATTGTGATTAAATTTAGGCAAAGAAAAAGAAAATTTAAACGCTATGACAGATTGCAAGGCACTCAGATACAGTGCAATCCTAATAGTAAGAGATGGGAAAGGTATTTATGACTATTGGAGGCTGAAGGATTTTTGTTGCTGGCTTCAGCACTTTGAGTTTCCCGAGCTTTGTGCAATGAGCCCTTAACAGAGCATCAATAAATGCCTTTTGATTTCATAAAAGCCCAACAGTCATAGACACTCAACAAATATATAGGCAAATGCAACTAAGGTATTTATCAACTGCTCTCAAGGTATTTACTCACTTCCCTGCATGTGTGTTTCAGTAGTCATTGTATAGGCCTTTTTCTGCTTGTGCTTACTTCTCTTTTCAGGAAAAGAAAATGCAAACAGAATGCTTCCCCTCACAGTGCCTAAACCTCTTCTCTGGACATATTTGCTTGTTTGTATGATAGAAGCTTTCAACTGAAGACCTAAATGCTGTCAGAAAGAGGCTGCTGGGCAGGATGGATGCCTGCTTTGATATTAAGTGATATCATCGACACAATAAACAGGTAGACATTGTTATGGCTGCTGCAAGTCTACCTGGGTTTCTTTTAGATATATATCAAGAGGAAAATAAATATGAAGACAGATTCAGTTTAGATTATTCTCTATGGATCTGCTACAGTGCTGGCTCCAGCCAGTGGGTCCCTTTTTCATTGGCTTTAATGGCTTTCCAGTCAGGCTCTAGGGTCTGATTTTATGTTCAATGACCCGGCTGTTCATGATGAGGTTTCAGCAATTTCAGAGTAACTGGAGTTGCCAAATAGTTTTAGATATAGATGGCTCACTTCTCTCATAAATTTAACAAAAGCAGCTCCACCTGCAGGATCCCCAAAATTAGAGGGATTTCAGCACCTCCTGCAAAAGGGGCTACAAGTGCTTGCTCGAGCTTTTAAAATTTGCTTTAACCTTCTGTTAGGATTCTCCTGTACATTTCAACCTGTGCATGGCTGCCTTAAACGGCATCTCTTGCAATAGCACCTCTCTAACACAACTAAAATCAGAATTCACTATTCTAATTTAGGGAGTTCCGAGCTATGGCACTTTTCAGCACTGTACTTAATCTCCTTATTTAAATTTTTGGTGCAAAGGAACCAGAGCAAACACACTCCCTGAAACACCAGGTAGGGCTGAATGGTCTCAGCAGCTTGACCCAAAATGAACAAAGCAAATATTACTCCACCCACATCAGAGGTCATGAACAAGACGACATTTTCTCTTTTAAAGGTGAGTTACTTCATCCTGCAGAATGATACGCTGTATTTAACGCTTCATTTTAAGCTGTTTTGAGCTCAAATGAATATAAATACCCAATGGTCATTCTCTTTATTAAACTAGAGCTACACAAAGGACTAATAATCTGGTTGTCTTGTTGTTCAGTCTAATTATAGCAGGGAGTGTGCGGAATCCCATATGCCTCCTAACTTTGGATGAAAACAATTAGTCTGCAGGTTTCTTCTTTTGGCTTTATTATTGTCATTATTGCAATTAATAAACTTCATCTTCTGCTGCCAGAGTCTACAGAAGCACACACTGCAAAACCAGGAGAGGAAAAGGAAATGAAGTATTCTGTGATTTTCATGTGATTTCTGCCTCACTTTTTGGACAAGATTGCTAGATCAGGGCAGTCAGCTCAAAGGCAGGATCCTGGTAAAGAATATAAGAACAAAATGCTCAAAAATATTTTTTGTAACGGAGGCTGCTGTCAACATTTCTCAAGAACAGGTCAAGCACAAACCTTGAAGAGGGGCCCTAGGGAGTGGTTTGTAGTATGGACTGATACAGTAAACGCAATTTGTTTTAATTAAGGCGATGGGTTATTGCATAATTCACACTGCGCTGGCTGAAATGACCGCATCAGGCACTTTTGGAGAATTACAAGCCCATTCTCATAAATTCCATTAACTGTAATGCAGCAAATGTTGCAGGAAACTGAGTTTCATCAAGAAACATAAATGCAATATACCTACTTCTCACAAGTTTACACCAAAACTAATTCTGCAGTATATCTGCAGCTCTGAGCTACACATTATGAACTACCGTTTTTCATGCGCTTTCCCTGGTGTAGGTAACAAACCTGCAACTGTGATCAGCATTCAAGGTACCAAACCAAATACTTAAGAAACAACAAAGAGCCTGGTGCAAAGGATAAGGTACATCACCAAGCCCACCCAGCTGAGCATGATCTCTAGATCCACACAGTTGTGATCTGGAGAAAAGTGATCAGGAAAAAGCAGTAGCTATTTTTATTTTTTTTTAATTTAGGAGATTGGGTCTGCACGCAACCTGAGATGCTCTTGCTTTTCAGAATGAGCACACAGGGCTGATTCACTTCAGTGTCAGCTTCTGAAATCTCAAATTTGGTCGCTTTCAAAAAAAAAAAAAAGTGTCAGATTATGCAATTAAAAAGTGAGTCAGAATTCACGAAACAGAAATACAACGGAACTGGTTTGTATTTGCTTGGGTCAGCCTATCATTAGCACTGACAAACTTTTCATATAGTTTTGTAATATTTACATTCATTAAATGTCACTTGTATATGTATCATACAGTATACAGAAAGGGTGCACCACTATATATAGTATTAATAGAAAAGATTCTAGGGATGGAAAGATGCTAGAGATCTGTAAAAATAAATAAATAAAGATGTGATTGCATTGTTAAATATTTACTGTTTCAAATGAATCACTCAGTGCACTTCAGTTACTCCAGCACCACAAAACTGCAAAAATCATGTACTTGAAAGAAAACAACAGCAAACATCTTACTATGATGGTGAGGTAATTAAAGAGAGAGGAAGAAGAGAGAGAAGAAAGATCTCAGCTCAGCACTAGAATTCATGATTAGATGTAACCACAACACTGATAACTCCAGTAGATGTGGGCATCTGCCTCCTAACACTCTGTCCTTAACTCACTTAACACCAGCTACCTAAAACTCACATTTCTATTCTCAGACTATTATCTAGGGTCTGTCTGTAGGAAATTGCTATAGGTTAACAACAGTTTATTTAAAAATTCAGGATAAGGTTTGTAAAACAGGCAGTGTGAGCCGCTATTGCTGGCCAACAGAGAAATGAGTTGGGAAGTGACCTTTTTTTACATGAAGATGTAGCTAATGTTGTAGCAAAGCATAGCTAATGTTGTAGGAAAGCTGCTTTTTAAGGTAGGTAGTTGAGGAAACCGGCTGTTAACATTTTAAAATTTGACAGCTCTTAATGCTGATGTCAGATGGAAAGCTTTCAGAGTGTTTTATTTGCATGATCCCTAGATCATGTTGGCCAACTGGCTTGTCCTGAGATGCACAGAACCATCACGGCTCCTCTCCTGGTCTGCTGGTGACAGAAAAAAAGCCACAAGACACATGTCAGGCTACCCGAGTCACTCGCTGTGAAACAAACAACCAGAGCATGCTGAAGCCAAAGTATCCACCTTCTCTGGCATGCAGTTGCATGGCCAGCCCAGCCCCATCTGCCACTGGTACTCCATGGGCACACTCAGCCTGCTGCCAAGGGTAACTGGGTCATCCCAGCACCACCCTCAGGACCCTCCAGGGATCCGATTGCACTAACAGATGGACAGCTTGACTTCAACACACCTTTGAGGCCACCTCTGTCTAACAGTGTGGTTGTCACCAATGTACTCCAGGCAAAAATGATAGCATTTGCAACCTCTGTTCAGCTTCAGTTTCATCTTCCAAGTGGCTAATGAAATAACTCTCCTTATTGTGCTTCTTCTTCCTTCAGTGCCCGCCTTATCTATTTTCTTCTCTGCTGGAGGACACAGACCTCTTCTCTGTTTGCATTTGGGCAATGCCGTGATCTCAATTTGAGGAGGGAGAAGAGGCAGATTTAGGTGCTGCCCGGCTAAAGAGGAATGTCAGCTTATAATAAGTTGGTGGCTGTGCTCTTTCCTTCCCCTCCTACTCTGCTGTCTGTGATGTGATGTTATCAGTTTGCCTCCTGTTCTTTCTTTTGGAGCATCGTAAATATAACAGCAAGACGGAGCTGCTTTTGAGCAAAGTTCCTCACTGCATTATACATGAGTTTGGAAACAAGAGGAGTTTGTTCTGAATCCCATTTAGCCCTGTGAACTTTTGCAGGTGAATTTCAGGCCTATTTGGCTGGTTAAAGCTGAAGTTTGAATTATTGAAACAACAGGGGGGCGCGTTGGATCTCTTCTGCCAGAAAGGCTGAGAGAGACAGCATTTTATTTTCAACCTTATTAAAACTTCTCTATAGAGAGGAAGTCGATCTTCTCAATTGCTCTTAATCTCCAGAGAAATCTCCCACTGATCCCTAAAATGCCGAACTTGCAATCCTGGAGCAGTTTTTAACCTGCAGCACTGGAACCTTTCTAATTTTTCCAATCCTGCTTAAATGCATCTCCTTTTGCCGATTATCAGGCTGGTGGCTGGATTCTGCCAAAGCCTACTTTGGTGTCAATTTGCACAGAGACTGTAATTGTTGTCAACAGACTTGTGCAACCATCTGTGCCAACCTACGCTCAGTGCTGGATGCTGGGCATTTCATAGGGATGAAATGTGAATTGAGGTGGTTCACCCTCAGAAGCAGGATTCATCTTGCCTAATTCCAAGAATTTGATTCAGCTCCAGCCTGCACACATCTACTTCAGACAGATGTCTTTCTGCATCTCCTCTGAACGAATGTCTTTGTTTTTGTGCAGCTGGCTCTCAGTTTTGACTGAAAAATGAGCCACATGTTCTGCACAAGGTGCCCTGTTCTTCTGCAAACTGTTGTCTGGGCATCACTCCTTTAGCCTAGGCAGGTGGTATGGTGGAAAAGGAAAGGGGAAGAAGGAGAAAGGAACAGCATTCTGGGAGATGCTGGTAACCAGTGGGAACTACATCAGATGGAGGGGATTCCTCTGAGGTAGAAGCTTCACCAGGAATTGAGTGAAAGAGAAAGGAGGATGCTTGTCAGTATCTGCATCAAAATTAGTTTTCTGAAGACAAGAGACAACACCCCATCCAGTAATCTGCAGGCATCAGCTGAGTTTTACCTGTGCTTTTAACATGTGCCACTTAAAGACGATGCATGTGAGATGAGCAACCTTTGTTTCCAGATCCTAGCTGCCTCCGTCCCCTGGCCTGGAGTGATTCTTTATCTCAGTTGCCAGCTTTGCATGTCATTCAGTTCAACTTAATCGCAAGGACCCACAAATCAAGCGATTTCAGGCTGGGGGCTCTGCCTTACAAACCCTTTGCACATCAGCAAATAGGATTTTCTTGCACTTCCACATGGACTTAACAAAGACATTTGCTCTCAGTTTACAGAATTTACATAGTGCAATTTGAACATTTCACTGTGCTATTTGTGTGGGGATCCTTTTGAACTCAAAGAGCTCAGATGGCATATATGAATGGATAGGGATTAGCACTGCAAATACTAGTTGCATCCAGGTTGGAAAGCTCACAATTTAATGGTCAAGGAATTAAACCAGATTCAGATTTAATATCCTCAGCTGATTTGAATGGATAGAAATCTTGCAGAGGTGCAGGTTACACATAGAACAGCACCAACAGAATTGTAATGATAATTATTAATTCTCAATCTAACTAATACTAGGATATTAGGCTGCAAAACTGAGTTACTATGAAGAATTCACCACATATATTCTCAGATCTCAATGCAACTTATTCAGTGCAGCCCAGTACATAAGGTGTAGTTACTGGGGGGAAAAAAGTCTGTTACTTTTACTATGTTTTTTTTTCTGACAATTGTTATGTTCAATAGAAAGAAGAAATGCATATGAAAATTTAAATAATACATGATTTTGGATTGAGGAACACCGAGTAGTCTTAGCTAAAAATATTGCCCTTTTCTGAGCAAATGTTTGATCTTGGGTCAAAGAGCAGTAGTTGGTGAATTCTTGTTTCAAAGGAATATTTAAATTTTTATCTAAAGCTTGACCTAATTTCTGAAAGGGCGTAAATGGGTTAAATAACCCCCACGTTAAACATAAACGTATATTTAATGTACAAAAGTACATTTTAGGTTGACCCAAAATTAAAAAATAAAAAAATAAAAAAAGAGGAGTGTCACTCTAGAGAGCACTCTCTAATGTTCAGGGGATTCATATCATTTCAGCAGAAATCAGCAGAGAGATGTAAACCACAAAGACTTTCAGGCCTTCTGATCCGGCATTATTATGTATCCAGCAGAGATCAATGCCTCAAAGAAAAGTGCAAAATCTCCTGAAATGCCCCATTAAAAACTATACATTTAATAGCGATTAGTGTATGGATGTCTGAGGTTCCACCTCTTCTCCTTGTTACGATCTCCATTTAATGTGACATTCCCCATACGAGCTGCTGGGATCACATGAATTTGTGCAGAACTGCGCTGGAGGAAAGCAGAGAAGCTGCCTACATCCCAACCAGCTGTAGGTCACTTTGCTTCCACCCAGTGGATGGCCTATTCTTCATCCAAACTTAATTGATCTTCACTGCAAACCCAGATATTTCCAGGTGTGTGGCAACACGTCATGCAGTCGCAATTGAGTGTTCAGAACAGAAAGTGAAGCACAACACTGCATCCTATTGCTGTGGTCATGTGGTGCTGGGCGGATATGTGGAAAATAACATTATCTCCTGCGGCCTTGGCCTAAAGTCCCATGTTATATAGCATGGCCACACACTTACACTTACAAGTCGTAGGCTGTACCAAGTTACAAAGCACTGGGCTGTTTTTACTGGAAATGGCTTTCTAGAAAGTTGGAAGCTTCACTTCTTGTGATTATCTGGTATCAAAGGCTGAGAAGATGGTTTTGTTGATTCTTGATGCTTTGGAGAGCCCTGGCATTTTGTTCAGATATTCTGATTTGCTTATCTTTTGTCTTAACTCCAATTGTAGCTCATCAGAACAGGTACTACACTATGCAAATGAATGGAGAGATGATGTATGAAATTTCAGTCACGATGACAAAGCCCAGTGAGCATGAATATCACTGTTATATCACAGGTAGCAGACTGGGGATGGAAGAGGAGATACAACATATGCTTAGGTGGACCTCTGAGTTCCACACAGAGCTTTAAAGAAGCAAGCACTCACAGATCTTTCAGGAAGATCTTGTGTTTTTTGGGGGAGAAGCTGAGAGTCTCCTGGAGCTTCTTTTCCCAAGACCTGTGACAAGTCCTGGGAAACATGAGAAGGAAACTCTCAGCCCAAGCTCAGCTAACCCTTCCAAACAGCAGCAGGCATGGAAGTGGGAACAGGGACATTGCAACAAACATATTCTGATCACGTGCCCCGCGTACCTGGGAGAAGGATGTCAATCCTTTTCTCCTCCTTTCCCCTTGCCAAGTGATAATTTCCCCCCTAGTGCAATAAATGTGTGTGCAATCACATTTCATAACCAATCAAGTCTACAGGCTCCATTTTGTGGCTGCTGAAGCAAGAAGTGTGGCTTTGCTCTGCCCCACACTCCCTACAGAGGCAGCAGAAACCTCGGTGGTCCCATTACTCCATCAGACTTGTCAGCAGAAAAGTATGTCCCTTGGTGGCTTTTGTGCACAGGGAGCTGAAGAAAGACTCATGACTCCCATTCAGAGAGATTTTGACAGACAATTTCAGGATATTGGGACATCCTCTCTGGAATCCCGTGTCTTCTGCTCCAAGTACATAAAGGCATTCATGGACACTACAGCAGAAACTGCTGGAAGCTATAGTGAACATGTTACCATAGAGGAGATATTCCACTTTTAGACCCACACAACTTCACAACATTTTTTTGTTTTTTTAAATGTCACTGCATTTTTTTTTGTTTGTTTGAAGAGTTTAAAATCACACTATCTGCCAACATGAAGCCTCATAAATACATACGTGTGCAAAAATGGTGATATGTGCACTAACATACGTGCACACACACACATACACACAAACACAGGTGGAGTTCACCTTGCTAACACTGATAGCAAGGAGCATTTTCCAAGGAGTTTGCATATCTTCCAGTGAGAAGCCTTGTTTTGTCTTTGAGAAAAGTTGCTTTTCTTTACAAAAAAGGTCTATTCGTTTAAGCTGTTTTTTGAGGTGTCAAGCATAAAAACAAGAAGAGACGTCAATCAGGGCCCAAGGGGACAAGGAAGGGGAGACAGAAAGACTGAAAAATGACTTCAGTGCAGGTGGCTTGTTTAAGCACAGGGTGTGCTGCAGCCAACTGAATCTTTGGAGAAAGAGATGAATTTCTACCCATTTAAACATGAATAAGGTGAGATGAAGGGAGGGGAAAAATCCATGAAGGTGAAGAGCCTTTTTTCTTTTTTTTTCCTTTTCCCTGTTGTGATGGATGATTTCAGCTTAAAGTACTGAGTTTCCCAGTGAAGAAAATATCTACAGTGATTTTGATAAATAAATGCTTAGACCTTGCAGTTGCCACTCTGATGTTGGAGGGAAAGAAATTGATGCCTGGTTGTTTTTCTTTCTTTGTGTGTGGTTTTTTTGCTTTGTTTGTTGTTTGTGGTTTGTTGTTGTGCTTGTTTGTTTTGTTTTTGCAAGGGGCTGAGAAGGAGCACAACTGGGAAAGTCCACACCTGAAGTAAGAAGTGGGACTTGGACATCCTTTCCTATTATTTTCTTCACTATGCAAGAAAAAAAACGAAGCACCCACAGAGGGCAATGTCAAGATAATAACAGGATGGCATATGAGGCTGCCAAGTGCTTGGAAAAGGCAAAGAGACAGGATACTTCATCCTATTGACCTCCAGTGTTGGCTTCTTTCTCTGCGCTTGTAACACGAGCTGTCTGGAAGTGAAATGTCTTTGGAGCAGAAATAAACTCCCAGACTTCAAAGTACATGGCTAAAGCCTGTCCCAGAGCTTTTTGTTTCTTTCAGCCACTTACTCACAGGAGCTGTTTCACCACCTGCAAAATGTGGCTGCTTCCATGACAGGACATCAGGGGATGCACTAAACAGTATTGCTGTTCTGTACAGTTTTGCAGTAAAGTAAAAAAATATATATATATCCAATTCCATTGCACCTATGATTGACAAAACACAAAAGCCCAAGCTGGAATATAGCTCAGTTCATAAAGAATAGCCTATACCTTTTAAAAGGAGAGGTCTTTCAACCTGTGATTTGTATTTTACACCCCAGCCTTGCTCCCAGCTCTGCTCTGGAGAAATGTGCCAGGAACCTGGTGTGCAGTTAGTCACCAACTCTGATTTCTACAGCAGAGCTTTCTTCCCCCTGGAGCTCTCCCAGTCCTGCCTTGGCCAGATGTAAGACAGCTTTCCTGATGAAATGTGAACAGATCAGAAGTGTCAACCCATGTTTTGGAGGAAACAGACTCTGGTGCTTCTGTCAGGCTCTGAATTAGAAACAAGCATTGCTGGATTCCCAACATATCTTACAGCAAAAAATAAAAATAATGATGAAAAAAACAAACAAGCAAGCATTCCTTAGCTTTCAGTGCACTGGGCTTCTGCTCACATCACTTGTCCCCTGACTCCTTCTTTCCCAAAGCCCATTAAGACAGTACCACATCAGCACATGGGAAAGGGCAAATGAGGCCAAAGATATATTCAAGTGAAGCAAAATCCCAGTCCTTTCATTCGATTTCTCAGCACTGGGATTCCTGATGGGGACAGCTGTGCACTCAAAAAAGGTGGTTGTAGTTCCTCTCCCCTATCCCTGCCCAACAGCGACGGGTCTGAGCCTGCTCAGCATGAGTGTGGAGCTACAGAGGAGCAGATGAAAAAGCCTGAGTTAAATGGAGAACACAAACACATCTCTGAGCTGCACTAATGAGAACATAACTAATATGTTACATATTCCCAGCAGCACAAAGGAAACCTAAGGGAAGCTCAGACAGTCACAGGTATAATTTCACTTTCAGTAAGCTAGTTCTATTCACACAAGGGTCTATCTCTCTGTGCATTTAAGCTCCTCTACTGGTTTTTCATACTCTCAGAAATGCCCTAAACTTTGAATCCACGACTAAATTGCTCAGCTGTCTATGCAAAGCTGTGCGAAACGCGAGATCCAAGGTAGAGTGGAAGAGGTGAGCTTTGGTTCAATAAAAGTGTGGAGAAACTCTTGAAATCTGCAAGACCACTTTTATTCCCTGTGAAGTTTGCTCAGTTCAGTTAGTAACCAGAGAGCTTCTGAGAGCCTCCAGATTCGCTCAAGCTGCGAGATGAAAAGAGGTTAGGAGGAGGGCTATAAACAAGATATATATCCATTTTTTCCCCTCTGCAGTAAACTGTGGCAGAGGCAGCAGCAGACAGGAATGCAGATGTCCGTGTCATTTGCTCCCCAGTATATCAGGGGAATGACAGGTCAGCACTTGGGTTTGCAGTGATTTGCATTTCTGAGCTGAGCAGGGTGACAATTTGAGGTGACATGACAGCAGGCAATGTTTGAAGCCAAATTGGCCCTCAAGAAACCAGGGACAGGACAGAAAATGTGACATCTCTTATTGGGGCCAATGGACAGACTCATCTGGGGGTTATTTCTAGAAGAGGATGCCTACCCTAACACCTGAAAAAGATGCAAGGAAGCGTTTTTGTTGGACTTGTCACACAGTTTCCTTGTTGTCTGTGAGAGTGAGAGCAGAAAGAAGAAGACAAGAAACAGAATTTTATTTTCTTCTTCCACCTGGTCTCACATCCTCACCAGCTCACAGTACAGCTGTGAGCACACCACACTGTGCCTACGTGCCCCAAAAGCTGCTGTCCTAGTGACTTGCTGGAAGACACAGTAAGATTTCTCTTCAGATGCTTTTATAGTTTTATTCTCTTCTCCCAGTGAGGCTGATTTGAACACTGGGATTCACAGTCTCCATCAGCACTTTCTGTAGAAACAATTCACTTGTGTTAAGACATTTTATTGCAAAGTGCACGAAAGCAGGAGGAAGATGACTGAGACACAGGAAAGTGATGAAGTGTAGGCTTCTTTGGCACTGCTTTTCTCTTCTCCTTATTGGAAGTCCTGCTGATGCCTGCATGCAGCCAAATACTGCTCACCACTCTTCAGAGGCTTTGCACAGCTTCCCTGAGGGCTACTTGCTCTTAAACAAACGGTCTTAATCTGACCAGAGTCCAGTTCTCAGGCTTGAGCAGAAGGATCAAAAAACAAGCTAAGTTTACACTTCTGAGAACTTCCACCAAAAGACTTCTATATTTTCTAATTGAAAGACAAGCTTTTGAGAGAAGGGAAAAATGAATCAAAATTGGGAACATTTTCCTGCCAGCTCTATCCAAGGTGTCACGTAACAGAATCACGTAAATCCCCTCAGGACTTCAGGCTGGTCTGCTAGGGAAGTGGCTCACTGGCCAGTAAAAAAAACGAAGACACATGAAAATGCCTTTAATATGCAGGCTACAGAGGGATCCCTGCTTTGTTCTTCACGCCATGTTTAAGGGCCCAGTGGAACATCTCCATTGACTTACAGCGGCTGGAGAGCAGACCACTGGGCAGATATGTGACTTTCCCTTGCTGAAAAAGCTGATGTACTTCATCCCAGAGGAAACTGTCTTTGAATATCTTATAAAGCAAATCCAGAGTGTATGCAGGAGTATAGTCTGAAGTCCTAACTCAACCAAAAGCCCTTGGCAGGGAAGAAGGGTGTAGGCGGATGAGCATAAAGAATCTGTGCTTTAGAGGTTAAGAAATCTGGGATGTGCTGTGGGGAATGCTGGAGTGGAAAGGGCTAGGTTAATGTATGGTACCATAACTATTATGCAAAAAAAATCTGCATCTGAAATCCTCAGCTCTATCATTAACTAAAACACAAGCGCACTGGAGATTCACAGAGCTTGGCACTGTCAGCATTTGGGAAGACATGGTCTAGCTCTTTCTTAAGCAGATTTTCATATTTATGTAGTTATTTGAAATGGCTCTAGAAATGAAACCAAGTTTCTCATATCATTTAAAACCATCTATTACTGAAGTTAACATTAAAGATAGAAAAATATGAAGCCATAGCAAAGAGGAAAACAGAGACTGGGTTTGCCTATTCACTTCCATGTTTGAAAAACATTCCTGACCACAAAGACTGAAGTCCTAGGCTGTGATTTTCAGTGGCAAAGCTCAGCCCAAGAGAGGCAGGGTTAGGAGCAAATACTTTTTTTCAAGTAATTTTATGTCTAGGTGATGTGATTAAGGAAGCTCACAGAGGTGAACTGCTGCCTAGGTAGCAAAGCGAATTATGTTTTTAGATAGCATATCTAACAGTTCTGTACCTTTCTTTGTGTTTTCTTATAGTTTTTTTGCTATGTGATTTTGCAAGAAGGAACAATGAAGTATCTTGCCAGTATCTTGCCAGAGCTGACCTCCTGTGGGTTAGAGTGTGATTGCAACAGAGGTACTACTTTCTTGTACCCACATTTTGATAACTCATGTTATCAAAGATAAAACTAGGATCAAACTATGCAATGGTCTCTCCAAGCACAGACATACCTAGCTTTCACACTACCTAAAAGTCACCACTTCTATTCATAAATGCATAGAACCGTTCTGCTCCTGCCAGGGAACTATTGTACAAGTATAACAAAACTCATCCAACAGCTTCCCCCTGAAAAATATATTTTTTTTTCCAGATATTACACGTGAGGAGCAGGAACAGACAAATCTGTCAGCCTGACCAAATCACCCTTTCTTAGGCTTCCTATGCTACCCGAGTGCTGCTAGAAGCCTGTCTGAGTTTCATTTCCCGTGACAGAGCCATGTGCTGCAAAAGTTACCCTGGTGTAAATTTGAAATGGCATTGCTTATTTCAGAATAGCTGGGCTGTATCTACCCTAGCCTGAACAAACTGCTGAAGGAAAAGCATTGCTTCCAGAGACACTTCTATCATCTAAAAACATATTTTCCAGCATGCTGCCCAGTCAACTAGCTGAGAGTGATAACTGCTCAGGGTACAGGGAATGTCTAGGTCCTCAGGCTACCTCCATGTGAGGAAGCTCAAGCAGTAAGACTGCATAGCCCCGTTCTCCATCGAGCATCCACAGCTAGGGCTAGGTGACACACATCGCTGACCTAGCAGAGCACTTTGATTAACATGATGGTGGCACTAAACTTGAACAGCCCCAAAGATTTAATTTTCAGGGAAATGGTACCTCCAAAACTTCTCCACCATATAGGTATTCTTTTTGTCAGTCCCAGCAAAAACGCAAGAGCTCAAATTTAACTTCGTCTAATTCTTATTATCTTGCACCACCAAAAGGTTTAGATAAACTGGCTGGAAATCGCTCAAAAAAGTCACTCTGTCACTGCTCATCAGTGAACTGATGGAGGACATCAGTCTGCCAGGGCTGGATGCTCATGGACCAGCTAACTCAGGGTAGGGCAACTTGAAGCCTGTCTTTATCTGTTCTGGAAAATTAAATTGCATCTGTTCTTACTCACATACATGTATGTATATTATGCATGTGAATGCACGAAGAAATAGCCCCAGAGTTGAGCTTGGCAGAGTCCAAAGGAGCGTCTCCATTTCTGGATGGCTTTTTGACTCCACAGTGCTGGCTCTTTTCTGTGCATATCCATTATATTTTGGTCCTTTCCAGCTGGAATGAAATTTGCTGCTCAGAAGAAATAGGAAAAGGGGAAAGTGAGCAAGGGAACTGTGGGGAGCCGAGTGCCAGGGGCTGCCATATAGCAATTTCTTTTGGCTCCCATTCACAAGAAAACCAGAGTGAAGCAGTGTGTCGGGGATGAGCGTTCCATTCCCCTGGCACTGAAGGGCTGGCTGCTTGAGAAAGATGTCTAGGAACGCCACAAGCTTCTGCACAGCTCACCTTGTTTCCAGGGAGAGGATGATTTAGAGTGAGTAGAGCAGTACACTTTCTTCCTCCACCATCCACCACTGCTAGCTCTGTTTGGGACTTATGAGCATGCTTGGTATTGCCTTCCTACATCACAGTAAAACAGCATGGCCCTTTCCTATAGCATAATTTGTGCTCTCCAGCAGTTACGGCGATATTTAGGGTTTGGAAGGTCTGGAATTAATCTCTGGCTCTGCCGCAAGTTTCTGTGGCCTGAAGCAAGACATTTTTGCTTCAGTTCCTCAGCTCTAAAATTGCAGTGACCAACTTGGCTAACTTGTCTCTGGAAATCAATAGGATTTACTGCAGCTCTGAAACAAAGAATGTGTATACCTGATTGGCTGAGCCAAGGGAGGTTGCTCTTCATCCCATAGCCTTGGAGATGAACTAGGAGTGGATAATTTTAGTAATTAAAACAGTAGGTCCTGTTAACATTTCAGCTGGAACCTGATGTGATGTGGGTACACAGAAGCACCTCCCTCTCACCTCTCAAAACCTTACTTTGTCACCACAGTGTCAGCTAAACAAGCAAAGATTAACAGGACCCTTCCCTAAAAACTGCAGCCCCAGAGTTCAACTTGGACTAAAGGGTTTCACATCTCCGATGCCTAAGTGTGATGCCTTTGTGCTTAGGTAAACACATGTGTTAACACATGCACATACACTCACAAGTGCAAACTCCTTGTCAGATGTGCACATTTGTATGTAAATATATACTTGAAATACAAAATGATTTTTATGCATTTTACATATATATGAACACACACGTACATAAGCATGTATCTCTCCCTGAAACACTTGCAGTACAAAGATTTCCTTCCTTTTCCTGATGCTAGTCCTTTTTTAACCTCCTCTGAAAACACCTCTAGTGCCTCATTCTGGTGCCTAATTGGCCTTATCATTAAGATTTTTTTTTAACTAATGTCTAAGCTAAATGTTTCCGTTTTAGGATTCAAGCCATTGCTTCTTGTTATGCTTCTCTCAATGATGTCTACATAATATGGATTGATATGCTAGCCAAGGATGGCTTCAAAAGAAGCAAATAGCATCCATTAAAGAAAGCAATATAGGAACGAGACATATAAAAATATCCATCTATCTGTATATATATTTCTGTCTGTGTAGGATGGACGCACAAACCACATACACACACAAACATGCAGAGTAGACAGCTAATTTTCAAGGATTTACCACACATTTAGGACTCACAAAAGTATAAAATCACATTATTTTCCTCCCCGGATATCCCGAACTATTACATGAGCATACACCTGCACAATCCCAGTAAACTGCAGCTGACTGAAACACAGCTTGTCTGCTTCTAACCACGCCAGTCATGCTCATTTTACAACCTTGTGCTCCCTGTTTTCAGATAGTGAAAGTCAGGTGAGATAAATCCCACCCAAACCCTGTAAAGCTGTAGGTCTGAAAATAGTCATTGTTATAATTATATAAGCTTGTGGTATCTAGTGAAAGAGGCCTCCGGGCCCTGATTAAGATCTCTATTTGCTGCTCTAATGCAAAACAGTATTATTAATAGTGTTAGTAATAAGCAGTACAGAATGCAAATCCCAGGAACACATGTTATCAAAGCTTGTGCAGACTTTAATAGTTGAATGTTTGCAAAGTACTTTTTGATCTTAAAAAAATGTCAGGGAAGTGACTTATTTATTACTATAGCTTCAACTCCACTATGTACTTTTCTCCCACTTTCCTCATGGTACAGTAAGTGACAGACTGGCAATAGCAGCAGTCCTTCTGCAGACAGGGCACAGTTCTGTACATACTGAGAGTGAGGAGTAAGGTGAATTTTAAGATGGATAATGTGGCTATTGAGATCAGAATTCACTTCCTGTTCAATGTAGTTGGGGTGTAAAATGCAAAGGACAGAACAGTCAGGTAGGCTAATGCTGAGAGCAGGAGTTTTCTCGCTGATTCTCAGAAATGTTTAAGTATAATCATTAGATAGAAATTATTGCTGCTTTAATGAACAATTTCTTGCACAGTGATGTCCAAACTAAAATTCTTTGATCATCACAGTAGAGTCTTTCCTCTTTCTGTTCCCAAAGCCTATTAGAATAATTTAACTCACCTCAAGTTTCAGCGCAGCTTGTTGTTACAGGAAATTAACTACTTTGTCTGATCCAATTTCAAATTAGACAACATAATCAGAAGAGCCTCAGCCACTTCACTGGAAGAACCACACTTCCACCATCAAAAAGATTTCATCAGTCTCATAGTCTCTCTAAGGTTTTCTTCATTTTCAACCTTCTCTTAATTGCAGTTTGTTTGGACCTCACAAGAATGCCACATCTTCAATCTGTCACATCACACATTCATATAGTTATCTTGCCTTCATTGCTTCAAGTGTTAAATACATCCATTTCAACAGTTTTCTCATGCCGCTCCCTGAATACTTTTGCTATGCTTTCTCTGATTTATCTACTCATTTATACATTGTTTTTTTTTTTTTTTTTTTTTATGGCCCAAAGAGAACATTCTTCTATACACAATGATAAAACAACAGTGCATAGTGAGGCCTTTATTCTACATATGCCACTTATATATTAGGGAGATGTTAACGTCTCAGAGAAGCCTTCTTAAAGTCATTTCACTGCTCCATGAATCACAGTGGATGTGTTTCTGGAATGACAGAAAACAAACTGACCTGAAAGGCTGGACCATACAAGAATGAAATAGGAGCAGTATCCTTTCCTTTTAATCTTAGAGTCTTACAGAAGAAACAAGGTGCTTCATCTCCTTCTTGCATCTGACATAAGAGGGATACAAAATGAACTTCCAACAAATTTCATTTCTGAAGATTACCTCCCGCAAATCGGAATATGAGATCTTAACTCTGCTGCTGTAAATTGATAAAAAAGCCCTGTAAGATCAAGCTGTATCTGCTATAATCCTCCTGTAACCACAGCTGTACTGAATAAAAAAAGCCAAGTGAAAAGTGTGACAGAGGCACACAACCCCAGAATGAACTTATCTTAATTTGGACCAAAAAGATAAAAACATCTCCAGGACAGTAATCTCTAAAAAACAAAAATATATGGCAGAAACAAAGAAACACATTAAAAAGTCTGGAAAGTCAAGCAGAACTGAGATGCTGCAAAGCAGCATTGCTTTCATTAAGAATTTCTCACCCTTTCAGTTAGGCTGCTATTAAAAATTACACTTGACTGCTGTTGGGAATGTTGTGTGGTTTCCTTTGTTTCTTTGTTTCTGGATGGAGACTTAGTTGTCTAACACTGGAAAAAATTGAAAGAAAAATAACCTGTTTCTACAGTAGATCATATCGACATATTGGGATTTCATCTTTCATAGCTGAATCTTTTGTCATTTGTATCTGACAGGTACTACTACATGGAAGATGTTAGACTTCAGAGATAAATTAATTCTAAGAAATGTTTATAAATCTAGAGAGCTGCACCCATTGACTTCTGCTCCAAGCTAAGGCAGAGTAACCATGTTTTCAAAAAATGGCTCTCCTGTTCCTGTGACAAAAGAGTTTTTGGTGGAAGTCATTCACTTTTTATTGCTTGAAGAAGACAGGGCCGGGTCGAAAAATTTCACATTAATGTTTATGATGTTAATGAATATAAATCACAGGGCTGTTTCGCCAAATGCAGTGGCTCTAGGAAGGGTTTTCTTAGCTAAAGGGATGTGTTTTGCTTTTGGCATCATCATTTTGTTCAGAGAACAAAACAGGAATAACTCCCTTCATGGAGTGCCAAAGAGTGGCCAATGAGGAGAGAATGATGGATGCATCTGTGACACAGAATGGGGGCAGCAAGTTGCTGGTGAGTAAGGGTAGAGGGACCTGTGACAGAACACAGAATTTTACAATGGCTTGGGTTGAAAGGGATATTAGCTACCACTCAGTTCCAGCTTCCTGCCATGGGGACGGATGCCATCTGACCACATGAAGAGAGTTAGGGACAGCCTTTGATTTTGGGAGCTTAAATTGGATGGATTTTAGTCTGTTTTGACCAAAATGCACTGAACTACCTGACTACTGATGGTCATCTCCCTAAAAAGCGCCCAAATGATCCATTCTGAAGCTGATGGAATAAAGATTTCCCTGGATTTAATTCTATGGTGTACATTATATATTGATGGAAATCTAACACTTAAGCTGATGTCTTCGTTCATCAGTCTCTGCATCTTGGAGGGAAAATGGTTCAAAGGTAAAACATTTCTTAAAATGAAATAAAAGGTGTGAGAAGCGGGAAGGAAGGAGAAACTAGTTTTAAATGGAATAAATTATGCCTTTTTATGTTAAGATGGAGCTGTGGCAGAGTGTTTCTGATACATTAATTTCCACCTGAGTTATGTCAACTACATTAATGCATGCATGCACGCGCTTCATTTTCTGTACAACTGTCCCTTCCTTCAGTAAGTCCATAATCACTTTCTGTTCTACAGCTTGCATTAACAGACTACAAGATTTTCATGACCTGGAAACAGCCAAAACAAAGTTTTTGTCTAATTAAAACCTGCGGTTGAGAGAACCAAGCTGAGTATGAAGAGAGAATGAAAGAGTTGTAAAGTACCTTTTATGGTCTACTAGCTAAACTACATGGTCCCTCCAGCATTTTGGCAAATTAATGCATGAATCAGCTCTTATTTAATTTACAGGTGCACATGGGAGGTACAACTGTGGTGACTGGCAGTTCTTCCAGGACTTGGTTCTCTGAATATGTCCTGCAGAGACAGAGAACCCACCTCAGTATATCACAGTGTTAGGCTTAGTGCACAAACACAGATGAGAGGCAGGGAGTAAAGACAGAAGACAGACAGATAAATAAACTGATGGTTCTCTTCTTTGCATTTAAGAATACTAATGTGAAGAAATGTCATCTTTCTTCACGACCATTTCAGTGTTAATCTATGTACCGAGGTAGGAAGATGCACTGGTGCATTATGTTCTCTTAGCTGTGGCCTTCCCTAGCTCTTCCTTTCCCAAATCCTTACTAAGCTTGTTTCATGAGCTGATCTGTTTTGCAAGCTGCACTTCCCACGTGCTTATGTTGGAGTCCAGGCTATGGGTTAAGAAGATGGGTTAAGGATTTATTCAAGTGAGGTTTGATCTACTTCTAGGATTGGTCTTCAGGTTAATTTCAAAGTCCACTAATTTCAATGGATTTTGCATCAATGACAGAGGAGCTAAAGTAACATTTATCCAAAGCAGGAGAAGCTTGGGCAAGCTGTCTTAAAGATGGTTGTGCAGATCACAGAGCAGCAATGCTGTCAGGGTCAAAATACACTAAGTGGTCAGACATCTCTCTTGCAGATAAAAGGCAGGTTCCAATGTAGGACCACCTATATTTTTGAACAGTCACAAGCCATTGCAGATCTCTGCTCTGCTCATTTCTACCTGGTAGAAAACACTTGAGAACTTTCCCTCTTTCCTCCTTACATAACCAGAAACTTGTAATTTTTAGAGGGAGAGAAAAAGAACTTTTACAACAATTTCTTTTACCTATTCTTTCCCTATGTTCTCCAGTCAGTGCAGAACTCACTGTCAGTGGATGTTCTCCAGTAAAGAACTAGATATCAGAGTCTCGCTGGGAGTTCTCCCTTACGTGAAGAGTAGGAGAAGGGGGATAAAAAGCAAAAAGTAAGAAGGTGAGAAGCAAATAATTTCCTTACAGGGTGTAGGGCTATCTTTTCAGAAAAGAGAGCATGGTGTGACAGCAGTGAGCAATATTCAGGAAACATGTCTGCAAGTGCCTCAGGTGCCTCCTGAGCTGGTGGGTTTTGCTGAGTGCCAAGTTCGCTCTCTGGCTAGACAGTCAGCTACAGGAAGCTCTTGGCTAGGACAGTGTTTCTGCTGGGCAGACAGAAATCAGCAGTGCTGAGAGGATGGTCCCACAGACTGGTAATGAAATGTCTTGCTAATGAGAGATGAGTTGGGCTGGGTACAAAGATCATTGCAAGGTGCTGATGTATATGAGGACATCTGTCAGGTGCAGTTCACCTGCCAGAAACAAGCCATTTTAGTTGGATGTGACTCAAACTTCCTCTGTCTCTACATGATATTTGTATGCTTTATGGAATAAATGCTTCTTGTTACCTTCGTTAGCATGTGTCATTGAATGTATAATGTCCTGTCACTTTCACTAGTATGTTCTACTGACTATATTGCTGCTTGCAAAGCTCATGTTGAGTTAATGTACCCGATTTATTTATACAATTCATTTTGCTTTATTTCCAGAGACATGCTGTGACCATACTGTGATGCAGATCCTGTGGTAGTGACTATAATAAATAAATCCAGTGAACAATTATCTCCCAAATACAGCTTCACTGACACAAATCAGTGGAGTATAGTTCTTTGCTTACATTTAAGAGCTGGTGGTCGCATACCAAATGTGGAATTTGACCAACAGGGAGTACAAGCAATGCATTTGTGATCAGAACTAGAGGGGCAGGAGGAAAAAAGCAATCAAACAGCTCCACTAGTAATAATTTGGAGAGGAAAAACAGTTTTGTGGTGTGGATGTACTGATAAAAACAATCTTTCTGAATATCTATAATTTTTCCCAAGCTTCCTGGTGCATTGATAGATAGACAGATAAACAGACAAGCAGAAAAACAGATGGACAGATAGATTTTTTTTTTAATTGGGACTTTTTTTTTCTCATAATGCTTGCATTTGGAAGAAAAACACCTTGTTCTTTGACAAGAAAAATATGTCATTTTTTTCCCTTTGTCTGCAAATCTTTTTCTTTTGACTGGGTAACATTTCATTCTCTGAATATCTTGTTTGGACTACCCTTGATATGAAAGTGCTCTATATACCTGAGACGGTACCATTTTAATGATCATGAAAACTCATAAGTTCTTTGGAAACTAGAAGAAAAGTCACATTTCTAGGAGCAGAGTGCTTCAGAACCAAAGGAATCCCATAATCACTGACTCAATTCTCTCAGTAGTTCAAAATAACTTTTGGAGTGCTTAAAACTAGATTCTCCAGACACGGAACAACTGCAATGCAATGGATCCCACCTAAAATAAGTTTTTGAAGTGTAAGTGTTGACATTTGAATTGGGTGTTCAGATGCCCCAAACAGAAACTGAGATCTCATCAGTTAGTACTCCTCAGGACAGGATTCCTCACACCAAATGATGGAAAATACTTTGGGCTGAAATGAACCTTGAGCAAACACCACTGACCATGTAGCCAGGCTCACTGTTGACTACAGAGGCACCCAAGTGAGGCTTGATCACAGACAGACACAAATGCTCTGTACGCACATATCCAGTCAGCTGAGTCAGTGAGGTAAACAAAGTTGAGAAAGCTGAACCTTTCCATGAGTCCTCTCTTATTCTTCTTCTTATTCAATAGCCAGCACATTGAGGAGTCATCTTTATTCCATTACTCAGCAGTTACTTTTAACACTATCCGTGCCAGTGTCTCTAGTTCCTCTCTGTCCCCTGATGATAATAAGGCATCAGTGAGAAGACAGCAGCTTTGATTGCAAGACTGATGCAAAGTTCTGAAAAGCTAACAAATGTCTTACCCACTGTCATTTTTTTCACCTTGACCTTTGTGCTCTGAGATGCCTAACTCCTGCTATGCTGTTATGCCTTTGCAGAAGAACCACTAGGAGAATGACATTATCTTCACATGGGCAAGAGCTGCCACAACATGGTTGTTTCAAAATGAATGAACTTATTCTCTTTGGTTGTGACTCTGTTCATTAAGTCATGTCATGGTAGTAGAAAGGAAGAAAAGTAGGAGGAAGTCATATGAGAAGTGTGGGAGTTTTACTGAGTTACTAAGGTGAGTTTTATTGAAGCGGAGAATTTTGAGACTTGCTGGGTAATGAACTCAGTGCTGAGACATGAAGCTTCTCCCTCCACAGTCCAGAGCTATATCCCCCCCCAGTGAGTAGGCCATAGCCCATTTTGTCCACCTGTATCAAGGCATTTAGGGCCATGGCACTAATGTCCATGGTACAGCCTCACAAATATATGACGCAGGTCTTGACCTTAATAGAACTGTAAAGAGTAGGCACTGAGTATCATAGATGTTCCAGGCCCTGAAGCTCCTGCTAGCAGTTGTACCATGGCTTGCTGCTACTTGCTGGCAGAAAGAAAAAAAGCGTTTTGTGACAGCAGCTATGCGCAGTGTGTCTCCTCAAAAACCAATGCATGGCAGGGTGAAGGGAGGGTAGGATTTCAACCTTCGCTTCAAGTTGCCTCGCTTTCCTGGGTTTATGTCAGGCCCTTAGCGTTATTTGAACATAGTTTTTGTGGTTTAATTTGCATAATTGATGAGATGGAAAATTATCTCGATGATTGATGGATGTTCTGCATGCACCAGAGTTTGTCACAAAATATAATGCATCTGTAGGATGAGCCTGCTGCTCCTGCCATGTTATTTCCCAATAGGGCTATAAAATTTTAACTTAACCCTGCAGGTTTTTAGGTTTCTTTTGTTTTTAATCTTTTACAATATAATGTGCAACACAGTAAACAAGCAGAGACACAGCATCAACTAAAGTTACCATCTTTCCTCATTGTACTCCAAGGACACGGAGTAGGAAAAAAGAAGAAAAGGTATCACACTTGTGGAATGGAACCAAGGCTTTCCTACACCAGATGTTATCACTGCTCAGTAGACTTGTACTATAGCTTTATCTATACTCTTTCACTTTCTTTGCATAGGATATGTCTTTCCCAAAAGCTTGAATTAATAAAAACCTCTTCTAATTTGCAATTGGCTTACAGTGTGCATACAGTCAGATTCTGCAATTCTTTTGATAATTGCACCTTTTTTTTATAACTATCCTCTTCACAATCAGAAGATAATGCCTAGTTCAATGGTACTCTTTAGCAATTAACAATACTTCCTCCCATGAGAAACCCAACTTGGTCCATTTCTGTTCAGCACAGCACTGAGACACAGAGGTGACTTGGAGTACAACTCTAAGCTGAACAAGGAGTTTCATATGTTTTATGTCCAGTGCGCATTAAAGTTCCCTACTGAGCCGAGACAGACTTAGGGACACAGACAACTTCTTTGCACAATGATGTATTTGGAAAGCTGATGTCACCCCTGCCTTTCCTTCAAATTAGCATCCACGCAAAGCAACCAGCTGTGAATTATACATTGACTGGCCAAGCTTTGCAGGGTGTCCTGCACAACTGTCTGCGCTGAGGGTGTCCTGTCAGCACTAAGTGTTGGGTCAGTCCCTGTAGGTAGCTTCAGCTGTTAGTGTGAGGATGGCTCCTACACTCCAGGATACAGAGCTTTAGGGAACAGAGAGGGAGAGAGAGACACTGTTTTGTCCTACGTGGGCTGTACTCGGGGGATTTATGAGTGAAGAAGGGAAAGAAGGATATAATCAGACTTTCCTTGATCCTCAAATTGAGCATATCTGAACTACAAACAAATTTTCTCAGGCACTTCCAAATAGCAGGCTGAAAGCATAGGCTAAGCCTTGGATTATAACAGCACTTGAAGGACAGTTTTGCTGTGTCAGGTGAGTTTTCTGTACAACTCTAGCTTTGGTGTGAGGAGGACACAACTATACTGATGTCAGTGAGGATGGGGAAGATGGACACTGGCAGTCCTCCAACTAGTTAAGAATAAAGCATTTACCTCAGGAGCCCTTTACTGTGACAATTCATTTGAGTGAAAAATTGTTTGAATGGGAATTTGTCCTCTTTCAGCTAGAAATAGGTTCCTTCAAACTTTGAATAGGCCTAACCTGGTTTCCTTGGTGACTTAAAATTCAATACACTTCAGTTTGCTTTTGCAAGTGGATAAAAACACATATACAGAATGCAATACTGTACAGTTTTCTCACCATCTAGCTTATGTCATTAATGTTTCCTGCATGAAAAGCATAAATTGGACAAAAAGCAAACTAAGTAACTAACTAACAAAAAATCTACGAAAAAAAATGGTAATCTAGGGGTAAGACATAGACCAGGTTGTGTCTATGCCCTCAGAAAATGGCTTCAAACTTAAAACTGTTCAGCTTCCGAGCACTGATGTAGAAAAATCATATACGGCCACGGTTCTTTTCCAGCAAGGAACCTTTCTACCAAGGAAAATGAAAGACATTCTTTCCGTCCCTGATCCACACCAAATGCTGCTCCAGACTGAAGTGACAAAGGGCTGATTAGTTATGATCGGCTGCTACAGCTGAGGCGATACAGAACTCCAATCAATTCCTCAGCAATCAATTCGTTACACCAAACTCTCCTTCCCTCCATCTGCAGCTGCCTGACATCTGTCAGGGCCCCCATCTCCTGCCTGCGAGGCCTGGTGAGCATCTGAAGGAAGCTCAGTGGGCTGAAATGGATCTCGCTTGCTCGGCATGCTATTGGGCAGACATGCTAGAGGCCTTAACCCTCCGGAGCTGAGCAGCTCAGCTGTGCACTTCAAGTTTCCACTGTGATATTATATTTGACATTCAATTTGAAACCCTAAACTCCTTTAATGCAATATCTCAGCACAATGATAGTAATAAGGCAGTAGTACTTGCTTTTATTTAACTACCAAAGGCAAAGTGGAGCAGGGGAGAAAACAGGCCAATTATATTAACCCCTTCATTACTTGCAACAGTGGGTGATTTGCTTCATAGGTACAATCTCCCATGTTAAAATAAACTAGGAAGAAAATCCGATGTTTGTTTGGCTAGAATTTACAAAGCTATTTTTTGCTGTATTTTGCTCGCTGAAAGTCCCAGAGGCTGCCATTTTGCTCTGTAAATCTCAGCAAAAACTGTGCGGAGGTGGCACTTGTTCCTGGTAGACTAATCACATTGTGTAATTGGCAGGAAAGCAACAATTAAAATTCTACGCTTCTAAATGCAGGGCCATGATGGGATCCTCAGTGATGTCCTTCTAATACTTCAGAAATCTCTCTCCATGTTTTTTTCATGATCCCACATCAAGAGAGATGATAGCAGTGCTTTAAAGTACTCTGATGGCCTTTCCATTCAGAGGAATGGGTGGAAAATCAGTGCAGCAACACTCAACATCTCTATTTTACAAATGGGGAAACCCGTCAATACCGGGCTTTGGTTTAGATGGAAAATGAGAATTTGTTTACTGTCCCAGCTGAAATACTTAGCTTAGATAGCAATCTAGGGTTTCTAAGACTCAGATCTGGCTATCAGTACTAGGGAGTGTTGAGGCACCATTTCCTGCCCAAATTTTCCTCTAATCCTAAGGCACTGCAGGAGTGTCACCCAGACTTTTGTCAACCTTCCAGGCTGAGAAAATAGAAAATGTGGTGCTGTTATACCAAGTTTTGTACAGTTCTTCCACTTGACTTCACAGTCCATTAGGCTCAGCAGATCTGAGCCAGCATGAGTCAAAGCAGGGACCAGGCTGGGAGAGAGGGGACTTGGAACAAATGAGTCAAGCATAAAGTTACTTAATATTCCTACTACAAACGTGCTTGTTAAGGTAAGGTTTTTCCTTCTGGAAATGACATTGCTTTCTTTTCCAGTCTTAGTTTCTTAAGTTTTTTTCTTTTTTTTCCCTTTTTTTCTTTCTTTTATTTTTTTTTCTGTGTGTAAAGCAGTGCTTCAGTGCTTTATGCACCCGTTCTCTAGTCATGTTTCTAGATGTATGACCTGCACTTTCCCACGTGCTTCTTCTCAGCTTGTCCTCAGATACCAAGTGAATGTCAGATATCTAGACTCAAACTATTTAAAAGCATTTAGCTAGCTTTACACAGCAACACTTCGGTCAAACTTTCTCTGCTTTAGGAAAGGACATGTCGCCCCTCTTGGCAAATCAATTATTCAGACGCTGTGATAGTCCGAGGCATCGTATCAGTAATAAAGTGGTGAATTATTAATCACCGCTTGTGCCGTTTCGATTAGATTTGGGAAATTCAGGATTAAATTTCTGGCACCCCATGTCTCGGATTGAGCTCAGCCCAGCTGGCCTGACAGGCATGAGCTGGCTTTGTACTTCAGAGGAGGCTGGTAGATAAAAATTACTTGAAAAGCCTCAGAACTTCAATTATTATTATTAGTATTTTGGAAGGAACTGGAATGACTGAAAATAGATTTCCAATCTGCAGGGCAGTTTTGGTTTCACACAAAACTCATGCTGTAATAGCTCAGTATTTTTTTTCCCCAGTTCCTCTAAGCTCATCTGCTAGCTGCAAGAAAGACTAACAGGGCTTGAAAGACGAGGCAGTCTGGTGAGTCTGTCTGTGTACAGTATTTACACTTTCCACATTTTATCTGGGCTCTGAGGACACTCCAGGAGTCTGAAATCATATTAATTAGAAGCATAGGACCAGCCCTCCTACTGCTCTGGCAGTACCAGCTGAGAGAGGGAGAGCCTTCATGCAGGGAGAACAAACCTTCGCATGCAGGAGATTTTGCTTACCACCTGCTTAGGGCCAATGTGGGAGAGGGAACAAGGAGGGACACAAGTACGTGTAGGATGCGGGGAAGTGCTGGTCAGTGCTGACACACAGAATGAAGTAATAGAATTTGGTATTTCAGTGTTGGGGTTGTGAATTAAGAGTGACCCTAGACCCCAAACCACTTGGGAAAATAGTGGTGGGGAGGGTGAATTTTGAGGGCCCCTACCCAGAACAGTAAACGTGCCACAGAACTGTGAAGAAAGATCATTTCTTCTCTGGTGACTTTCATCCATGGATGAAATTTAATTTTCCATCCTTGCCTATAGGCATATTGCAGAAGTTAGTAACTTCTCCTGCAGTTAGGCGGGGAAGTTCAGTGACTTTGTACAGGCCTTAAGGAAATCAAAGGAAAAACCCAGGTGACCTGACCTTACACTCACATCCTTGTCAATGCAAACTGATAGCACAGGTCTGAAATGAAACCTGCCGGGTTTCTCTCTGTGAAGTTGGCCTTTTGCTAGACATACAACTGAGGGAACAGCTTTTGCCACAAATGTAGTCCAATTCAAACCCTGAACAGGACTCAAAAGTGACCGAGTTGAAAACCCTTGACATAAAGGAAATAACATTTTACTCTGTGCAGTTTTAATTTCATCCCTCTGCCCTGGAGTCAGAGGTTTCTGAGCAGAATAGGGACTGACGATTGCATGTGCATTGTGGGGAGGAAAGTGTGTGGGGAGATGCTGTATGGAGCTACTTTCTTACCCTTAGAAGCCTTCATGACTTTGGGGGGAAAGGAAAAGGAAAAAAAAAAAAAGATTTTAAAAGAATTTTTTTTGAAAGAGGAGCTGAAAAAGACATCAAAACAGATCAAAGAAACTCATGGAAGTGAAAAAAAAAAAAAAAAAACAGAGAGAGGAAAAAAAAAAAAGAAGGAAAAGCTCCTGCAGTAACATTGGATGAAAATTAAGCTTCTCAGATCTGTTTAAAAGATATTCTGTTTGATCTTTTATATCTTCTGCTCTGATTATCCAGGTTCCTTTTGATGTTGCTGAGCCCTATAGAACTGATATGTAAAAATACACATACATATGTATTACTATAGTGGGTACACATGCACATGCACACATCCTCTCACACTTTTCTTGCTGCCTATGAATGGGAGATGTGGAGCCAATGGAAATGAGCTGTGAAGGACCAAACTCCCTCACTCTGGCCCCGCGTTGCATGTCTCATGCCACAGTGTCCATGGTGAAAGAAAAGACTCCCTTTTTTAAGAGCAGGAATCAACCATCTTTGAGATGCATAGGTCTCGGTGACATACAGGTCAACAATTTTGGAGCTGTCATGGATGGCACACCATGTCCTGTTATGTGCACCTCCTAACCACTTGGGAAGTCATAGACTGACAGACATGAATACCTAAGTTCTGCAACAACACTAGCATCTCCAAGACTCCAGCCTCCAACAACTAGAGGAGCATGATATCTCCTACTCCTGAGGTGCTTGGAGCGATCCCTAGCACCGCTGGTACCTCTTATCTCCTTGCTGATCCCTGTGCTGACTCCAAGGCCAGTTCTAGGCTCTGAGCACTGCAGGACCCTTCTCTTAGGTTAAGGACAGCCCTTCAAAGAGTCAGGAGGACAATGAAGGATTTTGCCCACAGAACAGAGACAGCTCCAGTGTGCCAAGCTGACTGCTGTTGCTGAATTGTGAGTGCAATTGAATGGCAGCTGCACTAAAATCCCCCCTCTGGCCATGCAATATTTGCCTCAGTGCCATCACCTGCAAAGCTCTTCCCACACTGCTGTGGGATGCGGCCACTTCAGAGGCAGCAGGACCAGCCCTGGGAGGTTGCAGTAAGCATGGTGTCCTCCTGAGTCCAGGCTGCACTGCACCGGCCTCTGCTCCCCACTGCTGTGGTGTCCACGTGCCTCCAAACCTTTAATCTGCTTACCCTCAGGAGGCCCTGGGAGTCAGGCAAAGTGGTATTAAGCTCATTTTACAGCGGGGAAACACAAATGATTTCCATAAAAATACAGAGCAAGTTGGCAGCAGAGGTGGGATGTGCGGCATCTCTGACCCTGCCTCCGTCTGCAGGCAGCTCACCTCAACCTCTCCTCTCCTGGCTCTGCACTGCTGGGTGCCAGCTTGTGTCTTTCCTGTCTCTCTGCCACAACCACCCCTAACTTCTTCCTCTCTCACCTCTCATTCTCCCATGAGGATGAGCACAATGAAACACTCTAGCTGAATTTGGGCTCAAATGTGTGCTTTCCTGCAATTTTAATGCACCAAAGTGTTTCTAATTGTTGTAAATGTTTGGTGTGGAGTGTAGGCAGCTGGGAGCAGTAGCTTCAGTATTTTGGGTTTTTCTGAGCTGAAGTTTCCACATTTCCTTGCTTAAGCCCTGGGTGCTGACAGGTTGATCCCCCCTCCGCAGCTGCAGTACTGAGCATTTATTCTTATTTGTCTCTCCCCCACCCTTTTTTGGATGTTCTCTAAGATCTATCTGTTGCCACTCCCCTCCTAATGCACCCAATTGAAGGGAAAAAAAAAAAAAAGCCAAGTATACAGCAAAATAATTTTAGTTTTACAGAGAGCAATAAAATGATCAAAGGCTTATTTGTAGCTAAAAGCACGCACACACCATTCATTGAACTAAGATGGTGAGGGGGGAACATTTTCTTCATCTCCCTACAAATGTGTTTCTTTAAAAAAAATCAATAGAGGCAGATTTTTTAATTAAAATAGATGCTGATCCCTCCTGCCCCTGATGCTGCTACTTGTTTTGTTGTTGTTGTGGCTGCTGTTATCTAATCTGGGCCTTTATTTTTTTATTTATTAGCCACTGACAATGGGAAATTGTAGCTCTGATTTTCCTGCTAGACTTGGGGAAACAGCAGGGAGGTAGACCCATAGGGGGAAAACACTTTTGTTTTGGTTCCAATCTCTTTGCTCCACAGGTAAGGGTCAGACACCCCCTTCCTCAGGCTGTCCTCTCCTCCAGCTCTGGCGATGGATACAAAGGCTAAGCCTTGCTGTCTCCTTCTCTCCGTCCTTTTTACAGATGCAAATCCCTGCTGCTCAAGCTCAAGAGTGTCTCGGGGAATGAAATGTACTCTGTGGAAATGCCTTCATTTGAAAGTGTTATGGAGATCTGGAGCTGAACTGCTGAATGGGGCTGGCTTTTCTTTCTTTTCTTTTTTTTCTTTTTTCCCCAGAATAAAATACCAATTTATGGCTCAATAACAAGTTCAAGAAAGCCTGTTCTTAAGCATTCAACTTTCTTCTTAGCCCAGCAGATCTGAATCTTGTTTCCTTCCAGTCACCTTCACATCCTTATGTGTGGGCTCCCACTACACATGTGATCAAGGGGTTCTCAACAAGGTTTTCTAATGAGTATCCAAGATGAATGCATTTGCTTCAAGCATGGTGCACTTAGAACTGGTGTGAGACTTTGTGAGACAGGTGGGACCAGGTGCATGATCCATCTGTAATGCTCTGGCTCATTTCTACCAGGGTTCCTGGTCTTTTCCTTTCCAGCTTAGGCAGGTACTAGAGGTAGGAACTCATTTGCTGACAAGGATTGGTTGTGACCAGTGGTTTTAAGCATTCTAAAATATACAGCAGAGAATCTAAGTCATCCTTAATTTCAAGAACCCTCTCTGTGAGCTAGGATGAGAACATGATGGAGGGAAATGCCCTGAGCCTGGACTGTCCTCTCTTGCAGGCCTTTTCTGAAGGCTATCTTTCAGTCCCCTCAAATGCCTTTTCATAGAATTACAGAATCATTAAGGTTGGAAAGACCACTAAGACCACTAAGACCATCTAGTCCAACCATCAACCCATCTCCACCATGCCACTAAGCCACGTCCCTCAGTGTCACATTTATCCTTTTCTTGAACACCACCAGGTATGGTGACTCCACCACCTCCCAGGACACTCCTTTCCATAAACTCACCACTCTTTTTGAGAATAAATTTTTCATGATACTCAACCTGCATTTCCTTTGGTGCAACTGCAAGCCATTATCTTTTGTTTTATGGGTCTCTCTTCTCCCATTCAAGGATTTTGCCTAAACATAACCCGAGGGGCTCTCTCAACTCTCATGGCACAAGATCTGGTCAAAACATTTCTCTTTATGTGTCAATAGGACATAAGGTCAGTGCTGCAGTGCCTGGGGACAAATGTGTCCTTTCTGTCCCTTGATGTGCTGTTGGCCAGGTGCTACCAGGAGGGAGGGCTTCACATGCCTCTGTGCACCAAGCACAGACTGCTGCTAGAGGCACAGTACCTGACCGGATGCATCACCAGTCCCATCTGCTATGGCAAACTATATCTGTGCATGTGGAAGGAAAGTGTGGTTAAAACAACACATTTTTAACCTTTTCTTTTCATCTAGCATATATCCATGTTGTAATCTTCTCTCTGAGCCTGACTACCCACACTCTGCACAACCCTGACCTCCACTGATTTCAAAGGCTGTCCTGGGCATGCAGCTCTTCCCTGACACTGTGGGTAGGTGCTGGCAGCCCTGCTTACAGATTGAGAGATATGTTGGAATACCTAATTGTTTACTTCACTAGCCAGCATGCACATCAACAAAATAATTTTAAAAAATTACTTCCCAGGTTCCTATATTGATTCTCCTGACCTCAAATGGAACTTTTTCCATTATGTTTTGTTCCTTTTTCATTAAAAGTAAGCAGATTAATAAAGGAAATTGTGAAAAAGAAAATGAAAACGCTTTGTTTAAAACATGCCTCATCAGCAAAATAAAAGTTTCACATTTTCACTCAATTGAATTGATTGTAGTATCTTATTATTTGATAGGAGCATGCATATATTTCTGTTGAGTGCTTACCTACTTTTTTTTCTTCTCCCAATGAATAAATATTTGACCAAAAATCTTCTCTTGTAATCCAGCAGAGCATTTTACATTACATACTTCCACAAAGAAAACTAGAAAATGCCAGGGAATAGACTATATATTGCAACCCAAACATCCATTCTTTCAGCACAAGACAGATCTCTGACATGGTTTGGGTACAGACCAGCAAGTCCTGTCCAACGTGGATCTTGGACATAGCATGGAAGACAGCACAGGAACCTTCCACAGGAGATGAAAGAATCTGGCCTTCCGGTGGAGATGGATTGGATTTTGCTATTTTGTTTTTGAGAAAGAATTCTGTAATATTGCTGTAAGCTCTCCTGTACCGGCTCTCTCCATTCCTAGAGAAGGTTTCTGGCATTTCTTATTTACAAATACAGGGTATATTCATACTCCTTCAACTGTTTTGGTGATGCTTGGGTTCATGTAATGTCTAAAGCACTTGTCAAGGTAGATGAGGCATAAAAGCTATTCCTACTCCTGTACCTAAATACATTACACACAAAGGGGAAAAAAAAAAAAGTCATCCTTAATTCAAACTTTCATTGTATTTGTCTGTAAGAATCTACAAGGTTAGAGTCTGACTTTTGAAATCGTGGGAGAAGGTTGGAGAAACCAGTTTGAAAGTGAGTTCCTCCTTTAAAACTGTTTAGGACACTAACAGAATTATGCAGAACTAAACAGAGTTATGCTTCCCATTGCTGTGCAACCACACACAGGAATAAGTACTTTTAATTTTTAGATCAAATGCCTATGGGCAGAGGCACCAAATGCTCACAACAATACACAACTTGCTATTTGCATGTGCAAATACTCACACTGTAGGGGAAACTTCTAGCTGTATCCATTGTCTACTAAAACTTTCTTATTTTCTAGACCTTAAAATGCACAGAAAAATTAGAAGTGAGATAATAAACAGATATAATCCCCTTCCCCCACCACCCACACTTACATAAGCACACACACTGAAAAGAGGTAAACTATATATATATATCCGCAAAAGATAAAATCCACTTAAAAATGCAATCCCTAACCCTGTTCCAGCTTCTGCATTTATCAGGTGGCAAGAAAAGACTTTCACACCAAAGGAGTGTAAGTTCTGTTAATAAATTCTGCTACAATATCTTTGAAAGTGTGAGCCAATAAAATGTTATACCTGGAGATTAAACTATATCCAGCCTCAGTAGAACAGCCGTGACATCTTTTCAGTGGACTGGGTTAGGATATGGGCTTTTTATGCATCTCACTTTACCTTTCAAAGGGAGCTGAAGAAGGACACTTTATTCATGATACCTTGGGATAGATGTATCTTTCACTGCAGCTCCTTATAACTATCCCTTTTTGGGTGTTATCATGGGAGTAGCTGCCTTGCTATATGCATCTTTTCTCAAATGCATGTTATTGATTGATGGTATAACAAAGTTTTGGAGTGATAGCTCAAGAATGGACGAGTTCCAGACTCCCCTTCTCTCTTCCTGTGTCAGTGGAAGGTAAAATGTCTTATCATCAGCATCAATTAAACTCTGTGTAACCTGATTATGTGATAGAAGACTTGTATGTAGTTGTAGACTCAGTGACAACACCTTAAATTCACCACCTGGCATTTACTACCTAGATAAATAAGAGGATGAACCAGCACTACTGTAGAAAAGCTAAGCAAAATCTTTGATCTCCCTGTTAAAAACATGGGCCAGCTCATCTGATCTAGAAAACCATCAAAGCTTACTGATGACACCTGTAAAGGAAGAGCTCCTGTAAAGGATTTGTAGCTGAGGAAGTCTGAGATGGAGGATGACTACTACCACCATAACCATAGGGACCACCTGTTGGGAATTCAGAAAGCTCTGTTTAATGTCTTATGTTGGGAAAAGTGGACTGGTCCTCATGAGGATTTTGTTCTCTGCAGGTTTTACTCTATGGCTTCTGCCTTTATGTGCAGCAGATGATGTAACATGCTACATGCCTAAATCTGCTTACAAGTTAGGCCAGTTTTGTGTCTGTGTCCATGGTTGCATAAATTCCTGTTTTACCTATGTGGAATTAACAGGGATAAGGATGGAGATCTGAGGGCAACCAAAAGGAGGAGTATGATTATTTAGATTGTCTCTTATGTAAATTGGGCCAGCAAATTGTCTAAGGCAATGTCTAATAACTGTAAAAAAGATTTGTTATTGTTAGAAGAGTGTTAGCCTAATTCCCTCTGAACCTCATCCGGTTATGGTTCAGTAAGTAGCCTGGGCCAGTTGTTGTTCCCTATCTGCAGTACATATATGAATATACAGGGAGAGAAAGCGAGGCCCTGCAAATGTCTGTCCCTAGGTATAGGTAATGCCTCTGCACAGACACAGAGGTAGTTCTCATCTACATTTATATGTATCAGATGGCAGCTCAAGCCAATTATCCAATTGAAAATCTCCCTAAACAGAGATGGCATATATCAGAAAACTCATGAAATGAGGGCTGTTCCAAAAGTATTGCCTCCTAGTTTAATATATTTACCCATGATGTCACAGATGAATGTTGGTGGTATGACTAATTTCACAGGTGAATGCTGGTGGTATGGCTGATTTTTATGAGTGCAGCATGCAGGCTCTTGTTTGTTGCTGGTGAAAATACATAGTGATGACTATGTTGACAAACAGCGTTTTGTAGCTGAGAATTTGTTCTATCAATAGTGTTATTGTGTTCTTTGTAGCTGTCATAGTTTCCATGGAAAAAAAACAGGAGGCATTACTTTCAGAGCAACACATTCCTATAAGTCTACTGCTGGTCAGTGCTTGAGAAAGTGCACTGGATTACTGTTCTCTTTGATCAGAGGCTCTATAAACACATTTATATCCTGCAATTTCTTTGCCACCTTTAAAGATAAAGCATTCCTGAGTTCTCTCTTCTAACTCTCCCACCCCCATATAAATGCTCCCACTTAATCAGCCCATTCTAACAACCACATTCCTCCCCCTTAAAAATCAGGGCTGACTTTCAGCTCTCAGCATGATTGGAAAAAAAGCCTGGCAGTGTATAAAGCAAAGAGTTGCTTTTCTCTTCCAGAATCTGTGTGGGAGGATGAGATTGGCACAAGTTACTGGCTAAAATATCGCTTACAAGTGGCAAAGCTCTTGCTAGGACAGTCTCTTTCACATCCCACTTACAATAACAACAATAGCCTTGGTATCACTATCACTTTGAAAGAGAGAGCAGATAAGGTGTGGGGGTGGGAAGGGCAGGAATTACAGCCCTTATATTAATCAGATAGAAAAGCTCTGTCTCCCACAATTCTTTCATTAGCTGGCGAGACAGGTGCCCTCCGACCTCTAGCATCACTTACTTCCTTGGTAACAACTACTGCTGGCAGATGATCCCTCTTGTAGACTTCATCCATATTCAAAGAGTTGTCACATCCAACTGATGCTAAGAAGCTAATCAAGTGGAATTTTCTTTTCCTTTTCTTTCTATTTTTTTTTTGTTCCCCATTTCACTCCATCTCTCTTGCTAGAAGGATAGTTCCCCACCATGCACTCAAATTCTTTTGAACCCTGGGAAAAGACCAGATCCATGGGGAAAGGGAGACAATCCCTTTTCTGTTCACACATGAAGTCTCTGATGATTTTTCCCTTTCTACACGTCAAGTATATGACTGTTTTGCATTCCCATTAACAACATTTAAGAACAACCAAGCACAACCAGAGGCTTGACTAAGACAGCTGTCGCATCACACTTGCTGTTTAAGGGCAAGCTGAACATTTTACATCAAAACATTTTATTATTATTATTATTATTATTGAGAGAGAGAGAGAAATTAGATTTCCAACATTGTCTAGTTTTGAGAGGGAAGTGCCCTTATTCTAAGCCAGCTGACTTTGCACCAGATATGAGAGGAGTAACAATTGTGTTTTCCACTGAGAAGGGCAATATTTACACTGCTTTTTTCCCTATGGTAAACCCTTCAGCTATACCATGCTTTTTTCCCTGTATTCAGAACCAGACTTGCTAACGTGATGCTAACAAAACATCCAGCAGTAGGTTAAATGAATGTGCATGGGAAGCATGAAGTGTTTTGTATGAAAATAGTTTCTAACAGAGAATGCACGGTCATCTTTTCTACCCACGCAAAAAGACTAAAGATTCAGACACTGACAATGAGAAAGCTGAGTCTGAAGCAGTAACTATTACATGGGAAATCTGACACATATTCCTGATGAGAAAAAAGAACTAGAAGAATAATGAAGATGCCATTTCTGATTTTTTTCAATTCTGAGTCTTATATATTTCTGATCATCTGCATCTAAGAGCAAATCTGAGGCCACTGAGTTCACACAGACAGGAGAATCTTCATTCACTACTGTACGTGTATGATTGTCAGTCAAACATGAGGAAAGGGAATCAAAGTCAGGAATTTCTGCTCCAGAAAGTGTAGAACATCACTGTTTTAAGGAAGCTCCAAAACAACTGAAATATCTTATATCCAGCTTCTGAAAATTATATGCTTTTAGACAGAGAGAATTCCTAAAAGAAAGTTCCTGATTTTTTCTGAAAAAATATTTGTAAGCAACTGACCTGAAGAATCCCTAATAAAAAAAGCACCATCTATAAACAATGGTCCTATTACAATGCCACTGATTTGCACAATTCAGAGCAAATGCTGACAGCCTCCATTCAAGCACTAGTTTGAAAATGTTGTTTTAAATCCTGATGGCATCTGTTCCTCTTCTATGAGTTAATTCAAGGGGAATAAATGTGCAAAACAAAGGAAAATAGGATGGCAGGGATGCACCGGTACCCGACAAACATCGCTCCCACAAATCTCCCTTATTTCCACCATCCGCTGCCAGGCTTCTTGTTAGAATGTGCAATGCATAATTTACTCCTCATGTCTCTCCTTTCATCATCCTGTGAGTACAGATTCTTCCATAGGCATCCTTGGTGTTATTGCCATTCCTGTCACTGGTGCAAACTGAAGCTGGCTGGTGGGTTTACTTCTATGAGTGTGCACGCTGCGGGATTTCTGCTGCAACTTCTTAGCAGCCTCTGTCTTCATGACACTATTTCTGGACCTCCCTCTCACACTCTCTTGTCTAGCAATGTCTCGTCTCATGGAGACTGGAGAGCTAAGTTCATTAAAATGGAATTTGGTGGGTTATCGCACAAAATTACCTCTATTTACATCTGCTGCCTGTCACTTTCAATGCTCTATGTCTTTTATCACTTAATACTTCCACTACCTGTCCATGCCAACTTTCAGTGGGCAGCAGTTGTAAGCTCAAGTTAGTACTGCTTGCTGCATGCACTCCTTCCTGCTGCAGCCGCCTTTAATGGGCTGTGTGAGCTTGTACCTTGGCCAAGAATATTTGCTCATTGGTAAGACAGAGCTACAGCTGTGCTGATATCCAGAAATGCCAAGAATATCCAAAAATGTTTCTC
The DNA here is from genome assembly GCF_038088225.1 of Cyrtonyx montezumae. NCBI lineage: Eukaryota > Metazoa > Chordata > Aves > Galliformes > Odontophoridae > Cyrtonyx > Cyrtonyx montezumae. Next base: position 17,068,915 of record NW_027071992.1, read on the forward strand.
CCAGGCTGAATTATAATTCATACACTGATATTAACTCTTTGGCTTCTGCAAAAGGTATTTTTGAGACCAGCTGAAAAGGAAAATAATAGAATGAAAACTAAGCTTTTGGCTGCAGTGTGCACTGAAGCTGAATCTGTCAGATCTCAGCTTCGACTGAGCTGCAATATCTCAGTTAAAAAAGAAGCTCTGCATTTTTGCTCATAGAAGACAGCTTAGCAGTGATTCAAGAGGTGGAGACCCATCTGAGATCCCACCATCTCGAGTTAACAGACCATACCTATGTCCTCTTTGGGCAGCTGGCAGACGCTGATGCCTATGGCTCAGCCACAGCTCCCAGAGCAGTAAGTTCTTCAAGTGTAGCACACACTCCTGGTTGTACAGCACTGCCCCAGGTACTAGAAAATCATGAAAACCAACCCATTTTCCTGTCTAACATGCCACATCCATCACCTTCAGCTCTGTTTACTTGTGTGAGCCATTCAGCAGAGACATTGGAAGGATGAAGAGCAGCAGAGTGTGTGTAATTTCAACAGACCTCAGCAGGCAACGATGAATGCCCCCCATCTGCAGAAGCTCAGGCAATTGCATTTTCTTCTAGCACGCTGCTTGTGTGACACCCGAGCACCCACTTGACTACTGCAGCAAAGCCAGGAAACCTTTCCTGATGAAAATTAGGTACACACTATAACACGGGCTTTAAAGGCTTCCTTCCTTGTGCTTTCTTCCTGCCATTTCGTCAGTGAATTAACACGGCATCAAAGTGCCTGCCACCCCAATCTCTGACCATGAGCTTATTAAAATTGCATTGCAAGTTAACAATGAGGATGGAAAACAAAGATGGGATGAATAATGCATAAACAAAGCACTTCAATTAGAGATTGAAGAAAATAATATAAATATATTAGGTAGCAAAATATCTTGAATTATAAATCGAATCGGGGAAATTCTTCATTTTTTCACACCAAGAAGAAAAAAAAAATAAATGAAAGGAAACAAAGAGATCCGTAGATTGGCTGATGAGAATAAACCGTGGGGATATTTATACTTCTTTGCTGTTTGAGCTTAATAATTTCATGTGTTTTTGCAAGATAACACTTAGGCCATGTGATTCCATCAACCAATTGAGCTGCCAGGCTCTTTGCTGACACTCAGTAATGAAGTGATACGGTAGGGTAGGACACAGTCACCTTATCTTTTTATAAATGCATTGAGTGGCATTTGGGATGCCTTCCTACCTTTCCGGTTCATTTGCATTACACAAGAACCCTCTAAATGTTAAAGCTTTCACTTGCCTCCAAAGTTTGACACTTCCAGCGTCATCCAAGGATATCTGTCTCGGAATGGCACAAAAATAATGACGCGTGGCTGTGTGTGTGGGGATGGGTCTGCGTACACGATGGGCCCAGCAGCCGGCTGAGGCCTCCATCTGAGCTGACAGGACTACCCAACCTGAAATCATCAGAGTGCCACTTCTGAAATCGTTCAAAAGTGGAGTGTCAGGAAGATGTTTGCATGGCGGCTGACATCTCCTCCCGGCGTGGTTTAATGACATCCCTCCCTTGTCACAGCTCTGCTCACGCTTCACAAATAACAACACTGGTGCAAGGACTTGGCAAGGCAGCGTCAGGGGCAGGAGTGGGAACCTGGGGAAGGGCCGGAAGGCAGGGAAGTGCAAATCGCTGAAGACAAAACCACTTGAAAGGGCTTGAATCAGACTGAACATTCATACCTGGGAGGGCTGGGGCGTTCCTTGCTTTCCACATCATTCTTCTGTCTTGTTAAATGAAGAATACAGAAACGCCCGGCTTTGCCAAGATACAGTGGCAGGAAAGGATGAAATCCCACTTGGTGTGGAGGCCAACCTACGCACATGCTAAAGGTCTCTGGGTGTTTATTACAGTGCGTTTGGTGGCTTCAAGGGAGAGGAAAGCAGTAAGCAAGCCCATGGGACTTCCAGCTTTGGTGAGATGGGCAGGTAGGCAGCGTCAACTTGACTAAAAGTATCAACTAAAAGCAAGGGTTTGGGTTTTGCTAAAAGCAAGGGTTTGGGGCTTGACATGACCAACTGAGCTGAGGGTTTGAACTCCTGTCTTGAAACTGGCTCACGAGGACAGGGTGCCCCCGTTTCTATGCCTCAGTGGCCTCCTTTGTAAGACTGAGAGGAAGCGGAAGCACTAGGATTGCAGAGCGACAGACCAAACACATCAAGATGACATAAAACATGCTGTCACATAAGGCTCTTTTAAAATGCCTCATTGGCACTACATTATCTTAATTAAATGCAATTATTGCCAGAAAAAATGATCATGAACTACCTGATAGTGTCTATAGTGATGTGATATTTCCCTCACTTCCAAAGTGCATTTGCTAATTTATTTCATCTCCTATTTAGTATAAGGCTGGGGCATCTTTCCCCAGTTATGTTCAGGAAAGGTGCTCACTTTGGTTTCTGGTGGGGAAACATCCAGTGGAGAAAGCCTCAGCAAAGACAGTGGGCTGCCAAGGCAGAGGAAAGACTTGTTTCTGTCAGGTGTGAAGACATCAGGGGAGCCAAGGAGCTTGGGAACCAGGTATGTTATCCCTGTGTCTCCATCTGGTTGTCCCAGCTGTCTTGGCAGCCTTAAGAAGCAGCTTAGGAGCTGAAAGTCTGCACCTGCTGCTGAAAGAAACATGATTTGGTAGGTGCTTGGTGTCTGAGGATTTCAATGTGCAATAAAAAGATAATTTATAGTAATCATAACAATCAAGGGTGAAACCTTGAGGCCTTTAACAGTCTTTTGTGGGGCAGAACTACCACATAAGCTGGTGACAAGTTTGCTGTCTCAAGGACTGAGTAAATGACTGAACTGCAGCCCAAGGACTAGCTCAGTAATAATACGACAAAGGGAAGGCGAAGACCCTCCTTGCTTTAGGTAATACACCTGAAGAAGGGCTTTTGTACCCACAAATTCTTTCTTCTACCCTCCCTCCATATGTTGCAATCCTTAGGACATAATCTAAGAGGATTTTGAGGGCTTTTTTTTTGCTTGTAAGTTTTCTAGTACACGGATGAGCTTTATAGATAACACTAAATACTGCTGGTCAAAATATATCTCTGATTCACATTACACATTTGAGCACAGAAGAGATGCATTTTAACCACTGTGTCCAGCTAGGAAAGGGCTATCGGAGGTGTCTGTGCAACTCCCCACCATTCCTCACTACACTCATACCCCAGGTGTGGGCATAAGTCTCCCAACCCTATATTTTGCCATTTTTCAAATCAGACACCATCCCTCAGAAAGCACTGTGTAGGCATCTGGTGAGGATGGAGGGCAGCTCACAGAGGGCAGCAGCCAGCATTTATGCCTTTGGTAGTGATAACTGACACTGTGGTAGCTTCTCAGGCTTGCATGTGCTCTGCCAGCCCTCCGGGAGTGTATTTACAAATTAAATGAAAGAGACAACAGATGCTTTCACATTACTTCACAGGGAACTGAATGACAAGGTCAAGGAAAAGGAAGGGTAGAAAAGAGCTTTGTCAAAAGAAGCATGCACCTCAATGGCCAGGATTATCTTATATGGGCTCACTTCCATGGTGCTGAGAGAGCTCCTGTGCACCAAACAAGACTGTCCCCTGGATGATTTGTTCAGCTAGCATCCTTTCTTTTGCTTTCAAGCCAGTGGTTAAAGGATTTCAGAGCATTTTCCTCATCCAAAAGGATTAATTCCCACTGCTATGTCGTGATTCCTAGCTCAGCGCACCAGACTCCCCTGTCCAAGGTGGTGTGCGTGCAGGTACACAACACACAGAGATTAACATCTGTCCCAGTCTATGCATGGTCCTTCTATTTTTCCCAGTCTACATACTGACCTTCTAGGTGTCAGTTCACAAGGAATGCATGGGCAAATCAGTAAGCAACCTGCAAAACAAGGGATGCTCTGGTCTGTTATAGATGTCCGTGCTTGTTGCTGATATACAGCATAGCCCCAGAAGATGTAGGAGTGGATATGGCACTGGGATTCTTTCATGTACCGTGACCATGATCCAGGTTTGAGGAGGTGTATGTGAGATTGATGTACAACTTGGAAAAGACAACTTAAGCTTGAATTTGCTGAGGATTTAGATAAAAGTCTGATATAATAGTCTTTCCCTTGTCCCCAGTGGGCTTTAAAGAAATCTAAATGCTTTAGGTGAAAACCCCTGGAACTTAGTTCACCAAGCACTAGACATCTGAGAGTTTGGGACAGAGTCAAAGTGAACCATGAAAACTCTCTTTATTGCCAAGGTATAGACTTCTCTCTCGAGGGAGTGACTCCTGCCCTAGTTATGAAAGTATAACAAGAACTTCATGCCAGAAGTGTATTCAGGTTACTGGAGGAAAAATGTATAAAACAGGACAGCAACTTCAACCTAGCAGAAACAGCACCAGCAGACACAACAATATTCAGGTACATCTTGACGCAAGCGGAATAAGACGCACAGTTGGCTAAATTCTACATATTTCTGTTCAGTGCAGAACTGAATCTAAAACTAAAGTCTCTCAGGAGGAGATCCCCATGAATTTCTTACATCTTATGTGGCTCAACTTCCTCACATGTCTCCCTGACCCCCAGCTTGTGTTTCCTCTGCTATTCACTGCACAACAGTGATGAGAAGACTTGAGTTGAACTGTTATTGCCAGGGGGTACTTCAGGTAAGTACTGTACAATTCTCCACATTTAATGAAGGGACTGAGGAGGGCTAACACATCTATGTTAACCAAGATTTTTAACAGGGAGGATACCTAATTCTATTAGAGATGTTCAGGTGAAGCGCTTAAGTAGTTAAATATTGGGAAAGATTTGGAGAAATTAACTCTTGCTCACTTCCTGTTACTTTTTGTTAGTATAAAATCTCTGTGACCAAAAGGGGATTAAAAACAACAATAAATACATCTTACAGACAAACACGGGGTTTATAAATTTAAACCAGAAGTATTTTTAACTCTTCCCCAGTTTTATGCAATGATGCATCTCCATCTATTTTCAAAGAAATATCTGGAAACTGACACACACTCTGCAAATGGTAATGTCTTTTGGTCTTGAACACTATTAGAGGAAAGTAGGTACTTCCTTTTGAATACTTTGGTTGTGAGGGCACTTATTTCTGAGCTTCACCCTGATGCTTGTTTTACACATCTCTAATGACCCTAGAGTGGTCAGGATATCTGTTCATGACTGAGCTGAAAGACAGCAAGAGAGAGAAGGGATGTGAAAGGCAGTCAGTAGTGAAAACAAGTTTTCAATCTTTGAGCTCCTGAGCTTTTTCTTCTTTGAGATAAAGGCGGGGAACAGGCTATTCCCTGGCACAAGAACGAACCCAGCGTAACGGAGTAGAACGGCTGCTCATGAGCTCTTCTGATGCAGGCAAGTCCACTGGGAGAGCTCCTCCTGCATGAAGATCTAGGCTGGCACTAATGAATTTCTTAGCGATTGATTATGGAATCAAAGCTCATCGTTTGTCCTCAATGGGCCTCAGTGTAATTTCTGCATGTGTTAAAGAAAAGAGTCGTCTTTGTTGATACAGATTAGGATTAAAACACAGAAGGGGAGGTGGGGAAAAGGATGGAGCTTAAAGCTTCCACCTGTATATTCTCATCTTTGGAGCGTAGCTTAATAAAAACAGAAAACATATGCAGGTGGTTGGTTCAGAAATACTTTGCCAGAATAGCAGCTGCTTAAAAGCTTCCAAATGTTCAAGATGTTTATGAGCAGAGATCTATCTCTTGTCATCCTCCACTCTCCATATCTCGCACACCTCTCTTGCTGCGAAAAGTGGATTCAGATGAAGCTACAGATCTGGATTTGTCCCCCCTTGTCTGAACCATCAAATGCAGGGACATGAGAGATCAGTTTATGCTGACACAATTTGGGTTATCCCCGTTTCATCCATGTGCACCTCAGCATTTTTTACTTTTTAGCACACAGTTTAAAGAGGAAATTGAGTTAGTAGGAGCTTTGGTGCTGGAGTTACAATCCAAAGTATAAGAACTGCTGCAAGAACAAGCAATGGTGGAGCAGCTCTGCACCAGAGGCAGGGCATAGAAACCAGAAACCAGCTCAGGTAGTCATGCCGTCTTCTCCCCACTCCCCTAAACCCCAAGGACACTGAGGCTAACAACCTGCATGGGCACATAGAGGCATAACTTCCGCTACACCTTTGTTCATACTAGAGGTCTCAGTGTTTGAAACAATCTCCTGCTTGTCTGCAGGAGGACCCAGGAAAGCACTGACCCATCAGTCTTCCTCCTGTGACCAGGTCTGCTGCGGTTCAGGCACGCTGCGATTTGCTGTCAGCTCAGTGAACCAGATCCATGCACCAAGAGAAGGAGCAGTGCCTCCTGCAACTGCTCCATAGTACATGAACTATCAAATATTCCTGTTCTCTCTCTCTTTTTTCTTTTTTTTCCCTACCCCAGCCCTGCCACCTGTGAAAATTCTAAAACTTTTTTCATTTATGCGGAAAATTAAATAAACAAATAAATAAGCTCCCAGAACTCAAAGATTTCTTATTAAAGTTCTGAACATATGCTACTTAGGAAAAAAAAATCTAAGTGAAATTGGCTGATAAAGTAAGAATCCCACAAAGGGCTGTTCTTCCAATCATCCGGTATTTCTCCTGTAATTTCCTCAGAGATTGTGGAATGATTTTCCAGATGTCTCTGTTCCTTCCAGGTGGCGTGTTCAACATGATTTGGAATAAGGCCAATCTTAAGCTTCTTCCTATACAGGGAAGAGGATCCACGATGATGTACATATGTGTACACACTTTCACAATTCTGGAAACATAAATAGTGTGGTCTTAAATGTTCAAGAGTGAGCTTAACTCAGAGGAAGAGAAGTTTTCTTGTGAAGGCAACAAACTTTCAGAGGAAGGTAGCATCTTTCCTGATCAGTAAGAAGAAAATGAACAACCTTTGCTGTGTGACGGGGTTTGTAAGGGACCAGGAAGTGGCACAGTTTTCTGCTGCCCTTTAGAATCTCAGAATCATAGAATGGTTTGGGTTGAAGGGGACCTTTAAGATCATCTGGTTCCATCCTCTTGCTATAGACAGGGATAAACATGAATCCTGTATATCCTGAAAGCCACCTTGGTTCCTAGGTGCTATTATGTCCCTGCTTGTGTGGATGAACGTCATCTGGCAGCAAAAATGCACAGCCATGGGGATAGGGCTACAAGAAGTAGGTCTCCCTTTAGGGCAAGAAGCCTATATCGAATGAAAATAGCAAACACTGGGTTTAAAATCAGAGAATTATAGAATCTTTAGAGTTGGAAGGGACCTCTGAAGGCCATCTAGTCCAACCCCCTGCAAGAAACAGAGACATGCACAGGTAGACCAGGTTGCCCAGGACCTTATCCAGCCTCACCTTGAAAGTGTCCAGGGGTGGGGCATTAACCACACCTGACCATGCCATAAGCTCTGGTATATTCTACTTTTATCTAGTATCTGGGCACCTATAACATTGAGATGTGTCAGTATCTCTCCTGTAGGGCCTAACCCTGTGTCTGCTTTCTACATGGTACATAGGCATGTACATGAACAGCAAGCACACAGCTGCTAACAGGGACCTAGAACCCTCTTAGCACCTCCTTCAGCTGCAAAAGAGCAGGAGCAGCTGACAAAGAACTTGATGATTCGT